>NC_059105.1:94708708-95908708 GCF_020740685.1 Jaculus jaculus | reverse complement strand
TAATCCTCTAGAGAAACTTTGGATTGATTCTGGATTAATTTTTCTTTCTGCTAACTGATGTTTTCATTTGTGTATGTGTGGTATGAGCATTCAGAAGCACTGAGGAGGTGACTTTGTTGGAGAAAACACAATAGGAGAAATAGAGCTCAGTTTGAACTAGGAAAAATCTGGGCAGACCAGACATAGCAAAATGATGTCCTCAGTTTTTGAGGCTATGGGATGAATGACCTGGGTATAATAAAGATCAAAAGTTTCACAGACACACACACACACACACACACACACACACACACACACACACACACGACATACTATGTGGGAGTTATTCAAGAGCATTCCTATTACTGAGGTTTTGATAAGTGTCCTTCCAAAGCCCACATGTTAAAGGCATGGTCCTCTGAGGGGTGCTATGGAGACTTTTGGAAGGTCCGACAGTGAACCCCATAGTTCCTTGAACATATGCTTTTGAAGAGAATTGTGGGACTCTAGCGTCTTTTACTTTACTGTTTTGAAGCCATGAAGTAAGTATTTTGGCCCACCCCCCTGCTGTTCATATGGCATGTCCCCCCAAGGCCGAAAGCAATGAGTATACTTAATTTTGTCTGGGTTATTCACACTGTGAGCCAAAACAAACTTTTTTCTTTATAAATTTATGAATTAATCTACCTAACAATCTGAGGTATGTATTTTCAGGCTGACTGGCCTACCTGAATGGAGAATTCCTTTACTGCCTGTGATATAGTTTATTATTCCTTTTACTGTTTGTCATCCTGCATATACTTTGCATATATTGACCTTACTATAATAAACATTGTCATCTTTTTGTAATTATCTGGGCAATCTAAGAATCACAAAAACATTTGAATTTCATTGAGTGTTCTTCCATTACAAGTAGAAAGAGAACATGATGTGATCCAACAGGCAGGCTACCCAAAAGGATATATATATATGAAAGTCACAGCTTCTGTGGAAGTTTTAATGTAATGTCCCCTATCACTTCATGTGTCTGTGATTAAGCCTTATACTCAATCCCTAACTAGTAAAGCGTTTGGGAGGTGTATTCTTACTTGAGGAGGTGTTTCACTGGTTTAATAGCTTAGCTCCAAGCCCAAGACTTAGGCTACTTTCACCCAGATGTTTGAAAGTTTCTTGCTAATACCATAACCTTCACTATCATGATGAAATTCCCCTTGAAACTATAAGCCTGAAATAAACTCTTCCCTCTATTAAGCTGCTTCTGAACAGGTGTTCTGTCCCAGAAATGAGAAGATAGCTATAACTACTTCTAACAATGCTTCTCTTCTCTAAATGATGAAACCAAATTCTTCAGTTAATATGGGTTAGATATTTATAGAATATGAATACAGACAAAAGAGGACAAGTCCTGAGATTCTTTTCTAGAGTCTGTGAGCAATGTAGTATTATATTTATTCCTCTGAAAATTATATACTTTTGAAAGTCAGAAGGAATCGTTACCTACTAAACCTATGCACCTTTGGGGAGTCAAAGAAGATCCAAATTAAGATGAGTATTCCTTTCCATCATGTGGCTACATTGAGGATCAATTTTACTAAAAATATTGAAGCAAGAACAAAGATAAGTTCTTTTCAAAGCTCATGTCATGGTAGCACTTGAAATACATATAGATCACTAGGCTTTCACTTTCTTGATCCTGATTGTGAAAACACATTTCATCTTACTTTCATTATGTCCTTTTGGAGGTGATGTTCTGGAACATATATTGACGATGATTCAGTCATGAACAGCAATGCTTCTGTGATTCATTTGTAATACCTGCCACTGATAGGAAGGGAATGGCATGTGTTTTCATGTATCTCAGATTCAACATTCAAGAGGAGAATTGAGAAGTGAAAAGAACAAGACAGGGTAGTGGACTTTAGTGGCACATGCAGAATGTACTCTGAATCTGGATAAAAGATGAAAAAAGGAAAGAACCACAAAGGAAAAGCAAGGCTTGTGCATCAAGACAACATGATGAGACTGGTAGGATACTTAAAAACAAGCTTAATATTGTGGGGTTAAAAATCCCACATTTATGCATACATAGGAGTCAGTAGACATGTGCTCAAGCAAGAAGAAGCTTGTGGTTCTTTGATGCAGGACAAATTCAGGAAAGAGCTGCTGGATCCCCAGGATTGAGTTTTCCCAAAGGATTATGAAAGGCCACAGCACTGGGCCAGTACACATTCCTTCTCACGGTCCCCTTTACCTTTTCCCTGCTTCCTTTCTCATGTCTCTTGTTTATGCTGAACATTTCAGACTTCTTCCTTTTAACAAATTCTTCAGCCTTTGACTTGCCTGTCACCACAGAATTTTATGCTTTTGTTATAAGGCAGTGAGCTTGCTCCACACACAGTCCAAATTGAGCAAAAATCCCTTCAAAGGCCCCCCAAATGATGGCATTGTCCTTTTTAATGTTCACTTAGAGAATGAAACAATCTGTTTCTTGCCTTGTGTTAGAACAGCTGGAATGAAATGAATAGAGGGGGCTGAACAGTTCTGTAAAATCTTTGATAATAGAGAAATACAAATGTTCCCCGTCAGCAGTAGGATGATAATTTCTCTGGTATGAATGATGTAACCAAGTGGTTGTATATTACTGCCCCATTCTTTCTTGTCCCAAGGCACCCTTGGAAACGCGGTGCTACATCTCAATGGGATTTTCCAGTACAAAGATTCCTTTCAAATAGCATAATTGTGGATACACACCATTCCTACAGAGGTAAGTATACTGAGGATGTGCCAAAACATTAGGACAGAAATTCAGTTCCCATGGTACACAAGCAGGAATCCAACCATTTGCTGTAATAAATAAAATTTTTGTAGACTCCAACATTACAAAGTATGTACTCTCTATAAAACTCAAATTGCTTGTTTGTTTGTTTTGGAGTAAAACAACACAATAGTTTAAAGGAGAGAATACTCTACTGGAATTCTGAATAGTTTTATACCTTAGTGGAAATTGGTATATTTCTATTGCTCTCTTTTTATAAAGCCAATAGGCTATGAACAATAATACAAAAAGGTAATAATTCCTTACTTAATACAGGTTGAGCTTTTATTTCCTGGGTTTTCTGAAAATATATGAATAAAATGAACATTCAAAACAAAAATCAACACAATAACCAGCATAATGAAGTCTAGAAAAAAAAAGAACAGCATAACTGCTAGAGAAAAATAAGGACATAAATTTAAAAGACTACTTCAGTGTAAAGTTTCTGGAAACATATGTTAAAATACACTATTTGGAATTTGTTACAGATACAATATAGATGACTTCACAACAAGAATTGTAACCAATTGGTAAAACAGAAAATGGAGGTAGATACCAGCTGAAGATAAGGGGAAAATGGGGTATTCACTCAGTAAGATGCAATAATGTAATTATGTAACAGCAATATTGAGGACTGTCACAGGGCATTTTAAACAGAGATTGTAGTGAGGAAAATCCAAGAAGTTCCTGCTATGGCACTGAGGCTGTGACGGGGACAGTGTGCACTTGAGGCTTAAATGGAAGCACTATGAAGATGTAAATACAACATGTGTTGGGAAGTGGAATAAAAGGGAAGGTCTAGACTGGTCAGTGTTAGATTTATGTGCTTTAGTAGACACTAGATCTGGTCCCACTTGAGTACCCTTTTATTCTCTAATAGAACTGTAAATTTCTTAGCAAAATTAACCCTCCTTTCCTGTTATTCATTTGAGATCCATATCCTCCACTTCTTAGGGGTTCTTGTGTTGTGAATCTGCTAATAAAATCACTGAACCTATGGCCATAGTAATTAGTAGACTGCATGACACATTCATCCGAAGGAGCTTCATAATGGAATCACATTTGTAGGAATGGTGAGATATAACAACATAAACAGGATATCCAAAGAATTATGAAGAGCAGAGAATGCAGGTCAGTGCCAGAGCACTTGCCTCATATGTGCAGGGGCCTAGGCTCTATCCCCAGTACCATAAATAAACAAACAAAAAGCTCAAAGAACCTATTTAAATTTTATTGGGAACTTTAATATTCAAAGTTGGTCAAATTTCCATTGAGTTTCTTCTTAGGTCTCCTCTTCCTGGATCCCATTTCCCTGTGGGTCCCTTTGTCCTAAATATTATCTGATCTTAGAAGGGGCATGCTATAAGTATCCTTTTGTGTTGAGCTCTTAACTACCTCCAATTTTCTTTTTTAATGAGTTTTGAGTCTCTTCAATATCTGTCATCCCCCTACAGAATGTTCTCTTGCTAGCCATGAGATATAGATATAGAGATAGAGATAAAGATAGAGATGGAGATAGAAGGAATATGGACAAGCCAGGACCTATTGTTACTGCAAAGGGATTCCAGATGCATGTGTCATTTGTGCCTCCAGCTTTGCGTGGGTATTGGGGAATCAGTACTGGGATAGCAGGCTTTGCAAGCAAGTGCTTTTAGCAGCTCAGTCATCTCCCCTGCCTGATGTTTGCTCTGATTTGACAGATGATGGTTTCTTCTTTATTCTGTCCTATGTAGGTGTCAAAGGCTTGCTGGTTTACTGTGATGGGCATGATCTATTACATATATCTCATGGTTCATCTGCTCTTTCTTATTTTTTAAATTTATTTATTTACAGGCAAAGAGGTACAGAGAGAGAGAGGGAGAGAGAGGAAGAAAGTGTGGATGTGCCAAGGTCTCTAGCCACTGTAAACAAACTCCAGATTCATGTACTACTTTGTGCATCTGGCTTTATGAGGGTGCTAGGGAATCAACCTTGGGTCATCAGGCTTTGCAGGCAAGCTCTTTAACCACTGAACAATCTCTCTAGCCCCTTCTCATCTAGTCTTGTATAAATTTAATTTCCTTTGATTTTCTGTAATTAAAATTCTTCCTTGTTTGTATTTAATATTTCTGTCTTTTTCATTTTTTTATTATTAGACATGGACATATTTGGTATGTAAACATCACATGTTTGTACCATCCTTTCCTTCCTCCATACCCCTTTTCTGAAGAGGCCTTCCTTACTGGGGATGCACGCCAACCCTATGGTGATTGTGAGTCATGCATTATGGGGGCAACAGTTAGTTATGTGAGAGAGACAATGTGTATGTGCAAAATGTCCCAACTTGTGGCTCTAACAATGATTCCACCCACTCTTCTGCAAAATTCCCTGAGCCAAAGTAGGAGCATTTTAAGTCTACTTCAGTGATGGGCACTTTGGAGCATCTAGATGACTGGTTTGGTAGGTGATGAATGTCCTCAGTATCTTCCTCCATCACCCTTGTGCTGATATCAGCTTAACTAAGAGAGCAGCATTCTTGCTTATTTCCTTAATTCCCCTGTGGTTTCACCTGGGGCTGGTGTGGAGTGCACTGGAATATTTATCGCCTCAAGTCCAGATCCTATCTGAAAAAGAGAAGCAGATTCTCCAATGTGGAGTGAAGTTAGCACCAGTTAAATGGGATAACCATTATTAATTTAGAGATAATTATAAGGGTTTAGACACATTTACAGTGTAAGGTTACTGGGAGGTTGACAATGGAAAGCAGAATCATTATCTGGATATGATTCTGATTTGTTTCTCAGTTCCAGATATGGTTTCCTTTCCAGTGAGCAAGTATGTTAGCCAATCCAAGAGCAGTTGTTTACCCACGATGGCTGTGTACCACTATTGCACTTAAATGAGCATCATGTCAGGTTGTTTGCATCTGAGTCACTTAGACTTTGAGTTGCTTGGATAGATGTTGGCCATTTTTCCCTGATAGCTTCTGTAGTGCCTTACAGTGATAGATGAGCTAATTATCTAAGGACTTGCTGTCCTCTAGATTCCAATCAGGGCTCTCCATGGTCCATGCTGACAGCAATTGGTGTCTTCAGCAGTAGGATCTTACCATTAACCTCTGGTGGGTAATCAAGTGCTCTGACAGAAGTCTATCTTATTTATTTTGGGAGATCTAGTAGGAATCTCTGACCAACAGGTCTTTGTGGATGTAGACCACATCCTAGTACAGGGAATTATGGGCCAGTACAAAGGGAAAAGAAGAAAGAAAAAGCCTAAGAATAAAGAGAAACAGGAGAAATTTGATGTTAGGTTTCATCTCATTCTCTTCAGGTCCCTTCAATTCATGTGCTTCTTCTAAGATTTGCTTGACAGTTCCACCTTTTAGACTGATTTCCAGGATATAGGACTCTATGGTACCACTTCAAATTGGGTTCAGATTGTGTATCCCCCCTGCATCTTTTCCTTCCCCCAAGACCTACCCTCCCTATTTTCCAAGCCTCAAGAAGCTATTCCTTTATGTCAGCAATGTGGGCTGATTCAGGTTAGGAACTGCTGATGAGTGAGATCATTCCACAATTGTGTTTCTGTGATTGTGTGTGTTCACTAAAAATGAATTATCTGTTCAAATTTTGACCATTTTTCTGCACATTTTAACGTGTCATTTTTTTCTTACTGCTGAGCAGAATTCCATCATGTAAATATACCACATCTTGGTTATCCATTTATACAATGATGGGGACCTGGGTTGATTCCAGTTTTTAGCTATTATGAATTGAGCAGCTATAAACATGGTTGAGCAAATATTTCTGAACTGAGATGTGGAGCTCTTATGGTAAATGCCCAGTAAGGGACTAACAAGGTCCATTTTTAGGTATATATTTTTCCTTTTCAGGAGTTTCCAAATTGATTTCCACAGTTGTTATAACAGTTTACATTTCCACCAACAGTGAATGAGGGTTCTGACTTCTCCACAGAACTCACCAACATTGTCTTCATTTGATTTTGAATTTTTAATGTTTGCTATTCTGACATGGGCAAGATGGAATCTCATAGTTGTTATAATTTGCATTTCTTTAATGGTTAGAAATGGTGAACATTTTCTTAAGGGTGTTAGTCATTTGTAATTCTTCCTCTGAGAAGTCCCTATTTAGTCCTCTGCCCCAATTATGGAGTTGGTTGATTTTTTTTTATTATTATTTAGTTTTTTGAGTTCTTTGTAGAGTCTAGATATTAGGCTTCTGTCAGTGATATAGCTGGCAAAGATTTTCTCCCATTCAGTAGGTAATCTATTGGCTGTGCTTATAGTATGTTTGTCTGTGAAAAAGCTTTTTAGCTTCATGAGATCCCATTGGTTGAGCACTTGATTAATTTCCCTGGCTACTAGGGTTTTGTTCAGGAAGCCTTTTCCTAGTCCTATATTGTGGAGGGTGCTTCCTATTTTTTTCATCCAGTAGTTTAAGTGTTTCAGGTCTTATATTGAGGTCTTTAGTCCATTTGGACTTGATTTTTATGTATGGCAAAATGAGTGGTTCTAATTTCATTTTCTACATATGATCATCTAATTTTTCCTGTACAATTTGTTGAAGATGTTGTCTTTTCTCCAGTCTACATTATTGGCACCTGTAGCTGCTTGCCATAAAGTCTGGGTCTTTCTTTAATTCTGTTCCATTGGCCTATGTTTCTGTTTTTATTCCAGTTCCATGCTGGTTTTGTCTCTATGGTTTTGTAATATAGCTTTAGATAAAGTATGGTGATACCACCAGAGGTGTTTCTTTTGCTAAGGTTATGTTTGGATATCTGCAGCCTTCTGCCATTCCATAAGAATTTTGAGATCAGTTTTTCAGTCTCAGTGAAGAATAATGGTGGTATTTTTATTGGTATTGTGTTAAATCTGTATGTTGCTTTTGATAGAATTTCCATTTTCACAATATGAATTCTACCTATCCAGGAACATGGGAGGTCCTTCCATCTTCTTAAGCTCTCCTCTATTTCCTTCTTAAGTGTTTTAATGTTTTCATTATATAGTTTCTTCACATACTTTGTTGGTTTCATTCCAAGGTATTTAATTGTTTTGTTATTGAAAAATGGGATAGTCTTACTGATTTCTTTCTCTGTATATTTGTTCTTTGCATATAGCAAAGCTACTGATTTTTGTGCATTGATTGTGTATTCTGCCACTTTGCTGAAGGAATTTATCATCTTTGGAAGTTTTTGGAGAGAGACTTTTGGGTAACTTGTATTTATGATCATGTCATCTGCAAATAGGGCTAAACTGACTTCTTTCTTTCCAACTTGAATTGCTTTTTTAAAAATTCCTTTTTCCTGTCTTATTGCTTGGGCTAGTACTTCTACTACTATGTTAAAGAGCAGTGGTGAGAGTGGGCACTCCAGTCTTGTTCCCAATCTCAGTGGGGACTCCTTTTGTTTTGCCCCTTTATGAATTCTTTGGGCTTCCAGAACTTTACATATAGCCTTAATTGTGTTGCAATATAAACTTTCCATTCCTATTCTTTCCAGTGTTTTGATCATGAAGTGGTGTTGTATTTTGTAAAAGGCCTTCTCTGCATCAACTGAGATGACTTTGTGGTTCTTATGGTTCAGTTTATTTATGTGGTGTATGACATTGACCAGTTTGCATGTGTTAAACCATCCCTGCATCCCTGGAAGGAAGCCTACTTGATAAGGTGGGTAATGCTTTTGATGTGTTGCTGAATTCGGTTTGCAAGGATTTTGTTCATTAGGGATATAGACCTATAATTTTCTTTCCTTGTTGCATCTTTCCCTGGTTTTGGTATTAGGGTAATGCTATCTTCATTCAAGGAGTCAGAGAGGATTCCCTGTTCTCAGATTATGCAGAATAGTTTGAGAATAATTGGTTACAATTCTTCTATGAAGGTTTGATAGAATTCAGCAGAGAAGCCATCTGGTCCTGGACTTTTCTTTTTGGGGAGGATTTTGAGTAACTTTTAAATCTCCATGGATGTGATAGGTATGTTTAAGAGATTAATCTGCTCTGAGTTTAGTTTAGGTAGGTGGTATGTATCTAGGATTTCATCCATTTCTTCCAGATTATATAATTTGGTGGAGTAGAGGTTTGGGAAATATGCCCTGATCATTGATGTGTGTAGTGATCTCTCCTTCTACATTTCTGATTTTGTTAATTTGAGACTCCTCTTTTTTTGTGCTTGATCACTCTGGCCAGGGGTTTGCCAATCTTGTTTATTTATTTATTTTTTTTTCAAGAACTAGGTCTTTGTTTCATTGATTTTTTTTTTTAAATGCTTTCCTAGTTTCCAATTCATTAATTTCTGCTCTAATCTTGATTATTTCTTTCCATCTGGAGCTCTTTGGGTTAGATACTTCTTGTTTTCCCAGTGCCTTTAGGAGGACAGTCAAGTTATTGATTTGTGATCTGTCTGTCTTTGTAATGAAGGCACTTAGGGCTATGAATTTTCTCTTTATGACTGCCTTCATTGAGTTTCATAAATTTTTGTACATTATGTTTTCATTATCATTAGAATCTAGGAATTTCCCACTTTATTTTTTGATTTATTCCATGACCCATTCATTGCTTAAAAGTGTGTTGTTTAGTCTCCAGGAGTTGGTGGAATTCTTGATGTGTCTCTTGTTGTTAATTTCGAGCTTTAAAGCATTGTGATCTCATATGGTGCAGGAAGTTAGTTCAATTTTCCTGTCTTTATGAAGGCATGCTTTATAGCCTAATATATGGTCCATTTTGGACATGTTCCCATGGGCTACTGAGAAACATGTGAATTCTGTAGAGTTGGGGTGGAAAGTTCTGTAGTTATCCATTAGGTCTAGTTGATCTATGATGTAGTTGAACTCTATTATTTCCCTGTTTATTTTTTGCTTGGATGCTCTGTCTATTGATGATAGTGGAGTATTGAAGTTTCCCACTATCATGGTATTGGTGTTTATTTCTGTTTTGTTGTCAAGTAGATTTTGTTTTATAAAATGTGGTGCCACTATGTTTGGGGCATATATATTTATGATTGTGATGTGCTCATATTGGATCATTCCCTTGGTGAGTATGAACTGGCCTTCTTTGTACTGTCTGATTGCTTTTGGTTTGAAGTCTATTTTATCAGATATTAATATAGCAATACCACTTGTTTTTTATTTCCATTTTCTTGGAATATTATTTTCCAATATTTACCCTGAGGAGGTGTCTATCATTAGTGGTGACATGGACTTCTTGAAGACAGCAGATAGAAGGGTCCAGTTTTTGATCCATCCTGGTAGCCTTTATCTTTTGATTAGTGAGTTAAGACTATTAATATTTGAGGTTATTACTGTGGAGTTTGCATAAATCCCTGCTATAATGAGGTGTTTTATGGGGTTTGGGGCTTACTTGTGTGATGTACTGGTTTGAGCCTGGTCTATTTTGATTATTGTGATCTCTTTCTTGTTGGCTCCTGAGATTGGTTGTTTGACTATTCTGTGTTGAGTATTCTCTCAAGTATTCTCTGTAGCTTTGGCTTTTTGTTCATATAATCATAGAGTTGCCTTTTTTATGGGAAGTTTTCTTTCACCATCTATTAAGAGGGATACTCTTGCTGGGTAAAGTAGCTTGGTTTGGAAGCCATAGTCTTTCAGACTATGAAGTGTTCCATTCCAAGCCCTTCTGGCTTTTGGGGTTTCCATTGAGAAATATGATGTTATTATAATGGAATTGCCTTTGTGTTGTAAATTGGTTCTCTCTTGCTGCTTGAAACAATTTCTCTTTGTTTTCATTATTAGGGGTTTTTACTATGATGTGTCTTGGTGAGTTTCTTCTTTGGTCCTGCCTATATTCTGTGGGCTTCTTGTATCTGGATGGATCTCTGTTTTGCAAGATTTGGAAAATTTTCTTCAATAATTTTGTTGAGTATGTTTTCTATGCCTCTGGTCTGAATTTCCTCTCCCCCTGGTATGTCCATGATCTGGATGTTTGTCATTTTAGTCACCCACAACTCCCTTGTATTCTGTTCACTTGAGTTTTTGACCTCAATGATTTTGGCATCCCAGTCTATTTCTTCTGTCCTATCTTCCAGCTCAGAGGTTTTGTCTGCCACATGAGTAACTCTCTTGGTGTGTGGTTCTAGAGTGGTTTCATAAATTTTATTTTATTTTTGTATTCTGTTGTATTGTTTTGTATCATGTGCATCTCTTTATTGAGGTATGATTTCAATTTGAATTACGATTCTCTTGATGCTTCTTGTAGTTCATTCTTACATTTGATTAAATGTTCATTAAGGTTAATCAACCAGTTGTTGAGGTCTTCCATTTCTTGACTTACCTTCAATTTATTTTTATATCTTTGGCTGGTTCTTATGTTTTCTTCCATCAAATTATGCCTACTGTCAAAATCTGAACCCTCTAGGACATAATTCTGTTCAATTTCATTGATATGATTTTAGGTTCTTTGATAGTTTGCATCAGGTTCAATGATTTAAAAAAAATATTTTTTTGAGTTAGGTGTTACTCTGGTCCAGGCTGACCTGGAATTAACTATGTAGTCTCAGGGTGGCCTCAAACTCACAGCAATCCTTCTATCTGTGCCTCCTGAGTGCTAGGATTAAAGGTGTGTGCCACCATGCCTGTCTTGATTTTTTTTTTTTTAATCAGGGTCTCATTGGTTGTTTTTTTTTTTTTCATTTTGGGAATGAATTTCTGTTGTTTCTCTAAGATTTCATTAGAGGCTTCTGTAAAAGGACTAGGCACCCTTGGTGGAGATCTCTCAGTTTTCTGACTTTTATTGGCTTTTTTGCATTGTTGTCTACCCATTTTAGGAAGACTATTTTTTTTTAAGTTTTTCACTTTCAATTATTTATTTATTTATTTATTTGAGAGTGACAGACACAGAGAGAAAGACAGAGGGAGAGAGAGAGAATGGGCGCGCCAAGGCTTCCAGCCTCTGCAAACGAACTCCAGACGTGTGCGCCCCCTTGTGTATCTGGCTAACATGGGACCTGGGGAACCGAGCCTCAATCTGGGGTCCTTAGGCTTCACAGGCAAGTGCTTAACTGCTAAGCCATCTCTCCAGCCAAGGAAGACTATTTTATTGAGGAGGAAGCAAGTTTGTGTCCTTTGGCCCATTCACCCTCTTACTCAGGTGAGCAGAGATGTTGGTACTTACTGTCCAGTCAAGACAGGGACCAGGGCTCCCTAAGCAAGGCACAATGGGACCTATCAGGTCCAGAGAACTAGGAGGAGCAAGGGAACTGGGAGGATCTGGCCTACTTTTGCTGAGCCCTCCAGAACATGGACCAGTGTAGGCAACCTAGATTGGGGAGGTGGGAGGAACCCAGATACATGGGTATGGTCTACCATTACAGAGGGCCATGGCCTCCCACACTGATGTGCAAGAAACTCAGACAAGGGCTGTGGGTGGGGACAGAAATATTTCTGGCCTACTCACTCCAGACCACTGTATCTGCCCACACACTGAATGCACGGGGAACTCAGACCCAGGAAGGATGGGACAGGGCAGAAATGTGTTGGGCCTACTCACTCCAGTCTGCCATGCCCACCCACACACTGACCAGGCAAGGAACTCTGACCTGGGAGGAGGTGGGTGGGGACCAGATATGGGTCCGGCCTACTTATTCCAGATTGCTGCACTTGCCCAAACATGACTGTGCATGGAACTCCTGTATTTACTATTTCATTGAGTATATTTTAGTACTAGCTTGGTGGTCATGAACTCTTAGTTTTTTAATAAATGCACAATATTTTATTTTAATTTTTTTAATTTTTGTACTCAGTGAATATAGTCAAGTTGGTACCATTGTTAGCTTCCTCCCTGTCTTCGCCTTACACAGCGACACTACTTGTTGGGATATATAGATCGTTTGTTGTGGGGTTAGCCTTCAGTTTTGGGTAGGACAAAATGTCTCTGCATGTCATGACCCAACCTGTGGCTCTGACATTCTTTCTGCCCCCTCTTCTGCAAATTTCCCTGAGCCATGTTGGGTTTGTTTTAGGCCTGCTTCAGTGTTGAAATCTTAGTTTTTGTTAGTTTTGAAAAACTATTCTTTCTTATCCTCTTTAATATGTAGCTTTGCTGTATATATCAACCTTGAGTGATCATTATTTACATTAAGGACTTAAAATATATCATCCCATGCTTTTCTGGATATTTACAATTGTTGGCAATAGATCTTATATTATTGTTATATTTCTACCTTCACTGGTGAGATTTAACTTTTACTTTACATCTTTTAGTGCTACCTATTTTTATTTTTGACATTTTATACTATAATATAACCACATTATACTATAATATAACCACAGAGTGGTTATTCTATGGTCATGTCAAAATGTGTTTGCCAATGCCTGTTGTAGTTCAATGTCTGTTACTCTCTATAGATTTGGGGAATTTTCTACTGCAATTTCATTGACTAGATTCTCTGTGCCTTTAGTGCTGACCTCAGCTACTTCTGTAGTTTATAGGCTTGGTCTCCTGATTATATCCCAGAGTTCTTAGACTTTGTAGTAATGCTTATTATTTCTTTATTGATATTTAGATGGAGTATTATTCCATTTTTCCTCTACCCCTGATATTCTCCCTTCTGCTTGGTTGATTCTTTAGGTGATGCTTATGGCTTTGCTTTTATTTGATTCATTCACTGTTTTTATTTCCAGAATTTCTGCATTTCTATTTTTCTTCACAAACCTTACTTGCCTTGCTGAACTTTTATTCTAGATTGCCAATATTCTTTCATTTTGCTAACATTTTCTCTATATTGCTGAGTTTCTTCTTTATGTCATGGACTGAATACTTTTTGATTGCATCATCTTTCAGGACACTGATCATTTTTCTTCAAAAACTTTTGAAATACATACAGAATAGGAGCAAAGTAGCTGTTCAGTTATTCATTTATTTTTGTTAATAGGCAGTCAGCTACTGACAGAGAACCAGGGAGAATATTGATGCCACATTGCTTGCCCTGGCAGGACTAGAACTTTTTTATCCTTTTTAATGTTTTTATTGATAACTTCTATACTTATAGACAATAAGCCATGATAATTCCCTCCCCTTATCCTCTTTCCCCTTCACAATTCTACTCTACATCATATACTCTCCCTCTGTCTATTATCACTCTTTTATTTTGATGTCATCATCTTTTTCTCCTAATATGAGGGTCTTGTGAAGGTATTGCTAGGCACTTAGAGGTCATGGAAATCAAGGCCAATTTCTGTCTGAACAGTTGTATTGTAAGGAGTGTTACCCCTCCTTTAGCTTTTACATTTTTTCCATCACATCTTCCACAATGGACCCTAAGCCTGGGAGGATGTGATAGAAAAGTTTCAGTGCTGGACAGTCCTCTGTCATTTCTTCTCAGCACTATTTTGCCTTTTGGGTCATTTCAGTGGTTACCACCATCTGAAAAGAGAAGCTTCTCTAACCAAAAGAGAGAGTAGCATTAATATATGAATATGAACATTAAGTGTCGTGTTTTAGGGAAGTTTGTTGAGAATAATATATGCATTTGGCCAGACAAGAGCAGGCTTTATATCCATAAGGCTTAAGACCTCACCTGCCATAGGCTTTTGACTAAGTTTTCAGTACTAGGCATGTATTACCTCCCATAGAGTGGTCCTCCAGTCCCATTAGAGAGAAGTTGGCTTTTCCCAAATCAGACATGCCACTATTGCACTCGTTTGGTCATTTTCCCTGTCTGGCCAAGCTTAAGACTTCCAGTGTCCACTGTTTTCACTGCTGATGACTTTGGTCTTTCATAGGGTTATATTCAGTGCAGCTTTTTCCAGCTTTCAGTTGGCTGGTCTACAGGGAGAAGGTTTTCAGCTCAGCCTCAGCTTGATTTCTCAGTGACCTTGCTGCCCAGGCATGTGAGGTCATCAGCAATATGGTCTTACCATCTGTTACTCATAGGAAACCAAGGGCCTTGGCAATATCCTGTAATGTTTTGGAGGCAACAGAGAACTCCCTAGCCAACAACTCACTGGAAGGTATCCCATCCCTGGTGCTGAAAATTTTCTCGTAGCCATCTATGGCTTCCGGATGTGCCATTATCCAAAAAAGGAAGCTTTCATGTGTCATACTCAGTATCTTGGATTTTGATTGACCCTCCCCCCACAATTCTCTTACTCAATCTCTTCCCCTGGCCTCCCTTAGGCCACTCCACTTCCTGTAATCTGTTCTTTTTCTTACATAAATACAATATCATCCCTTAAAGTCCTTCCCTATTCTCTCTCCCTGATAGCCTTTTATGTAGCTTATTGGCCTCTGCTACTGATTTTTGGTTCCAGCTCACACACAAGTCTAAATATTTGTAGGTAGGATCCACATATGAGTGAGAATATGTAACATTTGGCTTTCTGGGCCTGGGTTACCTAACTTAATACAACCCTTTCCAGGTCCATCAATTTCCCTGCAATTTTCATAATTTCATTTTTCTTTATTGCTCAATAGAACACCATTATGTAAATGTACCATATCTTTATTATCCGTTCACTTGTTGAGGTATATTTAGGCTAGTTCTATTTCCTAGTTGTTGTGGATAGAGCAGCAATAAACATGGTTGTGCAAGTATCTCTAAGGTAGAGAGAAGAGTCATTAGGTTATATGCCTATGAGTGCTATAAATGGATCATATAGTAAATCTACTTTTAGCTGTCTCAAGAACCACCAAACTGATTTCCACAATGCCTGTATCAGTTTACATTCTGACCAAAATCTTAAAAGGGTTCCCTTTTTCCACATCCTTAGCAACATTTATTGTCATTTGTTTTCTTGATGATAGCCATTCTGACAAGTGTGAGATGGAATTTCAAAGTAGTTTTAATTTGCATTTTATTGATAGCTAAGGATGTAAAACACTTTTTCTTAGATGTTTATATGCTATCTGTATTTCTGCCTTTGAGAATTCTCATTTATTTCCATAGCCCATTTTTTAGTTGGGTTATTTGATTTCGTATTCTTTTTTTTTTTTTTTTGAGTTCATTATATATTCTGGACATTAGTCCTCTGTCACATGTATAGCTGGCAAAGCTTTTCTCCCATTTTGTAGGTTCTCTTTTCTCTACTCGCCATATCCTTTAATGTATAAAAGCTTTGTAATTTCATGAAATCCCATTGGTTGATTAGTGGTTTTATTTCCTGGGCAAATGGGGTTATATTCAGAAAGTCATTGCCTATGCCAATATGTTGAAGGGTTTCTCCTACCTTTTCATCTAGCAGTATCAGGTCTGATATTAAGGTCCCTGATCCCTTTGAACTTGATTCTTGTCCACGGAGAAAGACAAGAATCTGTTTTCATCCTTCTACATATAGATAACTAATTTCCCCAGCACCACTTGTTGAAGAAGCTGTGTTTTCTCTAATGAATGTTTGCCTTTTTTTTTCTTCAAAAATCAGATGGCTGTAGCAGCATGCACTAAGCTCTGGGTCCTCTACTCTGTTCCATTGATCTACGTGTCTGTCTTTGAGTCAGTACCATGGTGTTTTTGTTCCTATGGCTTTATAATGTGGCTTCAAATTGGTTATGGTGATATCACCAGAATTATTTTTGTTACTCAAAATTATTTTGGCTATTCAAGTTTTTGTTTGTTTCCAAATGAATTTTAGGATTTTTTTTCTCTTTCTGTGAAAAATGCCATTAGAATTTTAATGAGGTTAGCGTTAAATGTGTAGATTGCTTTTGGTAAGATTGATATTTTCACAATATTGATTCTGCCCGTCCAAAAACATGGGATGTCTTTCCATTGCCTAGTGTCTTCTACAATTTTTTGTTTGAGTGTTTTAAAGTTCTCATTGTAGACATCCTTCACTTCCTTGTATAGATTTATTCCAAATTACCTTATTTATTTATTTATTGAGCCAATTGTGAATGGGAGAGATTCCCTGATTTCATCCTCCACATGTTTGTTGTTAGTATATAGGAAAGCTACTGGTTTCTATGTGTGTATTTTGTATCTTGCTATGTTGCTAAAAGTAGTTAACAGTTTTATGGTATAGTCATTAGGTTCCTTTATGTATAGAATCATATCATCTACAAATAGTGATAATTTGATCTCTTCATTTCCAATTTGTATCATTTTCAGGAGTGTCTTTTGCCTTATTGCTATAGCTAGGACTTCCAGTACACAATTAAATAAAATGGGGACAGTGGACATCCTTATCTTGTTCTTGGAGTTAGTGGAAAAGCTTCAAGCTTTTTACCACTCAGTATTATGTTGGCTATACGTTTGTCATAAATAGCTTCTATTATGTTGAGATATGTTCCTTCTATTCCCAGTTTCTGTAGGACTTTTACCGAGAAGGGATGTTGAATTTTGTCAAAGGCCTTTTCTACATCTATTGAGATGATCATGCGATTTTTGTCCTTCAGTCAATTTATATAGTGTATTACATTTATTCATTTGCATATGTTAAACTATCTCTGCATCTCTGGGATAAAGCCTACTTAGTTGGAGTGAATGATCTTTCTCCTATATTCTTGTATTCTGTCTACCAATATTTTAATGAGAATTTTTGCATCTTTGTTCATGAGAGAGATTGGTCTGCAATTTTTTTTTTTTTCTGTTTTTGCCTTGTTTTGGTATCAGGGTGATGCTGGCTTTATAGGAGTTTGGTAGAATTCCTTCCTTTTCTACTTTATGGAAAACTTTGAGAAGCAGTGGTGTTAGTTCTTTTATGCAGGTCTGATAAAATTCACCAGTGAATCTATCTGGTCCTGGTCTTCTTGGTTGAGAGACTTTTTATAACTGCTTGGATCTCTGTATTGTTATGGGTCGATTTAAATGGCTTATCTCATTTTGATTTAATTTTGGTAGGTCATAGGAATCAAAGAAATTATCTATTTTTTCAGAATTTAAAACTAAGAGAAATATATATTCTTAAAGTATGTCCTTTTTGGTGTCTGTTGCAATGGTGTATTTATCCTCTCTAATTTTATTAAATTTGTCACTTCTCTCTTTCTCCTGGTCAGATTTGCGAAGGGTTTATCAATCTCATTTATCCTTTCAAAAAACCAACTCTTTGTTTTATTAAATCTTTGGATGTTTTTGTTTCTATTTCATTAATTTCTGCCCTAATCTTTATTACTTCCTCCCTTCTACTGATATTTATGTTGCCTTGTTCTTCTTTATCCAAGGCCTTAAGTTGAAGTAGTAAATTGCTTTCTTGTGAACTCTTTTTCTTAATATAAACACTTAGAGCTATAAATTTTCTTCTTAGGACTGCCTTCTGTGTGTCCCAAAGGTTTTGGTGTGTTTTATTCTCATCATTATTTCATTCTATGAATTTATTGATTTCCTTTTTGATTTTTTAAGGAAATATTTACCATTCACTAATACACTAACATACACTAACAGTGTACTGTTTGAGCTCCATGAATTTCTGTATGCTTTGTATCTTTTCTTGTTGCTTATTTGTATTTTAATTCCATTGTGGTCAGATAGAATACAAGGGATTATTACAATTTTCAAATAATTGTTAAGATTTGCTTTGTGTCCTAATATATGGTCTATTTTGGAGAGTGTCCCATGTGCTGCTGAGAAAAATGTATATTTTGTAGCATTTGAATGGAATGTTCTGTAGATGGCAGTTCCATGACATCATTTAATCCAGATGTTTGTCAAATGACCTGTCATTGATGAGAGTAGGTTATTGAAGTCACTTACTAAAATTGTGTTTGGTGTTATCTGTGACCTTAAGTCTGATAGTGTTTGCTTGATGAAATTCAGAGCCCCCATGTTAGGAGCATATACATACAGGATTGTAATGTCCTCCTTTTGGAGTGTTACTTTAATCAGTATAAAGCGATGTTCTCTATCTTTACTCACATATGTTTGTGTGGTGGTTTGATCAGGCATCTCCTATAAAATTAGGTGTTTTGAATGCTAGGTTCTCAGCTGATGGAGATTCGGGGATTAATGTCTCCTAGAGAGAGTGTATTGTTGGGGTCAGGCTTATGGGTGTTATAGCCAGTATTTGGTATACTCTCCTTTTGCTATTCTCCACCTGATGTTGGCCAGGGGGTGATGTCCACTTCTTGCTCATGCCATTGTTTTCCCCTGCCATTGTGGGAGCTTCCCCTTGAGACTGTAGCCAAAATAAACTTCTTTTTCCCACAAGCTGCTCTTGGTTGGGTGATTTCTAACAGCAATGAGAACCTGACTGCAACAGTAAAGTGGTACTAAGGAGTGGGATAGTTGCTAGACACCTGACTGTGTGGCTTTGGCCTTTTGGAGCTGATTTTCAAGAGGAATGTGGAAGGATTTGAAACCTTGGCCTAAGAGATGCCTCGCAGTACACTTAGTAGAGGTTGCTGGACTATTCTGGTTAGAGTTGAAAGACCCTAATGCAGTAAGAACTATGGACTGTGAGTTTTGGCTTATGAGGCCGAGAAAGAGCTTTGCCAGGACTGGTCTAGCAGTTTGTGTGGGAAGCTTGCTGTTATGCCTGGGTCCTGAGAATTTGTGCAGGGTTGCTTTTCCTAGACGTGAACTGCTGTTAGCAGAGGGATATGGCACAGAAAGAAGAATCTTTGTGTGAACTGCTGCCCATTCAGCTGCAATTGAGGGATTACAACCTTTGAGATTGGTCAAGCTGACCTGCACTGGGGCAACTGAAAGAATGTGAACTCTTTTGAAGGGGGCCTGAGTGCTGAAGGAGTGTCCTGTTCTTCAAGGTCTGCTTTATCCCCCCGGGATTAACAGATTGGCACCCTACCTGGTATTGTGAAGTATGAGTAGTACAGGAAAGAGAGGGTCATTGCATTTGCAACATGGTATTGTGTTTTGGAAATGGCCATGGGCAGCATGAAGCAGGTTTTTTGAATGCCTGCATGGAGACCCAATGGGGCCATGAGGATGAATGGTGGATGGCAGTGGAGACCCAGTGGAGATGCTGGGGCCATGAGATGGCTGCTAAATAAAACTGCCATCCCGATAAAATTTTCTAGGACTGTGAGTAGCCTAGCTGGAGGGGCAGAATTGGAATTCAGGAGTTTTTACTGGTTAGAATTATCTGACTTGGTTATTGCTATCTGAAAAGAGAAGCTTCTCTAACCAGAAGTGAGAGTAAAATTAATATATGAGTATGAACATTATTTGTAGTGATTTCAGGGAAATTTGGTGAGAGTAATATGTTAATTTATCTGATCACCACTGGGATGGTCCAAAAAGCAACATAGTGCTGAGAAGAAAGGATGGTATCCAGCACTGAAACATCTCACACCCTCCAAGGCTCAGGGTCCATTGCAGAAGAGGTGGTAGAAAAAATTTAAGAGCCAAAGGAAGGGTACCACTCCCTATATAAAACTGTGCAGACATAATTTGGCCTCGATATCCAAGACCTCACAATGCCTAGGAATACCCACGCAAGACTCTCACAATAGGAGACAAAGATGAAGACATCAAAATAAAAGAGGGACTAATGTACATAGGGAGGAGATATGCCAGAGAACAGAGTTATGAAGGAGAAAGTGGAGGAGGGGAGGGGAGGGGAGGTGAGGGGAATACCATGGCTTGTTATCTAGAAGTATAGAAGTTGTCAATAAAATATATATAATAATAGTAATAAAATATCAGACTTGGAGATTTGTCACTAACTAGAGTTGTTGGACTTGAAAGCTACAGAAATTGATGTTTTGCCCTGGTTGTTTTAAATCTTGTATTGGTTGAATATTTTCTTGTTATGTCCAATGTCATCTTTTGCAGTGTGAATGTTTATTCTGTGCCATTATGGGTTTTTGAAGCCATTTTTTGGTATTATGGCTCAGTTAAAGATCTTGGACTATGGGGAGTGTGAATATCATTGGGATTGATGATAACTATGGGGACTTTTGAAGTTGGACTGAATGCATTGTATTTTACATCATGGATGGTTATCAGTTTATGGGGGCCAGGGGCAGAATATGGTGGTTTGACTCAGGTGTCCCCCCTAAAATTAGGTGTTCTGAATGCTAGGTTCCCAGCTGATTGAGATTTGGGAACTAACACCTCCAGGAGGAAGTGTATTGTTGGGGGTGGGCTTATGGGTATTATAGCTAGTTTCCCCATGCCAGTATTTGGCATACTATCCTGTTGCTATTGTCCACCTGATGTTGGCCAGGTGGTAATGTCCACCCTCTGCTCATGCCATTGTTTTCTGCTGCCATGGTAAAGCTTCCCCTCAAGCTTATAAGCCAAAATAAACCTCTTTTTCCCAGAGGCTGCTCTTGGTTGGGTGATTTGTACCAGCAATGCTAACCTGACTGTAACAGTTGGTTTGAAGTCTATCCTGTCAGATATTAGGATAGAAACCCCTGCTTGTTTCTTAGGCCTATTTGCTTGAAATACCATTTTCCATCCTCTACCCAAAGACAGTATCTGTCTTTTATTGAGAGATGAGTTTCCCAGAGGCAACAGACAGCAGGATCATTCCTTTTAAACCAGTCTATAAACTGTGTCTTTTCATTGGGGCATTGAGGCCATTGATATTAAGATTTATTATTGAAAGCTATGTGCTTATTCTCACCATTATTCTGGATTTGTAGTGCTTCCTGTTTCCCTTTACTCTCTTGTTTTAACTGTTATTTGAGTATGGTTAACTTTTTCCTGTTTCCTCATATGTATGTTTTGCTTTCTCCTCAGCATGAAGGATTCCTTCAAGTATTTTCTGTAGAGCTGGCTTAGTTGTCATAAACTCTTTTAGCCTGTTTTTGTTGTGGAATGTCCTTATTTCTCCTTCAATTTGTATAGATAGCTTTGCAGGATAAAGTATTCTTGGTTGACAGTTGTTATTTTTCAGAACTTGGAATACATCATTCCAAGCCCTTCTGGCTTTTAAAGTGTGTGTTGCGTAATCTGCTGTGGTCCTGATGGGATTGCCTTTATAGGTAACTTGCTTTTTCTTCCTAACTATTTCAATATATTTTCCTTGGTTTGCATGTTTAGTAGTTTAATTATAACATGCCAAGGAGAGGTTCTTTCCAGGTTTTGTCTGTTTGGTATTCTAAAAACTTCTTGTATCTGCATTGACATTTCTTTCTCAATTTGGGTGCCTTTGGATTGAAATTCTTCTCCTTCTATTATACCTTGAATTCTTATGTTTGATCTTTTTGTAGTGTTCCAGTTATTTTGAAATTCTCATTCATACCTTCCTATTCACTTGTCTTTCTCTTTGTGGGCTGTATTAGGTCTGCCACCTGGTCTTCTATTGAAATATTCTGTTCTCTTCTTCATTCATTCTACTGGTGAGACTTTCCACAGAGGTTTTTTTTTTTTTTTTTTTTTTTTTCTCTGACTCTTCTTCAGAGCTAGAATTTCAGCCTAGTTTTTCTTCAGTATTTCTATTTCCTTACTCATATCTTGTAATGACCTCCTTATTTCATTAAGCTGGTTTACTGTGTTCTCTTGGAATTCCTTCAGGAGTTTGTTTTCTTCTTTAATTCCTTTGTTTTTTTCTTTGATTCCTTTGCTATAGATAAACATCATTCTTTTAAGGTCTTTGTCAGGCATTTCATCTAGAACAGCCTCATTGGGAGCCATTTATGATAGATTTGTAACTTTTGGTGGGATTGTATTATCTTGAATCCTTGTGTTTCTTGTATTATAATGTTGTGATTTTTTCAACCTGAGTTGATTTGATGCTTGGATTTTATAATTATCTGTGGTACCTTTAGATTTGGAAATACACTTTTATCTACCATCAGAGCTTAAGTTTGAGGTGCCAAGTGTAGCTCTTGTACTCCAATCCAACCACAGTAGTAATCCTAGGTGATGAGTTTGCCTGCTATTCAAGTAGTATAGTGGGCTGGATGGAGCAATTTACTGGCAAATTCTAAAATTCAGTTGAGCAATATACATATTCAATAAAAACAAGCACAGAGCATGCAAATGTGGGTTTTGAAACAAACAGATAACCTTACAAAGCCACGATCCCTAAGGGTATGTATTGCTGTACACCCTTAAACCTGTCAACTGGGAGGCTGAGATTTCTGTTCTGCAGTGGGTTCCAGGGAAGCCTGGGTCTGCATCAGACCTTTCCCCTAATAATGATAGAAGAAAAAGACAAAGGCCCAGTGAACCTGAAGGCATCAAAGACAACAATAGTCAATCCCTATTACAGCTTAATTGAGAATGGCATGGTAAAGCAAACCAAGAATATGTAACCCATAACCTGCCCTGACATGGAAAGAGAGATTAGCACTTCCAGGGTAGGCCTATATACCTCCTTTTTTAATTTTTTATTTATTTATTTATTTATTTATTTATTTATTTATTTATTTGGTCAGTGGGCCTAGAGCCTAGTTACCTTTTGGGATGGTTTCAAATCTCACCAATAGTGAGTTCCCACCTTGATTCCCACTATGTTGTACTTGGAATCTGGTGTTCTGATCAGCTTTGATGAATATGCTGCCACCAGGATCTGAATGTGTTCTCTGGTGGGTTGCAGTGCTGTTGGTTGGGGGATGTAGAGTGCAGAAAGCCTGGAGTTTTACTGGAATTACTCAGCTGGCCCTACCTGTCTCCCCTTCAGATTTCTTGGCTTTGCAAGGAGGCTTATTTGATTGGAAAATCCCCTTGTTTGGTCTCTAATTCTGCAGCTGGGTGCCAGGTGGGCCCACGGATGCAGGTCAGTGCAGATCAGGTCCAGTCCATAAGGTCCTCAGTGGGATTCTGGCTGATTTCTTCCTTTCTAATAGATCTTAGTCTCTCCTGCTTCTCTGCTCTGGCTAATAAAAACCTATGTAACTTTACTTTTTAGACAAAGAGTGTATTTTGCTGTGGTTTTGCTCAAATCCTTCCCTAGGCTGGATTGGTGTGACTCCTATGGAGCCATCTTCCCTGGAAGTCTCTAGAACACATTTCTGATTCACTCTCATTTAAGATGGACCACAATCAACAAATCAGCAGCACTTCCTGTCTCTTTTACAAGTTTTCTCTGGTTTAGCACACCTGTAGGTTGGCCCCTCCTGAGTCAGTCTCTTGAATTCAACAACCAGTCAGATCACTTATACACCTGAGTCTGATGATGAGGTACATCCTAATTGAATATTTGATAATAATGGGACTGGCATGTGTGTATAAATCTCTTCTTCTTGTGGATGCCTCTTGGTGCAAATGTGGAAATAAGACACTTTTAGTTACCTTCTCATTGTTAGGACAAACACCCAATCAAAACCAGCTTATGGGAGCAAAAGTTTATTTTAGGCTTACAGATTCCAGGGGAAGCCTCACATTGTTGGAGGAAGTTGGCCTACTTCATCCTACATCTATGGTAGAGTAAAAGAGAGATAAAGAGACAATCAGGCAGAGCTCTATCTGAATCTGAATATACTTTAAGGCTGGATGTCACAACTATCACAGTTGATGAGAAACAATATCAGGAGAGTGAGCCCACTACCACTGGTAAGCAAGGGCTAATAAATCTCAGAGTCCACCTTGATCAACATACTTTAACATAAATGCTGCACCTCCAAATTGCCATCAGCTGGGAAACAAGCATTCAAAACAATTTAATGGGAGACACCAAATTCAAAAACCATCACACTCTGAAACTGCAGAGTTCTCTGTATCTATAACGGTGAAATGTAGAATATTATTCACTATTGGCCTAGGCTCAGAGCTATCAAACTCCAGGGTAACTGTCAATTCATGAATTATGTCCCCCATGCACTTGTCTCTCTGCTTAGGCAAGTTCCAGCCTGAAACAGCCTCCAGACTCTTGTACTTGTAGGCTTATCTGGCTGTCCTGCTCTCACTGTGTCACTGAGCCTCCTCACTTCTCTTCTTTCTTCCTTCTTCTCTTCTCCCTTTCCCTCCCCTCTCCTCTTCTTTTTTTCCTCCGTCTCTCTCTTTCTTCATTCCTTTTAAAAATAATATTTATGTATTATCTTTTACATAGTTTACAATCTTATATCCACCCTGCCCCCAGAGTTTTGAAGTTTTATAGCCCAGACCCACTTCCTGTTTCCTCAGCTTCCTGCCTGCCTGTTATGTGTTCCCTACCTACCACAATGCAATATACTCCATCTCCTCCAAAGAAAAGCTGAAATAAATACTTTTATGCCTTAAGTTATTTCTGATAATATATTTGTTTTCCTCAATGAGAGAGTAAAGGGTATAATATGTTTTCTTCTTATTTTCTCTCTCCATCAGTTCACAGAAAGAGAAACTAGTATTCTGTCTTTGAAATGTGTTGAATCTTATTTTTTTCAATCTTTCCTAAAATAATTTTTATAGCCTTTTAAGGAAAACACATTTAGTTTAATTATTCTAAACTTAAGACAATTTATTTTTCTACACATTTGAGTATACAAATGTAATTTTGTTCCATGGAAAAAGTTTATAATTAAATTTATTAAAATGTTCACCTATCATTGTCATTCATTCTCTTCTCCATTTCTTGATTTTTGCATTCTATATATTGTAATCTATTGACTCTTACTTTATTTTATTTAACTACTCTAGAGAATGAATTATATTTTGAGTACATAGAATGATGTACGATTTAGATAACCATGTCTTCTATCTTGAAATCCCATTTTTAATTTTAAAATTTCTCTTGAAGTGTTTTTAAGCAACTTGGTACACACTTTTCCAGTCTCTGTTTACAGGCAGTGTATTCTAGTACTTCTTAAACTAAAATGGCTTTTGCAAAAACTGCTAGACTTTCTTCAAAATACAGATCCCCTAATGGGCAACAGTTCTAGAGATTTTGAATCAATTGGTGTGAGTGGGTCTCATGCATTTGCATTGCAGCCAAAATCAATGCTCTGAGTTGTAAAAAACTTCGAGTATTATACCCCTAAGTAGCAGTTACTTTCTCATTACTGGGAGAAGGCATCTGTGGTATTTAGATTCAGGTGTCCCCCATAAACTTACATGTTCAGAATGCTTGGTCCCCAGCTAATGGCAATTTGGATGTTGTATCTTCCTGGAGGTGATGTAATGTTGGGGTGGGCTTATGGGTGTTATAACCAACTTCCCTTTCCCAGTGTTTGATATACTCTCCTGTTGCTATTGTCTACCTGATGTTGGCTAGGAGGTGTTACCTATCCTCTGTTCATGCCATCATTTTCCTCTTCCATCTTGGAGCTTTCCCTTGAGTCTATAAGCCAAAATAAACCCTACCCTCCCACAAGCTCCTCTTGGTCAGGTGTTTTCTACCAACAATGTGAACCTGACTGCAACAGTAAAATTGGTATGGAGAAGTGGTGTCATTGCTGCTAGAAACCTGTGTGGCTTTTGGCCTCTTGGAACTGATTTGTGGGTGGAATATAGATGAATTTAAAATCTTGACCTAAGAGACAATTTGCAGTGCTATAAGTACAACTTGATGGATCATTCTGGTCAGAGTTGAAAACTGTGAATGTAGTAAGAACTGTCGGCTATGAGGTTTGGCTTATGAGGGGGAAAAAGAGCTTTATATGGACTGGGCTAGAAGCAGTTTTTATTAGAGGTTTGCTGTTATGCCTATGTTCTGAGAATTTGTACAGGGTTGCATTGCATAGAAATGGAATGCTGTAAGCAGATGGAATATGGAACAAAAAGAAATGCAATCTTTTGTAAGAAAATGCTACCCATTCAGCTGCAACTATTTGAGAGATTACAACCACTGAGACAGGGCCAGCTGACCTGCATTGGTACAACAGGAAGAAGGCAGCTTCTTTTTAAGGGGACTGAATATTGAAGGAGTATTCTCCAAAGTCTGCCTTATTGCCCCCTGGATTAGTAAGATGGTAGTCTACCTGGAATTATAGAGTATAACAAATGTGGAAAAGACTGGATCATTAAGTTTGCAACACAGTTTTATAATTTGAAAATGGCCATGGGCAGTATGAAGCAGGCTTGTTGGATTACCTGTGTGGAGATGCAATGAAGCCATGAAGATGAACCATGGGTTGCTGTGGAGACCCAGTGGAGGTACTAACACTATGGGATGGCTGCCAACAAGAGCTGCCATCACCAGATGAAGTTTTCTAGAACTGAGAGTAGCCTAGCTGGATGAGTCCAGAGACTCATCACTGGTTAGAATTGTAGGACACAGAGCCTTGTCACTGGTTAGAGATATACAACTTGGGGCTACAGAGTTTGATGTTTGACCTGTTTATTTTAAATCTTTTATTGTTGTACTATTTCTTTGTAATGCCCAATACCACCCTTTGAGTGTGAATGCTTATTCTGTGCTATCATGTTTTCTTTTGTTCATTTATTTTTTGGTATTATGGCTTAGTTAAAAGTCCATGGACTCTGGGGATGTTTTAACATAATTTGGATTGATAAAATCTATGGGGACTTTTAAAGTTGGACTAAATGTCTTGAATTTTACATCATGTAAAATGGGGACCAGGGATAGAATGTGGTTTGATTTAGGTGTCTTCCATAAACTCGTGTTCAGAATGCTAGATCCCCATCTGGTGACAATTTGGAAATTGGATCCTCCTGGAGGTGATGTATTGTTGGGGGCCAGCTTATGATTGTTATAGCCAGCTTCCCTTTGCCAGTGTTTGGCACACTCTCCTGTTGCTGTTGTCCACCTGATGTTGGCCAGGAGATGATGTCCACTCTCTGCTAATGCCATTGCTTTCCTCTGCCATCATAGAGCTTCCCCTCAAGTGTGTAAGCCAAAGTAAACTCTTTCCTTCCATATGCTGCTCTTGAAAAGGTGTTTTCTTCAAGCAATGCAAACTTGACTGCAACACCACCCAACTAGAAACAGCTTATGGAAGGAAAGGGTATATTTCTAGCCTAAAGTTTTAAGAGAAACTTTCATAATTCTGGTGAAAGCATGACAATAACAGACAGAAGTATATCATAACTTGTTATACCAGCTGGGATGAAGCAAAAGAGTGAGTTAAGCTAGCATTGGCAAGGGGTCGGGGGCTGTACTCTAAGATCCAAGGCCCTTCCCCAGTGACACACCTCCTCCAGGATGACTCTACCTCCCAAAACCTCCATCAACTGGGGACCAAAATAAAGCCTAATCACAAGCACATGAGGCTGTGGTGAAAATTTTACTTTCAAACCATCATGTCCTAATAAATATTAAAATGCGATATTATATTATGCATAGGTCTTCTTAGTTTAAAAGATTAATAAAACACAGATAAATTGACTCAAATGAGCATATTGTGAGATTCATGGGATGAATATTGACACAGTTATTCCAGATATGGACATGCAGGTGCTAGATGTTTTCATATTTAAAAATCATCCAGCTGAGTAAGAACAGGGCTAGAGCTGATCTTGTTTTAAATTCAAAGCCCTGTTTCCTTTGGTTTACACTTTTCATATTTTTATGTGAGTTTCAGTCTGCTCTTAGATAGACCATCCATGGTATTTAGGAATGGTATCAGCAATCTGTCTTTTTTGGGCCACAATATTCCTGAAGCATGGTTTTGCAGCAGAGGCAAAATAAAGTTTCATTTTAAAAAGTAGGAGAAGAGCTAGGCGTGGTGGCGCACACCTTTAATCCCAGCCTTCAGGAGGCAGAGGTAGGAGGATCACCGTGAGTTCAAGGCCACCTTGAGACTACATAGTGAATTTTAGATCAGCCTGGACTAGTGTGAGACCCTACCTCAAAAAAAAAAAAAAATTAGGAGAAGAAACAAAAGAAATAGAATTTTCTAGGCCAACCCCCTTGTCATCTTCAATGGAATATATAGTGCTAAATAGACAGCCGGAGGCTGAATTCCTCTGTGTGAACCCCAGAACTTACTTACACACTCTTGTGGCATAGTATTTTTTTTTATTATTATTACTTGAGATGGACAAGATAGCTAACACTGCAGATCTGTACCTTCTGTCTGAACATAATTACTGTCCCCACCACCAAATGTTTGCTCTTACCTCACCTTCAGTATCTCAGCTGTTGGAAAGTAAATCCCAAAACATTCCCTGATTAATTTCTTGTTTCATGCTTGTAAGTTAATATTGAGATGCTAAGCCAGAAGGTGGAGGCATTGTTAGTGACAACTAAAATTAAAAACAAAGTGAGAATTAATTTGTTTCTGTAGTTGTCAATGGGGACTCCTCTGAGAAAATTCTGGTATATAACTCCAACTGCTGAATGTGCTAAAAGGGATTATATCCGGAGGCTCTTCTTCAGTAAATACCAGCCCTTTAACATATAATAAGATTTCAGACCATCAGATAGGCTGTGCCTCATTAGGCCTCTGCTTTGTTGTTGTTGTTTGTCTGTTTGTTTCAGATACATTTTTTTTAAAAAAATATTTTTTTATAATTTATTTATTTATTTGAGAGTGACAGACACAGAGAGAAAGACAGATGGAGAGAGAGAGAATGGGCGCACCAGGGCTTCCAGCCTCTGCAAACGAACTCCAGACACGTGCGCCCCCATGTGCATCTGGCTAACGTGGGAACTGGGGAACCGAGCCTCGAACTGGGGTCCTTAGGCTTCACAGGCAAGCACTTAACTGCTAAGCCATCTGTCCAGCCCTCAGATACATTTTTACAGACATTTATCTCACAAGAACTTTGGTACTCAAATATGATGCAACCTGCAAGTGACATTATTTGACTATATATTTTTAAGTTATTGGTTGTTTTAGTTCATTCATTTGTTGATTTTAATCAGAGTATGCTGCAGTGAGAGAAATGTCTCCTGCAGTAGTTTTTAATGTAATATTCCCATTGTCTCAGGTATTTGGGATAAAGTTCTCTACTTAGTCTCCCCACCTAATCAAGTGTTTGAGAGGTGGAGGCTTGCTGGAGGAAGTGGGTCATCAGGGGCAGACCTTGGAGTAGAATTCAGCTCTGTGTTCAGAGTCAGCTAGTGCTTGTTGGTAACTGTTGTCTCTCTGCTCTGGAAGTATGATGAAATGAGCCAGCTGTGAACCTGAAATAAACCTTTTCCTCCCATAATCTGCTTCTGGTCAGGTACTTTTTCCAGCAACTAAATGATAACTGATACATCTCTTTAGCACACTGTTTTTAAATATTCCTGAGTGAGAAGGTCGGATCATATAGTGATTGTAGTTTAAGTTCATGTGAACTTTTCATACTATTTCTACTATGACTATACCAGTGGCACTACCACCAAAAATATATAATGGTTCCCTTTTCTCTCTCTAACACTTCTTATATAATCTTTTTGATAATTACTATTCTTACCATTGTGAGGTAAAACCATACCATGGCTTTGATCTGTATTTCCCTGCTATTTAGTGAATACCCACTTTTCTTTTTCATAAGCCTGCTGACCACTTGTATGCTTCCTTAGATAAACATTCATTTAAGTCTAGTGTGAATTTTAAGTTTTTTAGCAATGTATTTTGTATAGTATGTTATATATATTATGTATTGTGGATATCAATTCCTTAGTATATATATGGTTTTTGTGAATATTTTTCCACTGTCCTATAGATTATGTCTTGGTTGTTTCCTTTATTCTAAAAGAAATACTTAGCTTGATATACCATTTTATTTATTTTTTGGTTTGCTTCGTATGTTTTATATACATTCAAAAATCATTTCAAATTCCAATACCTTGCAATATATCTAGTATTTTTTGTTTAGCATTCATGCTTGAAATACATGTTCACTAGTTAAAAGTAATAATCTATGTGAGTGAATTTTCTGCTCACTTGAAAAGAGCAACATGCTTATTTTACAAATGGATTTAAAGTACCTTGGTATCAGTTTTCTGCTCAGGCAATAAGACTACTAGAAATATCCTTCCACATGCTATGGGGATCATCCAATAATGGGGTTTTAATTTTAGATATTATGTATTTCAGTTCCAAAATTTGCATTTTTCTTTTGCTTTCTATTTAGTGAAATTTTTTTCAGCAATTCTTTTTTTCAGGCAAGTTTATAATAGTTCACTGAAGTATTCTAATGAGGACTATTATCAAATCTGTATCAAGTAGTTATAACAGCTATGTCTTCTGGATTTCAGAATGTGGCTCATGATATAATTAGATTTTTGTTAAACATGAACTTTTAGGTCTCATATTATGGGGAGAAGGTATGAAGGTCACTAGTGATGCTATTTTTTCTGTATTTTTAAATGTTTTTACTAGTTGTGAATATTTTAATGTTTATTATTATTATTAACTATATTTTTTGTATGGATACATCATGTGTTCATACCCACTTTTCTTTCCTACCTGCCCCCATTCCATTGGGTATGCTCCTCAGTGAGGTTGCAGGTGTTCCCCATCGGGTTGTAGTTTGTGTTTTGTGGGAGCAGTAGTCAGTTATTTGGAGGGTGGGAAGGCAATGCCTCTTGGCATGATAGCTCAACCTATGGCTCTTATGATCTTTCTGCCCCTTCTTCTGCAAAATTCCCTGAGCTATGGTGGATGAGATTTAAATCTACTTCAGTGATGAGCTATTATGAGCCTCTGGATCTTTGCTTTAGTAGGTGTCGAGTATCCTCAGGGTCTGTCTTCTATACCTTGGTGCTGATTATCAGGAACAGAATGGAAGCAGCACTATTGTTCATCTTCCCAATTCCTCTGTGGATTCAGCTGTGGCTTGGCTAAAGTGCTAGGGTTAGTTTATCTCCTCCCATTTCACTATCTTCTGAAAAATAAGAATAGATTCTCCAACAGAGAGGGAAGTCAGCATAGTGTAAGTGGGATAAGCATTATTAATTTAGGGAGAATTTGATATATGTAACCCTATTTTAGCCAAAGACTAGTGAAAGCTTGACACTGAAGAACATAATCTTTGTCTCCATAGAATTTTGATCTGGTCCCCACTTCCAGATATGTGTTCTTTTACACTGAGCAGATCTCTTAGTCAGTCAGAAAGCTGTTGGTTACCCACCATGGCTGTGTGCCTCTGTTGCACTGGCATGTACATCCTGTCAGGGTGTTTGCATCTGAGTAGCTTAGACCTCTGTTTGTTCATACTGTTGTTGGCCATTTTACCCCAGTAACTCATGTAGCACTTTCCAGCATTAGACAGGCTATCTGGGGACTGGCTTTCTTCTGAATTCCAGCCAAGTTTCTCCATGCTCTGTGTCAGCAGCATATGGTATGCACAGCAGTAGGGTCTTAGCTTTTGTCTCAGGCAGGTAATCAGGTGCTTTGAAACAAAACTGTCTTGCTTTGAAGACCTCATAGGTCTCTCTGGTACTGGGAGTTACAGGTCAGAGACAGAAAAAAATATTTTTTTAAAATTTAAATTATTAGTTTTCTTTTTAGCAAATACAGGCAGTTTGGTACCATTGTTTAGGCTCATTTATGATCTACCCCCTCCCATTGGACCCTCCTTGTTGATGTAAATGGGTTGTGCATTGTGGAATTAGCCCACAGTTATTGGTATGATAAATGTCTCTGCAAATCATGACCCAACATGTGACTCTGACATTCTTTCCACCCCCTCTTCCGCAAAATTTCCCTGAGCCATGTTGGGTTCATTTTTGGTCTGCTTCAGTGCTGAGGTGTTGGGGGCCTCTGAGGCTCTGGCTCTCTGATTTGGTAGGAGTTGATTTTTCTCTATGTTGGTCTCCTCCCCCTTTGTGCTGGTATCCGGTTCACAGGAAAACATCACCCTTGACTGTTTTGCCAATTGTCCTTAGTATCAGTTGGGCCCCTTTTGAGGTATGCTGGGGCAGCTCTCTCCTTAGGATCTGCATATATCTGAAAAAGAGAAACAGATTCTCCAATGGAGAGTAAGTTAGCACCTGAAAAATTGAGATAACACTTACTTTTTTGATAGAGAGTTTGATAGGTGTAGGCCCTCTTGTACCTCATGATTGATGGTAGCTTGATGTTGTAGAGTGGGCTTGTGTTTGGGTACGGTTCTGACTTGTTTCCCAGCTCCAGCTATGCGTCTTGTACCACTGAGGGGATCAGTTAGCCAAATCAAGAGCAGTTGGTTCCACACCATAGCTGTGGGCCACTATTGCACTTGTGTGGGCATCACATCAGGTTATTTGTTGCTAATGAGGTTAGACAATGAGTTGCTTGGACAGATCTTGGTCATTTACTCCAGTCGCTCATGTAGCACCTTCTGGCACTAGACACGCTGACTGTCTGGGGACTGACTCTCTCCTGGCTTCCAGCCATGCCATTCCATTTTACGCGTCAGCTGTGTATGGAGTCTTCAGCAATAGGGTCTTACCACTGGCCTTTGGTGGGTCATCAAGTACTCTGACAGAAGTCTGTCATTGTTTTGGGAAACCTTGTAGGTTTCTCTGATCAAAAGCTCATTGTGGATGGTAGCCCCAAGCTGGAAGTGGGGGTTAGAGGTCAGTGCCCACTAAGAAATTGAGGAAAAACATAACTAATATACAAGAGTTAGAGAGGAGAGAGATAGAGGGGAGAGGGGAAGAGGGAGGGAGGGAAGATGTAGAAGATTTAGGTTAGTCTTGATCCTACCCTCTCCAGTGTCTTGTGGTTCAGATGTTTCCTGTAAGGGTCTAGTGAAAGTTCACCCATTTGGTCTGTCTTTTAAGAAGTAGAATTTTATGGTACCATTGCCGTTTGGGTCCAGATTATTGTTATCCACCCTTCAATGCCCTCCCTGCCCTCCCATCCATCCTATTGTCTAGTCCATGAGGTGCTTGCTGGGTATGTAAGGTATCTTGGGTAGATTCAGGTTAGGTGTTGTAGATGAGTGAGACTATGTGTCAATTTTTTTTCTGTGATTGGGTAAGTTCGCTGAGAATGATCTTTTCCAGGTTCAACCATTTTTCCTCAAATTTCTTTGTGTTGTTTTTTCTTACTGCTGTATAGAATTCCATTGTGTAGATATACCACATCTTTGTTATACATTCTTCTAATGATGGACATCTGGGTTGATTCCAGCTTTTAGCTATTACGAATTGAGCCGCTACAAACATGGTTGAGCAAATCTCTCTGGCCTGTGGTTTGAAGGTTTTAGGATAGATGCCCAATAAGGGTATAACTGGGTCTGTTGGTATTTCTATAGTCAGCTTTTTCAGGAGCCTCCATATTGCTTTCCAAAGTGGTTTACCATCCTGCATTCCTGCCAACAGTGAATGAGTGTCCCTGCTTCTCCACATCCTCGCCAGCATTTATTTTCATTTGACTTTTTGATGTTGGCTATCCTTATTGGGGTAAGGTGGAATCTCATAGTTGCTTGAATTTGCATTTCTCTGATGATTAGGGATGATGAACATTTTCTTAAGTGTGTGTTTGCCATTTGTATCTCTTCCTCTGTGAACTGCCTGTTCATCTCTTTCCCCCATTTTGCGAGTGTGGTATTTGTCTTCTTATTGTTTAGACTTTTGAGTTCTTTGTAAATTCTAGTGATAAGGCCTCTATCAGTTGGATTACCTGCAAATATTTTCTCCCATTCTGTGGGTATTCTATTGGCTTTGCTTATTATATGCTTGTCTGTAAAGAAACTCTTCAGCTTCATATGATCCCATTGGTTGAGTGACTGTTTAAGAGCTTGAGCCACTGGGGTTTTGTTCAGGAAGTCTTTTTCCATTCCTATATCATGGAAAGTACTTCCTAAATTTTCTTCCAGTAGTATTCGAGTTTCTGGTCTTATGTTGAGGTCTTTGATCCATTTGGATTTGAGTATAGTGCCTGGTGAAATGTGTGGATCAAGTTTTAGTTTCCTGCATGTGGTTACCCAGTTTGTCCAGCACCATTTGTGGAAGATGCTCAGAAGGTCTCACATATCCAATCATATCCTCAGCAAAAGAAATACCTCTGATGGCATCACCATACCTGATCTAAAGCTATACTACAAAGCCATAGTAATAAAAACAGCATGGTACTGGCCTAAAAACAGGAGTATAGACCAATGGAATAGACTTGAGGACCCGGATTTTGGGTCAAGCAACTATAGCTACTTGATATTCGACAATTGCCTGAACAATATAGGCTGGAAAAAAGATGGCATCTTCAACAGAAAAAAAAATATTTTTTAAGCGTAGGCTTCTTCCCACCATCTCCAGGGCCCTACTTTTCAGGTCTCCCCCCTATTCCCTTTAGGGGCTATATCTTTTAGGCTATCTCCAGGAATAGCAGTTTCCATGGTATCATCTCATTTTGGATTTAATTTTGTGTTTGTTTACCCCTTTCTTACCCCCTTCCCCAAACCCTTCCATGCCTATTGTCTGGGCCTTGAGTTGCCTGACATGTATAATAGTAACTTGAGAAGGCCCAAGATAGGAACCACAGATAAGTGAGATCATGTGGCACTTGTTTTTCTGTGATTGTGTGAGTTCACTGAATATGATCTGTTCCAATATCCCCATTTTTGTATAAATTTCATTGTATCATTTTTTCTTATTGCTTTGTAGAATTCTATGTATAAATGTACCACAACTTCATTATCCATTCATCTACTGATGGACATCTGGGTTGATTCCAGTTCTTAGCTATAATGAGTTGAGCAGGTACAAAAATGGTAGAGAAAATGTCTCTGCATTGATACATTGAGCATTTAGGTAAAAGCCCAGTAAGGGAATAGCTGGGTATTTTGATGGCTCTATATTCATTGATTTCAGGAATCTCCAGATTTATTTCCATACTGCTTGAACAATTTTACATTATCACCAAGAATGTATGAGGGTTCTTCTTTCCCCATATCCTTGCAAACATTTGTCATTGTTAGTTTTTTTTTTTTTTTTTATGATTGCTATTCTTACTGGAGTATGGTGGAATCTTATAGTTGTTTTAATTCATATTTCATGGTGGTTAAAGATGTTGAACATTTTCTTAAATATGTGTTAGCAAGTTGCAATTCTTCTTCTGAAAATTCCCTATTCAGTTCACTACCCCACTTTTGGAGTGGGTTATTTGATATTTTTATTGTATAGCTTTGAGTTCTTTATAGCTTGTAGATATTAGGCTTCTGTCAGTGCAATAGCTGGTGAAAATTTTCTCCCACTCAATGGGTAAACTGCTAGCTCTGCTTATGGTGTGTTTGTCTCTGCAAAAACTTTTTTATCTTCACAAGATCCCATTGGTTGAGTGCTTGTTTAATTTCTCGAGGTAATGGGGTTTTGTCCACTCTTATATTTTGGAGAGTGCCTCCTATTTTTAATTCCAGTAGGAATAGTGTTTCAGGTCTTTAATCCATTTGGACTTGATTTTTGAATATGGAGAGATGAGTGGGTCTAGTTTCATTTTGCTACATATGGTCATCCAATTTGCCTGGAACCAATGTTGAAGATGCTGTATTTTCTTTGGTCTACATTATTGGCAACTTTGTCAAAGATCAAGTATCTGTAGTTACTTGACCTAAGTTATTAATCTTCAATTCTGTTATATTTGTCTATGTTGCTGTTTTTATGCCAGTACCAGGCTGTTTTTGTTACTATAGCTTTGTAATATACCTTTAGATTGGGCATGGTGATACCCATGTTTGTTTGTTTGTTTGTTTTCTTAAGATATGTTTGTATATCTGTGGCCTGCTGCCATTCCATACAAATTTTGAGATCATTTTTTCAATCTCTGTGGAGAATGATGCTCTTATTTTTATTGGTATTGCATTAAGTCTGTATGTTGCTTTTCTTTTCTTTTTATAGTTTACTCCTTTTTACTTTTTAATTATTTTTAATTAAATAGTTTTGTATTCAGTAAATGCAGTCAGTTTGGTACCATTATTAGGCTCATCTGTGACCTGCTCCCTCCCCTGGGCCCCTCCTTGTTGAGGCATATGGGTCATGCATTGTGGAGTTAGCCCACAGTTATGGGTAGGATGAATGTCTCTGCATATCATGACCCAACATGTGGCTCTGACATTCTTTCCACCCCCTCTTCTGCAAAATTTCCCTGAACCATGTTGGGTTCATTTTTGGTCTGCTTCAGTGATGAGGTGTTGGGGGCCTCTGGGGCTCTGGATCTTTGATTTGGTAGGAGTTAATTTTTCTCTGTGTTGATCTCCTTCCCCCTTGTCTTGGTATCCGGTTCATCAGGAAAACAGCACTCTTGCTTGTTTCGCCATTTTTTCTTAGTTTCAGCCGGTACCCTATTGAGGTATGATGGGGTGGCTCTCTCCTTAGGATCTATATCTATCTGAAAAAGAGAAGATTCTCCAATGGAGAGTAGATTTGCACCAAGACAAATGAGATAACCCTTACTTTTTTATAGAGAATTTAATAGGTGTAGCCCCTCTTGTAGCCCATGATTGATGGCAGCTTGGTACTAGAGAATGGGCTTATGTTTGGATATGGTTCAGACTTCCTTCCCAGATCCAGCTATGGGTCCCTACCACTGAGGGAATCAGCCAAATAAAGAGCAGTTGGTTTCCCACCATGGCTGTGTGCCACTATGCACTTGTGTGGGCATAACACCAGGTAATTTGCTGCTAAGTAGGTTAGACCATGAGTTGCTTGGTCATTTTCTCCCAGTTGCCCATGTAGCACCTTCTGGCACTAGACACGCTGACTATCTCAAGAGTGACTCTTTTCCAACTTCTAGCAATGCCATTCCATTTTACATGTCAACCACATAAGGTGTCTTCAGCGGTAGGGTCTTACCACTGACCTTTGGTGGGTCATCAAGTACTCTGACAGAAATCTGCCAGTCTTTTAGGAGACTTTGTAGGTCTCTATGATCAAAAGCTCATTGTGGATGATAGCCACATGCTGGTACTGGGAGTTACAGGTCAGTGCCCACTAAGAGAAGGAGGAAAAAGATAACTAATATACAAGAGTTAGAAAGAAGAGGGGGGGAGGGAGGGAAAATGTAGAAGATTAAGGTAAGTCTTCAGCATACCTTCTCCAGTGTCTTGTAGTTCAAGTGTTCCTTGTAAGGGCCTGATGCAGGTTCAACCATATGTGAAATAGAACTTTTTCATACCATTGCCATTTGGGTCTAGTTTTGTTTCCCACCCCATCGATGCCCTTCCCCCCTTTCCCATCCATCCTAGTGACTAGTCCATGAGATGCTTGCTGGGTATGTAAGGTATCTTGGGTAGATCCAGGTTAGGTGCATTAGATGAGTGAGACTATGTAGGATTTTTTTTTTCTTTTTTTGTGATTGGGTAAGTTCACTGAGAATGATCTGTTCCAGGTTCAACCATTTTTCCTCAAATTTCATTGTATCATTTTTTCTTACTGCTGTATAGAATTCCATTGTGTAAATATACCACATCTTAGTTATCCATTCTTCCAGTGATGGACATCTGGATTGATTCCAGCTTTTAGCTATTACAAATTGAGACACTACAAACATGGTTGAGCAAATATCTCTGATCTGTGGTTTGAAGGTTTTAGGGTAGGTGTACAGTAAGGGAATCACTGGTCTGTTGGTATCTCTATAGTCAGCTTTTTCAGGAGTCTCCATATTGCTTTCCAAAGTGGTTGTACCATCCTACATACCCACCAACAGTGGATGAGTGTTCCACCTTCTCCACATCCTCACCAGCATTTATTTTCATTTGATTTTTTGATGTTTGTTATCCTTATTGGGGTAAGGTGAAATCTCATAGTTGTTTTAACTTGCATTTCTCTGGTGACTAGGGATGATGAACATTTTCTTAAGTGTGTGTTTGCCATTTGTATTTCTTCCTCTGTGAATTGCCTGCTCAGCTCTTTGCCCCATTTTGTGAGTGGGGTGTTTGACTTCTTACTATTTAGATTTTTGCGTTCTTTGTAGATTCTAGAGATTAGGCCTCTATCAGTAGGGTAACCCACAAATATTTTCTCCTTTCTTCCAGTCTGTTTGGTGTTCTATTGGCTTCTTGTATATTTTTTGTTTGTTTGTTTGTTTGTGTTATTTTTATTTATTTATTTGAGTGTGACAGAGAGAGACACAGAGAGAGAATGGGCATGCCAGGCCTTCCAGCCACTGCTAACAAACTCCAGATGCATGCACCCTCTTGTGCATCTGGCTAATGTGAGTCCTGGGCAATTGAGCCTCGAACCAGGGTCCTTAGGCTTCATAGGCAAGCACTTAACTGCTATGCCCTCTCTCCAGCCCAGCTTCTTGTATCTTGATGGGCCTTTCTTTTAAGAGACTTTGGAAGTTTTCTTCAATTATTTTGTTAAATAAGTTCTCCATGTCTTTGGTCTGTATTTCTTCTCCTTCTGGTATTCCTATGATCCTGATATTAGGGTATTTAAGTGTATCCCATAATTCTCTCATGTTCTGTTCACAGGAACTTTTGAACTTACTGAAATTTTTGAACACTCAAACTGTTTCTTCCATCTTTTCTTCCAGATCAGAGTTTCTATCCTCCACTTGCTGACTCTATTCTTGAATACTTCTAGAGAGTTTTGGACTTGTTCAATTAAGTTTGCATTTTCTACAACCTTTGTATGTATAATTTCCATCCCTTTGTCAAGCTCCCTTTTCACATCATTTTCTGATTTTCTTGATCATTCTTGGAAATCATCCTTGCATTTCTTTATATCTTCATTTAGAATGGCCAGCTGATTTTTAGGTCTTTTTTCACTCTTCCTCAAATCTTTTAACTCTCTTTGAACTCCTTCCAATTTTGTTGCTTTTCTTAGAATTTCCATTTTCACAATATTTATTGTACCTGTCCAGGAACATGGTATGTCTGTCTATCTGCTCAAGTCCTCCTCTATTTCTTTCTTGAGTGTTTTTATGCTCTCATGATATACCTCTTTCACATCCTTGGGTAGTGTTACACCAAGGTATTTATTTATTTATTTATTTATTTGTTGCTATTGAAAATGGGACAGCCTCACTGATTTCTTTCTCTGTATATTTGTAATTTGCATATAGAAAGGCTACTGATTTTTGGGCATTGATTTTGTATACTGCCACGTTACTGAAGGAATTAATCCCCTTCAGAAGTGTTGACATGGAGAATGTCAGTTCACTTATGTATACAATCATGTCATCTGCAAATAGGGGTAACTTGACTTCTTCCTTTCCAATTCAATTCCTTTTATTTTTCTCTCCTGTCTTATTGTTTGGGTTTGTATTTCTAGTACTATGTTGATAAGTAGTGGTGAGAGTGGGAACTCCTGTCTTGTTCCTGATCTCAACAGGCACTCCTTGGATCTTTTCCCATTTAGTATTATTTCAGCTATGGGTGCTTTGTACATAGCCTTTATTGTTTTGATATATAAACCCTCTATGCCTATTCTTTCCAGAGTTTTTATTTATTTTTTATTTATTTGAGAGTGACAGACAGAGAGAAGGCAGGAGAGAGAGAGAGAGAGAGAGATTGAGAATGGGAGGACCAGGGCCTCCAGCCACTGCAAACATACTCTGGAGGCATGTGCCCCCTTGTGCATCTGGTTCACTTGGAGCCTGGGGAATCCAGCCTTTAACCGAGGTCTTTAGGCTTCACAGGCAAGTGCTTAACTGTTAAGCCATCTCTCCAGCCCCTTTCCAGAGTTTTGATAATAAAGTAGTGTTGTATTTTGTCAAAAGCCTTCTCTGCATCAAGAAAGATGATCATGTGATTCTCCTGGTTAAGTTTATTTATGTGGTGTATTATGTTGACTAATTTCTGAATGTTGAACCATCCCTGTATCCATGGGATGAAGCCTACCTGATCAAGGAGGATAATTTTTTTGATGTGCTATTGAGTTCAATTTGCAGGTTTTTTTTTTTTTTTTCAGGATCTCTGCATCGAAATTAATAAGAGATACAGTCCGGTAGTGTTCTTTTATTGTTTTGTTTTGTTTTTTTCTCTCTCTCAGTCTGGTTTTGGTATTAGGGTGATACTAGCTTTGTAAAGAAGTTGGAGAGGATTCCCTGGTCTCAAATGATGTGAACTAATCTGAAAATATTGGTTTCAGTTCTTCAATGATGTTTTGATAGCGTTTGGTTGTGAAGCCATCAGGTATGGACTTATCTTTTTGGGGAGGTTTATGACTAACTTTTAAATCTCCATGGATGTGGTAGGTTTGTTTAGGAGATTAATATTTCTGAGTTTAGTTTGTTAGGTTGTGAGTGTTTAGGAATTCATCCATTCCTTCCAGATTATTTAATTTTGTGGAGTAGACGTTTTAGAAGTATGCCCTAGTGATTCTCCCAATTTCATTGATGTCTGCTGTGATCTCCCCTTTTTCATTTCTGATTTATGTTTTTAATTTGATTTATTAGGTTTATTTTTTTTTCATTCAATACAGGCAGTTTGGTATCATTGTTTAGGCTCATCTATGATCTACCCCCTCCCATTAGACCCTCCTTGTTGATGTAAATGGGTCGCGCATTGTGGAGTTAGTCCCCAGTTATTGGTATGACAAATATCTCTGCAAATCATGACCCAACATGTGACGCTGACATTCTTTCTGCCCCCTCTTCCGCAAAATTTCCCTGAGCCATGTTGGGTTCATTTTTGGTCTGCTTCAGTGCTGAGGTGTTGGGGGCCTCTGAGGCTTTGGCTCTCTGATTTGGTAGGAGTTGAGTTTTCTCTGCGTTGGTCTCCTTTCCCTTTGTGCTGGTATCCAGAACACAGGAAAATATCACCCTTGCTTGTTTCACCAATTGTCCTTAGTTTAAGTTGGGCCCCTTTTGAGGTATGTTGGGGCAGCTCTCTCCTTAGGATCTACATATATCTGAAAAAGAGAAGCAGATTCTCCAATGGAGAGTAAGTTATCAGCTGCATGTGGAGTCTTCAACAATAGGGTCTTACCACTGGCCTTTGGTGGGTCATCAAGTACTCTGACAGAAATCTGTCATTGTTTTGGGAAACCTTGTAGGTTTCTCTGATCAAAAGCTCATTGTGGATGGTAGCCCCAAGCTGGAAGTGGGATTACAGGCCAGTGCCCACTAAGCAATTGAGGAAAAAGATAACTAATATACAAGAGTTAGAGAGGAGAGAGAGAGAGAGGAGAGGAGGAGAGGGAGGGAGGGAAGATGTAGAAGATTTAGGTTAGTTTTGATCCTACCCTCTCCAGTGTCTTGTGGTTCAGGTGTCTCCTGTAAAGGTCTAGTGAAGGTTCAGCTATTTGGTCTGTCTTTTAGGAAGTAGAATTTTATGGTACCAATGCCGTTTGGGTCCAGATTACTCTTTTCCACCCTTCAATGCCCTCACCACTCTCCCATCCATCTTATTGTCTAGTCCATGAGGTGCTTGCTGAGTAGGTAAGGTATCTTGGGTAGATTCAGGTTAGGTGTTGTAGATGAGTGAGACTATGTGTCGATTTTTTTTTCTGTGATTGGGTAAGTTCACTGAGAATGATCTTTTCCAGGTTCAACCATTTTTCTTCAAATTTCTTTGTGTCATTTTTTCTTACTGCTGTATAGAATTCCATTGTGTAGATATACCACATCTTTGTTATACATTCTTCTAATGATGGACATCTGGGTTGATTCCAGCTTTTAGCTATTACGAATTGAGCCTCTAGAAACATGGTTGAGCAAATCTCTGTCCTTTGGTTTGAAGGTTTTTTTTGTTGTTGTTGTTTTCTTTTGAGTTTATTTTATTTTATTTATTCTTTTTTTTTCTTTCTTTTTTTAATTAAATTTAATTTATTATTTTTTATTTCAGTGATTACAGGCAGTTTGGTACCATTATTTAGGCTCATCTGTGATCTACCCCCTCCCATTAGACCCTCCATGTTAATGAAAATGGGTCATGCATTGTGGAGTTAGCCCCCAGTTATTAGTATGATAAATGTCTCTGCAAATAATGACCAAAAATGTAACTCTGACATTCTTTCTGCCCCCTCTTCCGCAAAATTTCCCTGAGCCATGTTGGGTTCATTTTTGGTCTGCTTCAGTGCTGAGGTGTTGGGGGCCTCTGAGGCTTTGGCACTCTGATTTGGTAGGAGTTGATTTTTCTCTGCGTTGATCTCCTTCCCCTTTGTGCTGGTATCCGGTTCACAGGAAAACATCACCCTTGCTTATTTCGCCAGTTGTCCTTAGTTTCAGTTGGGTCCCTTTTGAGGTATGTTGGGGCAGCTCTCTTCTTAGGATCTGCATCTATCTGAAAAAGACAAGCAGATTCTCAAACGGAGAGTAAGTTAGCACCCAGAAAATTGAGATAACACTTACTTTTTTGATAGACAGTTTGATAGGTGTAGGCCCTCTTATACCCCGTGATTGATGGTAGCTTGATATTGTAGAGTGGGCTTGTGTTTGGGTATGGTTCTGACATGTTTCCCAGGTCCAGCTAAGGGTCTAGTGCCACTGAGTGGATCAGCTAGCCAAATCAAGAGCAATTGATTCCTCACCATGGCTGTGTACCACTATTGCACTTGTGTGGCCTTCACATCCGGTTATTTGTTGCTAATTAGGTTAAACAATGTGTTGCTTGGACAGATCTTGGTCATTTCCCCCAGTCGCCTATGTAGCGCCTTCTGGCACTAGACACGCTGACTGTCTGGGGACTGACTCTCTCCTGGCTTCCAGCCATGTCATTCCATTTTACGCGTCAGCTGTGTATGGAGTCTTCAGCAATAGGGTCTTATCCCTGGCCTTTGGTGGGTCATCAAGTACTCTGACAGAAGTCTGTCATTGTTTTGGGAAACATTGTAGGTTTCTCTGATCAAAAGCTCATTGTGGATGGTAGGCCCAAGCTGGAAGTGGGGGTTACAGGTCAGTGTCCACTAAGAAATTGAGGAAAAAGATAACTAATATACAAAAGTTAGAGAGGAGAGAGATAGAGGGGAGAGGAGGAGAGGGAGGGAGGGAAGATGTAGGAGATTTAGGTCAGTCTTGATCCTACCCTGTCCAGTGTCTTGTGGTTCAGGTGTTTCCTGTAAGGGTCTAGTGAAAGTTCACCCATTTGGTCTGTCTTTTAGGAAGTAGAATTTTATGGTACCATTGCCGTTTGGGTCCAGATTACTGTTTTCCACCCTTCAATGCCCTCCCTGCCCTCCCATCCATCCTATTGTCTAGTCCATGAGGTGCTTGCTGGGTATGTAAGGTATCTTGGGTAGATTCAGGTTAGGTGTTGTAGATGAGTGAGGCTATGTGTCGATTTTTTTTCTGTGATTGGGTAAGTTCGCTGAGAATGATCTTTTCCAGGATCAACCATTTTTCCTCAAATTTCTTCGTGTTGTTTTTTCTTACTGCTGTATAGAATTCCATTGTGTAGATATACCACATCTTTGTTATGCATTCTTCTAATGATGGACGTCTGGGTTGATTCCACCTTTTAGCTATTACGAATTGAGCCTCTAGAAACATGGTTGAGCAAATCTCTCTGGCCTTTGGTTTGAAGGTTTTAGGGTAGATGCCCAATAAGGGTATAACTGGGTCCGTTGCTATTTCTATAGTCAGCTTCTTTAGGAGCCTCCATAATGTTTCCAGAATGGTTGTACCATCCTGAATTCCCACCAACAGTGAATGAGTGTCCCTGCTTCTCCACATCCTCGCCAGCATTTATTTTCATTTGACTTTTTGATTTTGGCTATCCTTATTGGGGTAAGGTGGAATCTCATAGTTGCTTGAATTTGCATTTCTCTGATGATTAGGGATGATGAACATTTTCTTACGTGTGTGTTTGCCATTTGTATTTCTTCCTCTGTGAATTGCCTGTTCAACTCTGCACCCCATTTTGTGAGTGGGGTATTTGTCTTCTTATTGTTTGGACTTTTGAGTTCTTTGTAAATTCTAGAGATAAGGCCTCTATCAGTTCGATTACCTGCAAATATTTTCTCCCACTCTGTGGGTATTCTATTGGCTTTGCTTATTATATGCTTGTCTGTAAAGAAACTCTTCAGTTTTATATGTTCCCATTGGTTGAGTGACTGTTTAAGAACTTGAGACACTGGGGTTTTGTTCAGGAAGTCTTTTTCCATTCCTATATCATGGAAAGTACTTCCTAAATTTTCTTCCAGTACTATTCGAGTTTCTGGTCTTATGTTGAGGTCTTTGATCCATTTGGATTTGAGTGTAGTGCCTGGTGAAATGTGTGGATCAAGTTTTAGTTTCCTGCATGTGGTTTTCCAGTTTGTCCAGCACCATTTGTTGAAGATGCTATCTTTTTTCTAGCCTATATTGTTTGGGCCTTTGTCAAATATCAAGTAGCTATAGTTGCTGGACCCAAAATGCGGGTCCTCAAGTCTATTCCATTGGTCTATATTCCTGTTTTTATGCCGGTACCATGCTGTTTTTATTAGTATGGTTTTGTAGCATAGCTTTAGATCAGGTATGGTGATGCCACCAGAGGTATTTATTTTGCTGAGGATATGTTTGGATATGCGAGGCCTTCTGCCTTTCCATATGAAATTTGAGATCATTTTTTCTATCTTTGTGAAGAACACTGTAGGGATTTTGATTGGAATTGCATTAAATATATATATTGCCTTTCGTAGGATTGCCATCTTCACAATGTTAATTCTGCCTATCCAGGAGCATGAGAGATCTTTCCATCTTCTCAAGTCCTCCTCAATTTCTTTTTTGAGAGTTTTTATATTTTCATTGTATAGATCTTTTCCTTCCTTGGTGAACGTTATTCCAAGGTATTTTATTTTTTTATTGTTGCTATTGAAAATGGGACTATGTCCTTTATTTCATTTTCTGTGTCTTTGTCATTTGCATACAGAAATGCTACTGATTTTTGTGCATTGATTTTGTATCCTGCTACTTTGGTGTAGGAGTTAATCACCTTCAGTAATTTTGGGATGGACTGTTTTGGGTTTCTTACATATACAATCATGTCATTAGCGAATAGAGCTAACTTAACTTCTTCCTTTCCAAATTGTATCCCTTTTATTTCCTTCTCCTGTCTTATTGCTTGGGCTAGGGCTTCCAGAACTATATTGAAAAGGAGAGGTAAAAGAGGACATCCCTGTCTTGTTCCTGATCTCAATGGGAATTCCTCCAGTCTCTCACCATTAAGTATTATTTGGGCCTTTGGAGCTTTGTGTATTGCCTTTATTATGTTAAGATGTGGACCGGCCATGCCGATTCTCTCCAACGTTTTGATCATGAAGTGATGTTGTATCTTGTCAAAGCCCTTTTCTGCATCTATCAAAATGATCATGTGGTTTTTATGTTTAAGCTTGTTTATGTGGTGAATTACATTGACAGATTTTCGTATGTTGGACCACCCTTGTGTTCCTGGGATAAATCCTACTTTGTCAAGGTGGATAATGCTTTTGATGTGTTGTTGGATTTGGTTTGCGAGTATTTTGTTGAGGATCTTTGCATCTATGTTCATTAGGGAAATAGGCCGGTACTTTTCTTTTCTTGTGGCATCTCTGCCTGGTTTTGGGATTAGGGTGATTCTAGCTTCATAGAAGGAGTTGGGTAGCTTTCCCTGTTCTTCAATGGTGTGGCATAGTTTTAGAAAGATTGGTTTGAGTTCTTACATGAAGATTTGATAAAATTCGGCTGGGAAGCCATCTGGTCCTGGACTCTTCTTTTTTGGGAGGTTTTTTATTATTTTTTCAATCTCCATGAGTGTGATGGGTTCATTGAGGTGATTGATCTGCTCTGAGTTTAGCTTTGGTAGATGATATGCATCCAGGAATTTATCCATCTCCTCCACATTTTCCAGTTTTGTGGAATAGAGGTTTTTGAAATAAGTCCTGTTGATTCTGCTGATTTCACTTATGTCTGTTGTGATCTCTCCTTTTTCATTTTGAATTTTGTTAATTTGGAGTTTCTCCTTTTTTTGCTTGATCAAATTGGCCAGAGGTTTGTCAATCTTGTTTATTTTTTCAAAGAACCAGCTCTTTGTTTGGTCAATTGCCTTAATTGTTTACTTTGTTTCCAATTCATTAATTTCTTCTCTGATTTTAATTATTTCTTTCCTTCTGGAGCTTTTTGGGTTGGATTTTTCTTGTTTTTCCACTGCCTTTTGGTGGATGGTTAGGCTATTTATTTGGGATCTTTCTGTCTTTTTTATGAAGGCATTGAGTGCTATGAATTTTCCCCTGAGGATGCCCTCATTGTGTCCCATAAGTTTTGGTATGATGTGTTCTCATTGTCATTCAATTCCAGGAATTTTGCAATTTCCTTTTTCTATTTCATCCACTATCCATTTAATGTTTAAGAGTGTGCTATTCAGTTTCCAGTTGCCATTGGGGTTCTTGTTGGTTTTTTTCTTGTTGATTTCTAGGAATATAGCATTATGATCTGATATCATGCAGGGAATTATGTCGATTTTCCTAAATATGTGGAGGCAGTCTTTGTGACCCAGTATATGGTCTATTTTAGAGAATGTTCCATGGGCTGCTGAGAAGAATGTGTAGTCTGTGGATTTGGGTGGTAAGTTCTGTAGATGTCTGTTATGTCTAAGTGCTCTATGGTTTTGTTGAGCTCTCTTACTTCCCTGTTGAGTTTCTGTTTGGATGACCTGTCTACTATTGATAATGGTGTGTTAACGTCCCCAGCTATGATGGTGTTGGTGGTTATTTCTTTTTTATTGTCAAGTAGGTTTTGTTTTATGAACTGTGGTGCCCCTGTGTTTGTTGCATACAGATTTGTGATTGTAATATCCTCTTGATGGATTGTTCCCTTTATAAGTAGGAAGTAGCCGTCTTTGTCTTTTTTGATTGTTTTTGGTTTGAAGTCAATTTTATCTGATATTAATATAGCTACACCTGCTTGTTTCTTATTCCCATTTACTTGGAATATTGTTTTCCACCCTTTCACCCTGAGGAGGTTTCTGTCTTTAGTGGTAATGTGGGTTTCTTGAAGGCAGCAGATTGAGGGGTCTAATTTTTTGATCCACCCTGTTAGCTTGGGTCTCTTGATGGGTGAATGAAGTCCATTAATATTTAGTGTGATGACTGTGAGATTTGACTTGATCCCTGCCATGTTGTGGTAGTAGAGGTGTGTTAGCATTTCCATGGAATTTTTCTGTCTACTCTGGGTTTGGTTGCTCTGATCTGCTTCTTGTAGGCATTTGTGTTTGGTTATTTGTTTCTTCTCTGTGGAGCATTTCCTGTAATACTTTCTGTAGGTTTGGTTTTGTGTTCATATAATTGTAAAGCTGAGTTTTGTCATATAAAGTTTTCCTTTCACCCTCTATTATAAGGGAGACTTGCTGGGTAGAGTAGTTTGGGTTGAAAGCCATAGTTTCTTAGAGTTTGGAGAGTTTCATTCCAGGCCCTTCTAGATTTCAGGGTTTTCTTTGAGAATTCTGAAGTAATTCTGATGGGGTTTCCTTTGAAAGTGATGTGCTGTTTTCCCCTAGCTGCTTTTAGGATTTTCCCTTTGGTGTCAATGTTTAACGTCTTAATGATAATATGTCTTGGTGAGTTTCTCCTTGGGTCTAGTCTGTTAGGAGTTCTGTTTGCTTTTTGTATCTTGATTGGCCTTTCTTTTAAGAGATGGGGCAAGTTTTCTTCAATTATTGTGTTAAATAAGTTCTCCATGCCTTTGGTCTGAAATTTTTCTCCTTCTGGTATTCCAATGATTATTATATTAGGACATTTAAGTGTATCCCACAATTCTCTCATGTTCTGTTCACAGGAACTTTTGAACTTACTGAAATTTTTGGACTCTCGAACTGTTTCTTCCAGCCTGTCTTCCAGATCAGAGTTTCTATCTTCCACTTTGCTGACTCTATTCTTGAGGGCCTCTAGCAAGTTTTGCACTTGTTCAATTAAGTTTGCATTTTCTACTACTTTCCTATGTATCACTTCCATCACTCTGTCCAGCTCCCTTTTCACCTCATTTTCTGATTTTCTTGATGATTCTTGGAAATCATCCTTGCATTTCTTTATGTTTTCATTTAGTGTGGCCTGCTGATTTTTAAGGTCCTCTTTTTTTCACTCTCCCTCAGCTCTCTTAGCTCTCTTTGAATTCCTTCCAGTGTCTTATCATATTGCTCTAGTTTAGTGATGGTAGCATCCATACGATTATCTGTCCTTTGTAGCTTTCCTGCCAGTTCTAGCAGTAGGTTGGTCAGGGTTGCATTGTTCATAGCTTCCACTTGATGTTCTGATCCTAAACACTCTTCTATGTTTTGGTTAGACTGGGTGATCTGTCTGGATTTTCTTGCATTTTATTTTTCATGTTATTTCTTTTGCGCTGTGGTCTACCCATGTCAGTGTATGGGCAGGTAGGTGGGTGGAGCAGCCTGGGATCTAGCTTAATGAGAATCCAAGGCAGCCTGGGGCAGTTACAAGTATCCTGGGTTTTTGCTCTCTCTTTCCAAAGCCACCTCTCTATAGCCTGACAGGGGAGCCAAAGTTGCCTGAATTCTCACCCAGTAATGCACCAAAGCTGCCTGCCTTCTAGTTTGGAAGCAGACTGAGGCAGCAAGCCCTGAAGCTGCCCAAACTCTGGCTGGATATACTGGGACCTGCAAACTGACTGAGCTCTCCTGCCTAAGGGGAGTGGGGGATGGGTAGCGAAGGACAGGTAGAGGATGGCGCCTGAGCTGGCGCTAGTGACTCAGTGTGGATTTGTGTGGCCCTTGCTATGGGACTGGGCCCGCTGCACATGCAATTGTAGTGCAGAGGCAGCTGATGCAGGCACGGGATCAGGACACATCAGAGGCTGGCTGGCAGGCAAGCGATCAGAGCACGGCAGCAGGGGGTCTGGCAGCAGCTTAATCAAGGCAGAGGTGGCCCCCATGGGTGTGGGAACCGAGCACAGCATGGCTGGCCAACACGCACGATCAGAGCACATAGGCGGAGATCCCCGCGCGTCAGCACAGTGGGCTGGCAGGCACACGATGGGCTGGCGGTCGAACGAACAGAGCACAGCAGTGCAGTGCGGGGCGCAGGGCACGGGGTGTGGGGCGCGGTGGCTGTATGTGTGGGGGTAGACTACCCACTAGTGGGGGGATGCGTGCTTCCCTGTTTTCCTCCAGTCTGTGCCCTGCCACTGGCAAGAAGACCCTGATAACCATTAATTCCTTGCCTTTCTTTGCCCAGGGAGCACGGGGGGTGCAGGGCATGCGGGCGGTGCGGGGAGCACCAGGGCCAGGACGGTGGGCCGGGGAGCACTGGGTTGCTCCAGAGGGCGTGGGAATGTGTGCTTCCCTGTTTTCCCCACTCTGTGCCCTCCCACTGGCAAAAAGACCCTGTTAGCCCTTAATTTCTTGCCTTTTTCCCCCTGGTATCTGGAGTACAGCTAGGCAGTCACCATCTTGGCTGGAAGTCTCCTCATTTCTGATTTTGTTACTTTGAGAATTCTACTTTTTTTATTTGATCATGTTGGTCAGGGGCTTATCAGTCATGTTTATTTTTCAAAGAACCAGTTGTCCATTTCATTGATTCTTTTTAATATTGTTTTCTTAGTTTCCAATTCAATAATTTCTTCACTGATATTGATTATCTATTTCCATGCTGAGCTCCTAGGGTTAGGTTCTTCTTGTTTTTCTAGTTCCCTTAGGTGGACAGTTAGATTATTATTTTGTCATCACTCTGTCTTTGTTATTAAGGCTTTTAGGGCTATAGATTTTCTCCTTCTGATTGCCTTTGTTGTGTCCTATAAGTTTTAGTAGATTGTATTTTCATTATCATTCAATTCTAGGCATTTTACAGTTTCTTTCTTCTTTTTGTCTTTTTTAATTTCTTTCACAGTCCACTCATTGTTTAAAAGTGTGTTATTTAGTCTTCAGGAGCTGATGAAATTCTTGATGCATCTCTTTTTGTTAATTTCTAGCTTTAAAGAAATGTGCTTTGATATGTTATAGGAAGTTACTTCAATTTTCCTGAATTTATGAAGGCACACTTTTCAGCCTAATATATGGTCTATTTTGGAGAAAGTTCCATAGGCTGCTGAGAAGAATGTGTATTCTGTAGAGTTGGGGTGGAATGTTCTGTAGATATCCATTAGGTCTAGTTGATTTATGGTGTTGTTGAGCCTATTATTTCCCTGTTGATCTTCTGCTTGGATGACTTGTCTGTTGATGATAGTCAACTACTGAAGTCTCCAACTATGATGGTGTTGGTGTTTATTTCTGTTTTGTTGTGAAGTAGGTTTTGTCTTATAAACTGTGGTGCCACTATGTTTGGCGTACATATATATATATATATATATATATATATATATATATATATATATGATATATATATGATTGTGATGTTTTCATGTTGGGTCATTACTTTGATGAGTAAGAAGTGGCCTTCTTTGTCTTTGTGATCACTTTTTGTTTAATGTCTATTTTATCAGATAGTAATATAGCATTGCCCACTTTTTTATCTCCATTTGTTTAGAATATCGTTTTCTATCCTTTCACTCACAGGAGGAGTCTATGTTAATGGTGAGATAAGTTTCTTCAAAACAGCAGATTGAAGGGTTCCTTTTTTAAAATATACCCTGATAACTTGTGTCTTTTTTTTTTTTTTTTTACTACCTCAACAACAATTTGTTCTTTTTGTGTGTTTATTTTTATTTATTTGAAAGTGACAGACAGAGAAAGAGGCAGATAGAGAGAGAGAGAGTGGGCATGCCAGGGTCTCCAGCCACTGCAAACAAACTTCAGACACGTGCACCTATGGGTCCTGGGGAATCAGGCCTTGAACCATGGTCCTTAGGCTTCACAGGCAAACACTTAACTTCTAAGCCATCTCTCCAGCCCAACTTGTATCTTTTGATGAGTGAGTTAAGACTATTAATATTTAAGGTTCTTATTGTGAGGTTTGAATTAATCCCAGCAATGATGAGGTGCTTTATAGGGTTTTCTTCCTTTTGTTTTGTACATTTTTGAATCTGGTCTATTTTTGTTTTTTTTGTGATCTTCTTGTTGACTCTTGAGTGTCGTTGTTTGTCTCTTGTCTGTGGAGAATTCTCTGAAGTATTCTCTGTAGGCTTGGCTGTGTTGATATAATCATAGATTCAACTTTTTTTCATGGAAAGTTTTCCTTTCACCATCTATTACTAGATGTACTTTTTCTGAGTAGAGTAACTTGGGTTGGAAGCCACAGTTTTTAGGTTTTGAAGTGTTCTGTGTCAGCTGGCTTTTAGGTTTCCCATTGAGAAATCTGAGGCAATTCTGATGGAATTCCCTTTGTATGCATTGAATTGTTTCTCTTTTGCTGCTTTTAACACTTTTTGTTTTCATTGTTAAGAGTTTTAACTATGATGTGCCTAGGTGAGTTTCATCTTTGGTCTTGTCTTTTTTCTGTTTTGTGGTCTTCTTGTATCTGGATGGGCCTTTCTTTTTGGGAGATTGTAACGTTTTCTTCAATAATTTTGTTGAATATATTTTCTATGCTTCTGGTCTGGGGTTACTCTCCTTCTGTTGTACCCATGATCCAGATGTTTGGTCATTTTATAGTATCCAGTAGGTCCCTTGTATTCAGTTCACATGAGTTTTTGAGCTTAGCTAAGTTTTCAACCTCCAGATCAATTTCTTCTGACTTGTCTTCCAGGTCAGAGGTTCTGTCTTCCACATGAGTAACTCTGTTAGTGAGGGATTCTAGAAAAGTTTTTATAAGCTCTATTTGATATTTATTTTCTGCTTTGTTATTTTGCATTATGTCCATCTCTTTTTTTAAAGATTTATTTATTTATTTGTTTGATGTTTATTAGAGACAGAGAGAAAGGCGGGGGGAAGATAGAGAATGGATATGCCAGGGCCTCCAGCCATTGCAAATGAACTCCAGATACATGCGCCACCATGTGCATCTGGCTTATATGGGAACTGGAGAATGAAACCTGGGTCCGTAGGCTTTGCAGACATGTGCCATAACTGCTAAGCCATCTTTCCAGTCCTTCATCTCTTTTTTTTTTTTGAGGTGCAATTTTGGTTTGAGTTCCAATTTTCTTGATGCTACCTGGAATTCAATTTTACATTTGATAAAGTAAGTCTTCATTAAGGTTAATCAATTGGTTATTAAGAATTTCTGTTTCTTGACTCACCTACCATTCATTTATATATCTTTTGAGGGTTGTAACATTTTCTTCAATCAAGTTAAGCTTACTTTCACAAGCTGAACACTGTAAAAGATGATTCTGTTCAATTTCATTGATATGATTATTGGTTTTTGATAGTTTGCTTCCAGTTCTGCAGTTCTTTGGTCATGGTCTCATTGGTTGTTTTGTTTTCATTTTGGAATTGAATTTCTGTTAATTTCTCTGTGATTTCATTGGAATCTTTCATTGTGGGGCTAGGTATTCTTTGTGGAGATTTAAGTTTTCTGACTTTTATTGGAATTTTTTGCATTGTGATTTACCCACCTTGGGGAGATAGTTTATGCTATTGAGGAGGAAGCAAATTTTGTCCTTGTAGGATCTTCAAAGGTTCTTCTGTTTTAAAAGTGAACCAGATTGGTATAGTGGTTTCTGGTGGGGTTATAAGCACAGATGCACAGATTGTTGAGATTGTAGGTACGTCAAAGGTACCTGGGGAATTGGGAGCTCTGGCCTACTCCCTCCACTTGCATGTAGTCTTTAGCACAGCAATCACAAGATTGGGAACCAGGTGCCAGGAAGCTGGAGAGCCAGAGGCAAGAGGCCAGCTCCTACAGTGGCCCATCACCCTCTGACTCAGGGGAATTGGAGTGTTTGTACCCAGGGGCCAGTCAGGATACCAGAGCAGATGACCTGTTTCCACAGCCCCCACATAGAGACCAGACTGGCCCAAGGCAGAAGCAGGGGGACCTACTGGGACCAGGGAACTGGGAGGAGCCAGGCAACAGGTATCTGGCCTACTCTCTCCATGTAGTGTACACCCTCCAGGGCAGGGCATCCAGGAATTGGGGACTCAGGGGCACTTCAATCAGGAAGGTGGAGGAAGGAGCCTCAAGCTAGCTGCAGGGGGACTCGGTGCTACACACACCCACTGGCGCAGAGCATCTGGGAATATGATGTTTCTTATTCTAATATTTTTTATTTAGTTATTTTCCAGGACACAGAGAGAGTATGGAGGCTTATAAGAACCTCTAGGTGCTGCAAATGAACTCCAGATGCATGTGCATATGGTTTTATGTGGGTATTGGGAAATGGAACCAGGGCCATTAGGACTTGCAAAAAAGATCCTTTAACCTCTGAGCCACCTCTCCAGCCCATGATGTTATTTTAAAAGTATTTTTATGTATCCAATTGCAAGTGGAGATAGAAGAGAGAGACAGGCAGACAGACAGACAGACAGACACACACACACACACACACACACACACACACACACACACACACACAAAGAGAAGAATGAGCACGCCAGGGCTTCCTGCTACTGTAAACTTCCAGATGTTTGTTACAATTTGTGCATCTGACTTATGTGGGTCCTGAGGAATTGAACCCTGAGCCATCATCCTTTGCACTGTGGTGCCTTTAAACGCTGTGCTATTTCTTCAGTTCATTAGTTATTTAGATAGTGCTGTATTGTATCTAAAGTAGTGGTTAATAAAAGTTGTCAGTTATGAAAATGTGCTGATCAATCTGACATCCATTCTTTGCTTTTCTTCTGATCCTCTCTGTTGTTACTGTCCACTGAATACATTTCTTAGGCTCATTTGGCCACTGGGATTCCAGCATCATGGCTGGCAAATTGACTTAAATGAGAGGGATTGGCAGACAGGAAGAGGTAGACTTCAAGATTTCTCCAAATCCCATGTTTTACTTTAGTTTAGATTACATGTTATTCAAAAAAAAAAAAAAAAAACACTTTAAATAGGCCTTTACTGTAATCAGTATATAAATAAGTGGTTAATCTCTTCTTTGACTACACTAAATGTTAAAAATTCATCTTATACCCTAACTATAAAGTAGCCCAATCAAACAAGCAAAATGCATATACCATATGGCTATAAGAATGTAAATAACAATAACTACCAGACAGAATTTGGCCATCTTCAAAATGAAAGTGTACAAAACTTTAAGACTCAAGTACAGAGTGAAAGCTAACAGCTACTTAAGCCATTGAGATAGGTTTAATATACTGTGTTGGAATGTTCTCAATCCAAAACCTCATGTAGTCTAAGGATGACAGCTGAACTCACTGAGTTATGTTCCCATTGCCACAATGTGTAGCATGGAATTCCTAGTCTCTTGGCATTTTTCTGTATTTCCTCTGTGAACCTGATTGTCATGCTTTCTACTATGTGGTCATTTGTTAGATAAAAAGCTACCAATGCTGCTGTATGGACAGGGTACATGGGTCTGAAATGGCAAGAGATAAGCCAGGGGTCTGGATGTTTTCCAGAACCAAAAACGTGAATTGAAGGCAGTATAATATATTTAGAATTAGAACTATTCACTAATGCCTAGACCTGGAAAAGGCATTTATAAAGCATATTGTCAACATATATGAACTGACAAATCAAAGATTTATCATATGAATACCAAGAGAAGATTTATGGAGGTAGAGCTTGGGGTGGCATATGCAATAAAAAGAAATTCTTTGTCAAATTTTATTTTTATTTCATTCTATTATATCCTATCCTATTTTCTATTCTATCATTTTGTTTTTAATGTTGGACTGGGCATTGAACTCGGTTGTTTATTCATTCTAGACAAGTGCTCTACCATTGATCTAAACCTATAACCCCTGTTAAACTTTAGATTTTTAAGTAAATTTCAGTCTTCTGTCAAGTAATTATGGAATTGCTTATTGTTGTGTCTTGGTTTTGGATTGTATTCAATTATATCAACTGTAAATACAATGTAAATGATCTAACAGGACAAAACCTGGAAAGAGCACCCATTTTATTTATTTTTTTACATAGACAAAAGAAAATGAACCATTTAACTGAAATAAGAATACTAGCTAAAATGAAAATAGAAGGACATGATCTCCCCCCCCCCCATTATTTTAATATAAGAAAACTTATAGTGGCTAGTATCTCAAATCATATCCTGCTCATATCAATCATAACCAGTACTGAATAATTAACTTTGACATGATAATTTTTCCCCCCACCAAATTTATACAAGTGGTCCAGGCTGACCTGGAATTAACTCTGTAGTCTCAGAGTGGCCTTGAACTCGTGGTGATCCTCCTACTTCTGCCTCCCGAGTGCTGGGATTAAAGGCGTGTGCCACCACGCCCTGCTTCAAGTCTAATAATTAAAAATTGCATCTGGAAACAAAAATTCAAGTTAAAATTATTAGTTTTATATTTTTTTCTTTTGATTAAGTGTTACAGGTACCCAAAGTTCTTCAGAGCAATATTTGCCCTTGAAACGCAGTAGATCTGAGTGTTAACATAATGCAATCATAACTTTATTTATTCTCCTTATTATTTCCTTCCCAAGGTACAAAATTAAACCTTATTTTATTTTAATTATGAAATACTGAATCTCTAGTATGGATGGATATGCTTAAACTTTCCTAGTGATAAAAACTGTAAAGTACCCTTGGTAAAACCACTATATCCTTCTGAAATACAAAGCACAATAGATGGACTATTCCAATGGGCAGATGTTAGCATAAAGTGTGCATTGTTTAGAAAAGGAGTTAATTAACAACTTATTAATTGGATAGAAAATCTGAAACTGTTGTACTTCTAGAAAATACATAATTTTCTTCAAGTATTATTAAAGCGTTTTTGTTGTACCTATTAAAGATTCTTGTCTCTAAGTTAATTTCATTATGCTAATAAGCTATCATCGTTACAGAACCTAAGCTTTGATCCATGTTAATTGTCGTGATCTTCAAAGACAAAGTCACCACTTACTTTAAATGAATTTTACATCTTTTTAAAGAATCACACGGAAATTAGGGGAAGTAATTAATTTTTTATTATGTGTCTCAATATTTTTAAGGGAAGAAGTCAATGGTATTGGCTAGAATTCATTTTAACATTTAACTAGGAAAAACAGCATGAGGCAAAAAAAAAAATGTTCAGATGCAAAAGATTAAAGAAAATTTGAAACTGGGACCTAATTTGTCTTGATAAACTTTGGTGTTTAATATGCTTCTTTTGTTCTCAGTATGAAACTGCAGGGTTTTGATTTGTTAAAAAAAAACTTTTGAAGAATTAATTCTTTCTAATTTTTATTCATTTCTTTGTCTTTCTTTTCTAGTAGGACAGATAAGTTGACTTTCAAACTGTAACACTTTCAATAATCTATGAACTTACAAGGTTAAATCTAATAGTGGGCTGATATGAGCTATTGTATAGCAAGAGTATGTTTCTCTGTAGTAGATAAGACCTAGTGATTAATAGTTGGCAACTAGGTACTGATCCTTAAGGAAACAGTAGTATTAAATTATTTACATATCTCCTTGGGATGAGAAATTTTGACTCATTTTTATGGAATGTTTTGTGTGAAGACAAAATGCACTTTAAGGATATATCTGGGGGATAATTCCTGGCTGGATCTTGGTTACAAACAAAGTGATATGCAGGATAGAGGTATTCATTAAAGCTATTATCAAATGATTAAAATATAAACGGAATCAAAATATAAACTGAATCAAAATATAAAATGAATCAAAAGTTAGGAAGATAGGCTTTGGAGTTGGCTCAGTGGAGAAAGTGCTTATTGTACAAGCCTGAGGACCTGAGTGCAGAATGCCAAATCCTTTGTAGAATGTCAGGTGTGATGGCATGTGCTTATAATCAATAGGTTGGGATGCAACCATAAGCCAAACAGGTTAGCTGTAGGATCAAAAAAACAAGAAACCTATTTAGGGAAAACATCTGATATTGTTCTTTGGCCTCTAAATGCATATACACATATATACACCTACATACACATGAACAGACTTACACATTTGCATTCATATTCCATACATACAAATAAATAAATGATAAATAAATACATTTAAAAAAGAAGAATAAAAGTAATGTTGTAGATGCCTTACTGTAGCTGGGACAAAGCACCTGATCAAAAGCAGCTAATGGAAGGAAAACATTTATTTTGGTTTAAAGTTCTGAGGGGAAACTCCATGATGGCAGGGGACAGTATGGCATGAACAGAATTTGGACATCACTTGTACTATAGCAGTTAGAAAATAGCAGCAAGAGAGTGAGCCAAATTCTGGCAAGGTTGGGTGAAGGGAATCTGATTCAAACCACCTCAAGAGAGAAAAGAAAAACCATGAAATTCTATATTTTGCCTTAAATGTTCAGAGTTAGGGTCAATTGCCAAGACTCTTTATACTCTATCAAAAAGCCTATACTTTTTAATAACTTTTGGACTGCTGAAGAGATATTGCAATTAAACATTTATCAATAAAACAAATAGGACATTACTAATTGATATAAATACATGTTTCCCAGGAAATGAAAATGTACCAACTGGTTTTCAGAGATCTGATATCTCAAATATATTCTTGTTGGCATGTAGGAACATCTTGGTTCAACAGATAAGCTAATGGTGAAAATGCACTTTACTGAGAAGAATTGGAGAAGTGATATATTCATCATAATGATTTCTTAATATGTCAATTTATAGTTCTCAGTTCTTTGTGTACAAGATAATACCTTGGTGATGGTAAAAAAAAAAAAAATGTTAATTCCAACACAGTGAGTAAGTGTTTTTGTTTGTTTGTTTGTTTTAAATTTATTTATATTCAAACAGTGAGAGATAGGGAAAGAGAAAGCAAATGGGTGTGCTAGGGCCTTCAGACACTACAAACAAACTCCAGATGAATGCACCACCTTGTGCATCTGGTTCTGGGGAATTGAACCATGTTTGTTAGATTTTGCAAGAAAGCTCCTTAACCACTGAGTCCTATCTCCAACCCCAAGAGTTTTGTTTGTAACAACTATTTCCAGGCAATTCTAATTCAGATAGTTAACAGAGCTCATAATTTAAGTTTTGATGTATAATATTGAAATGATTCATAACTATTTGACTAATTAATTGAATTACACAGATCTGAAAAATTTATCTCCACATTATTACAGTATTTTCCTCTTCAAAATTTCACTGTCTCTATCTTTTATGGCTCAGTTGCCAGTTTTAGTTCTCTTCCTTACATAAGAGTGGCACATAATGAAAATTTATTAAATATAAAATGGGAAATATTCTTTATATTTTAATACAGTATATGCCTAACAAATTATTCTTCAGATGAATTGCTTAAAATGTTAATGTCCATGTAAGTCTTTATTTTACTTTATTTTTATTTATTTATTTATTTATTTATTTATTTATTTATTTATTTATTTATTTATATAAGAGAGAGAGGCAGAGAGAGAGAGAGAGAAAGAGAATGGGTGAGCTAGAGCCTCTAGCCACTGCAAAGGATTCTAGATGCATGTGCCACCTTTTGCATCTATCTTACTTGGGCACTGGGGAATCAAACTTCGGCTCTTATTCTTTGCAAGCAAGCACTTTAACTGCAAAGCCATCTCTCCAGACCTCATGTAATTATTTTTATTGAAGGTGTTAACTTTGGGGTACAGGTAAGTTTGAGTGATATATAAAAGAAGACACAGAACTTCAACTTTTACCTTAGACTGTGTGGTGGGGGACATGAGGGACAGAGAAGAAAGATCTACATTCATTTCAGTCAGGTTTCCATTTGAGAGAGAGCTCTGGTGTGAACAGTAAAGAGAATTAAAATTTGCAGGCTGTAGATGGCTGGTAACCTTTTATACAGCCTTGTTATTGTCAAGACAGAGCAATGTGGATTGCTCTTTTGACAGGTCTTAGTACAGATGTAATTATACAAATTCACATACCTACTTTAGTCCCAATGAAAGTTGCTGGTCACTTATCCCTAAACTCACAGCTAAATATTTCAATGTGTAAGATAATCTGTCTTGTATAAATGGCAAAGCAACAGAGAAGTATGTGGAATTTTGAACCTTCTGCATATAATTTTACAATTAAAGAACTTTAGAGACTGGGAAGTATAAAAATTCTTGGTAGAACACGTGTCCAGCATGTGTGAGGTTTCCTGTTTTATCCGCGATACAAACAAACAAACAAAAACAAAAAGGAAACTTTTCAGATTTCATATCAGCCTTTCATATTATAAAAGCATGAATAAACAAACGTAAGGTTAAAAATTAAATTGTTTAATCAAAGTTGTAATTTGTTTTTTGAAAATCTTTAAAAACTTTTTTTGAAAATGATCAGAATGGCACTGTGATGGCTTCAAAGAGGTTTGTGATCAAAGGTAGAAGCAAATTCTGTGATTAGGGACCATAACACAGACTTTGTCAAATGCTGTAAGCATTGAGGAGCAGTAGCTCTGGGTAAGACTTGATTTATTTCTAAATAAGCATGGCCTTCCACTCACAGGAAGATAATGTTTGCAAAAAGACTACTCATTTTTCGAAGTTTCTGCTTGAATGATACAAGCAGTAATATTCTTTAGTTACTATACTTTATAAAACATTCTACAAAGTAGGGCCCTATTCATATTTTAAATATTTCAAAGTTAGTTTCTTTCATATTAAATAATATGATTTTATTAAAATATCTGTATTTCTAGCTTTAACTAAACAAATTTCTTCCCTCAAATGACTAAGCATTTCCTTACACATCAAAGCAGAGGTGCAGCCAAGCAAAGCCAAAATGTCTTCCTTCCAGATGAGCCTTGTGGTCTCCCATTCACCTTAGCACCTGCCAAGCTCTTAACTCATGTCAGAGGTTTGCCTAAGTTTTAAAGATGCTTGGGTCTGCCACCGCTGATAAAACTATAGTTTGCAAGATGTATATGTCAATTTTCTGTAAACAATGGGGAAACTGTTCTGTGTGAGAATCACCAGGTTATGTTTAAGTTCAAAAAAGATGTTAAGAAGAACAACATAAGCAATGAAAGGAAATAGAAAGCTGAAAGAAAAGTGATCTATCATCTTAAGACATACAAGACAAATAGGTTCACATTCCAATTTACCTTGCTTAGTTTTCTGCATTTGGCAAGTATAAGGTTAAGAAATAAAATGCTAGGGATTGGGGAAAATAATCTTAGTTCCCATGCACACTAAGCAATATTTTAACTTAAAAATGTTAAAATATCTCTGGCTAAAGATTGTAATAAGATGTCTGAGGTTCACTGTGTTAGATGCTTTCTTCTTCTAAAGACCTTTGGTTTTTAACTAAATGCTTGCTTATCTTTCTAATTTAACATAGTCCTGCATTCTTCTTTGTAGTAATTTTGGGCTATCTGATAACATATAATGGAAAACATGTTTATGTCTTCTTCCAGTTCTTGTTGCATATTTCAAATGCTTAGAACAACAATTTTCAGGAGCTTTCATTAAGGTTAATTTAAAAACTACATTAAATACAAACAGATTTTCTCACAAACAAAATGCAATGTGTACTTAACAGACTTCTGTATGTTATATTTGATAAACTACCTCATATAAATGCAAATTTTGACTTTCTGCCAGAACCAGGTGGTATGGAAACTATTTCTATTAAACAAATAATGCTCGGAGAACAAGCTTGAAGCGATGGCATGTTGCATAGGGAAGGAGGATGCTTTCATTCAGGTTTGATGTGTGTTTTCAGCTTGACCTTTTTGCCTACAAAATGAATGAAATATACTGAAAATGATATGTGGTAGGCAGTTGGGTCTAATATAAAAGAAGATTCAAGAAAACATACGTGGGGGTGAATTTCACTTCTTCAGAGAAATAGATTAAAACATTTTCTCCTGTTTTGCATGTAGTTATTGCCTAATATTTTATGTCCTCTATTGGTTTTCTGGAGAGTTTTCATCTCAATCACTAAGTAAAATTGAATGAGGAGAGCTGAATGATGCAGGATGATCCCAAATATTGCCTCACATGGAGAAGCTTTGGTGAATTCTGAGTAGACAAAATACAATCATAAAAGTAAATAGAAGAACCCCCCGTCCCCAATCAGATACTCTTACTCTAAATATAAAAAGGTAGAAAAACCCAAATGAAGGAATATCTTTCAAAAATCCCTGGTCAATGTACTTCCCATTGTCATTAATCATCAAATCCAAGAAACTTTGGGAATACTTAACAAATCAGAAGAGATAATGGGAATGTTTAACTTTATGGCAAATTACTCATATTTAGGAATATTGCTAATATTTAAAAAAAATACAATATATTGGTAACATTCAATATGGGAATAATGTTCATTATGAAAATATGCAATATTGGGAGCAATATGCAACATTGTTAGGGTTTATTGGAAATATACTAACTCTAAAGAAAAATTCTATGTTTGTAACTACACATGCATATGGTGATTATATCTACAAATACATATTCTGATTATGTTGATGGTGATATGCTTAGCCCAATGAATTAGCATGCTGACATTATAGCATTTCTACATGGTAGCTTTGATTTCAGATAATTCTACATCAGTATGGGCACCATTAATTAATTATTATAGTTATACTTGCCTTTGAGATATTAATAAATTAACATACTGTACATGTTTGAAATTACTTAAATAAGGAGCCATGAATGAAAAAATAAAAAGCAATGTTTAAGAAGGCTCTGCACTAGATGATTTCTGAATCGGGCTAGTTTTCCTCTCTTCAGTCATTCTCTCGCAGTCTGTATGGGTGACTTTGGTTTTATACTTAACTTATAGAATCTGTGAGGGAATTTTTTTTTTAAAGAGAATTTTAAAACAAATTTTAAAGTGAATTGACACAGTACAACATATTCTATTTTTGTATAGTATAGTATGATATATTAGTAATGGCATTTAACCTACTATGTAATAGAATATTAGAAGTACACCTCTTGTTCAACAGCACCCCTATACTCATTAACCAAACCCTCTTCCATGCTCCAGTCCCAGCCTTTCCTGATGCTAATGACTATTTTATTTCTAATTATGAGGCAGAGTTTTCTAGCTTCTACTCAAAATGGAAGACAGAAAGTATTTGTCTTTTTATGGCCTGGCTTGGTAAAGAATTTTCTGAGCAAAATATTCACTACCAAATGTATTTTTAATAAAGAATACAGAATTTTACTTTTCCATTGGTAAAATGTTAGCTTTCAAATGTGAATACTGATACAAATTAATTTACAATGTAAATTTTGTAAGCAGTTCACAAGTGAATCAAGAATAGGGGAGAAAAGACTGGGACAGAGCAAAACCTACCAGAGAGGGAACCGTAAAGTTTATTGTGCCACTGTTGTTTATTTAATACAAAATGTTTAGTTCTCCCCCTTCTGAAATAATTAATGTTTTGATGTGAAACATAGCATATTCTTCTTGTTAGAGAAGCTAGATTTGGCATGCTGTGGCTCCTGGAGGTCTCCTAAGACATCTGATCTCATGTGTTATTTCTGCTAACCTGAGAATAATATAACTGACTCAGAGAAAATAACTTAATAATTGTCTCTAATGACTGCATCTGACTGAGGACATGGCTCTTAAGAGCCAACCAATTTTAATAAAATAATTTTCATTAATATCATAACATACTTAAATTCATTTCCTTTTAGAATCAAAAGGAAGCCAAAGTTTTTAGAGTTCGTGAACTTTCAGAAAGAAATCTCTCTTCTCTGATTGAAATGAGAGCAGCAGTCACTGTTTCCTAAGAAATCCTGGTCTTTAAAGAACTAATAAATTGCACTGTACATATGGATAGTCAGCACAACCAATATTTTATTCCAAAGGGAACTTAATTCTCAATATTATAGATGCTTTTCTTAATCCTTTATAATAAGCATTTTTCTGAATCCTTGAGAGATTTCAAAAGCCAGAAAAGGGTTTGATTATACAAAGTATGATTTTAATGGAGGCTTAATAAAATCATGTGTACTCTAACATATTTAAAATGAGGGAGCCTGACAAATGGCATTGACTTTATAACAGAATCAATATTTGCCTTGCTAAGTTGGGCAAAATTCAAAGAATATGTAAAGCCGGAGACTTCAAAAATTGAACATGAAGTGAAACATTATCAAGACTTTATTAAGATGGCCCAGATTAGTTATTATTCAAAGCAGATAGTCAGAAGTATTCAGCATTTAAGGCAAACTTCTCATAGATTTTAATATTAGTGACTTCAAATTCAATCTTATTATATCATTAATTTTTTTTCTGTGGGAAAATTTTAGATTTTGGGTCAAGTATAGAATTATGTGGTTGTAGGTTACATAGTGCAGACCTACAGAGTGTTTCATATTATGTCTAGAAGAAGAGGATTAGATTTCACAAGAAAACCATTGAGATGCCACACTGTTGATATGTCTGACCTAACTGCCATGAGTAGATTTGAATGACAAGCCCAAGGGCCAAATGCATGAAGCAATTACAATTTGTTTCACACCCCCGGTGTCCCCAAACCCTGGAAATTACACTTTTAAACAGATACAATAAATTTTCTCTTCCTTACTTTCAAAAGTTTAAACTTGCAAATGTTTCTTACCTAACTTAAGTTTTCTCCTTAGGGCTTTGGAGGCCTGAAAAATAAAAATAAATAAATAAAAATAAATGCAGGACAACCAGGAAAGGTGTTTCCAGCTCAGCCATCTTGTTTATGCAAGTGCTCAGCTCTGTTCTTCACTAGGCCAGGCAGATGTATAATCTTTCCAAAGGCATCTGTAACATGTGTAGTATTACTTTAGAAAGTAGCTCATGTCAGTCCTCTTTAATACATTACATTTATTTCCAAAAGAAGAGACTAAATGTCACAAATTAAGCTCTATTGAATGTCATATTGTATTTATTTAAAGTTCACTTCTTGTAATCATTGTCAGAAAGTATATATATGCATATTATTTATAACACACATTTTTAGTATATACCCAGATCCCTTAATATTTTAAGATACTTTTGACATTACATCTTTTATCTCATAAATGTAGACATAGTCCAAATAAAAACTGTTAATTGATAATATGAAAAAAACAGACTTTCCTGCTAACAAAGGATAATTGGGAAGTATATTTATTTTTGTAAATTACAATGATGAAACTTTCCTTTGCAGATGCACATACATAAGCATTTCTGGTTCTGCCATGCCTCATAAGCACTATTATAATATTATTTCCTATTACCAAAGACTATTTTTTAGAGAGAGAGAGAGAGAATGTGTTTGTTATATATGCATGTATGTATGTGTGTGTGTTTTACATGTGTGTGGTGCTAATGTGTGGAGGCCAGAAGTTTATATTTACTAACAACATGTTGTATTATGGAAAAAATCAAACTATAACATAAATAAATAAAGCCCTAGTCATTCTATTTCTGTAAGTGTCTATTACTTTACTTACAAAGATTTCCCATAGAGATAGTTCAAGAACACATTATTATTATCTTTTAAACAACACAAAATAGATCTGTGTTTATAAAATAGTATTCTAATCTGACAAAGTGACTAAAGTGTATAAAAAGAGGCATAAGACTCAGAGGCCTCAACTGTAGTAGTTAAATGATATGACTACTACATAAAGACACAATAAGTAGGATAATGTAATATTGAAAAAATATAAACACATGACAATAGAATAAGGTGACATTTGACAATGTAGCAAACGCAGTTCAATGAGAATGGATAACTATTAAACATGTGGTGTCCTCAAGCTATTGGAAATCCATTGCTTTAAACTCTTTACAAAAATTAAATTAGTTTCTGGGATATATAAAATATACAAAGCTATGAAATTCCTAAAAGTTAATATTGTTGGAAATAGTAGTGAAATCTTGGGTGTAGTGCTGAGATTTCAGATTAAAAACCAAAGGCACAACCCATGAGAAAAAAAAGGGGTTGGCAATTTATTAATATTAACAGCAACTCTTCCATGAAAAAAACTGTGAAAGGAAGTCACAGATTAGTAGAAAAAAATCACAAAATACTTATTGGATAAAGAACTGCCACTTAATATATACAAATCTTCATCTCAACAATGAAAATATTAACAACATACACTTAAAAAAGGAGCAAAAGAAAACAACCACAAAGAACTCTTACAAAAGATAGTATACAGATGGCAAATATGCATATGAAAAGCTATTTGACATCAAAGCCTTTAGGGAGTTACAAATTAAAATAACAATGGAATAACACTACAATGCTATTTAAATAGGGAAAGTCCAACATTCTGATACCATGAAATGGTGACAAGTATGTGGAGCAATAGGAATGTTCCTTCATTCATTGCTGGTGAGAATACAAAGTGATGCAGTCATTTTGGCAGACAGCTCTCTTATGAAGCTAAACACACTCTCACCATGTAATATAACAAATTTGTTTTTACCCCCAAAGTTCTGCAAACACACCCAGAAAGCAACCTGCACACAAACATTCACCTTGATTCCCATACTGCCCTACGATGAAGCTGTGAACATGCCAACAAGTGAGTGATTGGCAAACAAATTGGGGTATGTCAAGATAGGAAAATATTTATTGCAAAAGATAAACAAAGTAAAGCTATGAAAGAAATTTAGAAGAATATTATCACTGATTAACTCAGACACAAAAGCCTCAATTTTATATGCATACAACTAGATATTCTATAAAAGATTCAACTATAGTGACAGTAAAAGAACCAGTGGTTGCCATGGGCTTTTAGATATGAAGAATGCTAAGGTGGATTATGGCCATCTTTTGAGGCAAGATAAAATGTGTTTTATATCATACATATGGATAAATATTTTTGTACATCTTCCAATAATCATAGAATTCACAATACTAAGAACAAAATCTAATATAAACTAAGGGTCATCATTGATGATGATATGTTAATATTAGACTTATAATTTAAACCGAAGTGCCACATTGATAAGAAATTTTTCTGATGATGATAATATCACTGGGGGCTTAGGGCATGAGACATATGGGAACTCCTTGTAGTCTGTGTTTAGTGTAGTTGTGAAATAAACATTTCCCTAAAGAACAATGTTAATTCATTTATAAGTGAAAGAGATAGTGGTCAATTTGACATACTCCATTCCATCAAAGATGCTTCTCATTTCATTGTATTGTTCTTACACAAAGAAATTCTTCTACCTCTCATTCTCTGACATCTACACATGTCAATGTACACACATGCACAAATGACCTTCCCTATTAATATTTCAAGCTAATCTCACAAAATTACTTTTCTTTAGTAGATAGGTAAAGTATAAGAAGGAATAATGTCATATGAAAAACTGTTACACATTTCAGGTCAGTGGCATGTATTTCCCTCCATCAGGCTCACAGATGCGAAGATATAAAGTAGAACTGGGCTGATTCAATGCCTGAATCAATTAAGGAACAAACATATTTTACATCTTATTATGCAGTAGTAATCTAGAAGGGTTTTAATAGCAACATTTCTTCTTTAAGTTTTATAAAATAACCTAATATGACAATAACTTAGTATCAAATAATAAGCACAGTCATTTACAATATTTGACAAAGTGTTTTCTAATGGAGTGAAGAAGGTGATGAGAGCTAGAGCAGAAGGGGTTATTAGGACCTAGTAGAATTCACTTAGAGGACATTTGGGAGGATATGAATAGATTCCTGGTTACCAAAGTTTCAGATTTATTTTAGGGTCTCATTACTAAATTAACATTTTGTTATTTTAATATAAAGAAATGAAAGTCTGCAACATTTGTACATTAATCTTTTACAAAGAACATTTAACAACAATGGTTTTATTTATTGTATGATTTTCTGCAAACTTAAAATTGGCATTTGTGGTAGCTCCTAGATAGAAGATTATGTGTGTGTATGTCTGGCATACTTAAAAATCACAGGGATATGCAATTTGTACAAAGTCATCTCTGATGCTTTGCACTTTAACCAATTCATTCACCATTTAAAAACAATTAAAAAATTCATTAAGTTGGATTCTGCCCTTGGATACACACAACAAAACCCCCATTGGAGTCAATGGAAGTTGTGCATGCATATCCAGGGGCAGAAGGTGGCCCGCTGTGTTTAATTCACTCTGATCATCCCCATTAATTCAATATTAATATTTCCGTTCACTTATTCAATTAGTTCTCTGGTATTCAAAATTCATTGTATGTAATACATTGCAATCAGTCAATCATTACAGTGCCAGTCCACTTTGTAACAATCAATATTTGAAGTTAGTCAAGGCAAAATGCACTTAAAAACCAAACAGTTAAAGAAAGGCCTTCTGCAGTCATATCGCCTTCTGCATAGCCTGAATCTTTGCCTATGAATTTAGTCAGTGTAAGGGACATTAGTCTGTTGTAAAGCAGAATTGATCCTGAGATCAACTGCTACTGGGCAAATTATCCAGGTAGGGCTATTTAATAACAGCAAGATGTGAATGATGAAGCTCATGAAGTCACTACCTCTGAATTAGGTCATACAATACCATTTCATTCCTGCTCTAATTCTGATTGCACTTCATTGAAGCACTAGGACCTCCTCTGTCCATAAGGAAGAGATAAAAAGGGAAGAAAGACAAAATATGTTAATATCTCAGTGTAACTATCATGCACAAGTGTGGTTTTCAAGGAGTCTAATTATTCCTATGTCCCAAGTTCATTTATGTATGCTATCATTAGGCATGGAGATGTACCTTTATTTTATAAACTTTACATTTATCATAGATATCCTTAGTATGCAAGGTTATCTGCACATATGTAGAAGACAAGAATATGGGACTCTATGTGTAAGTATTCATTAAGCATTCTCAACACAGTTATGTTCTATTTTCTCATTAGTACCTTTAGGGAGGTATAATTGAAATGTACTATTATCCATATTTAAAATACATAATCAGATGAGTTTTGATATGAGGATATATTGATTAAGCTACCATTACACACAAGTAGATGATCATGACCATATCCATCATGTCTCTTTCTAATTCCTTTTGTTTCCCTGAAATACATTTCTTTCCAGACAATCATAGATCAGCTTCCTTTACTGCAACTAAATATAAATTTCCTAGCACTTATACTAATGAAAGATATTCCTTATTCTCTGAGGTTTTTACATTCATCAAATATATCTTGATATTCAGTTAAATAGTCATGTGCATTGATAGTTCATTCTTCTTTGTTGTAATGGGGAATTTTGTTCTATGGCTGTATTATGGTTTCTGCATTCTTCTGTTAGTAGCACTTGGACTCTTTCTTGTTTGAGGGCAATACAAGTAAAAAGCTGTTATGAACATTTGTACATAATTGCTAATATAGATATATATTTTGTTTTACCTTCAGTAATCAAACAGAAGCAAAATGGCTGAATTAAATTGCATGTACATGCTGAACATTATACATAACTGTCGCACTGTTTTCAAGGTTAGGGCCATTTTAAGTTATCTTCTTGTCAGTCATATATGAGAGTTCTAGTTCCTCCAAATCTTTATCAACACTTGATTTGGTCAGTAATTTCAATTTAAGCCATTTTCTGAGGATTATGGTAGTACGTATTCTTGTTTTGATTTATCTAAAGAGTGTGTTAAAAATCTTCTAATGGAGGGCTGGAGAGATGGCTTAGCGCTAAGCGCTTGCCTGTGAAGCCTAAGGACCCTGATTCGAGGCTCGGTTCCCCAGGTCCCACGTTAGCCAGATGCACAAGGGGGTGCACACGTCTGGAGTTCGTTTGCAGAAGCTGGAAGCCCTGGCACGCCCATTCTCTCTCTCTCTCTCCCTCTTCTCTGTCTTTCTCTCTGTGTCTGTCGCTCTCAAATAAATAAAAAAAAAAAATCTTCTAATGGTCATGTTCACCATTATTATGTTTGTCGTGTCTGGTGAAATGTCTCTCCCAGTCTTTTGTTCCTTTTAAACTGTGTTCTTTGTTTCTGTATTGCTTACCTCTCAAAAATTATTTTCATATTCAGAATTGAAACTACTTTGTCAGATACGTTGGCATATATTCTCTCCCAGCCTGAAAGTTCCTTTTTTAATATTTTAATACTGTCAAACAATAGTGCAGATGTTTGTATTGTTGATGAAAGGATTATAGTCTAGCATTATTTGCCTATTGAAATATTTCATAGATTTTCTTCTAGTTGTTTTATAACTTTATATTTTACATTTGTGGTTATAATCCAGTTGAGTTAATTTTCATATAAAATCATGATATTGTTCATTTTATATTAACATTTAATTCTTCTAGCATTATTTATTAATAAAATGTCTATACTAAATTATCTTTACATCTTTGTTTATATCCTTGCTTCATTGATCTTTTTATTTTTGTGTTAATACCATGGTGTCTTGATTGTTAACAAATTACACTTTTTAATGTATGTGTGAGCATATATGTGCATGTTTGTGTGTGGGGTACACATATGTGCATGTGTGTACACATAAGTATGATGGCTAGAGAACAGCAGCATATGTCATCCTCAGGAACTCCAAACACTTTTTTGAAGATAGGGTCCATGCCTCTTCCAGTCTCTTCTTCAAACTTCAACCTTTCTATCCCCAATATTCTTTCTTTCTTTTTAATATCACAGGTGTTCTATTACCTCTCCTACCTTTCTCCCTTGAAGCATCTCCCCTGCTCTAATGATATCGTTTTAAATTTCCTGGTATCTACACCCACTCACTTATTATATGTATAATGAATTAGATGTTAAGATCTGCATTTGAGGGAGAAAATGTGGTGTTTGCCTTTCTGAACCTGGATTATCTCACTATTGTAAATATTTTCCAATTACATCCATTTTCCTAAAGAAAATCATAATTTCATTTTTCTTTATGGTTGAATACAATTTTGTTGTCCGTATGTACCATATTTTTATTATCCCTTCAGCTGTTGATGAACATCTAAGCTGATTCCATTTCCTTGCTATCATGAATACAGCATCAACAACTATGGATGCTCTAGTATCCCTGTGGTAGGACATAGAGTTCTTTGAGTATATGGTCAAGAGTGGTATAACTGGGTCATATGTAGTTGCATTTTTAGCTCTCTGAGAAACCTCTAGACTGATTCCTGTAATGGCTGTACAAGTTTATATTCCCACCAACAATGAATAAAGGATCCCCTTTCTCCACATTCTCACCAGCTTTTTTTATCATTTGTTTTCTTAAGGATAGTCAGTCTGACTAGGAGGAGATGGAATCTATAAGTGGTTTTAATTTGCATTTTCTTGATAGGTACTCCAACACAATGAGCTTCCCCCAAAGAGCTGAAAACTGCCTTAGTTTTTAAAACGATTGCTTAACCTAAATTTCTCCACTGATGGCATTTATACTATGTAAGCAGCATGCATTTTCATATGCTATTTTTTCAGGTTTACTTATTTCAAATGAGTTTGTAAGTCTTTTATCTCTTTTTTTTTCCGGGATACTTTCTTTAGAATATAACACTTTGGAGTACTTTATATAACTTGTAAATATTTGTAGATTTTTCAGAGATATTTCCTACCATTTATTTCAAGTTAAATTTCATTGTAATGCAAGAGAATGTTGATTTTGAATTTTCTTTAAATGAATTTTATTTTATAGTCTGCAAATAGGATATTTTGGAAAATGTCACCAAGACACTTGAAGAGAATATGTATTCTACTACTGTTGAATGGAATATTCAGTGAGTACTAATTACAACGAGTGATATTGATAATTTTCTATGTCTTTATTGATTTTTTCCTGTTCTATCATTTATTGAAAAAGAGATATTAAAATATGTGACTATAGATCATTCTTCAGCATCACAAGCAAAAAAACAAAATGCTCAGATATTTTTGAGTTTAATGAGTTTATTTAATATTGTCTAAACAAAAACATTTTTAAAATTTTGTTTGAGAGAGAAACAGAGAGAGAGAGAGAGAGAGAGAGAGAGAGAGAGAGAGAGAGAATGGGTGCAATAGGGCCTTCAGCTTCTACAAAGAAACAGCAAATGTGTGTGCCACTTTGTGCATCTGGCTTACTCAGGTTCTAAGGAATCAAACTCGGGTCCTTTGGCTTCGCAGGCAAGTGCTGTAACCACTAAGACATCTGTCTGGCCTTGAATTTATTTTTTTTCTTGCATGTGGTTTTATTTATTTATCTTTTTGCTTTGTGCATTTTGAGGTTTTATTATTATTATTAACATTAAATTTTAGAGCTATCACATTTTCTTATTGAAAGAAAATTATCATGAAATGAACAACTATTCTTTTTACATTATTTGCCATATCAGGACCCTTACCTCTGTAAGTATCATCATTCTTCCTAAAATTAAAAAAAAAAAAATCAGGTACTTAAGACACTTGCCTGCAAACCTAAAGGACACAGGTTCAATTCCCAGGACCCATGTAAGCCAGATGCACAAGGTGATGCATGCATCTGGAGTTCATTTGCAGTGGCTGGATGTCCTGGCCTGCCCATTCTCTCCCTCTCTCTCTCTCTCTCTCTTTATCTCTCTCCCCCCCCTTTCAAATAAATAAATAAATAAAATTTAAAAAATAGCAAAATGAATACTATATGCAGTTTCTCTTTTCCTGAGGTTTTGAGGAGTGTGACATCAGAGAGACATGCACTTTTTTATTTTTATTTTTTATTAGTTGTGTAATGTTTATTTACCTAAAGTTTGCCTAACATCATGAATCTTGGGGATTTCTTCAAATGTGGAAAAATTTCAGTTACAACTTTTCCATGTTAATTTCTCATCTATAATTTTCTCTTTGCTTCTTTAAAAATATTATACATATAGAACACCATTCAAAGTGGTTTCCCAGATTCCTTATTCTGCTTTTTTAAACAGGATATTTGTCTCCATATGTAATATTTTGTGCTTTTTTTTATGTCTTCAAGTTCATTAATCTTCTTCTACAACATCTTATCTGCTATTTACCTCATCTATGGTTTTCTGAACGTAAAACATCCCACCTAGCTTCATGTGTTTGAAATTAAGATTCATACTTAATCCCCAGATGGTGGAGCCTTTGGAAGATGGATCCTTCCCAGAGGAGGTGTGTCACTGGTGGTGGGCCTTAGAATTTTATAATTTAGTCACTTTTACCAGTTATAGTAAACTATCTCTCTCTTTCCTGCCTGCTGATGATGTGACACCCAGCTGTCTGTTCTTGCCATGATAAAACACCCCCCTCAAAACTGTAAGCAGAAATACACTCTTTCCTATATCAGTTGCTTCTTATTGTGTGTCTTGTCACATTAAGGAGATAGTAACTGCTATATGATTCAATATGATTTTTTCCAGACATTATACATTTTGTCTTCCCAAGTTTGATTATGAAATTGAAAAAATATTTTTATTTATTTGTAAGCACACACACACACACACAGAGAGAGAGAGAGAGAGAGAGAGAGAGAGAGAGAGAGAGAGAGAGAGAGAGAGAAAGGGAGAGAAAGTGATAGAGGAGACAGAGACAATGTATGTGCCATGTGCCTCCAGCCACTACAAACACACTCCATATGCATGCTCAACCCTGTGCATTTAGCTTTATGTAAATCCTGGTGACCTGAGTTCAGTTCCCCAGACTTTGCAGGCAAGCTCCTTAACTGTGGAGCCATCTCTCAAGCACCTTGGTTATGATTAAAAAAAAAAACATTTCCATCCTCTTACTTAACTGTTACAATTATAAAGTTATTGTAATGTCCTTATCTGCTGATTCTATCATCATGGAAACTCTAGGCTTATATATTTGAGCTTTCTCCTCATCAGAAATTGTACTTTCTTACTTTCTTGCCATGCCTAGTAATATTCTATGAGATGCCAGGCATTATGAAATTCATTTGGGTATGTGATAGTTTGAGTATAAAATGCTCTCTTTAGTCTCATGTGCTTTAACATTTAATCCCTTGCTGGTGGTGCTGTTCTGTTCTGGAGGGTTGTGGAAGCTTTAGAATGTGAGCCTTGCTTTAGGAATTGGGTTACAAGGGACAGGCCTTGAGGTTTTGTTGCCAGATGCAACTTCCTTTTTTCTCTACTTCCTGGCTCTGGGGAGATATGCTGCTGGCTTTACTCTCAAGCCTGCTATGTCTTCCAAACCATGATGAAACTTTCCTTCAAAACTGTAAGACAAAACTTTTCTTTTCATATATATAGTTATTTGCCTAAGAGAAAGAGGGAGAACGAGCACGCATGAGAGAGAGAAAATGTGCATGACAGGGCCTCCAGCCAGTGCAAACAAACTCCAAACACAGGTGCCACCTTGTGCATCTGGCTAACATGAGTCCTGGGGAATTGAACCTTAGTCCTTTGGCATTATAGGCAAACACCTTAACTGCTTAGCCATCCCTCCAGCCTCATGTTTCTTTCTATAAGATATTTCTGGTTAGGTATTTTTTCCCCAATGATGATAAAGTAGATGTCATTGGATATTGTTTTTATCTATTTATAAATAGTTTAGAAGTTTATTCTGAAATGTAGTAAAATCATCTGAACACAGCTGATTTTCCTTGTGCATCTTCTTTTTGAGATTCTGTCAGTTGGGACTGAGGCAGGGCTCAGCTTAGGATGAATTATTTCCCACTATGCAGACGAGATTCTGAGCCCAGGGCATTACCCAGTTACATGAATCAAGAGATTTTCCAGTCCGGCTGGCTAGGATAGGGTCTGTTGCCCATTCAGTTTTCTCACAGAACTCTTTCTCCTAGTCATTTTTGGGTCCTTCTTTTGAGCCATAATGTTCCTAGCCAACTGAGTAGTAAATAAAAAAAACACATCCTGGATTCTGTATTATTCTGTGTAGTTCACTTTGGTGGTCACTGTAATTTCTCTGGACTTTCATCCCTGCAGTCTGCATCCAACCCATAATTTTGATTGGCCTGGGTCCCCTCACCTGAACAGTGCCCTGGAAATACCTGCAAGACATAAAGTTAGACCATTTGCAAGGGTGACTTCATTTTCTGCCTACATTCTAGAGACCCCTGTCCTTCATTACCTCATATCCAGTGTTGTGAAAATGTGCTTCCTAAATTTAGCCTGATATTTTGTCTTAGTCACAAGAATAAGGCTGTTCCCTATTACTTCCTGGCTGCAAGTGAAGTCTTAAGTTTGCCACTTGATCATTATTTCTGTGTCATGGCCTCATCATTTATATCTCACACAGGGCATAGACTACAGCAGGTCATAGTCCTCTCCCACAAAGAGCCAACTGAATTTTCACAACATGAAGAACTGGGAGAAATGGCAATTATCTGGTTGACTAACTGTGGATCAAAAGCATCATGTGTTGTAAGAATGATTTAGAGTTTAGAATAATTTAGTTTGATGAAAAAAATTCTAGTTTGAATTCATGTGCCTCTTTTCTTTGTGCAACTGAGTAAGTTTATATGATTCCAATTATCCTACAGTAGCTTAGTAAAATGGTGTCCAATAATTAGCTCTGTCATTCTAACCTTCTATTTGGAGATACTATAGTGTATCATCTATAGAAAGAGTGAATGATTCAGATGACTATAAAAGTCACTCAAGAGCTGAACTGGCCTTTTGTTATTTGCTTTAAAGAAAAAAAATATATATCTATAGTTTATTCTCCTAGGTCCTGGAACACACAATTAATTTTCTTTATCATTTTTATGTTTGAAGACATAACTGAATGAGATGATTGTCTGGCTCATAGAAAAGATCCTTTCCATCTCTTACACCCAAAAATTACATCAAATTTTCCATTCTTAATCCAATGGCTTGAACAACTGTTGTGATTTCAGAAATGAAAGCATCTGACCACAGGTGTGGATTAATTTGCAAGGGCAGGGAACCTAGTGAAACAAAGAGCTAGTGTCCAAGTAGAGTTCTCCTGAGAAATTAGGAAGTGCAAGCTACACTGCCTGAGAAGAATTGTTCCTGAGTATAACAGTTTAAAGAATTCCAGGTGGCCTGCGTGGGTCACAATGCTAGCATTTCATCTTGGAATCATCTTTTTTTTCTTTTCTTTCCATGTTTCAAAAGTGCTATTGCAGCTTGTAGAAAGTGCCAAAAAGTTTGTTCACAGAGGCTCATCATTGCTGTGACTACATAGCACCAAACAAATGCAAAACAGTGATCTGTTGGGAAAGCAGGGCTTTTGCACAAAGTATGGAGATAAATTGAGTGAGGAATCATTGAGTAAATGATTGTACTATTTGAATCAGGGCTTAATTCACCGCTCCATTTTCCTCATGTGGACATAGCTTTTGCATCCACAGATTGTAACTTCAATCTAAGGATTTTTTAATACCTTGTTGGGGGAGGGATTGCTGTCTTTTCTTCTTTGGCTTAGGCCAATATAAGCAGGTAAGCTGTGAGCAGGAGAGAAGGTAAGATCAGTGGTCAGCAGTGATATGCAGGATAAAATTGGCATGACCACTTCGAGTTGTTGTTTACTTCCATCTGTCAAGACAAACCCTGGACTACCTGTACAGGAAAGTAGTACATCTCACATAAACTGGGGGCTTCTTTTCTTCAAACCAATGAGTAACTTTTGCTAAGCCAGTTACCTCACATCTTATGTAATTCTCCTTATTTTTTTTTTTTTTCACTTGCCTTCAGAATACCCTCACTATTATGGGTTCTTTTACAATCCAGTCTAAGCCTACCTCCTTTGCATATCATGTCCTTTTTCTAGTCATAATGAACAATGCCACACTGTGCTATATCATGCAGTTTTATGTGGCTTCTCTCCCAAAAGCCTTTCTCCTCTTTCTCACTAATAGTAATCTTGTTCCTTCTCAGATCCATACCAAACCTCGTATGCTTATACAGCCAACCTCAATTCTTTAAGAAAAGTCAGAGCTTCCCTTATTCATAAACACATGTCATTGACTGTCTCCCCCAGGAACACTCTGTTATACTTGCACTCTCATATCTAGCATCATTGGCACGAGGTGGGTTTAAATAAATGAGTAAATTGCCAGAATATTTTAATTGAGTGGGGTAAATGGGTAGTTGCCTCCACATACAGAAAAGACAGTATTCATGTTCTCTTCTCCCATGCATATACCATGATGAACCTTGTCAGCAGGTATTGCTCTAGATAGTTTGCAGAAAGATTCTACTGAATTGTTCAGTCAGTGCCAGCCATGGGGCAGTGGTGTACTTGTTCCTTTCTGGAGCAGATAGGGAAAGACAAGCAAGGACAACTATAGGAGTAGAGACCACTCATGCTGGATAGCAGCCACTGACAGCATGACGAACACGGATGATGCAATGGAAACATCATGTCAGGGAACCAGAGAGGCAGGAGCCTTCCTATTGGCTGTACCCTAAGCTTTGCAAAATTGCCTTTGCTGGAATCTCCTGGTCTTAGTACAGTGCCAATAACAAAAGTTTTCATCTAACAGTAGTTACATATAATGACAAGCAAGTCAAACCATGATTTCCTCAGGCCACCTCCTCAATATTTCCTTGGTCATTATTTTTCAAGAAAAATAAAAAAGTCTATTTATCATAGAAGTACTGAAATTTATCAATCAGGTAATATCCAAAATATGCAGTGTTTTAAAAATATATTTCTCTTCTAAACTTAATGCTTTGTTTAGAGAGCTCACATCCACTGTTGTTTTCATGGGTATTAGCACATCAAAACTGTGTTTGTTCAGCCTAGCAAACAAATGAGATAATTGTGTTTCATATTTTCTTTGTTTCCAAGGCTAAAAGAAATAAATACACTTTGAAACATACTAGACCCAGAGTAAATGCTTACAGAGTAGATGAATAAATAAAAGTTAGCTTTCATCTCTTCTCATCTCTGTATCCTAGCCCAAACAAAGGATGAATTTAAGAAATCCAATGATTTGGTAAATCCCACCTAGCACTTTAAAGAGAGTTCTTGGAACACACTCTTAACTTGGTCATTGAGCTCATTGCCACATTTCATATGCTCCATTTAAGTGGACAGGGCAAAATATGTCTGAGATAATTGTGAAATATTTTGCAAGATTTTAATATTACTAACACAAACTTTTCTTGCCTTTCTTTTTTATGGCCAGCTGGAGCTGATACAAATATATAGCTATTAGCTGTGAGCCCGCCCTTAGCATAAGATTTTATATGAGGGTTTATTTATGGCAAATTTCTTTATCTTTATCTTGAATATAATGCTTGCCAGTATCTTTCAGCTTGTAATTATTTTGCTTCATGTCAAAGAACAACATTACAAATTAAAGTCCATTCACTGTTCTGTATGATTCATGGACTATGTTGATGAGTTTATAAAAGCTGCTCCTTTTTCTTCCTCTCCCATCCTCCTCCTTCTTCTTCTTACACTCTTATCCCCAATTTCACATTACTCAGTTATTTTAGTAGTTGTAACATACTAGTATGAAGCATATATGTATGCATATATGTGTATATGCATTTGTATATAGTCAAAGATAGAAACATTCTTTGCTTCTCACTCAGCTGGCCCATAGCCTAAGGGAATGTCATTGTCCTTGGTCCTTTATGCAGACTTAAATCATGAGATTCCTGTTTTTGATGTCTTCAAGCCTGTGTTGAATATGAACAACATGCTTGGTACCAAGATGTTTCACTTTCTTCTCTTTACTGTGGAATCCTATAGTGCTGTGGAAGTTACAAATAATTGAGTTATTTTTAAACTCCTGGATGTTTTCCAGTCACTCTATTTCACACTGGATTAATTATGTAAGAAAACCGAATTGTTCCTCACCAGTGTTACAATTTTTAAAAACAACATGCTGTTTAAATTCAGGTTTGGCAACTCAAGCCTGAACCCCCTCATATTCATGGCACCACACCCATAGCATAATAAAACCTTTAGTGGTCTTTTGTCTTTTCGCTTGCCTTCTATTTTTTCTCAAGGGTGTTTTATGTTGGAAGATGCAAACAAAAGTTGTCCAGATGTTATTTGTATCAGAGCAGGATTTCAGTCCAGCTATCTGTGGTTGCAAATGTTTATTTTAATGTGTTATTGTGCAATCCTTGCTGTGTAGACCTTCATGGCCTTATATGCATGTTCTCAGCAATGCCAGGACATTGTTTATTAAAATATATCATTTTGTCCAATAGGATGATTAGTAGTCACCACAGGAGTAAAAACTGCAACACCTGTAGAAACAGAGTATTTTTGCCAATGACCCCATGTTGACACTGTGAAAACTGCCTGATTATGAAACCATGACTGAAGGCTTTAGGTAGCAGGAGGAAGGTGTGGTCCAAGCCATAGCAACAGCTCTGGCTGTCTGAGACAGAGTTACATGGCTGCAGTAAACAGCAAGTATATTGGAAATTAGGCCAGCTGCTGCCCCTTGCAGTTTGGTGCAATGAAAGAAGAGCTTAGCTAAGCTGCCACAGTGTGAGCACCAAGTTTATTTTAGCTATTACAGCAAGCATGGGCTGGGCTGGTTATTCATTTTTAGAATTCTAATAAAATCTTAAGTGATGTTTCCTTGATACTAAAGTAAATTGTTTATACCGTATCTAAAAACACATACTCAATGCACCAATTAGCAACAAGGAATTTCTACTCTTTAAAATAAAATTTGAATCTAAATTACATCATGTGGAAATAGATTTGATTTTTCAGATAGCTATAAAATTTAGTGCTACTACTTTTTTTTTTTTTTCCTTTTTCTTTCTAGGTAATGTATCACTCTAGCCTAGGCTGACCTGGAACTCTGTAGCTCCAGTTTGGCCTTGAACTTGGAACGAACTTTGTCCCTCTGCCTCCCAAGTACTAGAATATATAGCTACTACTTTTCTTTGAGATCTTTAAGTGAAATTTCAGAGTGCTTAGAAGACACAAGTGATGGAACCATTCTCTGATGTATAATTAAGCCTCCAATAAACAACAGTTAAAGTTGAAATGTTCTGTAACAAAGGACATAACAAGTTTCATGAGAGGATGATTATTGAAGAGATTTAACATCAAAGGATGATGTAGATTCAAGATAGTATTCTCACTAAGACTTTTGGGTTACTCTATAAGTAAAAGTAAAATATATAAAGTAAGAAATGGAATGTCACTTATGAATAAGTTTTAAATATTCATTGATATAAATAATTCTGGTAAGATTTAGCTATCCAGAAATTGGTTATGATCAAGAAAAGTTTTTGAAAGACAAAAAAATAAACAGCAAATGAAATAAAGATGAAATAAATTAAAATTAAAAGAATTTGAAAGCTTTGGAAATGGATTTTAGTTTTCTTCACATTAGTATGCATATGTTATTCAATTTTATTAATAGTAACAGTGTTCTATAATTGTCCAGTAGTTCATAAAGTATACAGTACTTTGGAAAGTAAGTCATGTTCTGGGCTGGAGAGATGGCTTAGCAGTTAAGTGCTTGCCTGTGAAGCCTAAGGGCCCCGGTTCGAGGCTCAGTTCCCCAGGACCCATGTTAGCCATATGTACAAGGGGTCACACACATTTGGAGTTCATTTGCAGTGGCTGGAGGCCTTGGTGCACCCATTCTATCTCTTTCTGCCTCTTTCTCTCTCTGTCTTTTGCTCTCAAATAAATAAATAAAAATGAACAACAACAAGAAAAGAAAACCAATGTCCTAATTTTTTTAGAAAAAGAAAGTAAGTCATGTTCTAATAGCTTTCAATATCTTCATCATTCCCCAGCATGTTAAATGTCCTTGCATACCTTCATAGGTGTGTACACAGTGGATTTTTTAATGAGAATTTGGCCATGTATTGAAATGGTTTATTGTTCTTATGTTTTAAGAAGTATAATAGAGCTAAATTTATTGTTGCCTCAATATTCCAAATTGTTGTACTTATGTAAAATGTCAAATACCCTCCTTAAATTCTCATCTAAGCTCTTATGAAATAACTCTTAAAAATGGCACATGTATAGCTAAAGAGGAAGGCATTAGTTGAGGAGAACATATGTCATTGCTGTTCTTAATGTAGAAGGACCCATTATCACTGCAGTGAAAATTGAAGAATGCAGGATACTTGGTAGGGTCATTTGTGTTTTCTTAGAAACCAGTTTTGAAATTGGAACAAGAAGCAAGAAGTTATCAAGAAGTGTAAGAATCAACAGTCCTGGGTGGTACAGGAGAGGCCCCATGGAGTTAACTAGTTTAAGGAGCTAGCTATCCCAGTGTGTGTCCAAAGCTTTCCCCTGTAGGAGGTATCTAAAATATGTGTAAAGCACATACCTCATGATAGTTCTCCAGAAGATGAGGGAGCTGGGATATGTACACATAACTTCCTGGGAGTCACTGGGTAGAGAATAATTGGATTAGGGTGTGTCTGGCACAAACTGAGGAAGTGGTAGTTGTGTGTTTATTCCTGGCATTTCTGGACTACCATGTCTGCATCAAGCCACCTTCTTGGATCCAGAAATAAAGAACTCAGAATCATTGGTGCAGATGAAGGTTGGTTTCCATCAGTAAGATCACACATCAAAGTATAGAATAGGGAGAGACACTAAATAGCATCTGCCATATAAGAATATGTTATTGTGTAGTAAAAATTACACTATGGCTCATGTTTTAAGTTTATCTTAAAGTATTATTCAAAAAGCTTCTCAAGTGATGTGCCCAGGAAATATAACATATAATATTATAAAAGCAGCATGATCAAGTGATTCTATGGTCTTCATTGCTATAATTATTTCTCAAGAAAGACTGAAACTGTTACAAGTGCTCAAGGTATATTGAACAGTGAAGGTGAGCCAGGCAATTGCTAACATCTATAGAGCAGTTTAGGTTTAATACTTTAATTTAATTCAGGAATTTCTTCCTGCTTAAATAAGTTACCTTCAATCCTCAAATGTTACCTTCCTCATCTGGAAAATAAAAGCAGTAGAATTATAACTAATAATAATATTATATATCAAAAACATTGAAGAATATACCTGGCACATAATGATCACTAATTGCATATCATTATAACGATATTGATGATAAAGGTTTCCATCAAAGTCTTCAGAATCTGCTAAACATGACAGATTGATGCATGCTTAATGTAATGCAAACTATGACAAGGGTTCAGTGATCCCAGAGGATGAGCTTAATTAAAGAAGTATTCTGTGAGGAACAGTAAAAGCTATATGGTTCTTGGAGACTCAGAGATGCCAGGTAGGTAATGGTAAGTGGCAGTATAAAATGAAGCATATAACTATAGATACATCTATGAGTATAGAATGCCTAAAACAGAGCACAAGAAGCTAACCTCTGGATAATGGGATGGTCCATGCATCCACCTATTGATCCCCTATTCCTATCTGATTTTACTTATCTTTTTTAAAGTATTTATTTATTTATTTATAGTGAGAGAGATATAGAGAGAAGAGAAGAAATGGGGAAAGGAGGGCTGGGAAGGAAGAAGAGTAATAGAGAGGAAGTGAATGGGCAAGCCTGAGCCTTCTGTCACTGCAAAAGTACTCCAGACACATGTCCCACCTGTGCATCTGGCTTTATATGAGTATTAGGTAATTGATCCATGGTCATCAGGCTTTGCCAACAAGCACAGTTAACCACTGAGGCATCTCTCCACTTACTTGTACTCTACTTTTACTTCCTTAGGTGAGACTACCTACTCTTCATGGTTTTCATAGTAGCAATTCACAGTTCATTAGCTAATTTAACATTTTGGTTGAAATATCCAAATTTTAGCATCTTTGGTACACTCTGATCCACGAATAATAATATTCCATGTTCATATATTTTTGTTCATACTTGGTTTTTGTGGTATATCACAGTTAATATATGAAGCTCAATAATATAATTTCCCTATGAAATTTATTTTCCCATAATAGTTTTTATTTCAATAAATAGCAGTGTCAATTAATCACTAAAGCTCCAATGTGTTTCTCTAGAAAATTTACATCCATTTCCCCATCATATGTTAATGACTCAGATTACTGAAGATGTTAACAATATAACTTCTTCTCTATAAAGTTATCTTTATTAGAAGATTTAAGTAGCCTCCAAATGTCTCACAGATTCTTCTTCAACATCTGAAAAGTATTTTCTCCAGAACTGCCAGTTTATACTTTCAAAACACTGGTCTTTGCTTTGCCCTGTGTGGTGTGAAATTGGTACCAGAGGAGTGAGATTGCTGCTACACCTGACTATGTGGCTTTAGCCTTTTGGAGCTGATTTTTAAAAAGAATGTGAAAGGATTTGAAACCTTGGCCTAAGAAATGATTCACAATGCTGTAATACAGTTTGATGGACCATTCTGGTCAGAGTTGAAAGACCTGAATGCAGTAAGAACTACAGACTGTGAGGCTTGGCTTATGAGGGTGAGAAAGAGCTTTGCAAGGAACTGAGCTAGAAGCAGTTCATATAAGAGGATTGCTGTTATGCCCATGTCCTGAGAAATTGTACAGGGTTGCTTTGTACAACACCCTACTATCTTATTCTGAGTAAAGGCCCAAGTATCCGCACTGTTCTGGAAAGTTTGCCATGGTCTTTTTGGTTACCTGTGACCTTGTTTATTTAGTTATCTCTCTTGGTTTTGTCATTCTAAAAGCAGCACACTCATTGCCGTTCAGATAATGGACTAATGTGAGCAGAGAGATACGGCACAGAAAAAAATGAAATCTTTGGGCTAAAACTTCTTCCTGTTCAGCTACAATTATATGAGATATCACAACGATTGATATTAGGCCAGCTGAACTAGCATTGGGATGACAGAAAAATACAGTCTTATGAAGGGCCATGAATGATGAGGGAGTGTATTGTTCTTCAAAGTTTGCTTTATTCTCCCCTGGATTAACACATTGGAACCACCCCACCTGGTATTATGGAGTATAAGAAATGTAAGAAAGAGAGCGCCATTAATTTGCTACACTGTCTTATGTTTTGGAAATGGCCATGGGCAGTGTGAAGTAGGTTTGCTGGATGCCTGCATGGAGACCTGATGGAACCATGAGGATGGACTGTGGGTTCCAGAGACCCAGTGGAGGTGCCAGGACTACAAGATGAGTGCTAAGGAGAACTTCCAGCCCCAGATGAAGTTTTCCTGGACTGTGAGTAGCCTAGCTGGAGGGACAGAATTGGTACTCCAGAGATTTATTGCTGGTTAGGATTATTACTTTCAGTGGCTAGAGTTATTTGGTTCTGGAGCTACAGAATTGATGTTTGCCCTGATTGTTATAAATTTGGTATTGGTTGAATATTTCTTTGCTATGCCCAGTGCCATCTTTTGCAGTGTGAATATTTATTCTGTGCCACTATGCATTTTGGGGTTATATTTTTGGTATTATGGATCAATTAAAAGATCTTGGACTATGAGAATATTGAAGATCATTGGGACTAATAAAAATTATGTGGACTTTTAAAGATGGAATGAATGCATTGCATTTTACATCATGAATGGTTAGTAGTTTATGGGGGCCAGGGACGGAATGTGGTGGTTTAATTCAGATGTCCCCCATAAACATGGGTGTTTTGAATGCTAGGTTCCTGGCATTCAACACCTCCTCCAGGCAGTGTATTCTTGGAGGCAGGCTTAAGGGCATTATAGCCAATTTCCCCTTGCCAGTGTTTGTCCCACTCTCCTGTAGCTGTTTTCCACCTTATGCTGGCCAGGGGGTGATGTTAACCCTCTGCTCTGCTCATACCATCATTTTACCTTGCCATGATGGAGCTTCTGATCAAGTGTGTAAGCCAAAATAAACCTTTTTTTTTTTTTTTTTTCATAAGCTGCTCTTGGTCATGTGATTTCTGCTAGCAATGTGAACCTGACTACAACACCTTACTATCTTATTCTGAGTAAAGGCCCAAGTCTCTGCACTGTTCTGGAAAGTTTGCCATGATCTTGTTGGTTCCATATGACCTTGTTTATTTAGTTATCTCTCTTGGTTTTGTCATTCTAAAAGCAGCACAGTCTTTGCTGTTCAACAGATAATGCTTCATACTAGCAATCTCATGTTCTTCTGCCTGTTTCCTCTGCCAGGAATGCTGCAGTCCTCAATATCTTCATGCTGACTGTCATTATGTCAAGGCTTACCTTAAAATTCACCTCCCACTATCATTTCCATATCATCATGACTCTGCTTTAATGCCCACCCCCCCAGACTACTTGCTATTCTATAGCAGAGTGTATTATTTAGCAGAGCTGTTTAATGCCTTTGTCTCATACACAGTAGGCAAAGAACCACAGTACAGGCACTACTGTGTTCATATGATCACTAAGCTTGTTCAGACCTTGTCAGTGCTCAGCATGCCCTGAGAATTAAGGTTCTTCTATTTTCTTTTAAATATGTTCTTGAAATATTAACAGAAACATCCCTTCCACACTTATTGTCTAATACTTCTTTAAAGTAATTTAGTACAATTTTATATATTAATGGTTCTCACCTTTGGAAAAGTGGAGATTTTTTAATCATGCTAGGCCCATGTTTAGAACAAAATAAACTAATAAATAGCATACTGAGTCACTACAATGTGGCAAGCATTATATGCATTACTTCATTCAAATTCACAATAATATCATGAGTTTCCATTTCTGCTTTAATGATTGGAAAAGTGGAGATCAGAGAAGTTTACTGATGTAGCAATAAACAGACACTACATGGAGTGATCTGTGGTTAGAACCTAGGGTTTTCTGATTGCATGGCTCTTAACATTGATTGGTTACCTTTGTTGATAAATCAGAATTATGTTAATAGGATAAAACCTGAAAATGCACAAAAGTCTCTAAACCTAACAAATGCATCACAAATGCTTTAAAATAACTATATGTCTTGATTCAAAAAACTACATTATATTCTTAATATCTACTTTCCTGTCAGCATACCTTGTTACACATGAAAAAGTGTGGGAAAGTTTATAGTACAGATAAACAGAATGATGAGAGTCAGGCATTTTTATAGGAAAAAAAATAATTAGTCATAGTAATTTTCCAAAGATGCATGAACTAGTATGTTAGTATGCAGATGTAGCCATTTTTTCAAGGTGCTATTTATAGTAACATCTCATATTTACTGGTTGAACATTATTTTTGCAATATGTTAGTCTGGTTTAGACACTATTTGAAATTCTTTCAAAACCTTGGTATGAATTTTCATCAGAATATTATATTTTTGTGCCTTTTTGAAGTAGAATATGAGATTTCTTTTGTGGTACCTTAACTATTCCCTTTAAATTAATAAGTATTCTTCAAAGTATGTTTCCCTGCACTAGTTATTCATAGTGACTATGCTATGAAGCAGTGTTATCTACATAACTTTCTCTTAATTCTCAGCTGATTTTTATTTTACTGATTTCAATTCTAGATTATTGGTTTGTGTCATTTTCATTATTCTCTTTTATAAGCATATTGCTTACCATTTGGGAACAGTTCACTTAAAAACTGATATTTTGTGAAGTTCTGTAGCACATATCTGTACTTCTAGTCACTAAGAGTTCTAAGGTAGAGGACTGCAAGTTTAAATAAAAGAGGAAGAAGGAAGAGGAAGACAAAGATAAAAATAAGATGGAAGGAAGGAGAGGCAGGAGGAAAAGAAGAAGAGAATTAGAAGGAAGAGAAGGAGGAGGAAGTAGAGAAGCTGTAGTCTTGTATTTCTTCATTTTTTACCCCTCTCTTCTGTCAGCAAACAAGAACATATAACCCCACAACATTTTATATACAAACTTAGAAGTATAATTCTCATGAAATGCTCAGGAAAGAGACTTTTATCCCCCACAGGAAATACTATTTCACTTTTTCTCATTGTTCAGATAAGGAAAGTGATATCTGAAAAGTTTTGATGGCACCCCTCAAGGGCACACCACTAGGACATGACTGAGCCTGGACCTACAATTCTCTGTCCTCAGATGGTTTATCTTAGGAGTGAGGTTATTATATGTTTAAATGTACACAGCTGATATTTTAATAAGGGCCTCACTACTTTGATAACAGAAGTTTATGATTACCAATATTATTATTAATTATCAAATAATTGACATTATTGTCATGAGCACATTTTAAGTTATTGTGAATATGTTAGTGTGCATCGAAATTTTAAGTGACAAAAATGGCTATTTTTGTTTTATAACATAAATTTCTGAGAACAGGAATTTAGTTCTCAATTACCAAGTAAAATTCATTGTAACACATGTAAATTTTCATCTATTTTTTAAAAATAAAATCCTGATAGGTAATAACCAAAATCCTTAGTTAGCTTTATCTGCTTTTCTTTTGGAGCCATAATGTAGAAGCTGGGTTTGAAAGTGTGTCAAATCAGAAAGCAAGATTTCCGGTAAGTTAAGATTGCTCATCCTTAGTTGATCTTTTGCAAATGAGCAGGCACAAAACAGACCACCTAGTGTTCTAGCTGCCAGGTTAATGTAGTCCCATGGAATGATCCTGTTAACCTAACCTTCAATTTGCTGGGGTTTGAACTCTGAATTACAGCTTACGAACATAGTTTAACAGCTGGTACAAGGGCTTCTTTTGAATTTTTAATCATATGAATTAAAGATTGCTACAGATGCCTTTTAAACTTTGGCTTGGAGTGATCTAACATATAGTGAGTAAAGTATAGATAAGCCTGAGGGAATTGAGGCACAAAGGTAATAGGTCTGGCGACACTGTGCCTCACATACTTTGCCCATAGTATTAAGTAGCAACTGCAAACCATTCATTTAGAACTGAATCTTAAGCAATCACAATGCTATCTAATATTGTACTGTCTTTAAGTACAGCACATATTTGAAGTGGTCATCAACTAGGCACTAGTCAAATGGGGCAGGCATCTTTAAAAGATCAATTGTATCAAAATTAAAGTGGCAAAAGGACAAAACAGAAGTGATCAAAACACTGGGTAACTAGTTGATAACTACTATAGAATTTCTTTAACAGTTAAGCTCTCTACTGAATTCACAGGAGATGAGAATTTTGTGAAATTTCATGCATACTAAATTTAATATAGCTTGCTCAAAATTTTCAAATGACAAAATGGAATATATAAGACAGTATCCTGACTAGTGCAGATAATTGGTGTACAGTTTGTTTCCCCTTCTCTCTCTCTCTTCTCTCTCTCTCTCTCTCTCTCTCTCTCTCTCTCTCTCTCTCTCTCTCTCTCTCTCTCTCGGTATGTGTGTGTGTGTGTGTGTGTGTGTGTGTGTGTGTGTGTGTATTTGCGTTTGTGTTATGCTGAGTAATGCTCTTAGAATGTGCTTTTTTACTACTAAGTATGGGTTGAAAAACAGTAGCTCAAACATTTGAGTTAAATTTTTAATACCAAAATTTTTACTACTTTCTTTTATCTTCTTAGAAATATATCTAGCACCTATAATCAGATGTATATAGAATAATTATATTGACCCATGCTAAACCCTAGTTCTTAACAATTTCTAGAAGATACCCATAATATGTAAGCATCTATAATCCATTTGAGAGGGAAAAAAAGATAGTATTTACTAAAAACCTGAATATGGCCCAAACATTCGCCTTCTAAATTTGTAGTATTCAACAAGATGATTTAGAAGCTTACCTTTCTGGGCTAGGGAGATGGCACTGTTAAAGGCACTTGCCTGCAAAATCTACAGGCCTGGGTTGGATTTCTCAGTACCCACATAAAACCAGAAGTGCAAAGTGGCACATGCATCATCTGGAGTTTACAGTTTAAGAGACCCTGGCACACTCATTCTCCCTTTCTCTCTCTGTCATTGCAAATAAATATATATATTTTTAAAGTTATCCTTTCTTTGGAGCCCAGTACAGGTTTTTTTTTTGCTTGTTAATAATTTTTTATTATACTATTTTTTAATGCCCAGGAACATCATTCTAAACTAAAAGCATTATTAGTAATGTCACAGGCTTATTCCAATATTTATTTATTTATTTATTTTTGGATTTTCAAGGTAGGGTCTCACTCTAGACCAGGGCTGACCTGGAATTCACTATGTAGTCTCAGGGTGGCCTCAAACTCACAGCGATCCTCCCATCTCTGCTCCCGAGTACTGGGATTAAAGGTGTGTGCCATCACACCTGGCTCCAATATAGTTTTGAGATAGGGTCTCAACTCCCTATGAAGTGGAGAATGACTTTGAACTCTTGATCCTCTAGCTTCCTCTTGAGTGCTGCAATTATGGGCATATGACACCACTACTGGTCTATACATCACTGAGGACTAAACTCAGGGTTTTGTCATTTTGATATGACCAGGAAATATCAGATAAGTGCAAAGGAATAAATAATGATAATTCAGTGAACAAAAGAGCTCAGGACAGACCAAAGAGCAAAGAGCAGCAGAGACAATGGACTTAACAACTGATAGGACTCGTGTTGGTGAAGCAGTAAGGCAAGAAGTAACAAAGGGGAACAGATTTTGGACGGCTTTTGAATACTTTTCTAACCATGTGATGAAATTGTTGCTTAAAGCAGCTGTCTGTATTTAATTATTTTTATTTCAATTTTATTTTTTTTAAATGTGGTTACTTCATGGACACATATATTTTCCAACATCAGTTCCTTAATAGTATAATATAGAATGCCTCATTAGCAATGGAAAATGGGCTTAAGTTCATAACAGGAATGTTCTGAATAATGTTTTTAGATGTGGAAGAAGTTAGCAAGGGAGATTATAGAACCTCTGGTTTCCCTCTGGAGATCTTTAAAATAAGGAAAAATGTTTTAGTTAATCCACAAATTTTACATAAGTTCTATTCTCTATTGCTGCCTGTACGAAGTCCTCCCTCTTTGTTATGCTGCCTTTGCTTGGAGACACTGTGTGACAAAACAGAAATATACCTATGCTTGGAGTAGGAAAAGGACACACTGAGGGCCTACCTTCCTATATGTTTCTCTTTTATTTTCCATCTTGGCTTCTCATTAAACACTTAAGGAAATCATATTAGTGCACTGTTTTTCAGACCTCTTTTCTAGACCAGCAGTACTAACAGCACCTGAGAACTAGTTAAAAATACAAACTTGGTTTGGGGACTCAAAGGTTAAAGATGCTTGATTTCAAAGCCTGTTTGTGTGGGTTCAACTCCCTGCACCAGACATGCATGTATCTGGTATTCTTATTTTTAAGAAAAAATATTTGTTTCTATTTATTTATTTATTTGAGAGCAACAGACAGTGAGAGAAACAGGGAGAGAGAGAGAGAGAGAGACAGAGAATGGGCATGTCAGAGCCCCCAGGCACTGTACACGAACTCCAGACGCGTGCGCCCTCTTGTGCATCTTGCTAATGTGGGTCCTGGAAATCAAGCCTCGAACCAGGGTCCTTAGGCTTCACAGGCAAGTGCTTAACCACTAAGCCATCTTTCTAGCCCTCTGGTATTCTTTTGCAGTGACAAAAGACCTTGGCAATGTGTGTGTGTGTGTGTGGGGGGGTGTGTGTGTGTGGGTGTGTGTGTACACAAATAAACACAAATTTTTAAAAATGCAAATTCTTGATCTAAAGCAGACAAAATTTTCTGCCCAGGTATATCCACTGTCCCAGAAGTAGCAAATGTATATGAATTAATGATGGCTTACACCCATTGAAATGAAAGAACCTGTAAATCCTACATGGTTCATCTAAAAATTGTCAACAAATATAATCTTCAAATATTTTATGAGTACCTGGTATGTACCAAGCACTCTGCTAGCCACAGAGATCAAACTTTAAAGAAGGCTGTCATGGGACCACTTTACCACATCCTCTACAAAGGTGAAGACAGTATTTCAAGAGCTGATTGGGGCACAATTTTATTTTGACTGCTGATGCTGCCGAAAAGTCCTTTTATAATTCCAGTAGTTTATACTTTGCAGGTGGAAAAGCCTTTCCTAGCAGAGAGGATGGTTATATCCCCTTGATGAAATCTCAGCCTGACAGAATGTTTACTTAGACTGCTATCTTTAGGGCATTCTAAAGAAGGCAAACGCCTACCAGAAAGCATAGCAGCTGAGATGTTAGTGTGAGCCACTAACTCAATGTGAAGGCTGAAGCTGAGGCACCGGCCACAGCTGGAAGAATGGGAAGTAGCACACTGGCAATGGGCAAAATGGTTATTCATTTCCTCTCTTGTGATCTTTCATCTTTCATTTTTTGTGTATTTCAATACATAGTTGAGACTTTTCCCAGATTCACAATCAACTCTGATTATCTCCCTCCTCTCTCCACTTTTCCATTTTTAGTTTCTTGGATGCTGTTAGAGGAAGAAGATAAAAACTATCTGGCATGGAACATTCTTGTGTTTCTTTTATTTTTTAGGTCACTCAAAATTTTCTAAGGTTTAAGAATAAGAAGAAAATAAGGCCAAGGGATAAGGAAAGACAGAAAGTTGAGTTTCCCTTCAAATGTGTTTCTCATCTCTGACTTCATATGAAAACTTTGCAGTGCATCCAGACATAATATTTACATAATTCTGAGCAGGTAGTGTTTTTTTGGTAACAAAATTATTACAGTGTTTATTCCCTCTTATTCTCCCATGGCTTCATCGATCTTTACTTCCCTTGGGATTGAATGTGTGTGGACAATTAGTATGAATGAACAGCCTAGCAATCATTTGATTGCTTTAAGCTTCTCATAACTTTTTGCTTACTTGACCATCAGCTCTTAAATTCTCTGTAATTATTCCAAACCTTTGATGGAGTACAAGATGGACACAACTGTCAAGGATGTGCTTGTACAGGATACTGAGAGATGTGCTTGGGCCACAGCCTATGGACTCTGTCTTCATTGAAGCCCTCTTCATCCTGCACAGAAGTTTCTTTTGCTGTGCTGCAAATTTTCCTCAGCTAATAATTTGACTGTACAGTAAATATGTACTAAAATTGATGTGTCTAGACTTGGTAATAAACTAAAATGTTTCAGGCTTTTAGGGAGAGTGAATAGATCAAATGATAGAATCACAGTCTGTCCCACTTACTACAGATGCAGAAAGATGTTTAAAATGTTAAACAGAATTTTCAGGATGATTCTAATATAATTACATGTGATTGGAGTGATTGTGTAGTCCCATACCTGAATTGAGAAACAAAATGTACAAAGATAGGACTGGGGGTAAAATGACTTAGCAACAGCATGTGTTAAAGAGACTTAGCATTTAGTTGACAATAATCTCAGTAGGAGTCAACAGTAATGTGGCAGCCAAGACGACTGATGGACCCTGAGGCTGCATTAATAGAAGTGTTGTGGTAGAATAAGGGAAATAATGGTTTCACTCTTCTTGGTGTTACACACACAATATTTGAATGGTATACTCAGCTTCGTGGGTCCCACCTGGACCCATTTGCATTACACGGTGACAAATAAAGGCAGTATGAATTGTTTTGTAAGAAGCTGTGCAAACGGACAAGACTCAACTATAGACATGTGTGACAAGGACATAGTACTTGGTTGACAGACCTTTATTAAAGTGATGATTATTCCACATATATGAGAAGAGAGGGAATCAAGTTGTATAAACCTTATCAAGATAAATTAGGAAAATAATAGAGACATTGAAATTAGACAGATCTGGCACGTGATTCTGTCTTAAAGGACCACTCTACAAGTTTGAACATTTTTACTCTTTACTGCTATTTTTATATTCATAATGTGAGAGAAATTTCCACTTTTTAGATTGGAGATGAGAAATATTATATCAAAAAATACCTAGTACTCAGTTCTTGTCATGATATGTATGGAGAATCTACAGCAGCCAGGATAAAAGCCAAAGACATGTAGCTATACTGTGAAAGGTTGGGAAGAAATTTGTGAAACATGGTCATTTTAAACTTTAGATAGTTCCAGGGGCTAAAATTAACTCTTGTCATTCAGTAGAAAACTTCCTTAATTTTATTATATAAAGATATAATTTTCAGGCTATGCTGGGAATGTTTTGTTATGCATATATGTTTCTTCTACAAAGGTTTTTTTCTTGTTTTTAAACTTTTTATTGACAGATTCCATAAGTATAAACAATAAAACCATGATAATATCCTTCCCCCACTTCCATGCCCCCTCTCAAATCCACTTTCCATTGAACCCTTTCCCTCTTTCAGTTCTCTTCTATATCAATGTCATATTTAAAGGTCTTGTGTAGGTAGTTTCGGGCACTGTGAGGTCATGAATATTAAGGCCATTTTGTGTCTGAAATATTTTGTTGAAAGCAGACCCATCCTTCCTTTAGCTTTTACATTCTTTCTGCCATTTCTGCAATGGACCCTGAGCCTTGGAGGTTGTGATAGAGATGTCTCAGTACTGAACACTCCTCACTCATTTCTCAGCACTATGGTGAGTTTTGAGTCACCCCAGTGGTCACCAGTATCTGAAAAGAGAAGCTTAGCTAAACAAAATGAAAGCAGAATTAGTACATGTGTATAAACATTTTAAAAAGTGCTTGGAAACCATGTGTGGTGACGCACACCTTTAATCCCAGCACTCAGGTGGCTGAGGTCTGAGGATCACTGTGAGTTTGAGGCCACCCCGAGACTACATGTAGTGAATTCCAGGTCAACCTGGGCCACGGTGAAATCTGAACTCAAAAAGAAAGTACTTACAGGGCAGTTTGGTGAGCATAATATATGCATTTAGCCAGATAAGAGAAGGCATTGCTTTCCTAGGGCTTATGACTCACCAGCCATAGGCTTTTGACTAGATTTTCAATACCATACCAGGCATGTATTCCCTCCTGTGGAGTAGGTCTCCAGTTCAATTAGAAAGCAGTTGATTTCCCCCATAACAGACATGCCACTATTATACCATGTATCAGTTGGCACATTTGGCCTGGCTGGCCAATCTTAGGGTTTGTGAGGTCTACTGCTGCTTAACACCATTGGTGACTTGTCTTTCCCAAAAGGCTGCATGCAACATAGCTCTTCCCAGCTTTCTGTCAGCTGGCCTACAGGAAGGATGTTTCCAGCTCAGCTCCAGCTTGATTTTTCAGTGACCTCCAGCCCAAGCATGGGGGTCTTTAGCAATAGGGTCTTACCATCTAATTCTGATGGGAAACCAAGAGCCTTGGCAATGGCATATGATGTTTTGGAGGCGTCAGTGACCTCCCTGGCCAACAACTCACTGGAAGGTATTCCAACCCTGACATTGAAAACTTTCTAGTAACAATATATGGCTTCTGGATGCACCATGATCCAAAGAAGTAGGTTTCCATATGGCTTATTAATAACATCTTAAATTATTTTGAGGTGGGGTCTTCCTCTAGCCCAGGCTGATCTGGAATTCACAATGTAGTCTCAGGATGGCCTCAAATTCACAGTGATCCTCCTACCTCTGCCCCCAGAGTGCTGCGATTAAAGGATTGTGCCACCACACCCAGCCTACTAAATTGCAGCATCAATTTCTACTTTCTTTTTTAATAATTGAGAACCTGAAAAGGTGTCTTGGATGGTGTTCTTTTTTGGGGAGGGGGTGGGTTTTGAGGTAGGGTCTCACTCTAGTTCAGGCTGGCTTGGAATTCACTATGTAGTCTCAGGGTGGCCTTGAACTCACAGTGATCCTCCTACCTCTGCCTCCTGAGTGCTGGAATTAAAGGTGTGTGTCACCACGCCCGGCTTTGGGTGGTGTTCTTAAACATAGTGTATGCACCAATTACTTTCTCAGTGCTGGGACAAAATACCCAATCAGAAATTTATGAAAGACAAGTGTTTATTTTTGTCTTAATGATTTGAGGAAAAGTCCATCATGGTGGGGAAGGCATGGCAGGAGCAGGCAGTGCAGCATTATATCTCCACATTACCATGAAGATGAATGCTTCATGCTCAGGTAGTTTTCTCCTTTTTATACAGTCTAAGACACCAGCCCATGGGATGGTTCTGCCCATGGTTAGAATGACCTTCTATTTAAATCTAGAAACCCCTCCCCAGAAACATGACCAGAGATTTGTTACCATGTGATTCTACATTTGGTCAGACTGACAATGAGATATTGATAAATCACAGTGTATTAGTTGCGTTTGTCATTGCTGTGGCATATTAAGCAATTTAAGAAAGGACAGACTTAATTTGGCTCACAATCTGAGGAGATACCATCCATCCTGACAGAGCAGATATGAAGTTATTGGTCACATTGCATCCATAGCCAGGAACAGAGATCAATGAATGCTGCCTTTACATTTTTACACTCATTTTATTCAGCCTAGCAAAGCAGTCTATGGGGTGGTAGCTCCCACATTAAGGAAGGGTCTTCTTCCAAAAGTAAAGCTCTGGTCCTTCACAGTCATAGCCAGAGGTGTGTGTCCTAAGTGCTTCTAATTGCCATTAACATGACTGTCACATACACCATTACACATAACCTTTTAATTACATTCAAAAGAAACTTGTGGTGTTAGAATTTTTGTAGTGCTTTGTAATTATGATATTATATCACAACTTACAGTTGCTCTGAAACATAATCCCATGCCCATAAGTGTCCTTTTTCAATGTTCAAGTTTTCATTCATTAAGTAATAAAAAAGTAAAACCAACCTCTCATAATGAACTCTGCATTTTTATTCTTTAATACTAAAATATATTAATGAGAACACATTCCATATGTATTTAATTAAGAGTATATTGCACCACACATTACAGAAGGGTACAATAAATATTTGCTTAAATATCACTGATTTTCTGTATCATTGATTACCATAGTAATACTTTACCATCACTTGGGAATTATTTGAAATTGTGCTGACAGAGTCCCTCCCTGCTTTCCAACAACAGAGACAGAAATTCTATAGCACTGCTAGGCATTCATTTTTAATTTTTTTTTGGTTTATTTTTATTTATTTATTTGAGAGCAACAGACAGAGAACAAGGCAGAGAGAGAGAGAGAATGGGCGTGCCAGGGCTTCCAGCCTCTGCAAACGAACTCCAGATGTGTGCGCCCCCTTGTGCATCTGGCTAACGTGGGACCTGGGGAACCGAGCCTCAAACTGGGTCCTTAGGCTTCACAGGCAAGTGCTTAACCGCTAAGCCATCTCTCCAGCCTGATATTCACATTTTCAGCTAATTTTTATATGGAGATAGGATTGAAAATAGAAGCACCCACTCATTATATTTTTATTTTTGAAGTTTAATTTTCATCTAGTAGATCATTGTTGTTTACATTATATACAAGGGGTACAAAATCTTAGCATTTCAAAAATATAGCCTTCATATTTATATCTTAGAATTTTTAGCAATTTTTACCTAGCAGATAGATGAACTAAACCATATGAATAATCCATTTAGTGATGAAAAATAGATATTTTGCTTGATATTGTACATTCTTCAGAGTTTTAACTAACAGGTAAGGAAAGCCTTATGATTATCTGCATTTTAATATAAGGACCCTAAACAACTAGATGTGGTATAGTGATTTGAAAACAAAATGTGCCTCACTGACTGATGTGTCAAAGGCTCTTGTTCTCCAACTGGTTTGGCAGGTTTGCACATCCTTGAAACTTTAAAAGGTAGGACATAATTGGAGGAAAAGTTTCCCTAGGAATGAATACTTGGGAGCTATTTCTTGCCAAGGTTCCTTTCAGTCTGTTCTTTTTTGCTCCTTGGGTGACAGGAAGCAGGTAGCTCATACCACGGTACTGTGCATCATCACAGTCTACAAATCAATAAAACCTGTAACATTGGACAGAAACTTCTGAAAGCATGGGCCAAAATAAAAATGTCTTGCTTTAAATTCTTCCTGTCAAGGATATGTAATAGTAAAAAAAATGTAGAGCAATATTCATGAATTGGCTCTATAAAGCAATTTTTCATGAAGGGAAGGTCATTTGTTTAGTGGACAAGATTTTGTTCAGTGGTATATTCCAAATACAAAGAGCAATATTTGAAGATACTTGGCATATGGTAGCTAGACAATAAATATTTGATTAATGATTTAATAACATTTATACCATCCACAGAATGTTACTATTAACTGTAGTACATAGAGATAGAAATCATGTGGTCACCTATTAGGGAAGAATTTTCCTGAGAAAACTTTCTTCTAACTGGTTGATTATTTTATAAGAAACAATATCATGAAAACCTAGTAAGGTGCTATCTCTAATGCACACAGTTTACAATATACTGGTGAGAACATAAAAAAAAGTGAAATTAAAAATAGCATATACATATATGTGTACTTATATATATGACTATACAAATGCTGAATGAGAGCTATATAACGTAAGAAACAAGTGTAATGAGAACGTATCATGAGTTATGTACAGTGAAAAACTTCGTTGGAAGGCTGTAAAGATGCTTAGTGGTTAAGGCATTTACCTGCAAAGCCAAAGGACCTTGGTTCGATTCCCCAGGACCTATGTAAGCCAGATGCACAAGGGAGCACATGCCTCTGGAGTTCGTTTGCAGTGGCCAGAGGCCCTGGAGCATCCATTCCCTCTCTCTCTTTCTTTCTCTCTCTCTTTTTCTCTCTCAAATAAATAAATAAAAATAAAGTTTTAAAAATTTATTTATTTATTTATTTGAGAGTGACAGACAGAGAGAGAAAGAGGCAGATAGAGATAGACAGAGAATGGGTGCACAGGGCCTCGAGCCACGGCAAACGAACTCCAGATGCCTATGCCCCCTTGTGCATCTGGCTAGCATGGGTCCTAGGGAATTGAACCTCTTCAGGGTCCTTAGCCTTCACAGGCAAGTGCTTAGCCGCTAAGCCATCTCTCCAGCCCAAGTTTTTGTTTTTTTCTTTTAAAGAAAAATTTCATTGCAGAGCTCATATTGTAACCAGGGCTTTGAAGAAGAGTAGAATCTGAATTGGAGAAAGAAGAATTCTAGAAAACAAGGGCATTATTCATGAGACTACCAATACAATACAAAATCAGGTCATGTGCTTTCTCCAAAGAATAACACACAGCCAAGTTTATTCATGGAGCTGTTAGGCAGAAGGGTAGAGGCGAGGAATGAGGAATCTTGCTAATGAAATTAAGAAGTAGGATGCTAGAAAATGTCAATTCTACATTCAACCCAACTCTTGAACCAGACTGACCATATTTTCCTATGAACTTAGCACAAAAGGCAAAGTAGTATTAATAATTATTACTATATTATCACTATTTTATTCTCAACAAGAACTGTACACATATTTTATTTTCTTTATTTGATAGAAAAATTGAGAGAGAGAGAGAGAGAGAGAGAGAGAATGGGCACGCCAGGGCCTCCAGCCATTGCAAAGGAACTCCAGACATGTGCGCCCTTTGGGCATCTGGCTAACATGGGTCCTGGAGAATAGAACCTGTGTCTTTTGGCTTTGCAGGCAAATGCCTTAACCACTAAGCCATCCCTCCAGCTCTGCACACATATTTAAAATGCTTCTTGTTTAGATCTCAACTAACCTTGAACTTTGAAATCATTGTGATAGAGTTTCTATGATGGAGTTAAGGTAAGGAATGTAATTTTTTTGTTCTCTATATTTTTCTTTTGGGATGGTCTTGGCTAGCCCAGGCTGACCTGGGACTCACTGTGTAGGCTCAGGCATAAAATTCACATTAAGCCTCCTACCTCTGCCTCCTGAATGCTGGGATTAAAGGCATGTACTGCCATGTCTGGCCAGGGATGTAATTTTAAAGCAGGAATGTTTATGCAAGTCAGCACTGCAATCCTGCATAGAGTTCTCAGTAACCATGGTAACAGTTCCAGGTGCTAGCTTTACATATATTAGCTTCATTTCATCAGTGGAGGAAACTGCCTTTCTCCAAAGATTTATATGGAGGTGGGGAGGGGCACAGAAGAGTAATGTGCTACAGTTACAAGGTGTACTGGGACATAATATACTAAAATATACATATAGAAATGACATGGAAACAATTCCCTGAGAGAAAAATCTACTGACCAGTAGAGGAAGGTAGAGAAAATGGGTCCTTAAGATCTGAGCAGGAGTATCACAAGTCCTTGGCATATCCCTTAAAGCATAGAGCTCAAGGGGACATTTTTGGTGCTTAAAGTACAGATTTGCAAACAAACATCTGAGAAGTGATCCTGAGGACATCTTGTGTGCACTTTGCAACCATAGGACAGTTGCTCACTTTTTGGATCCTAATTGCCCCCATCAAACCTGCCTCAGCAAACTGTATGTGAAGTCTCAGTGCAGTGCTCAGAAGGTGTCATGGAGTGCATGAACTAAACAGGACTATAAGTGAGTAAAAGCTAGAGGCAAAATTGCTAAATACTATATATTTTTGCAATGTTTATTTCTTGCCATAAGCTTTTTTCTAAATTTTTATTTATTTATTTGAGAGAGGGGAGGGAGAGAGAGAAAGAGAGAGAGAAAGGAGAGAATAGACAATGGGCATGGCAGGCCCTCCAGCCACCGCAAACAAACTCCAGATGCATGGGCCACCTTGCACATCTGCTTATGTAGGTCCTGAAGAATCAAACCTTGTTTCTTTGGCTTTGCAGGCAAGCACCTTCACTGCTAAGCCATCTCTCCAGCCCTGGCATAAGCTTTTATAAACATAAATTTCTGGACATGGTGGCACATGTATCTTTCTGGAATGTGTAAGGTTGAGGCAAAGGGCTTACTAGTTCAAGGCTAACATAGACTCTTTAGTGGGATTCTTGACTCAAAAGCAATTTGGAAGATAAAAATAAAGCCATAAGTTTATTAAAATTTTACTTTCAAAAGTAAGATTCTTTCCAAAGGAATAGATAGCATATAGTCATACAAAAACAAAGTGACTTGTTTTGTCTATGGAATGTTATCTAAGAATATAATTTTACTGATTAATTTGGTACATTTCTGTGATGCTTAATCAGTTCTCATAGCTTCTTCCTGTTATTGTATTACTGGTTTCATTGCCTAAAACATATTTCCAGTTCAATGTGTTTAATTTTTAATTGTAAATCATCTCTATTGATATCTATTTTAGATGTTATAAAAATCACTTATTAAAAGTACAATTCAATATTTTGCATAGACAGAGTTGTGCAAAAATTACCACAAAGATTTTCATCTTTTTAAAAATTTTTTTGTTGTTTATTTATTTATTTGAGAGCAAAAGACAGAGAGAGAAAGAGGCAGACAGAGAGAGAGAGAGAGAGCATGGGCGTGCCAGGGCTTCCAGCCACTGCAAATGAACTCCAGACACGTGCGCCCCCTTGTGCATCTGACTTTAACTTTTTATTTTGAACCTTGCTTCATTTTAGCAAAGATCATTTTTGTTAAATGTTTATTTATTTATTTGAAAGTGACAGACAGAGAAAGAGGCAGAGAGAGAGTGAGAGAGAATGGGCACGCCAGGGCCTCCAGCCAGTGCAGACGAACTCCAGACACATGTGCCCACTTGTAAATCTGGCTAACATGGATCCTGGGGAATTGAGCCTCGAACTGGGGTCCTTAGGCTTCACAGGCAAATGCTTAACCGCTAAGCCATCTCTCCAGCCCAAATTACACTAATCTTAACATTCATAAATCTTTTTAAAATACTGAGTAAGTATGCAATATATTTGTCTATCTGAAGCATCTTATAAAATAACATAAAAGTAATTTTATTTAGCCAATTTCATGTTGTGTCATAATGGAACCCTTAGTTATCAGTTATTGCTTTCATTTTCATATGCACACAAAATATTTGGGTTTATCTGAGCATTAAGAACATTAATTTTATCTGAATTAAAAGACTTTTTTCAGAGCAATATGTAAACCTACTTTTATAGTAAATATTAAATATTCTATGACACAGTCATTTATAAACAACTAGACTTGAAGTAATTAGTTGATCATTCAAATAGTTGCATTTTGTCATGTGTTTTAGTATTATCATTACAGTTCCTATACATGATAATAAATGTTAGCTAATATTTTGTGCAAATTTGATCTTTCATGGCAAGCAACATCTCAATAATTTTCATTAAAATATTTAAGCAATATTTTAATGCCACAGTCTTCATGGGGATAACTGGCATCCCCAAGGAGGAGGGTCCCTTTGGGAAGGGATAGGGATGAGGGTAAGGATAGTTCCAAGATGTGCTGTTTACACACTGAGTATGTATATAACTAACAAAGAAAAATTATTTAAAAAATTTTATTCATTGCAAAATGGCAAAATGCCAAGGAACAAAATAATTGAAGATTTGCAAAATTCAATCAAAACTTCACATTATATTTCTTCCAATGCCACTGATATCCTATGCATTTGGGTGCCTGCAAATCTTTTTAATTTGATGCAAACACATATAATCTCCCTGGCTATGCTCAAACTATCATGACATACAAATTTTAATGTGTATCTTTTATTTTTTTAAATATTTATTTATTTATTTATTTGAGAGAGTGAAGAAGGAGGGAGAGAGAGAGAGAGGGAGAGAGAGAGAGAGAATGGACATTCCAGGCCTTCTAGCCAAACAAACTCCAGACACATGTACTACCTGTGCCTCTGGCTTATGTGGGTTCTGGGGAATTGAACCTGGGTCCTTAGGGTTTGCAGGCAAGTACCTTCCTGCAAAACCATCTCTCCACCCCCAAGTGTACTTTTTTGTAAGGGAAAACCTTGGACAATACTGATAGGAATTGCAAACAAATATGTTTTGACTTTCCATAGCAATTTGGGTATCTGATCCCTATCCATGATTGTGAACCAAAAGAACAATGAGTGGGTCAAAGAAGGTTCACAAGTTACCCTGATCACACAAGCAGTTTTAGACAAAATACTTTGATATTGATTTTCTTGTATATATGGAATACCACATATCAAATTAATTGTGGGTTAGCATGAGCTATTTGTTCTTTTTCTTTTTTGTATTTTTTTGAGGTAGCATCTCACTATATCCCAGGCTGACCTGGAATTTACTTTGTAGTTCTAGCCTGGCCTCAAACTCACAGAAATTCTCCTACTTCTGTTTCCTAAGTGCTGGGATTAAAGGTGTGCACCACTACACCTGGCTGTGGCATGAGCTGCTTGATACAGTCTTACTTGTCACTTGCTCTAGTTGCTTATTTCCTTAGCTGACAAAACAGCTAAAGAATATATCTGTCCATTCTGTGGATTTTGAATATGGCTGGTTGAGAGGAGATATAAAACTTTTGCCATTTTCTTCTCAGATACTAGATATGGGTGAGGGCAGGCAGATGGTGCTGACAGTGTCAATTAAAGAATTAATAAGCAAGGAAATTCTGTCTGTGGCTAATGTGGGTTGAACATCACAGGATCGCATTAGGTAAGATTTGTTGAACATTGCTATAAACAAGTCGTTATCTAGTCAATCTCATACTCATTGTGACCCTGTGTCATTCTTGTTATTTCTGCAACAGAATTTACATTTCTCTTATGTAGTAGACATGAATGAGCCTCACAATGGCCCCAAAAGTTTATGTAGATTTGAGAAGGGTTGCAAATGTCCAAATGAATTAGGATATCAGCGGCTCTGGGAAAAACAAAAACCAAAAACCAAAAAACAAAAACAAAAACAAAAACAAAAATCCAACATATGCATTGTAAAAAACATGGTTTGGTTCTAATAAATTGTTAGCATGCTTGAATATCAATACCTTTAATATTTTTCTTTCTTTGTTGTAATTCCCACTTGCACTGATGAGGAAACTGCAAAGCAGAAAATTCAGAGTGAATGCCATCAGGCCACACAGCATGGTCTCATAGAGCCAGGAAAGACATTATAAAAACCAGACTGTTAGGCTAATGTTCTATCAGCTAGACCTCCATGTGAGACTCCTGTAGGTAGGAACAGTTTTCTCTAAAATGCTCACAAAGCAAGTCAGAGCAATGCTTCATTCTCTGTGATTTCTAATTTGAAATGCAAACAATTGCCAATTTGTTTGACTTGTATTAGTAATTATTTCCTTGTGAATTACTCATCAGTAAATGCTTTATAAATATTTTTTCTTTTTTCCCAAAGTCTATGGAATGATCATAGCATAGAAAACACTAGCTTTCAAAGATTTATTAATATCTCCTTTTGTAATGACATATATTTGTAAGATGGAATAAAAGCACTTTACAAACAAATCTTGAGTTTGAATTCCCTTCAGAAAAAGGTTTATCTGATATGCTTAATAAGATGAACAGCATAGTGACTTTACTTCAAGGATCCATTATATAAAAAGCAGAAAAGCAAGTGAGCACACTTGAACTTAGTTAAGGACAGCATTGCCATCAGCTGCAGCTGATAGGTTTTCAGATTTCAGTGTGTCTGGTCAGCCAACAACATCCTTGTGTGTGCATTGCTGATTCTGGTTTCACTTCTGTCAGTGATGACGAAAACAAGAGAGTGAGCTTAGTACAGCAGCATGCATCATAAGCTTACCACAATCTCAAAGTATAACTCTAAGTGAAGCACTTAGCTGATTATTTATTTTTCATAATGAGAAGAAAATTAAAGAATTTTATAGATGAGGAAATAAATATCCTTTTACTCAGAAACTTTAAAAATGCAAGAGAGCATACAGATCTCAGATACTTGATTCAGAAACTTATCTTTGCTCTCTTGGTTAGAATCATGTGAATATCAATTTATTTTAAAGAAAGAAGACAACAGTTCTCCCCGTAATGTTTTGATCCTGGTTGCAATCAAATGCAAATATGTGCTTTTGTAGCCTATCTTGCTTAAAATTTGAAGTGAATTTAAACCAGCCCACATATTAAAAAGTTCAGCATCCACTTTAAACATAGATAGTAAAATTGTTAGTGATAGTAATCCCTTTAAGCAAAGGAGGAGAATCATTCAAAGGAATTCACAAAAGGGTAATGTGCTTACTAGGGTGGATCAGGAATGACTTACAAGTAATGATCAAAATAAAAAAAAAAAAAAAGAACAATGCTGTGTGTGTTGGTGGGCAAGAGCATTGTGAACCAAAGCATCAGCAGTAATAGAAGCTGTGAGCAAGGAATTCCACATGTGATGCAAATGAAGAAGAAAAATGACCCAGCTCCATTTTCTAGGAGCATGTATTATCAGGTGATGAATATAGTAATCAAAAGGTAAGCTCTCATCTTTACATATTTTAAATCTACTCAAGGAAGAATGTTTACAGTGGCTAAGTGCAGCAACAATCTAATGGATGCAGAGCTTTGAAATCTATGTATGCACTCAATCCCTATACCCCCCACCAAATCTTAAAATGACATATCCACACAAACATATAGGAAGAGGTTTAAGGAGAGGCCTTTATACTACCAACTACAACAAGAGACTCATTTTGTGTGGCAGTCTTTGCAGTGATTATGGCATGAAGGCAAGATAATATAGGGATAGGGTCTGAAAGAAGAAAACAGTTACTGGAAAAGAAATAAAAAGGTTGGGAGAAACATGTAAATACTCCAGTGCTAAGACAGATTAGAAAGAGAAATCAAGAGGACTGCTTTTTTCCATTTCCCTTACCTGATTTTCTGGACACTTCATTGGTTAAGTTTTATAGGTTACAATAACTGGCATGGAAGAGGTATGCCTGTCAGCTGCTCACAATGCAGAATCTTGAAAAGGTCAGGGTAGTAGCACTATGACAGGCCATGTAAGTCATTATGTGCCTTATAACTCATTTGTAAGTAGAATGAGAATGAGAGCAAATTAATGTAAACTCTGCCATAAGACCTTTGAAAGCATGTTAGTTATATTGAAAGCTAGGCTTTACTCTGTCAAGAAAGACAAGTAGATATTTCCTTACAAACATATTGCTTTCCCAAGGAGGAATAGAGATGGGAAATAGCCATATTTTCTATAAAGAAGTTTAAAGTGAAGACATGATTAGCTGAAGGAAGGCACTTCAGGAAAAAAAAATATATATATATATATATAGGAAGATATGTATATCATGCACATTTTGGGGTTGGTTAGAGCCAGTTACACAAGATTTCTTGTTCAGTAAAAATATTTTAAGACTTTCAGAGTCATATACTTTTAAAGAATGACAAAATAAAATGTTCATGTAGGATAACACATTTATGTTTATTGTGAAAAAGGTATTTATTGTAAAAACTTGTTTTGTAATTAAATGAGCATAATTTTATCCTATTGACAAAGATTGTTTTGTGAATGCAAACAAATGCCATATAGCACATTACTTAGTACTAAATCGCTGCAGTAATCTCACAGCATGCTACAAGTTACTGCTATGGAGCAATGAAAGAGTTAATTACCAGCCATGCCTTCCCCCACCCCACACATCCTGGTGTGCCTCTGTTACACACTTAGGCACCATTCCTAATGGCAAAATCTATTAGAATGCACAATATTCTCCTGAGGGAAATGGAAGAAGTCCTGTCACTTGAGATATTTAAAATCACACTGGAGAAAGCACTAGAGAGTTATGAGTGCTTGGGCTCCAACCCTTAGGAGAAAAACGCATGACCTAACTGGTGCTTTCCATCCCTTAATGTTTCTGATTCGCTGGGTGTTTTAATAGCTACCTCATTTTTAAGTAGATGAGCAACAGTCTATTTTTTAATGAAAATTTAGTTTGGTCTATAAAGTGTCAAGGCAGAGGTGACAAGACAGACCACAAGGGAACAGAGGAAGCCTCATGGAAATGTAATTGATTTGGAGGAGGGTTGAGCAAACACAACAGTGTATCAGGGTTGAGTAAATGCCTCAACTTTTTTCAAATGTTTTCAGTTCAAGGAAACCCAAAACACATTTGGCTAAACACTTTTTCCTTAATTTTCAAACCCATGTGTATTTCAAGAGAAATTTAATCCATGTGTTTCTGATTCATTTGCACTTAGCTCATCAAAACGTGGTTTCGTAAGACCCATTTGATGTCTAAGAAGCCTTGTGAGCTTTTTAATAAGCTTTTCTTGCTTTCAACCAGGAAGTTGCATTTTGGCAAGAGTCAATGGACCTGCAACCTGAAAAGAGTTATTTTTGTTGGGGACACTTAGAACTCCTGAAATTGATGAGGGGTAGGTGTGACACATTGATCTGGCTAGCACAAATATATCCATTTTTAATATGTCATCAGTTCAAATGACTTGAAAGTCTTTGTTACACAGTTTACAGTAGAAAACTCCATCTTAAATTCTTGAATATCTTATAAAAATCACAAGAAGAAATTAGACTATAGGATAAAACATTGTCATGGAACTGTTAATTGTCCATTAATGTGTATAATTGGTGATGAACAGAAAAACAATTACCCTGGAAGCAATTGTAAAGAAGTGACTGGATTGCTCAGTGGTTAAAGCATTATTCTGCAAAGCCAAAGGACCCAGATTCAATACCCCAGGACCCATGTAAGCCAGATGCACAAGCAGATGCAGTGTCTGGAGTTCGTTTGCAGGGGCTAGAGGCCCTGGCATGCCCATTCTCTCTCTCTGCCTCTCTGTCTAATAAATGAATAAAAGTAAATAAGTTTTTTTTTTAAGGTGTTTAATCATTTTTCTGTGGTACAAAAAATAAGGTGGTTCTCTGCCTAGTTTCTGTTGCTCTGTGTATAGCAATGTACTATAAATAAGACAGAAACACCGAGTGAATGTGCTGATTCAGGGACACACAATCCCCTATGTCACTGCTCACATTCCTAAAGAGCGTAGGGAGTAAGGAAACACGCATCCGGTCCATCCTCAAGCCTGTGAGAACCCCAACAGCATTTGCACTTGCACGATGAGTTTGGTAAGTGTGGGAAGCTATATAAGAAGGCGGCTGAGTGATGGACACATTTCTTTTCTCTTGCTAACACTGAGGCTTTTTCTTGTATGACCTTCTCCCTGTTTCCCACCTTCAGGCAACTACCACTAGATAATGGCATCAATCTACGGATGGCATAGATGACACATTGCTTTCATATGCTTGCTCTTTGGATGAATTCTTCTTTAGGAACAGGATAATGCAAACCATGCGGTCATTGAAAACAAAAATCTGCCTTCATTTTGGCTGTTCCCATGCAGCCCATTACATTTCATAAGGGCTAGTCCCCGAGTGTCCACCAGTAGAAGATCCCAACCAGATGGGAGCCTCTCCCCACCCCCACTCCCCACACACACATGGACTTGCATTATTCAGCAAGTACTGTCGATTGAGTTTTTGCCTGACAAGTATTTATCAGAGATCATCTGAATGTCACAGCTCTCACCTGGAAGAGCTCTAGAACTAGGTTATTTTTACAGTTGGCATGAATTCTGTTCTGAGACCTCTACTGAGGGTAGAAGAACCAGAGTAGGTAACAATTGAGAATTCAAAAAGATGAAAGATTTTTAAACTCCCAGTGATCCCAAAATTTGAATCAGTGCCTAAAGGAAATGAGTACTTTGTTATGGTTAGTAAAGAACAGTTGTACTTTAATTCTTGGTGGAATTTTGAGACTGCAAAGCATACATAATTCTATGCATTAACTAGGGCAAGATTAGAATACAGGTGTGAGGATAAAGAAATGTTCCTTGGTTTAAGCTCACATAACAGTGGGTGAAAAGAACCAGTGCAATAAAAATACAGATGAGATCTCTGGATTGGAGCAAAAGAGCTTTATTTTCACTTTGTAATTTGTAACTTATTTTATACAGACAACAAAGAGACATCATATAAATGATAAATTTTTGGAATTGTAGAGTTAAAAACTGATATTGTGGTTTAAGATCAAAACACATTATTTTTCTCCTAAAATTGCCTAAGAAGACATTTCTGCTCTTACAGTACTTTTAAAAATAGCTAACATATTATATCTCATGTCATTTCCTTTTTCAAAGATCCTTAATTTAGAAGAAAAACTGCAGTCACTTCACAAATTACAACTCATATATCTTTTAATGCTGTAGAAATAGTGTCAATTTCTTTTCCACTACATATTTATGTTTTGCTTCTAATTATTAGAAATGTTTGACATTACTGGTCAAATAAGACAAACTTTGCATAATGTAGAATTATCTTTATGTACACACATGTATAATATATGTATATAATATAGTGTATAGCATATTATATACTATATATATATGCATATATATATATGCAAAAATGGAAGCAAAATGATTAATAAGAATTTATATGTATATATAGTTATTTATTTTAATATTTTTGAGGGAAAGATGGAAAGGCATTTGGAACTTTTTTTTTAGTTTTGGGTTTGTGAGCCAAGGAATAAAAATTCCAGAAAAATTAAAATACTTAAAGTTTCAAAGCAGGAATGTATCAGATTGAATATGCTTAGTTCTTAATACTAATAGACTGCCAGATTATTGATCAATAAAATTTCTGAGCTCAGTCAAGTATGACAGCTCATGCCAATAATCACAGTCCTTGGAGGTTGACTTAGGAGAATCAGCAAGAGTTTGAGGCAACCCTGGGCTAATGAGTGAGTTCCAGTTCAGCTAGGGCAAGGGTGAGTCTTTGAATTTACAAAACTAAACCAAATGAAACCAAACCAAATTCCAAGATCAAGGTCAAAATCCTTTTGGGACAGCACCCATCAGATAAGCTTTCTTTTGTGGTAGAGAATCTGAAATGTCTCCCAAAGGCTCCAATATAGCAATGTTCAGAGGTAGGGCTTTAGGAAACTGCTTTACTTATGAGTCTGAGCTCATCAGTGGATTAGTACACTGTTGGCTACTGGAAAGTGATAGTTAGGAGGTGGGACATAGTTGAAGGTAGTGGGCTCTAGGTGCTTGCCTTGGACAACATGCCTCTATCTTGTCTTCTCTCTCTCCTTCTCTGCTTTTTACTTTCTTCTCTACTCTTCTTAACTTCCATGAGGAGAGTACCTGTGTAAATTTTCTGTACCTGAGACAAAACCTACATAAAAAAATAACTTAAATGGAGGAATTATTGAAAAAAAAATATTGATTTTCAGGGGTTTCGGTCAATTTGCTCCATTATTTTGGGCCAGGGGTGAGAATGAACACCACTGGTGGCTGGAGGGTATGGAGGAGGAGGGTGGTATTCATCTTAAGGTGACAGGAAGGAGAAAGAGTGGGAAGGATGGAGGGAAGGGGGGGTAGAGAGGGAGAAAGTTATATAGAGAGAAAAATGAACATGCTTGTATTCATATACCATTTCTGTTTTGGTATTGTGGTAGTTTGAAGTTTTAGCCCCATAGACTCAATCATTTTTCATTAAACTTCCTGTTTGAGCCCCTAGCAGGTAGATCCCTTCTAGAGGAGATGTGTCGCTAGGGGTGGATCTGAGTCCAGGTCTACAAAATATGTGTATAGCAGTTTTAGCTCTGGAAGTTTGTGCTTGCTTGTAATGCTGTCTTTTTGTTGTTTTCTTTCTGGTTGGATCTATGAAAGGAAGCCAGCTTCTTGGCCACTGATGGAATTTCCCCTGAATCTGCAATGAACCTTTTTCTCTCACAGATTTTGTCTGTTTGGATGTCTATCCTAGCAACATGGAGCTGACTACAATAGGTACTATATTGGCCCCAGTCTATGGGATGGTGCTGTCCACATTCATGGAAGGTCCTCCCTGCTAATTCTCTGTGATCTCAATAAGTACTGAAAACCAGATGGCTTTCACAAGAAAACGCTTTCTCATAATTTTTGAGGTTTAGAAACCCAAGATCAAGGTATAGACAGAATTGTTTCTTCTGCAGCCTTGTTCATCGGTTTGATGACAGTTGTCTCCCTGTGTTGTTACATGGTCTTATCGGTCATTGACTGCCTCATTGTTCTTTCCACAAGGGCACCTGTCATATTGGATGAGAGCCCACTACAATGATCCAATTTTAGTGTAAGCACTTTTTAAAGACTTCATATCTTAGATCAACTGCACTGCTATAAAAAATACCTTAGACTGGGGAAATTGTAAAAGCATAAAATTATTGCTCACAGTACCAGAGGATGGGCAGTCTGGAATTAAGTTTCAGTAGATTTAGTGTCTGTTCAGTGCTCACTCCCTCCTTCATGAAGGCTTCTGTCTTGCTCCATCCTGGAGGATAGGAAAAAATTGCTCTCTCTGCCCTCTCTTTCCAGAGCATTGGTCCCATTTACCAGGGCAAAGCTCATAAGACCTAAAATTTCTATGGAGATTAAATTTTAACACATGAATGTTAGGGAAATACAATCATTCAGAGTGTGGTAGATTATGTCCAAATAGGATATGATACAGGGAGTTAAGGTTTTGAAATATGAGTAATTTGTGAGAGTGAATATCTCATTACATAAAACTCACATCCCTATATTCACATGTATATATAAATTCCTCCCTTTGGAAGTGGGTGAGAAATTTGTCTTGCTTTTAGCCTATTGCATGGGAATAGACATCATTTTTATGAGTAAATCATATAGCACAACAGCCTATCTCCCTTGCTAGCAGACTCACTCTAGAGATCATCACTCCTAATTGTATGGTAAAATTTCTGTGGCCAGGTTTGGAGGCTGTTGGGACAAGTAGCTGAGAGGGATCTCTTTCTAAAACCAGTAAAGAAGTGAGCTCCTCAGAGTTAAAGTCATAGGAAATGAGTTTTACCAATTACCTAAATGAATACAGAAGCAGATGTCACTTCAGTGGAGCCTTTAGATGACCATCTCTGTTCTGGGAGCCACCTTCATGAACTAAGCCACCTTGCAGAACTAAGCTTGTCTTGGATCCTTAACGACACTGAAAGGTGAAGCATAATATATATTTGCTTAAAGTCATTAATGTATTCATTTGTTATATGGTATAGAAAACCAATGCTAAAAAAGTTGGAGAGGGGCTCTGGATACAGGTTGTGAGTTGAGGCAGGAGGAATTTTGATAAACATGATCAAGAGTGCCTGGATATCATTATATAGATTATTCACAGAAATCTCAATGAGACATGCATTGTCAATGAGGGCTGTTGCAGTCAGGTTCACATTGCTGGCAGAAAACAACTGACCAAGAGCAGCTGGTGAGAAAAATGGTTTATTTTGGTTTAAAGATTCAAGAGGAAGCTCCATGATGGCAGGGGAAAATGATGACATGAACAGAGGGTGGACATCACCTTCTGGCCAACATCATGTGGACAGTAGAAATGAGTGTGCCAAACACTGGCAAGGGGAAACTGGCTGTAATACCCATAAGTCCACTCCCAACAATACACTGCCTTCGGGAGGTTTTAATTCCCAAATCCCCATCAGCTGGGAACCTAGCATTCAGAACAGTTAAGTTTATGGGGGACACCTGAATCAAACCACTACAAAGCCTAAAACTAAAGTGAGAAGCACAGTATTGGAAATTGTTGAAGAGTGGCAGGAAGCTTAGCAGGATTGTCTTCTACATTTTTGTGGAAAGTAGGATTTGTAAGTGATGAGTGTGCCTGTATTGCTGAGCTAGCTTATAGGCCTTGAAATCAAATTAAGAAAGCACATGTTTTCCTTGCTGGATTTCAGAGTTCAAAGCTGATTTGTTTATTCCTGCTGCTAATTATAGTGATATGCAAACAAAACAAAACATAAAACCAAGAAGATATCTCTAGATGCCCTAAACAAAACCAAATAACATAACCAAATCATTAAAATTAAAATTTCTCTGTAAGGAAGAGTACTATACAATTGCCAAGATTATGGCTGTCCAACCTTTTACCAGTCTCAGGAAGATTTTAAACCAAAGTGTTCAGTCATTGTATAAAGATTATATAAAGAAAAAAATATAATGTCCTTTAGCCATTTTAAAAGTACACCAAGAAAGAGACCTATGGGCCTGGGTTTTGTCTATTTGAGTGTACCTCTTTGAAATCCAAAGATTCATGAGTAATTAAGGTTAGTCTTCAACACACACAAACTGGCAACATGAAGGAAAGAGACTATAATATAAGAGGAGGCCATTGAGTCCCCAAATTTTATTGGCAGGATATGCTGATAAAACTGTTCATCTATTACTTTATTTTATTTTAGTTTTAAATTTTTTAAAATATTGACAACTTCCAAAATTATAAACAATAAACCATGATAATTTCCCCCCACTTTCCCCTTCACAATGCCACTCTCCATCATATCCCCCCTTTCAATCAGTTTCTTTTTAGTTTTTTTATGTCATCATCTTTCTTTCTATTATTATGGTCTTATGTAGGTATTCCCAGGCATGGCAAGGTCATGGACATCCAGGATGTGTTTGGAAGATTGCAATGTAAGGAGTCCTACCCTTCCTTTGGCTCTTAGATTCTTCCTGCCACCTCTTCCGCCATGCACCCTGAGCTTTGAAAGGTTTGATAGAGATATTTCAGTGCTGAGCACTCCTGTCTCTTATTCTAAGCACTATGTTGCCTTTTGAGCCATCGCTGAGGTTTCTGCTCTCTGAAAAAAGAAGCTTCTCTAATCAAAAATAAGAGTAGCATTAAATATGTACATGAACATTAAGAAGAGTGTTTACCGGGCCATTTGGTGAGCATAACACATGCGTTTATTCAGACCCCAGCAGGCTTTACACTCTTAGGGCTCATGACTTCCCCATCATAGGTTTTCAGTATCAGGCATGTATTCCCTCCCATGGGGTGGGCCTCCAGTTCAATTAGAGAGGGATTTGATTCCCCCATAAAAGACATGCCATTATTGCACCTTTTCGCTCATTTGGCCTGGCTGAACCAACTTCAGGCTTGCAGTGTTCACTATTGTTTATGTCCACTGATGACTTCTCTCTCTCCTATTGAGCTTTATGCAATATAGCTTTTTTCCATCTTTCTGTTATCTGATCTTCGCAGAGGAGGTTTTCAGCTCAGCTCCAGCAGGATTTCTCAGTGACTTTGGAGCCCTAGCATGTGAAGTCTTCAGCAATAGGGCCTTACCATCTATTCCTTGCAGAAAACCAAGAGACTTGGCAATGGCCTGTAATGGTTAGAGGACTACAGGGACCTCCCTTGCCAACAACTCACTAGACGGTATCCCATAATAAAATACTGAAAAAATGGAACCCTTAATTCAGAAGAGGGGTCTGGACTACAAGAATTACCAGTCCTGGAAACAAAGTTATGAAAGGAAATATTAGCCTCAGATATGCCATGGATCATGTGCTCCTTTTGAATTTTTTCACTTTCATCCTTTAAGAACTGCCCTGATTTTTTTTTATCTGTCTTATTATCTTATATTGCATTTGTTGAAAGCAGTTAGCTTGTGTTTAGTTTCAGAATCAAGATTACAGAAAGAAGAACTAGTCATTAGAAGCTAGTTCAATTTCAATCAGATCCTGAGTTTTGAGTTGGTGCTATAAGGAAATGTACTTGGAAATCTGGGAGCCACAAAGTTACTTAGCTCGTAGGAAGGGAAATCAATCCTTGGTAGCCAAGAGGGTAGAATGTGAGTCACAGAAGCTAACATGATCCTCACCATCTCTACTCTTTTTGCTTTTCTTTCCGCAAGATTGAGGTAGTTCTGTGCCATTATGAAAGAATCTTGGCATTGAAGAGTAAGAGTTTATAAGCCTTTGAGGTTAGAGGTTATGGTAGTCATCTCCATTGTCCTATGACACTTAATGGGGAGATGGTGGTATTGAAATGAGTGAAATCAACGAAAATGAAAGTCAATTTGTTCAATGACCCATTTTTTTTCTTCTCTACAGAGAAAGTGTGTTCTTTATACTATCTCTTCACATGCTTATAAAATGTTTTCTCTAATCAAAGTTGTAAAATGGAGATAAGATAATATTGAGCAGGAGATGAGGAGCTATTTATTTTCTGTTTCTCTTTTCAGTCCAAAATCTCTCCCAAGATAATCTCTACATCTATCTCATTCAGCAGTGCTGAGTGATGTGCCCACTATAAAAGAGTTTCCTAGAAAGCAGATATTAGACCAGTCATAAATTGTTAAGATCAACTGTGATTCTCAGGATTCACTGGGAAAGAGGAGGGCATACATAAGAAAAACTGGCACTTGTAAATATGAAGTAGAGGCTAATTGACTCCTATATAGATGAACAAAATTATCTTCTTTAAGAACATGGCCTAATTTTATATATAGCTATAGTATAAAGTGACTGAAAAAGGCATAAATAGCCTTCAAGACCTTCCTATGAGCACTATTCTGGGAGATAGGGATAAAAGAGTGGATAATTCTATTTCCTACTTTGAACAAATAATACCACATTGTGGTGGAATGAAAGATAGTAGTTATAATGGAAAAGAGTACTTGGTCAGGGGCGAGAGGGCTTCTCTATGTAGGATTACCACTTGTATGTTCATACAAGAACTGCAAATGTTACAAACTAAGTTGAATTCACCCTTTTATACATAAAAAGAGATACTCCATGAGCTCAGTGGCCAGCCCCTGTTACACTTCCTAAATATATTTCTGCTAGTATCATTAACCTATTCTTCATTCCTAGTCACTTTCCATGAATACTTGTGTATTCTAAAGTTTATATGATGGTAACACTGAGTGGATAAACAAACAACAACCTTGCCTGTGTCAAGCTATATTTTCTGTATACTGTACTACTTCAGGAAAATCAGATACAATCTACAATGTAGCATAGTTGTATTGTAGGACCACTGAGATATCCTTCCACTGCAGGTCCTGGCTCTATGTGCTGTCTTACTTTTCTGTCTCCCTTTTAATAAGAAATATTTAATACATTTTCCCCAAGGTGCTTCTTCATTTTCTTCTTTCATTTGTTTGAAAGCCACTGCAATGTGGCTACCATTCTACCATGCCTGTGAGATCAGTGGTGGCATCTTCATAGAACCAAAGCACCCTTTTCAGTCTTACAATGTTTGACATTTTAACATTAAATTCTTTTTCATGTGACATTCTCCTTCTCTTTCATACTCTCATTTGTTTTGTCCATCTTGCTTACCCTTCTTTGGACATGAGGACTTATAATTTTGTGTTATTCTTTGTTCTTTCATAGGCTTCCTACTCTCCAAATAAACATGAGGGAAACAGATCAATGTATGCTTGGATAGTTAATGTCTTGTTGGGCTTTTTTTTTTTCTGAAAAGATAAATTTTATGAGACATTTGGTTATTTTAATGCATATCATTCATGTAAAGTTTTAATACAATGTTGGAATTTAAAATTGTTGTTTGAAATCACATAAATCTCTGCCACAATTAAGGATTATTGCGCCTCAAACACTGAAATCTGGTACCAACTTGATATATATTATAAGCTCAGTAACTAATTCTCGGATTGGTTAATGAATAGAATTTTAAGGGAATAAAAGAGAAAATACAAAAATCATAAAAACAAACTCAAAAATACTGATATGTTCTTATAAAATGTCCATGAATTATGACTCAATTATTTCCCTTCTACCCTAAACTGCATTTTTGTACATTATAAGCAAGTAGTCTGACACATTGCAAGTGAAAAACTTGCATTCAATAGGATATGGATTAGTTTTTTTGTTTAAACTTGAGTTCAAAGGCCTTTGTTTGCTTGTTTCCAGCTATGATAAAAAGTATAGGTAAATAATCAACATTTGATATTTAAGTATATAAATGTTAGATTATCATTCAATATAAAATACCAATATATTTTAGTAATAAAATAGCTTAGTTCCTGACTTATGAGCAAGAAAGATAACTTAAAATTTTAAAATATCAAAAGAAATATGAAACAGAGGAAATTACATTCTTATACTTTTTATGTATATAAAAGAAAAATGATCCAGACTTCTAAACTTCCAGCCACGATTCCCAAGGGTTAGACATTTTTATTAAAAGGGAAACACAACCCACACAATATAATAAATCCATTATTCTTTCATTTTGCAAAATGTCAAACTCCATGTGATCCTTTTAATTCTATGGGTGTTCTAAATAGATCATATCTAGAGATGGAACTGATACACAGGGTGGCAAGTATAGATCAGAATGTGCTTTGTCTTCCTCTCTCTCTCTCTCTCTCACACACACACATACACACACAAACACACTCCACACATACCACCACTACCACCATCCTTTAACCTGACAAATAATAAAGTGAAAATCTTCTATTGCATGTCTTCTATATAACATATCTATTTTTGTCAAATTCTGTTTCATGACAATGATTTTTTTGTCAAAGGGACATGGACATCATGATGTATCTCTGCTACCCTCACCTCCTGGAGTTAAGAAAAGGTCACAACTAGTACTCTACTTATTTCTCTAGTAGTCAAATTGATATAATTTTTTGAAGGTATTTTTCAGCAAGACAACTTAACAGTGAGATTGGATAATTTCACCTGAAATGTTCAGCTTTGTTTTGTCTCTCTTGTCTCTCCTGCCTGCCCATATTTGAAAGATTTTGTTTATATTTCATCTTAATCACTGAAACTTTGAACAATTATTTGATCAGTGAATACACTGATCCAAAATATGTGTTTAAAGGAGAATAATGTATTCCACTTCCTGGCAGACTAATGACTGACATCCTCATACATAGTTTCTTTTCTCTTGCTTATCAAAAAAGAGCCCACTTTCTGTTTTATTATTTACACTTTAATCAATTATTGTACACACACACACACTAATTACGTTCTGTCCTCCCCTTTCCTTGTCATAATGGTCCAAAGTAAAATTTTAAGACTGAGTTTACACAAATGAGCTGTTAGCTGCTTCATGTTGCTGCATTCTTGTATGATCTGCCTGATCCCAGTCCCCTAGAGAAAATTTTTGTGTGTGTACTATATGTGAACTTTAGATAAATAAATAAACATGCGAAGCAGCTTCCAGATAATTGAAAGCGAATGAAGGAGGGAGCAAAAAGTAAACCATTTCTCTAGGGATAAGTGGCTAAGGTGGCAGGTATGATTAAAATCCATATGATTTATGGGTAGGTGGATTATTTGACAATAAAGTTTTGTTGTTGTTTTGCTTGCTGTGGGTTTTGTTCAGGAGTTAGCCACTCAGGAATTCCTAGTGCCTGACTGAGTAGTAATTTTGCAAGCTCTCTTGTGTTCTTTTCCTGTCAGCATTAACATGTCAATTCATTTTAATAGTCTGGGCATGCTCAGTGGGCATGCATTTTCTCAGTAGGTATCCCATGAGCCCACCCTGTGGTGCAGAAATGTGTTATAGCTTGTCTCAGACCTCAGAGACTTCAGCAGGTTTATTTTCATTATGGCCAAGTATATTTGTTAAAACAAAGCCAAAATAATATATAAAATCAAGACCCTAACAAATGAAATAGGTTATGTATATTTGATTGGAATTTTAAGCTTTTACAAAGATTAGGTTGCACAATCTTTTTGTACATACAATTATTACATAGCACCACATAACAAAATGTGTGCAGTCACTGCTGTTAGTTTTTGCAAGATAAATGGAAAATTTCCTATAATCATGATTAATAATTTAAATTGTTTTATATTAAAGACTATTTGCCTTCCATCTTTCTCATTAGAACATTTTTTAATTTTATTATAATACTCTCCCACAACTAAACATATGAATAAAGAAATAACTAAGTACATAAATGAATGAATAAAAAGATAAGTAAATAGTCAAACCAAAATACCAATTAGCTGTCATAGTAGTTCAGGTATATATGCTTCAGCTATCATTCTGGATCTCTAGTTATTTACAGATTTCATATGTGTTAGGAAACATCTTACCAAGTAGAAAGCAGTGTGATAAGAAAATAAGAAAGTAGAAACTTAAATTCTGGACCCCCAAAACAAAATCTAGCTAAAATTCACACAGGGTTAACAGTTTGTTATATTTATACAATGAACAATTTATGAAATATCTTTGCAAGGACTACAAAGCACCTAGCATATACATACTGCACTGTGGACACATTTTGGATATTAAAATCTCTAAGACTGGTAAAGAGTTCTGCATCAAGACTAAAGAGGTTGAGAGAAAGATATCATTAGAAAATTATATCAGCCTTTTCTTTGAATGCTTCACTGATTTTGTTTTATTTTTATTTTTTTCTTTTATCCCCTTTTTCTTAAACCTGAGTGACAGGATTTTTGTATTCTATTATGTAAAGTCAGTGTATTAGTTCTATTTAGTCTCATAAGATCTTTCCTTAATACAGCATGTAGAAATGGTCAGGCATCTGTGGAGTCATTATACCATAAATAAGACTTGTAGTTAAATTAAAATTTACTACAGTGATTTCCAATAGCTCATGTATGCCTTTTATCCAGGTTAAATAAAAGTAAAATTAAAATAATGTTTAGAAGCAGGAGGACATTAGTAATACTTGATAGAAACCTTTAGATTGTTCTGCAATATCCTAGTTTTTATTTTCACTTTCTTTACTCTTAACTATGGACATATGATACTCTGGAACTTTTGTAAGTGTTCTTATAACATGTCAGAAAATTGACTTTGTCACTGATTAGAGATGCAGATCTGAGATATAGTCAGTGGCAACTTAATTTTAAATAATTGGAATAATATATTAACAGATGTCATCAGCTCTAGTGCTTTTTAAGGTCTAAAAATATTCACTGAACTCAGAAAGTAGCTAGCTGCTTTCACATGCTTGTTCAGGACAGAGAACTGTTTTTTCATGTTTTATGCTTAACAGGGGAGCTTCAGGTCAGCCCTCGGCTCAGTCCCTTCTAGAGTCCTGTCTGTCCTCTCCCTTCTTACTGTGTGCAGTGAGCAACCTGCAAGCACACCACTGTCACTAGGCACACACAAATATATCTTAAGGCCATTGCAGAAAAGGCTAAGGAAGAAGCAAAATATACTTTATATCTTCTGAATCTAAAATTACATCTACATATATTCTTTGTCTAAAGTTTGTGCACTGAGCAAAATGTAGGTGGCATTCAATATTTTCGTAAAATGAAAAATGATACTTTCATCTTAAACTAGTGAATATTCTTTAAAGGGTAAAAACTTTGCATATGTAAACTCCAGTAGTAAAATGACCCCAAGTCTATAACTTGTTATCATATTGTCTTGGAGAGGTACCACATTTTTCTAATGCACTATCTTCACAGATTTATTAATATTAGGAAAAACAATTATCACTTTAATAAGATAAATTTAGAGTAAATTCTATCAATTCAACATACAATGGATTACCTGGTAGCAATAAATTCTTGGTCTTCTGTTTCTACTCAAATATAGCAGTCTTATTTTTTTAATAGGGTCTTATCTTTTTAAAATTTTTAGTTTATTTTTATTTATTTATTTGAGAGTGACAGACATAGAGAAAAAGGGGCAGAGAAAGAGAGAGAATGGGCACGCCAGGGCCTCCAGCCACTGCAAACGAACCCCAGATGCGTGCGCCCCTGTGCATTTGGCTAACGTGGGTCCAGGCGAATCGAGTCTCAAACCAGGGTCCTTAGGCTTCACAGGCAAGCGCTTAACTGCTAAGTCATCTCTCCAGCCTGGCAGTCTCATTTTTAATAAAACATAATTTTTGTAGGTAGCCATGGATTCATATAATTTATGACTAATATTTTTATACAACTGGAAATCTTCTTTCACCTTCTACAAACACATAAATCCATGTGTCGTATGCACAATGCAAGTAAACACACACACACACACACACACACACACACACACACACTCCTCAGGACCCAATTCAATGGAGTGAATATTGTTTGCAGGGTATTTCACAATAATGTATAGAATCAATACATTATTTTTCTATTATTTTGCTTGTTTTTATTTATCTTTTTTTTTTTTTTTTCTGGTGCCATGTCTCACTCTAGCCCAGGCTGAACTGGAATTCACTATGGGGTCTCAAGGTAGCCCTAAACTCATGGCAATCCTCCTACCTCTGTCTTCCTAGTGCTTGGATTGAAGGTGTGCAAAACCATGCTCAGCTTATTTTCGAATCATTTCGAAAAGAACTTTCACTTAAGAACTTGAACTGTGCCCATAAATGTCAAGTAGCCAAAACATATAATTATTTACTCTTTAAAGGGTGGAAATAGTTAAATTCTTACTTTCTTAAATGTAATTATCACTCATTCAAATATCTTTGACAATTTCTTTTACTCTTTTGATTTATAATTTCCTTTTTTATAGCAAATCTAGATTCCAAAGAATTAGTTATACTTGTAAAACTTTACAAAGGAATTTGACATTTATTTTTGTAATATGTAAAACAAATGAGTAAATCATAAACTAATGACATTAGCATGTTTGCAGTTCTTTTTAAATGTAGATGAAATATGAGTTTTCTTCTAAGGTACAAAATGTCATTAAGGGCTCAGGTGGTTAAAATCAACATGAAAAATACATGCTGCATTTTCTCCCCTTAAATGGGATAATGTAATCAGATTTCAAGTCATCTTACCTACCTCACTTACAGCTTTATGGAGATTAATTACTTTTTAGACCCTAGTCACATGATCTTTCTGACTGTCATTTAGCTGGCTGACAAAACCTGTAAACTCTCTCATGCCCCAAAGGATAGATTAAATTTTAGTATTGTTTGTCTTCTTTCCATGATTTAAAAGATTTTTTTAATTTACACTCTAATTTGTATTTTATTGTTAATTAGAGATTTATTATTATCATATTTTCAATATAGGCTAATATTTGAATAAATAATTAGATTTCTCTCTAGTTTGCAATAGAACACTATAGTCTTTTCTAGCAGCTTTAGAAAAATGTATGATATACATGCTATACATATTAAAATAGTTTCTACAATTAATTCATAACTCACAGAGGCAGTTCCTCAGGTATTCAAGTTAAGTAAACAGGTACTTGATAGTCCCTAAGATAGTTTTCTAAGGTAAAATTAAATGTGGGCACTAAAAAAAAATTCTTGGAAATTTTCGAAGTAGTAAACAAGAAGTTATTGGCCTCAGCGATATATTTTGTATTATTTAAAGCAAAAGAGTATATAGATAACAAAAATAACAAAAGAAACTTAATTACAAATGTAATAACCCTTAATATACTTTATATGACAATTTTAAAATCTCCTTCTCTGACAGAATTATGAATGCCAGGCTGAGGATTTAAACTGAAAGTCATCACTCTTTTCATGTTAATTTATTTGGCCATGCATTCTCAATTGGAAGAAAAGCAAAGGAAGAAAACATTGATAAACTACTTCAATATGCTTTACAATATGTGATTAAAGAAAAAAGAGAAACCATGTCTGCTACAATTGTTAGAACATTGATATTTCTAGCTGGGGTCCTAATTAAGGTGTAATGAGAGATTGGAAGTGCAGTGAATTCCCTTCATTCATGTCACTAAACCAGTGAACCACAACTACACGTGAAGTTTCAAGGAGACAGAGGAACCAGGGAAATAGTTATCATATAACTCCGCAGCTGGTTCAGAGCTAGGGCACATATGTGACGGTGTGGCTGCTGTTGGACTGTAGATTTCCTTTGTAGAGACTTCAAAAGAAGCAGTGACATCATTTAGGGGCAATTCTATTCTGCAAACAAGAGGAATTTTCTGGCTCTTAAATGAAGAGACCACAGGATTTTTCACTGCTCAGGTGTTATTGGACCTGATTTTGATCCAGGAACTGAAATTATCTATTTGCCATGCCTGTGGAGTTGGAAAACTGCCTTTGGCAGTCACTGCAGACTCCTGCGAATGATGGAGATATCCCCACACCTATGTAGAAGACAGAGCCAACATGGGTGCCATTAGAAAGATTCAACTGGGCTTATGCTGAGAAAATAGTAGCATGTCGTGAATGGATTGAAAATGTCAATTAAGGTAGAAGCTCATCCCTTAAATGAGAATGTCTGGGTTAAAAGTCACGCCATACCCACATTTTCTGGCTCTTTCTTTCTATCATGCTGTTCAGCCACTGCTGCTTCTTACCTGACTTTGGAAGTAAGAAATGAGGACAGAACCCTTATAGATGGCTTCATGGGATCATTACAGGATTGAGTTGGTGAATGGAACTGGGGACTGGCTAAGACCCTATTGATGAAGACACCATATGCTACCAACACAGAACATGGAGAGACCTGCCTGGAATTCAGAAGAAAGCCAGTCAGTCCTCAGACAGTTAGCCTTCTAGCTCTGTAAAGTGTTACATGAGCTACTGGGGGAAACTGTCCAACAAAGGTCTGAGCAATAAGCAATCTAAGCTACTTAGAAGCAAACACCCTGACAGTATGTACAGGCCAGTGCAATGGTGGCACAGAGCTACAGTGGGATACCAACAGCTTTCAGACTGGCTAAGAGATCCACTCAGTGTCAGAGAAACCATATCTGGAATTGGAAACAAGATTAAAATCTTATGGAGACAAAGATTATGTTCTCCAGTGTTAAATTCTCACTAGTCTTTGACTAACAGAGGGTTACATACATGGAATTCTCCCTAAATTAACAATGTTTATCCCATTTAAACTATGCTGACTTCATTCTCCATTGGAAAATCTTTTCTTTTTCAGAAGGTAGAGAGATGGTAGATAAACTACCCCTCACACTTCAGCCAGGCCACAGCTGAATCCATAAAAGAATTGGGGAGGCACATGAGTGTTGCTTCCATGCTGAACCTGATAATCAGCACCAAGGTGAAGGAGACAGACCCTGAGGGTACTCAACATTTACCAAAGCAGAGGTTCAGAGGCTCCTAAGAACTCATCACTGAAGTAGACTTAACACTCACCCACCATGGCTCAGGGAATTTGCAGAAGAGGGGATGGATAGATTGTAAGAGCCACAGGTTGGGCTATCATGCCCAGAAGCATTCCCTTCCCCCAAAAATAACTGACTGCTGCTCCCACAACGCATAAAACAACCTCATAGGGAAACCTGCAACCCCACTGTGGAATGTCCCCAATGGAATGGGAACAGGGACAAGGGAAAAGAGGGTATCAACACATTATACATCCATACAAAATATGTTGTTAACAATAATGATAATAATAAACATAAAAATAATAATAGTAATGAGTGCATTCCTTGTGCTTCCTCTATTCCACATGCTCACTTGCCCTTTCACATGTCTCCTTGACATTACACAGACCACAGGTCCTCAGGCTTTCCAGCTTCCAGAACCTTGAGCTAATAAAACCTTTTGGTTTTATGAATTACCAGTTCTGTTACAGCAATACAGTTCAGACTAAACACCTAATTTCAAATGTTTATTAAATAACTAGCATTGAGATAATAATGTGAGAGAAGCTCATTACTGCTCTCACATATTTGCATAAACAACAGGTGTGATAAGCTTTGTGTTCATAGGATTTCTTTGGGTGTTCCCTCTTTTTAAGTTCCCTCTGTAAATAACTAAACCAGAGTCAAAGGACTGGTGAGGCGGTAATCAAAATCAATAGATTCCCTGGTATTATCACCTTCTCTACTTCTCTTAGAAAATAGATTCTTTATGGTTGAAGATCTTTGTCATGAACTATCAGTTCTATATCCTATAACATTCTTTTGATCATATGCATGGAGTTTGTAATACTATTATGCAGCAGTTTAACAATAACAGAAAAATAGTTCTCCCATTATCAGGTAAGGGTTGTATCTCAAATCATCTGTGTTTAGTGATTTTATAACTTCATATGTAGAAGTGCATAATTAAGTTCTTTATTGATACCTGTGCCACTCTCTACTTTCACAAATGAGACCTATTTCACTGGGATAGTATATGTGCACAGAAAACACCCATCCATGAATAGACAGCTTCAAAAATAAATGAATGGCTGAATATATCCATTTCTATCACCAGTAGGCAGTTTTCCAAGCCAGGCATGTTGATCCTGGATTTATGTTCCATTGATAAAAGGGGATATGACATTTTTGCTCCAGCCCTGAGCTGTGTTCTTATGAGGCAAGTTTCCATGTTGAGAGAATAAGGATCATTGTTTCCTCTATAATAGGCCTCCCTCTTTTGGCTGTCCATGAATGACTGCCACCATACTAGCTAAGAAATAGTCCTGTTGAACCGCCAACTGTCTGCCAAACACAGTGTGGTAGTAGGAATGATTTTCTTCCCCATCATTACATGACTGGCAGTTGAATAGTATTCCCCACCAGGTCACCGTGTCATATCAGCCATGGTAACTTGGGTAAATTAAATGTAAAAACAAAACAAAACAAAACAAAAAAAAAACACTACTTCCTCAGAATCATCAGTGATATAAGGAAAATAAATATTGTTTTTTTTTCTACTTCCTTGTATTCCTGTGAGTAGGTTCAAAGATATCTGTTTAAGGAAAACCAATAGACTATATTATAAACTATATTAAAACTATTATAAACTATATTATAAACCAATAGATTGCTATTATAAATTGAGATGCAGATGCTTTCAAGGGTGCATGTGTTTTATGCCTGCTTCTATCTGGCATACCCAAGCCATGGATCTCAACATTAACGCCAGATCCAGTTCTCTAATATTTATTGCTCCAAGTCCAATCTATATTAGCATGTCAACCCTGTATCAAAGCAGAAGACAGCATTATTTATGATTATTAGTACAATATTGAATCATCCTGTACCAATTACTGATCCAATTACTGTGTCATTATTATCTACTGAATAGGGCTTGATTTGTCTGTGATAAATATGATGTAATTAAACCACCTTTTAACATAATAAAACACTGCAGGTGTTTGTTCTTAAGAGTTCACAGTTACCAACAACCAATAGATTTAATTAAAAAAATCTTTGAAGTATGCATGCATTTTATTAAATTCTCTTAATTTTACTGTAAACCTAAAGTGTATCTTTTAAAATATATTTTATTTATTTATTTATTTGAAAGAAAGAGGCAGAGAGATAGAGAGAGAGAATGGGCATGCCAGGGCCTCCAACCACTGCAAATGAACTCCAGAGGCATGTACCCCTTGTGCATCTGGCTTATGTGGGTCCTGAAGAGTCAAACTTGGATCCTTTGGTTTTGCAGGCAAGTGCCTTAACCACTAAGCCCTCTCTCCAGCCCCAAAAGTATATCTTAACAGATAAACTTATATGATCTTCTCTCTGGCTATTGCTTAAAGACTACACTAAATGTCAGATCAGGTAAAAAGTAACATGGCTGCTTGTCTCTGACTATAAATTCCATTCCTTTAAAAAATAATTAGTTGCTGGGCATGGTGGCGCATGCCTTTAATCCCAGCACTCAGGAGGCAGAGGTGGGAGGATTGTGAGTTCAAGGCCACCCTGAGTCTCCATAGTGAATCCCAGGTCAGCCTGGGCTACAGTGAGACCCTACCTCGAAAAACCAAAAAAAAAAAAAAAAAATTAATGAGATGATAATACAATGAAAACTGATATAAAATAAGATGGTAGATAATTATAGGAATTATAAGTCTTTAGGTTGAAAACAAACTCACATATATATTTATATATAATATAATATAATATATAACATAATATAATAAAATATATAATATACTTATATATTACATGTATGTATGTGTTTGTTTTTATTTATTTATCTAAATGATAAGTACTTTAAACAATACTAACACTTTTAACTCTAAAATCATCATTAAAAGCAAAATAATGAGCCAGAACAATGTTTAATGTTACTATTACCTTAATATTAAAGATAACCAAAGAAATCACCTTTTTTGATGTATGCCTTTTCTTCTTCACCTGTAAATTTACAATGGGAACTACAGTAAGAGGACTAAAAAAGAATTATCTAGTGACTGCAATTCTAATCAAGATTTTAATTTTTAACATTATAATGATGCCTTGAAGAGTTTAATAATCTGTGCTGATCATTATATTTTAGTAGACAATATTCAATGCAATTTTTTTACAGAGATGAACAAAATTGACTCCAATTTTCTAAGACTTTGGAATAAATCAAACAAAGGATTTTATGACCTTATTTTTTAGATGGATGAAAAAATAATAGATTCCAAAAATAACAAAGCCAAATGGATAAAATATACTTTCTCTATCCTGCATTTGGAGGGATATTTTGGGGAAAGTAAGCCTAATATAAACCTTCACCTACTTATAATTTAGTAGTTTGAAAATATTCATTCAACAATGAAACAATAGTTGCCTGCCAACATTTTTAATAATTTTTATAATTATGATTATAGGATATGCATCAGCATGTATACATTATATTACTTCAACTATCCAAACATTTCAATGTCACTGATAGCATCCAGCTTTTATGACACATATTGCTGTTATATCTAGGTGATTATAGAAAATATTTTTTTAAGATTGTAATTGAGCAAACCTAATCTCCATCTCTCTCTCTCTTTCTCTCTCCCCCAAGGGTAAAGAGCAGTGTCAAATATGAGGGAGGTGCTTTTTTAATTTTCTGTATTTTCGTAATTGTATATATGCTTCTATAGAAATCAGTTGCTAATTCTGAACACCCACCACCAATATGCAAATTTTTTCATATATTTAAATGGCAAGAATAAACACAAATCCACTCCAAGCAGATTATCAAAATGCACTCTGTTCTTTCTTTCCACATTGAATATATTTGTTGTTGGGGAAATTCTGTTGGGCTTTGCATAAAGGAGCATTAGAGATTAAAATGAATGTTTTCATTGGCTTAGACAAAATTTACTCCTGGAACCAGAGAAATATAATAGAAATTAAGAGTGTGTAAGAAATTGCAAATAGGTACTAGATTACAGACAATATTTAATCTAAACTAAGTGTTAAAATAAAAGCAATAACCCTGAGAATAAATTAATGAACTACAATTAATTATATTTACCATAAGTAGTTTGGGTTGGAAACACCTACTCTGCACACTGATAAAATAAAACCTGCAGAAGCTAAAGTAAGTTAAATGAAGACGCTTTTAACAAGGTTATTACTTAAGCAATGACAGGTTTACAGATTTTAGCACCACTGGGTTTTCACAGGAGCTATGGCAAGTGCTAAAATAACACACACCTTCAGGTTCATTAAATTCACCAGTGTGATGGAATAACTGATATTTTGCTATATTACTATAGTCCCTCAAAGAACCATCTATAAATAAGATATACTAATAACAACTGTTTGTACTGGTAAAACAATGAAATAATTCTTCTGAGGTTTATCTGTAAGGGAAAATTGTGGTTAAGCAATACTGTTAGCATAGTTATGTCAGGCAATTTAGATTTCTTTGGAGTCACATATGTGTTTATTTACCTAACATAGGTATGTTCTGTGAAAGGTTTTGCCACAAAGCTGCACTGAGAAGGAAACTTGTAAAAAGTTGATGTACATTAAGAGGAAATAAACTGAATCTCACCCCCAAATATTTACTTTATTGTCTGATGTTTACTAGGATATTTATGGAGGCTGTTATATTTAAAGAACTTGTAAAATTCCAATAACTGCCACAAACAGCAGCATCTCTGATAAATCCTTTACTGTGGACTACCATGAGATGAGCCAAAAGCATAAATACTGGGCTTCTAATAAATCAATGGAGTTTGGCCTTTGGAGACCTAGAAGACATATGGACAGTAATAGAGAAGCTCAGGTTGTCTCCTGAGTGATTCCATCTGGATGAAGTCTTGGTGTTATTCACAGCCTACTTCTCCCCTAAAACACCTTCAATCTTATCCACAGCCTCCATCTCAAATGTCAGACCACCTGGGATATGCAGCTGTCAGGCTGAAAGGGGAGCTGCCTGGGACTAGGCCCCGCCTGCTCATGAAGGATACATTGTCACTAGTGAAAAGGCATTGCTAGGTGTACAAGGGAGATAGCACCACCAGAAGCCAGGAGCTGTACCCACCCAGCTCTGGGTCTGGGTGATGAAGAAAAAAAAAAAAAAAAGAATTCAGCTGGAACTATAGATTCTTCTGCCACAGAGCTGCCTGTAGTGTGTTAGTCTCTAGTCTCCCCTTCAAGATATTTGTTCCTTCTTGTCAGTACTTATGCAGGACTCAATATATTTTGGGAGGAATAAATAAAACTGTGTCTTATTCCTTATACAAGCATATTTCTATGTACTTCATTTAATTGCCTGGTCCTTTTACATATTTTTCTTGTATTTGTATTATCTTTTCTATGTTTGATCAACAACTACCTTCCAACAAAAAAACATTTTTATTATAGTTGGAAATAATTTATTTTCTCTTTTCAGCCTCCTTACCTCCCCCAGTGTGTGCTGAGGTTTGTGCCTTTCACAATGTGGAAGGTAACAGCACTCTGGAACTGATAGTCATTGTAGTTTACAATCTATAACATCGGGTGTTTGGCATAACTTCTTCCTTTTAGTACCCCTTTCAAGAAAATTAACAAATGCAAAATTCCTGTTGCATCTGAAATACATTGCCTTCATTATTTTCTAAGGGATTGGATTATGTTTCTGTTTTTGAGGGTATTATTGTTGTTGTTGTGCAGTACTGAAGGTCTCTTCAGTCCACTAAAAATCATTAGCATTTATTATCATCACCACCAATGATGTTTTGCAAGAGGCAGACACCATATGTAGCATACCTGTTTTATCAATTGATTTTGGCCAACCAGATATTATGAAATAAATGAATGATTTTTTTAGTTTCCTGTTTTCAAGCATTCAATATAAATTTTATTTGTCTTAAATATTTCAATATTCAATATAAATTTTGTTTTAAAATCTCCTTTTTCTAAATTCTTGTCCATGCACACTTGTTACAATCTTTTATCTCACATTTTGTTTCTTTTCCAATACAATGCTATGCTCAATTTTTGCTTTTTTTTTTTTTTTGCTTCCTTTTTATAAGATTTACCTTTCTAGGCCACAAATTTATTATGTCTAGTTTTAAGATAAAGTCCTACAACTAAACAAGTTATTTGTTGGTTGGCTCATTTTATTAAAGTAAATTACTCTTTTTCAAGGTGACAGATGAAAGATTCAATGGAGGCTCATAGAAAGTTTTAAGCATGTCCTTAAGGTGTGGTCAAGTAAGATTCTTGACATTGCTGTCCAGGGATCCCATTGTCCACAGTGAGGAAACCTGAAAGCCTGTCTTCTCAGGAAGCAGAGGAGTTCATGCGGGGAGTGCTAAGAAGCACTTAGAGCCATACATGTCACTCATAATTCAGGGATACCACTGAATGCTGTTGGCTTTCCAATTCTGACCTGCTATGTGAAGTTAAACAATAACATCTCCACTGTACTGTGAGGAAATGAAGATATATAAGTGGTAAATAATTCCATGATCAAGTTACTGTATATTCATATATTAAAGTTCTCTATAGAGTTAAGTAATTTTACCTGATGTCATATTAATGCTGAAACATGGTTTGAATCAAGGGTAATATGATTCTCATGTCTTCATTTGTTGTTCTGCCAGGTACTCAGGACACAATGTTGAATTCTCTGTTTTATTTCTTATTCATTTTGTAATTGGTTAGCAAAGACACAAAACAGGGCCTAAATCTGTTCACTGCTTTACTGTTTTCTTTCTTTACTGTTTTCTTCTTCTACCATCTCTTGTCAGGGTTCCTAACAGTTTACTTCATTCTTTTTGTTTTAATTTATTTTTCTATTAGTTTTGTATTCAACAAATACAGGCAGTTTGGTACCATTATTAGGCTCATCTGTGGCCTATGCCCTCCCCATTGGCCCCTCCTTGTTGAGGTATATGGGTCGCCCATTGTGGGGTTAACCCACAGTTATTGGTACGATAAATGTCTCTGCATATAATGACCCACTATGTGGCTCTGACATTCTTTCCGCCCCCTCTTCTGCAAAATTTCCCTGAGCCATGTTGGGTTCATTTTTGGTCTGCTTCAGTGATGAGGTGTTGGGGGCTTCTGAGGCTCTGGCTCTCTGATTTGGTAGGAGTTGATTTTTCTTTGTGTTGGTATCCTTCCCCTCTGCATTCTGTTCCCAGTACACCAAAATTCAAGGATTTCTTTGGGTGGTACAAGATTTGTCATGATTTAGTCTACTGAAAAGGAAACCTCATTTTGCTGAGACTCAGAACCAGCATCTTGCAATGGTCAACTATATCTTATATCAAGGGTCAGCAAATAATGGTCCACATGCCAAATTGGTTCATTACTTGTTCTTAATAACCTGTGATCTAAGGTTGATAACTTTTTTAAAAGTTTCACGTACTTATTTACTATTAATGTCTATGATCTCATAAAATAATTGGTGGCATTATGCTATTTTCATATGTGTATATAAAATACTTTGGTAATAATATCTCCACTATCCCTACTTATCTCTCCTCCTGCTGATAAAATTTCTATTCTCCAATAGTCCCCTTTCTGTTTTCAATTGTTTTGCTAAATTCCATAGATGACAGAAAATATGGTCCTTTTTCCCAACCAACCAAGATGTGCCCACTAGTACAAGAGTGGCATGACTGAGTAGATTTGAAGACCAATCCACAGGAGAAAATTCAGGCCTGGTACTGAAAATTTGCCAAAATTCTGTGGCTGGGGCAGATATAGGCCCATGAGTGAAGAATCTGCCATTATTTGGCTATATGGATATGTTGTACTAATCAAGTTGCTGACTACAACAAAGTTTCAAAACATGAAATTTCTGAGCATAAGTGATTGTGGTGTGTTCAGTGCTAAATCAAAAACAATGTCACTTCCTCTAAGATGCAAGAAACATGTCAGAAGAGGGATGAAAAGCATGAAAAATCCAGAGGATGGGAGGAGTATGGTGGAACTTTGCCTTTCCAACATGGTATGGCTGTTGGCATATATGACCTCATAGCAACTGTCATTACCTGCCTGTATAGTGTTGGGCTTATCTACATTCTGGGATAAATGGTAGAGGATTACTATCCCTCCCTGGGGAGTTATTGGAAGTTAATGGCTTTAGGGAGAGGAGGAGGCAGTTTCTTCATTGGGATAGCCATTGGCAATTTTCATATTTTCTGGTTAATAATCCACTACCCATGACTATAGAGAAACTTTATGAAACTCAGTGGGTCTCTCAAACATACACACACACACACACACACACACACAGAGAGAGAGAGAGAGAGAGAGAGAGAGAGAGAAGACAGGGAGAGAAATGAAGTAGTAGGAGTAGTTGTGAACAAGACAGTGGGAGAGGAAGAAGAAAAAGAGAAGGTAATGGGAAGTAATTATGATAAAATTCCATTATATACATGTATAAAAATGTCAGGGCCAGATAGTTCAGTGGTTAAGTGAACTTCCAGGGCAAGTATGAGGGCCTGAGGGGAACTGATAAACCAGATTTTGTACTCTAGATCTTATTGCTTGTCCTCTTTTAGATGTCGCCTGCTAAATGGGGTGACCAATATTGTATTTAAGTCTATAATGTACATTAATATTATTATTTTCATTTTCCCTTATTCTACTTTTTCTCCTTTTTATATAGCTATTACAGGCCCCATCGGTTTTTAATGATTTTTTTTTAATCTGTGTTTTCTGTGGCTATGAAGAAAATTTACTCTGCACTATTGGTTACTACTCCATCTTTCTGCATCTTGGGCTGAAATTTACACAACTTTTCTAAGTCTTATGAGACAGAAGACTCACAGCAAACTGAACACGCAGTGTAACATTGTTAGCTATTGGCAAGAACCCAGGAAGGTCTCATATTCCTGTAGACATCATCTGTCAAGCTGCAGATGGTGGATGGAATCTCATTTGCTTATTCCCAGCATCACACCACACCTTAAAAAGCAATTTATTCTGGATTTTACACCCATTGGGCTAAAAGTTCTACATCACCAGAATTCAGTGGACTAAAGCATACCATGACACAACAGACAGAAAACACTGAGGATTGGAGGAGAATCAGGCAGTCTTACCAGTTTGTCCTGACCTCAGGTTACAGAGGCCCTAAGAATGCTATTGTGCATCTTGAGAACTGCAAGCAAGGGCAGAAAAGATATGGATTGGCCTAAGGCCACTCAAACCTATCTGACACTTGCTAGAGCATAATTTCCATGAATAAGAGCATGGAATATAGTTTAGTTATATATTTCAAATGCCAAGATTTGGATCAAAAGACAAGTATATTTAATAAATATTTGTTCGTTGTGGAATGGGATGTTGATGTAGACTAAGCTTTTTATTTTTAATATTTGACTTTTGGTATCTCATTATTTAACACTTTCTACTAGGTCCAAAGTTGATTATGGTATTATTACATGCCATTCCCATGGGAAATTCTGTTATTGTCTTACTTCAAAAAATCAGGGAAGAGCTTGGAATTGTTAAATATGTGACTATGGCTGATTTTTAATGCTTATTATAGTTTAAAATTTAACTCCATTTCTGAGAGAAATAATATGTGAAATGTTAAAATAATAAATATTGTGGATAATAAAATATACCCCTATACTTATGCATAATATAATTGATATACTTAGTAAAATAAAAATCCTGATAAATAATGACTAAATAATATGGGAATATGAAAGTCTGCTTAAAATAAGCACTTTGGGGGAAAGTGGTTGTCCAAGATAACAGATTTATTTTATTTCATCTGTATGGAAAGATTTTAAATTTAATTTTGGCTTAATTTTTATTTATAATGTAATATGAAATAAATTTGAGTGAAAGTCAACTCATTTGTTTAATTTTTATTATATACTATCATATGTGGTCTAAAATGAGCAGAAAAGTCATATTAATCTGCTATTAATCTGCAAGTTAAAATGTATGATAAACCTGCATAGAAACATGTTTTATATTACAAGTTGAATACTTTTAAAAATAAAGAATATAAGGATAATACATAAATCATATTAGTATAATTATTTTCTAAAAATGTTAAATGTATAAATAACATAGCTATAGTATAAGAAAAAGTGACTTCATGTCTCACACACTAGAAACTAATGATTTGAAATTTCAAATGGTGAATCTTAGAAAGTTTAAAATACCCAAATACCATTTGAACCATCCTGCTAAGCTTTATTTTTAGTCAATTGAAAGTTGATCTACACTGGAATAAAAATGCCTTACTTAGTATGATTTTCATGTGAAGTACTAAAGGGTAGGTTTATATTGCATGGATCCTATAAAATATAGAGTCTTTACTACTTGTTTTGGGGCTAAAAAAAATGTGTTCCCACTGCCATTCAAATGGTAGATTATGAGTGGTCAAATGACCAGCAAAGATGCAACTGGCAGCTTACACCTAGAATTGATAGAAATGGAGGCAGACACTCTGTGATCCAGGCAGGAATGGGGCATGGCGGAATGACCTACACAGTGGAGTACTGTCCTTAGTGTGCATTTAACTTTGAGCATGAGTCATAATTTGAGTTGACATGATAGGTTGTTCTGGATCATTGATTTTTTTGGTGAATGCTGAGAATCCATGTTCTGCAATTTATTGCAATTTAAGGGTAGGTCTTTGCCATTTCTTTAGCTCTAAAGGAAACTTCTTCTAAACCTAGAAAAATAGATTCACTTAGAACTTAAATATCCTCAAGACAGGCTTTCAGATAATTAGTGGTAAAAAAAAAATAATTCTTATAATAGTAAGAAAAATGGCAGAAAAAAATGTGATTTTAAGTGGTATATGGATAATAATCATGATCCTATACATGCAAGAGAAAGTAAGACATTGCAGTATTATATTCATACTCCCTGTAATACAATTTTGCAGTCAGATGTTCTGTGTCAAGAAAGGGAAAATAACTGTTTTGGCAAAACGGAATTATGGGAGAGGCAGTAGGATGGAGAGAGCTGACAAAGCAGGGTGTACTGTGGAATCAGATTATCAAACTGACAGCTAGTGTGGTTGGGGAATCTCAACTTTGAAAGCCCAGAGTATGTGCACTGGCAAGGAAAAGATTTCAGAAACAAACTCATTATAATAGTTGTCATGAATGAAAGAGATATTCTGGGATATATACAAGTCTGCTGGAAGAGAAAGGGTAACTGTGTATGTAATAAAAACATACCCAATAGACCAACTCTGTTAATCCAGCAACTTCCACCAACTTCTACTTATTGGAAATGTGGTAAATTAAAAATTACTACCTTTAATATCTTATTTTCTATACCATTACTGGGCATCTACCCTAAAACCTTCAAACCAAAAGCCAGAGAGATTTGCTCAACCATGTTTGTAGCAGCTCAATTCGTAATAGCTAAAAGCTGGAATCAACCCAGATGTCCATCATTAGAAGAATGGATAACAAAGATGTGGTCTACCTACACAATGGAATTCTATACAGCAGTAAGAAAAAACGACATAAAGAAATTTGAGGAAAAATGGTTGAACCTGGAACAGATCATTCGCAGTGAACTTACCCAATCACAGAAAAAAAAATCGACACATAGTCTCACTCATCTGCAACACCAAACCTGAATCTGCCCAAGATGCCTTACATACCCAGCAAGCACCTCATGGACTAGACAATAAGATGGATGGGAGGGCGGGGAGGGAATCAAAGGGTGGAAAACAGTAATCCGGACCCAAACGGCAATGGCACCATAAAATTCTACTTCCTAAAAGACAGACCAAATGGCTGAACCTTCACTAGACCCTTACAGGAAACACCTGAACCACAAGACACTGGAGAGGGTAGGATCAAAACTGACCTAAATCTCCTACATCTTCCCTCCCTCCCTCTCCCCCTCTCCCCTTTATCTATCTCCTCTCTAACTCTTGTATATTAGTTATCTTTTTCCTCAATTTCTTAGTGGACACTGACCTGTAACCCCCACTACCAGCTTGGGCCTACCATCCACAATGAGCTTTTGCTCAGAGAAACCTACAAGGTTTCCCAAAACAATGACAGACTTCTGTCAGAGTACTTGATGACCCACCAAAGGCCAGTGGTAAGACCCTAATGCTGAAGACTCCATACGCAGCTGACACGTAAAATGGAATGACATGGCTGGAAGCCAGGAGAGAGTCAGTCCCCAGACTGTCAGTGTGTCTAGTGCCAGAAGGCGCTACACAGGCGACTGGGGGAAATGACCAAGATCTGTCCAAGCAACACATTGTTTAACCTAATTAGCAACAAATAACCGGATGTGATGCCCACACAAGTGCAATAGTGGTACACAGCCATGGTGAGGAATCAATTGCTCTTGATTTGGCTAACTGATCCACTCAGTGGTACTAGACCCATATCTGGAACTGGGAAACAAGTCAGAACCATACCCAAACACAAGACCACTCTACAATATCAAGCTACCATCAATCACGGGATATAAGAGGGCCTAAACCTACCATACTGTCTATCAAAAAAGTAAGTGTTATCTCAATTTTCCGGGTGCTAACTTACTCTCCGTTGGAGAATCTGCTTCTCTTTTCCAGATAGATGCAGATCCTAAGAAGAGAGCTGCCCCAACATACCTCAAAAGGGGCCCAACTGAAACTAAGGACAACTGGCGAAATCAGCAAGAGTGATGTTTTCCTGTGAACCGGATACCAGCACAAAGGGGAAGGAGATCAATGCAGAGAAAAATCAACTCCTACCAAATCAGAGAACCAGAGCCTCAGAGGCCCCCAAAACCTCAACACTGAAGCAGACCAAAAATGAACCCAACATGACTCAGGGAAATCTTGCAGAAGAGGGGGCGGAAAGAATGTCAGAGTCACATGTTGGGTCATAATATGCAGAGACATTTATCATACCAATAACTGGGAGCTAACTCCACAATGCACGACCCATTTTCATTAACAAGGAGGGTCTAATGGGAGGGCGTAGATCACAGATGAGCCTAAATAATGGTACCAAACTGCCTGTATTTACTGAAAAGAAACCTAATAAATTAAAGTTAAAAAATATATATATTTAATAATTTCTAAATGATGTCTTTTTAAGTGGATTGATAAGATGATATTTATGGTAGAAAGATATTTATGGTAAGAAGGGCGAGTATTTTATGATCTTACTTATATGTGGAACCTAGAAAGAATGATTTTATAGAATTTTTGAGTAGCCTAACAGCTATTAGAGACCAGAGAGTATAGAATGGAGGAATAGAGAAAGATAAATCAGTGGGTACATATATGCTACATTTAGAAAGTGGTTAGTAGTTCTGGTGAGCTATTTGTAAAGTTTGTGACTGCAGTTTGCAATAATGGTCTATATATGGCAGAAATTAGAAGGGGATGGGGAGTTGGCTGAATGAGTAATGTGTTTTCAAGCATGAGGACCTGACTTCAGAACCAACATACAATGCCAGGCATGGTGGAGCATGTAGGTAATTAACACCCTGGGGAGACAGGGATAGGACACCTACACTTTTTAGCTAGCTTGTTGAGGCTACTTAGTAAACTATGGGTTCAGTGAAAGGCCCTCTTGAGAGAGAGTTTGAGGAAAATGTGTGATATAGACCTCTGATGTACATACACATGCACACTCACTTGCATGTGGACCCTTACACAAAGGAACAGGTATTCACAAACTCATTACACAAACAATAACAAAAAAAAAAGCTTCACAGAAAATGTTAAATGTTTTCACCATAAGCGCATAATAGATGTTTGGTATAGTTATGTTTAACCTGGTTTTCTCATAATTCAATAAATGTATTTATTGAAATAACACATGACACTTTATTAATATGTATAATTCTTATCTATAAGTTAAGTACATTTTTTACAATTAAGATAGTTCATGACATCAATAATGTTTTTTTTTTTTTTTTTTGAGAATGAATTTCTTGGTGGTTGGACTTCAAAAGAAGCATTTTAGCCTAGCATGGTGTTACATGCCTTTAATCTCAGCACTCCAGAGGCAGATTAGGAGGATCACCAGGAGTTAGAGGCCACCCTAAGACTATATAGTGAATCCCTAGTCTGCCCAGTCTAGCTCAAGATTCTACCTCAATCCCCTCCCCCCGAAAAGGCATTTTATGGAATATTATGGCCTGTTTGGCTTTATAGTTTCTGATTGAGTGGAAGGACTGACATTGTTTCCTTTACCCTATCTGTTCCCATTGTCCTCATCCTCGTAGTCTTCTGTATAAAGTATTTTCTAGAGAAAGAAACTCATCTAATTTTCTAAGCTATGACTTGATTTCTTGCATGGCTTTCCTAATAATATGAGATTCAATCAACTGTGAATGTATACATCTCAGCAGTTCTTGGCTCTGTCTTTCTTGTCATTCTTTCCTCAGTGTGAAGAGTTTCCTTGATACTCCTTTAGGAATGCTGATGGAATTGAAAATAAATGAAACCATTTTTTTGGTTTTAAACAATAGCCATTTGTATGAAACTATATTTTTCACATTTGTTGAAAGACTAATGTGGTTGAAAATTACTTTAAAATCCTTGAAGACAAATTTCCCTATTGTACCTACCAGTCACAATTCTTACAGTCTCTAAATAGATTCCAGGACCCTGATTTCTTGAATGTGAACCAGCTTGCTAGTGTTTCATGAGAATGTTTTATTTGGTTTTTTGAGGTAGGGTCTCACTGTAGCCCAGGCTGACCTGGAATTCACTCTGTAATCTTAGATTGGTCTCAAACTCATGGCAATTCTCCTACCTTTGCCTCCTGAGTTGTGGGATTAAAGTTGTGCACCACCACCCCTGACTCATGAGAATGTTTTATTTGTGTTGTTGCTGATTTGTTTTTTAAAAATGTCACCTACTGTTTTATCCTCATTGTAGACTACAACTAACATATATATGGAAGAACCTTAATAAGAGAATGATAAATTTATTGTATACTGGAGAAATTCAGGGAACACATAAATTCATATATACTCCAAAAGTTTAAAAGAATGATTAGTTTATTAAGAGTAGGTTTAGGGTTAGGGGTAGGTTTCTCTAGAGGAACAGAGCCAATGGAATTGTATTAAAATGAAAATTTATTGGATTAGTTTGTGGAAATCCAACAATAGTACTGTGTAGGCTTGAGAGTCAAGGAACCTGATAGCTGCTCAGACCACATGTCTAGATGCCTCAGCCATCCTAATTCAACACTGGAGAGCTGGAGGCTTCCTGAAAAGCTGCTGGTCTTCAGTCAATGCTTGAAGGCTGAGGAAACTTGCTTCCAGTGCTGATGAACGACAGCCAAATAGCATAGATGCATGTGTAAGTGAAGGCACTTACCAAAAAGCAGCACTGGCTGCCAGGCAGGAGTAAGGGAATCTTATCTTCCACAGTTTCTGTATGAAAAGCCTACCACCAAGAGGGTCACTCACTCTGGGGAAAGGACTTCCTCCTTCAGTCAATCCTTCCTAGAAGCAATCTCAGAGAGGCAACCAAGAGGAATGTCTGTAGATGCCTAAACAGATCAAGTTAACAACAGAGCTTAACCACCATAAGTACCAATTAGCTATTGCTAAAATCAAAATATAGTTATTTATTTTTAATGGAATTTTCATCTGTTGTCTTAAATTTCCATCAACTGCAATACCATAACTTATTTGGTGTGTTTGATCTGCACTACTTTCCCCTACATTACTTACACATCTACATAAATACATATCAAAAATAGAATAGCCCTGCAATTTCAGTAACTGATTTACATGACAGGTAGCTCTTCTCATTTTTATTAGTGACCAGCTATAATAATATGGAGTGTGTTTTCAAATGTATATCCCACTTCTTAGCTCCCAAAACTTAGAAGGCTATTATATCTAAGTTTACCTTCCTCAAAAGGGACTTGAAATAATATTATAATGGGTTAACATTCTCAAGTGATAAAAATTGCAAAGAAAATAACAATGCATGTATTATGTTTGAGGATACATACAGTGATATATTTAAATAATGTATGCAAAACACTTAATGCTGTGTTAGTACCATATTATATGCCCAATAAATGGTGGTGATTCATTGCATGATGTTGATGATGACTATTATAGGGGTTGTATCCAACTTTGCATATAACTAGAAAATAAAGTAATTAATAGCAATGGAATATCAGTAATTAATGTGTAAAAATGCAGAATATGTGAAAAACATGATTATCTTTACTTACTTTATACTGCAACGAACATTTTATTTTAATTGTATTTGTGATGGAGTTGAAAGTCAGGAGAAAACTACATTCATAACAATGCAAAATACCAGGAACACACAAGTAAAAATATATCTTGTGAGTAAACTTCCTCACTCTAAAAATCTATTGCACTAGCTTAAATAATGTGAGCATTTTAGTAAAATCATGACAATATGATTATTATTCATCTTATGTCAGTGCATTTTCATTTGTCAGAGCTTTACATGGCTAACTTAAATAATGAATATATCTTCTAGGAAGCTCAACTATCTTTGGACATAGAGCAGGTAATAACTGCATCTCTGAGATACTTTTCAATATGGATAGGTACACATCTTTGGTACTTGAGTGAGATCAATATTATATTTGGAGGGCTACAACTTTGTTCTTTTTCGGTATGGGGAAGCATGCCAAAGACCTTCTGTTAATGGTATGATCCAGAGTTCCCCTACCTGCTATGGGTGTGGCATTAGTTTTTGAGAGATGAGGGTGCTTAAACACCCAGAGGGTCAGCAGAATTGAGTTCTATTTCACTTGTGTCATTCTAACTCACTGGCAACCAGGCCTACAAGAGACATGAGGGTTTACAAAGAAGTACAGCTTTGATAGAACCTTGACAATTCCTGCTGCACCTGTTTTCACAAAGTTTCCTGTCTTTGCAGCTTTCCAAATAATATCTTTCACTGATACTGCATTTGTTGATTATTAAAAAGAGAAAAGAAGAACTCCACAGACAGACAGGAAAATAAGGTGCATGCATCATAACCCCCCCTTGAAAGCTGTATTATTTATTCTGCTTGAATGAATTTATATTGGATAAACTCAGGATGGAGTGAAAACCTTATTTCCAGCTGAGTCTTAAAGATGTTTTACTAAAACATGCTTAAGCCAATGCATTTTGATGCCTCACAAGGAGGATGCACGCAGTGCTATTTTTGTAGATGTTCGATAAAGTGTGTATCAGCAGCTGAAGAAAGATGATATCTGATTTGCACTCATAGATTTGCAATGAATGAACTTAAAATCCTTGTCATGCAAAGTGGAAATAGTTAAATATGACTTTGAGATGATTACTAAAGAGGAAAAGCAAGTTTTTCTTTCATTGTCAGTATTGCTTCACATGGTTGAATCCTCACGTTTACCTAGAAAAGGGAGTAGTTTTTAAAACAAAGTTCCTTTGCCAGAAACATCAAAGACAGTGAAAATACATCTTTAATTGACATCATTCCACCTTACAGGATTCTGAAAGCTTTCAAATCCTCTTTGAGCCCAGGCAGTGGCAAAGAAGGAGCGGAATTGAAGAAGCAAAAATAAATATTAAAGTATGTAAGAATTAAATATTACCTATTTAAATAGCAATTATGCAGTTGCAAACAAGATCATCACACCTGTAGAAGAAAAGGCATGCAAGCTCAAAACATCTGCTTGGATCCACCTGCCAGGCACCTGTTTTGCTATTTCAATGCCATTTGATTGCTGGAGATGTAGAGGCTCTTGTGAGGTAATGAGTGATTTTACATTATGCATGATTGAAAACAGGTGTTCTAATGCTGTACAATTCTATGCATGAATAATTCAGTTTGTTTAGAGCAAGATCTTTAAAAGAAGTACTGCATAGGCTTTATTATTTCTATAAACATTAAGGTTTTTTCCTTAAGAATATATGATTGTTCCTTTTCAGCCAGCTTGTTTATGGCAATTTTTGTGTAATTTTATACATGAGGAATGATATCTTGAAAGGTAAAATTTATCATACTTCAAACATGTAAGAAGTAAAATTGAAAGGTCTGCTAACAAGAGGAAAAATAGTATTAAAATTCAATGTTCTAAGTGAAAATGCCTGATTATTTCCTTCCTGCTCTGCCTGCTTTCTGATGGTAACAAAACATTCATCTGAGAGCTATAATTAGGGAGGGGTGAACTATTTGGTAAAATAGAGAAATTGTTTTGTATCTCAGCCCAAACATGAAGCACAGCCCAGACTTACTTAAAAGAGAGAACAGTTAGTCAGCAGTCCTTCTTTTCTACTTAGACAACATGATTTCATACCCTCTCCTGTTCCACTTTAGGACATTACAAAGAGGAAAGAAACAATCCCCTTTTGCTCTAACTTCCACTTAAAGTTTCATCTGCTCTCATTTTCTGGAGTGATGAGTGTTATTAGCAGAACAATTTTTTTTTCATATAGCAAGAGAAAGACTCAAACCACCAATGTTACAGTTAAAACCTTGTGTTGAAGATACGAAGCGTCATAATGTCCTGAACCATGCACAATTAAACATTGAAACCTGAGATTAGAGAGAGAAAATGTACCTTCTTCCACTAATAATGTTTCAGCAATGGAAACACAAAGAGGGAAAATTATGGTCATAATCACTTTGTTTTTAGTAATTTACATGTGTTGAATGTTCCATGCCATATAAACCATGATATGAGGGAGTTATTGACATGTAATGCCTTCATAAACATACCAACTCAGCAAGTAGTCAGCTCTGAGCTTTGAGGTTTGGCTTCCTTCCCTTATTTTAAGAGTGTGGCTTGCTTCATAGAGGATCTGTTATTGAAAGCTTTCCAGTTAAGAGTAAATTGCAAGACAGGGCCTTATTGTGCAGAGCAACACTGGGATGTCACAGAGAAAATATGATTTGGTGTGAAGGAGAACCTGTGGTTCCAGAACCTAGACTGAGGAATACACAGAATTGCAAGATTGAATTAATCATTTGACAATCTTTCCCTACTATCAAAATCTCTTTTTGGATAGATCAAAACACTTTTAGCATTAATCTGCTACTTATTTTTACTATACACCTCAGTGCTGATGGACACCTGAAGTAGTAAGATGAATGAGATGAAATAACAATTATTGTTAGTCAAAATTGACTGGTTTGGTCAATGTGCTAATGGTCACTAAAAATAAGATTGCACTGAAACTTGACTGCAATAGTCCAGGCTCGTCCCTTGAATGGAATATGTACCTAGTAAGAAGGACAATTCTTCTCTCTTTTTAAAACTACTTAAACAGTTTATTTATTCTGATAACACTTTTAAATCTATTGTATGAAGTAATTCTACTCATAGCTAGTCAGTGCAATCTCCAGTGTTTCATACTACAGTACCTGTTTTTAATATTTTACTTTATTTATCTTAGAGAGGAAAAGAGGAAGGAAGGGAGAGAGAGAGAGAAAGAGAGAGAGAATGGGTGCACCAGGGCTTCTAGCCACTGCAAATGAACTCCAGATGCATGTGCCATCTTGTGCATCTGGCTTATGTAGGTACTGTGGAATTGAAATGAAGTCCTTTGGCTTTGCAGGCAAGTGACTTAATGGCTAACCCTTCTCTCCAGCCCCCTATAGTACAGTTGTTTTTTTTTTTTTTTTGAAGCTTAAATGTTCTATCATACTAATGTGCTGCTTTATAATCAAGTTCACTCTCTCCAGTTTGTTAGAACTTTCCAACTAGAATATGTCCTAATATGGTTTTTTATTTATTTTAAATTTATTTATTTCAGATATGAAAATACTTAATATGAAAACAACACATGTTGGTACCATTCTTTCCCTCATCTCTGCCCCTTTTCCTTAGAGGCCCTCCTTGTTGGGGATGCAGTTTAACCCCATACGGAATGTGGATCATGCATTGTGGGGTCAGCAGTCAGTTATAGGGGAAAGATAATGTCCCTGTGCATAATATCCCAACTTGTGGCTCTAACAATCTTTCTTCCCCCTCTTCCACAAAATTCCCTGAGCCATGTTGGGTGCATTTTAAATACACTCCAGTGATGGGCTCATAGGAGCCTCTAAATCTCTGATTTGGTAGATGTTGAGTGTCCTCAGTATCTATCTCTTTCACCCTTGTGCTGATATCAGGTTTACCATGAAAGAAGCACCCTTTCTCATTTCCCCAATTCCTCTATAGTTTTAGCTGGGCCCAAGGTGAAATGTGCTGGGTTATTTATCTCCTCAGGTCCTGCTCCCAACCAAAAAAGAAAAGCGCAATCTCCAACAGAGATTAAGTCAGCACTGGTTAAATGGGATAGCCATTATTAATTTAGAGAGAATTTAAAGGGTGCAGACCACAGACCCTTTTATAGACCAAGATTAGTGGGAGCTTAGCTGAAACTAAGAATAATTGGTGAAACAAGCAAGGGTTCTGTTTTCTTGGTGAACTGGGTACCAGAACAAGGGTGAAGATTGACACAGGGAATAATCAACTCCTACCAAATCAGATATCCAGAGACACAGAGACTCCCAACACCTCATCACTGAAGCAGACCAAAAAGGAACCCAACATGGCCCAGGGAAATTTTTTAGAAGAGTGGGCAGAAAGAATGTCAGAGCCACACGTTGGGTCATGATATGCAGAAATATTTCTCCTACCCATAACAATGAGCTAACTCCACAACGAATGACCCATATACCTCAACAAGGAGGGGGTAGGACATGGATGAGCCTAAGAATGGTACCAAATTGACTGTATTCACTGAGAGCAAAACTAATTAATAAAAAGTAAGTTTAAAAAAAGATTAGTGGGAGCTTAACATTGGAAAGAAAAATTGTTATCTGGATATGATTCTGATTTGTTTCCAAGTTTCAGATATGGTTTCCTTTTCACTGAGCAGGTCTATTAGCCAATCCACCAGCAGTTGGTTATCCATCATGGCTTTATGCCACTATTACACCTGTGTGAGCATCATACCAGATTGTTTGCTTTTGAATAGCTTAGACTTTGAGTTGTTCAGACAGATGTTGGCCACTTTCCCCCAGTAGCTCATGTAGCACCTTCCACCACAAGATAGTCTGGGGACTGGCTATCTTCCAGATTCCACCCAGGTCTCTACATGGTCCATGATGACAGTGTATGATGTCTTCAGCAGTAGGGTCTTACCATTTACCTCTGGTGGGTAATCAAGTGCTCTGACAGAAGGCTGTCTTGTTTCGGAGACCTTGTAGGTCTTTCCAATCAATACCTAGTTATGGATGTTAATCGTGTACTGGTACAGGGAATTACAGGCCAACGCCAAGTGAAAATAAAAAGACAGAGAGGAAAGAGAAACAGAAGAAATTAAAGGTTAGGCTTCATCTCACCCTCTCTAGGGTCCTTCGATTCAGGTTAGCACAACTTCCAGGATATAGTATTCTATGCTGCTGGTTCAATTTAGGTTCACTTTTTTGTCCCCCTCCACCCTTCCCCTTACTCCCAGCCCTGCCCTCTTCCCTGTTGTTCAAGCCTTGAGATGCCATTAAGGTATGTCAACAACTCAGGGTGATCCAGGTTAGGAACCACAGGTGAGTGAGGCCATGTGACAATTGTTTGTCTATGATTATGTGAGTTTACTTACTGTGATCTATTCAAGTTCTACCATTTTTCCACAAATTCCACTGTGTCATTTTGTTTTTTCTTAATGCTGAATAGAATTCCATCATGTAGATATACCAAATCTTGGTTATCCATTCATACAATGATTGACTTCTGGGTTGATTCCAGTTCATAGTTATTATGAATTGAACACCAATAAACGTGGTTGACCAAATATCTTTGAACTGAGGAGTGGCACTTTTAGGGTAAATGCCCAGTAAGGTAATAACAGAGTCTGTTGGTAACTATATTCATCCTTTTCAGGAATCTCCATGTTGCTTTCCAGAATAGTTGTACCAGCTTACATTCCCACAAATGGTGAATGAGTGTTCCTATTTCTCAACATCCTTACCAACATTTGTTTTCATTTGATTTTTTAATGTTTGCCATCCTTACTGGGGTAAGGTAGAATCTCATAGTTGTTTTAATTTGCATTTATCTAATGATTAGGGATGTTGAAATTATTGTTAAGTGTGTGTTAGCCATTTGTAAGTCTTCCTTTAAGAACTCCCTATTCAGTTATCTGTGACACTTTTGGAGTGGTTTGCTTGATTTTTTGTTGTTTAGTTTTTTGTGTGTTCTTTGTAGATTCTAGATATTGGGTTTCTGTCAGTGGAATAGTTGGCAACGATTTTCTCCCATTCAGTGAATAATCTGTTGGTTCTGCTATGGTATGTTTGTCTATGAAAAAGACTTTTAGCTTCTTGAGATCCCATTGAATGAGTGCTTGTTTAATTTTCTTGGCTACTGGAGTTTTGTTCAGGAAGTCTTTTCCCAATCCTATATCATGGAAAATGCTTCATATTTTTTCTTCCAGTAGGTGAAGAATTTCAGGTCTTATTTTGAGGTTTTTAACCAATTTGGACTTGATTTTTGTATATGGTGAAATGAGTGGATCTAATTCAATTTTTTTTTTTTTTTTTTTTACATATGGTCATCCAGTTTTTCCAATACCATTTGCTAAAAATGCTGTCTTTCCTCCAGTCTCCATTATTGGCTCTTTTGTCAAAGATAAAGTAGCTGTGGTTACTTGACCTAAGGTATGGATCATTAATTATGTTCCATTGGTCTACATTTCTGGCTTTATTCCAGTACCATGCTGCTTTTGTTACTATGGCTTTGTAATATAGCTTTAGATGAGGTATGGCAATACCTCCAGAAATCTTTATTTTATTGAGCATATGTTTGGATATCTGAGGCCTGCTCCCATTCCATATGGATTTTGTAATCATTTTTTAAGTCTCTGTGAAGAATAATTCTGGTATTTTTTATGGGTACTGGGTTAAATATGTATATTGATTTTGGTAGAATTGCCATTTTCACAATATTAACCCAAGCTATTCCAGAGCATGGAAGGCTTTCCATTTTCTCAAATCCTCCTAGATTTGTTTCTTGAATTTTTAAAAATATTTTTATTTATTTGAGAGTGACAGACAGAGAGAGAAAGAGGCAGAGAGAGAGAGAAAGAGAATGGGTGTGCCAGGGCCTCCAGCCACTGCAAACGAACTCCAGACGCGTTCGCCCCCTTGTGCATCTGGTTAACGTGGGTCCTGGGGAATTGAGCCTCGAACTGGGGTCCTTAGGCTTCTCAGGCAAGCACTTAACCGCTAAACCATCTCTCCAGCCCATTTTGTTTTTTATTATGTTTTCATTATAAAGGTCTTTCACATCCTTGGCTAGTGTTATACCAAGGTTTCCAACTTTTTTGTTTCTATTGAAAATCGGACAGCCTCACTGATTTCTTACTCTTTATGTTTGTCATTTGCATACAAAAAGATACTGATTTTTGTGCATTGATTTTGTATCCTGCCACTTTTCCAAAGGAATTAATCACCTTTGGAAGTTTTGAGATGCAGACTCTCAGGTCACTTATAGACAGGATCATGTCATCTGCACATAGGGCTAACTTAACTTCTTCTTTTCCAATTCGAATCCCCTTTATTTCATTCTCCTGTCTTATTACTTGGGCTGGTATTTCTAGTACTATGATGAAGAGCAGTGTGAGAGTAGGCAACTCTGTCTTGTTCCTCATCTCAGTGGGAACTCCTTTAGTCTTTCCTCATTAAGCATTCTTTGGAATTTAGGTGTTTTATATATAGCATTTACTGTGTTGTGCCTATTCTTTACAGTGTTTTGATCATGAAGTGTTGTTGTATTTTTCAAAGCCCTTCTCCACATCAGTTGAGATAATCATGTGGTTCTTATGGTTAAGTTTATTTATGTGGTGCATTACACTGACCAATTTCTACATGTTGAACCATCCCTGCATCCCTGAGATGAAGCTGACTTGGTCAAGGTGGATAATGCTGTTGATGTGTTGTTGAATTCAGTTTGCAAACTTTTTTTTTTTTTTTTTTTTTTTTTTTTGAGGATCTTTGCATCTTTCTTTTCTTGTTGCATCTCTGACTGGTTTTGGTATTAAGGTGATCATAGCTTTATGAAAGTAGTTGGGTCTCTGATTATAAGAGACATTTTGAGAAAAATTGCTTTCAGTTCTTCCATGAAGGTTTGATAGAATTCAGCTGACAAGCCATCTGGTATTGGACTTTTCTTTGGGGGAGGTTTTTAATTACCTTGTCAATTTCTATGGATGTGATATATTTATTTAGGATATTAATCGGCTCTGTGTTTTGTTTTGGTAGGTGTTCTGTGTCTATTAATTCACTGATTTTTTCTAGATTATTCAATTTTGTGGAGTAGAGGTTGTAGAAGTATGCCCTCAATACTCTTCCAATTTTCTTCATGTCTGTTATAATCTCTCCTTTTACATTTCTGATTTTGTTAATTTGAAAATCCTTTTTTTTTTTTTTTCATTTGTTTGATCAAATTGGCCAGGGGTTTGCCAGTATTGTTCATTTATTCAAATAACCAGCTCTTTATTTCAATGATTTAAAAAATTATTTTCTTAGTTTCCAACTCATTAATTTTTGCTCTACTCTTCATTATTTCTTTCCATGTAGTTATCTTCAGGTTTGATTCTTCTTGTTTTTCTAGTGCCTTTAGGTGGACAGTTAGGTTATTAATTTTGAATCTCTCTCTTTTTGTAATGAAGGTATTTAGCACTATGAATTTTCACAACTTAGGACTGCCATCATTGTGTCCCATAAGTTTTGGTAGGTTGTGTAATCATTACCATTCAATTCTAGGAATTTTACAATTTTTTTTTGAATTTCTTCCATGACCGATCCATTGTTTAAAAGTTTGTTGCTTAGAACAAAAAAGAGGCTGGTGGTATCACCATAACTGATTTTACCCTATACTACAGAGCCATAGTAACAAAAACAGCATGGTACTGGCACAAAAACAGACATGTAGATCAGTGGAACAGAATAGAGGACCCAGATGTAAGCCCAAGTAGCTATAGCCACCTGATATTCGATAAAAATGCCAAAAATACTCATTGGAGAAGAGACAGTCTCTTCAGCAAATGGTGTTTTGAAAACTGGATAAATATCTGCAGAAGGATGAAAATAGATTCTTCTCTCTCGCCATGCACAAGAATTAAGTCCAAATGGATTAAAGACCTTAACATCAGACCGGAAACTTTGAAACTGCTAGAGGAAAAAGTAGGGGAAACCCTTCAACATATTGGTCTTGGCAAAGACTTTCTGAATACAACCCCAATTGCTCAGGCAATAAAACCACAGATTAACCACTGGGACCTAATGAAATTACAAAGATTTTGCACTGCAAAGGACACAGTGAAAAAAGCAAAGAGGCAACCTACAGAATGGGAAAAAATCTTCGCCAGCTATATATCTGATAGAGGATTAATATCTAGGATATACAAAGAACTCAAAAAGTTAAATAATAAGGAATCAAACAAGCCAATCAAAAAATGGGCTATGGAGCTAAATAGAGAGTTCTCAAAGGAAGAAATACGAATGGCATATAAGCATCTAAAAAAATGTTCTACGTCACTAGTCATCAGGGAAATGCAGATTAAAACTACATTGAGATTCCATCTCACTCCTGTCAGATTGGCCACCATCATGAAAACAAATGATCATAAATGTTGGCGGGGATGTGGAAAAAAAGGAACCCTTCTTCACTGCTGGTGGGAATGCAATCTGGTCCAGCCATTGTGGAAAACAGTGTGGAGGTTCCTAAAACAGCTAGAGATTGATTTACCATATGACCCAGCTATAGCGCTCCTAGGCATATATCCAAAGGACTCATCTCATTTCCTTAGAAGTACATGCTCAACCATGTTTATTGCTGCTCAATTTATAATAGCTGGGAAATGGAACCAGCCTAGATGTCCCTCAACAGATGAGTGGATAATGAAGATGTGGTACATTTATACAATGGAGTTCTACTCAGCGGTAAAGAAAAATGAAGTTATGAAATTTGCAGAAAAATGGATGGACCTGGAAAGTATTATACTAAGTCAGGTAACCCAGGCCCAGAAAGCCAAGCGCCACATGTTCTCTCTCATATGTGGATCCTAGCTACAGATGACTGGGCTTCTGCGTGAGAATGAAAATACTTAGTAGCAGAGGCCAGTAAGTTGAAAAGGAGACATAAAGGGTGGAGAAAGGAAGGGAGGAGGATACTTAATAGGTTGATATTGTATATATGTAATTACAATGATTGTAATGGGGAGGTAATATGATGGAGAATGGAATTTCAAACGGGAAAGTGTGGGGGTGGGGAGGGAGGGAATTACCATGGGATATATTTTATAATCATGAAAAATGTTAATAAAAATTAAAAAAAAAAAAAAGTTTGTTGCTTAGTCCCTAAGAGCTGGTAGAGTTCTTGATATATTTGTTGTTGTAAATTTCTATCTCTAAAGCATTATGATCTGACATGAAGCAGGAAGTTACTTCAATTTTCCTGACTTTATGGAAGTATGCTTTTTGGCCTCATATAAGGTCAATTTGGTTAAAGGTTCCATGGGCTGCTGAAAAGAATATGTATTCTGTTGAGTCGGGTGCAAGGTTCTGCAGATGATAGTTAGGCCTAGTTGATCTATGATGTGGTTGAGCTCTCTTATTTCCCTGCTGATTTTCTGCATGGATTATCTGTCTGTTGATGATAGTGGAATATTGAGGTCTCAGACTATGATGGTGTTGGTGTTTATTTCTGTTTTATTTTTGAGTACATTTTGTTTTATAAACTGTGGTTCCCCTGTGTTGGTGCATATATATTTATGATTTTTATGTGCTCATGCTGGATCATTCCCTTGATGAGAAAGAACTGCCCTTCTTTGTCCTTTGTGATTACTTTTGGCATGGAATCTATTTTATCAGATATTAATATAGCTACACACACTTGTTTTTTTTTATTTCCATTTGCTTGGAATATCATTTTCTATCCTTACTCCTTGAGGAGGTGTCTATCTTTAGCAGTGAGGTAGGTTTCTTGAAGACATCAGATAGAAGGGTCCAGATTTTTGATCTATCTTGATAAACTGTGTCTTTTGATGGGTAAGTTAAGGTCATTAATATTTAAGGTTATTACTATAATATTTGAATTAATCCCTGCCATGATGAGATGTTTTATGGGGTTTAATGTTTTCTTGTGTTTTGTAATATTTTGAGCCTGATCTATTTTTGTTATTGTGATCTTCTACTTGTTGGCTCTTGAGATTGGTTATTTGATTGTTCTGTGTAGAGTATTAGGTTGGAATCCATAGTTTTTCAGACTTTGTAAAAGTCTTCTGGCTTTAAGGATTTCCATTGAGAAATCTGATATACTTCTGATTGGATTTCCTTTGTATGTTGTGAGTTGTTCCTATTTTACTTCTTTTAATACTGTCTCTTTATTTTCATTGTTTAGAGTTTTAACTATGATGTGCTTCAGAGAGTTTCTTCTTTGGTTCTATGTTTGGTGCTTTGTGGACTTCTTGTAACTGGATGGGCTTCTCTTTTGAGAGATTTGCAAATTTTTCTTCAATAATTTTGTTCAATATGTTCTCTATCATCTGGCCTGGATTTCCTCTTGATCCAGATGTTTGGTCACTTTAGAGTATCTCATAGTTCCCTCATATTCTTTTCACTTTATTTTTTTGAACTTAGTTAAGTTTTTGGCCTCCTGATCCATTTCTTCTGTCTTGTCTTCTAGGTCAGAGGTTCTGTCTTCCACATGAGTAACTTATGGCTGGACAGTTCTAGATAGGTTATTATAATTAATTTTTGTTTTCTGTTGTGTTGTTTTGCATCATGTCCATCTATTTTTTTAAGGTACAATTTCAGTTCAAAGTTTGGTTTTCTTGATTATTTGTGGAATTCATTGTTGCATTTAATCAAGTCTTCATTAAACTTAATCTACCAGTTGCTGAAATCTCCTATTGCTTGACTCACCTTCAATTCACTCATATTTCTATTGAGTGTAATAATGTTTTCTTCAATCAAGTTAAGCCTACTGTCAAAAACTGATGCTCTAAAAGATGATTTTCTTCAATTTCAATGTTATGATTGATTTTTTTTTTTTTTTGATGGTTTGCTTCTAGTTCAGTGATTTCTTTTTGAGCAGGTTCTCGATTGTTCTGTTTTCATTTGGGGAATAAATTTCTGTTGATTGCTCAATGATTTCGTTGTAGGGCTAGGCAGCCTTCATGGAGTTCTCTGTTTTCTGACTTCCATTGGCTTTTTTGCATTGTTCTCTACCCATTTTAGGGAGAAATTATCTTATTGAGGAGGAAGCATGATTTTTGTCCTTTGGCTAGTGTACCCTCTGAATCAAGTGGACAGAGATGTTAGTACCCAATAGCCCATTAGGATACCAGAGCAAAAGTCCTGATTCCATAGCCCACACAGGGAGCAGGCCTTCCCATGGAAGTCACAATGGGACCTACCAGGATCAGGGAAATGGGAAGAGACAGGGAACAATGATCTGGCCTAATCACTCCTTGCCATTCCTTCCCACACACCCTCCTGCACAGGGAACCTGGAACAGGGAACTGGGAGGAACCAGGAATCAGGGATCTGGCTTACAAGCTCCACCCCATGTCCATCTGCACACTGTCTGAAGCAGGGAACCTAGACCAGGGAACTGAGAGGAGCAGGGAAACAGGGGTCTGCCCTACTTACTCAGGGCCTGCCCACATACCCATCCAAGCAGGAAACTGAAATCAGGTAGCAGGGAGGAGGAGGGAAACAGGGGTCTGGCCTACTCACTCCACACCATGTCTGCCCACCAAGAAAGACAATTCTCTCTGATAGAATTCAATGCAGAAACAATGTAGACCCATGTTCAGGAGCTACAGAGTATCATGGCCTGGAAATCCAGATACAATTTTGAAACATTACAACTTATACTGAGAGGTAAAATCTCATTCCCATGAATATAAGTTGTTCTTCATTTGTTATAAATGAGAAATGAGGCACTTATATTCATATAAGTTTATAGGATACAAAGTGATGTTTTTGATACAATTATGGACTAGTTAAATAAAAGTATTTAACACCTCTATCACCTCCAATTCTTAGCATTTTTGGTAGTGAGAATATTTAAAACTTACTCTCTTAGCAGTTTTGAACTGCACACTGTTTTTGTTGGTTAACTGTATCCAAATGCCAGCCAATGGATTAATGATTTCTTCCTAGCTAGGATTTTGTACCTTTGGCCATCATTACTTCCCATCCCTCTGCTCCAAACTCTTTCACTGCCATTGTACTCCGTTGCTATGAAGAGAGAGCATGTGATATTGGTCTCTGTGTGATCTATTTTATTTAGCATAATGAGCTCCAGTTCCAATTCTGGTTGCAAATGACAGAATTTCCTTCTTATTTTAAATCTAATATTCCATTGTCTATAATTACCACTTTTTTTAAGCTATTCACCTGTTGATCAACACATATATTGGTTTTCATGACTTGACCATTTTAGTTCTTTTATAATGAAGATGGGAGTACATAATTCACTTTACAAAATTTACTTAACTATTTTAGGTAAATTTCCAGAATTGAGATAAGTACATGACATATAATTCTATTTTTAGGGTTTTTTTTTTTTTGAGAAAATCTCCATGTAATTGCCCATTATAGCTATATTAGTTTATTTTTCCACCAACAGGGGAAATTGTCTGAAAATTTGTGGTCTTTATCACTTGGTTACCAATTATAATATATTGCTATTCTTTAGTTATATATTTCTTTGATGGTGATATCAACTATTTTTCATGTTTTATGGCATGTATGTCTTCTTTTCACCAAAGATAATTCCAACTCCTTGCTCAGTTTTAATTTTTTTTATGTTTCACACTACTAAGTTTCTTGAGATCCTTGATCATTTTCTTTATTTTTGTTTCTTTTCTTTTCTTTTCTTTCTTTTTTTTTTTTTTTTTTTTTTTTTTTTGGCTCCTATACTAAAGAATGAACTCAAGCCTTAAACATGCTAGTCAAGTGCTCTATCCCTGAGCCACAAAAACATTTTCCAATCTATTGCCTGTGCTTTCCAAACCAAGTTAAAAATGAAATCCTCTGGGCCAAGCTGTTTTTGATGAATTTTCTAACTAACAAATTAAAGCATACCTGTGCAATCTATCTTGAGTATTCTTTAAATATGTTGGTTGGAACCACTTAAGCCTTTTTCTAAAAACCCACTCATCATGTGGTGAGAATTTACAAGCTAAGATTTTGTATAGAATAGGCATCATCATCAACAACCTCATCTAAAGGCATTCAACCATTTGCCAATAGCAATTCCCAGACATGTGAAGAAATTCTTTAAATCTAAGAACAACCTTATTAAATACCAGAAGAACCTTCACATGGTTCCAGTGCCAGGCAGCATTGTGCTACAGTGTTTGGTTCCTATCTATGGCTAAAAAAATCCCTTGACATTCTCCCTGTTTTCATATGGATCTGTTTGTCCTGTTTGAAAATCTGGGCTGGCATTGACCACTTTGACCATAGAACACAGGAGAAATGATACTATGTGACTTCCATCTCTACTGAAAGAATTTCAGTTTCTGCCTCCTTTTCCAGAGAACACTTCTAATTAATGCCAGCTTTCATAGAAGAAAGAATATCAGAGTTATGGGGAGCTCAGTCTCTGCATTATGAACACCAGCCACATGGTACTTGTTGATCCTCTGGTGGGAAGCGCCTCAGAGCTTCACTGCTTCGTTAAACCCTTTCAGAACATCAATCTGTGAGCAAAGTAAATGTGTCTTTACTTTAATTTTTGAAACCATTAATTTTATGGTGGGTTTGTTCTGAGACAATGGAATAAATAGGCAAGAACTCTCTTTAATATGCAACCCATATTCAGTCTCTAAAACATTCATGCATTTTGAGAAAATTGTTTAACCTCTCAGCCTCAATTTTCTCACCTAAAAAATGGCCATCATCTACCTCTGAGAATCTTTATGAGAATGAACATATGTGAATATTCTGAAATAAAAATTGTCAACAGTTATCATCATTATTGAAATCAATAGGAAAATTTATAGCCCAGGGTATCCAAGTAACTCTCTAGAGATGCAAAACTCCTTATGATTATTTAAGTTTGTCACCCTCTGCTTTTTATCATGTCAATTCATATTTTCAACTGGCAGATGTTCACCTTGGAAGTCATAAAGCTTGGGTTGGAAAGCAGACAGGTGCTGAGTTAATAGAAGTTATTACTGTATGTGGGAAATTTTCACTGAGAATTGAATGAGCTTAACAAACCTCTCTGTACCTGCATATGGTACCCAAGACAGTCAGTGCTGGAGAGGGATATATAAAGATAAAGTAGTCAGTTCAAACACATATATTTTAGCTTTGCCTTAACCTAGGCCCTTCTGATATCCCTGGGCTGAGGTAATAAATGGTAGATGTCCACTGGACTAGTCACCCAAATAATTAGCAAGTCTGATAGAATGTATCACAGTTATAATTTCCCACAAAGAAGATGAAATGCCTTCTAAAGGCAATGCTAGTGCTTTGTAGACATTCCATCAGTGATCATTTAATTGAAACAAGTGAATAGTATTGATCATTGGACTGTAAGGATCTGAGCTCCACTGTCAGTACCTTAATTGCCAGAACTTTAACTACTGACTTATGTTTTCCATACCTTAAGAACAGATGCGTTGTCTAACTTGATATAAATGTACATAGTTGCTTTTTAATTGCAAAGATATTATCATATAATAGATATCACATGGGTTCTGTAGGTAGGCTACCTAGATTAAAATCTTACTTCATCATTTATTATCTGTGTGACTTTAAGTAATTTATATAATTTCCATTTGTCTTTCTCCTTTCTTTAAAAATAGTCTTATTAAAAAGATCTACTCATTGAGACCTTACCAGGGCAAACTAAATTAATGCAAATGTTTCTCAAATTTCAATACAATTACACTGTGATAAACCCATAATGAGTTGAAAATATCCTAAATTGATAGTACATTAAATGCATCTAATCCACCAACCACCATCGCTAAGCAACACAGCATAGTGTAGAATAACAATTGCATCCATCACTGTGACAAAATGCAGTTGATACTAGAAAGCAGGTGGGATCTTATTTTCTATACAATACAGACTTAAGAGAAGACAGATGTGATAAAGCAGAAGTAAATTGTAAGCAATATATAGAAGTAAAAGAAAAACTTCACTCCCCCAAGCCGGGGTGGCGGCCCAAGCCTTTCATGCCAGCTCTCCGGAGGAAGAGGTAAGAGGCCTTGAGTTCAAGGCTAGCCTGAGACTACATAGTGAATTCCAGGTCAGCTTGGGCTAGAGAGATACCCTATCTCAAAAAAAAAAAAAAAAAAAAGGTTACTCTGGAATAAGAACTGCTCCCAAACATGCCCCCATTTCTGTCCCATGTACTTGGTTTGGACTTCAGAATGTTCAGAATATGCTCCCATCCCATTACTGGCCTTACAAATGGATGTACTGCTTTGCTCCATGTCATTCCTTGGTCCATGAGAAGAAGATCTGGGCCAATGTGCCTGATGTCACCTTGGAGAAATGGAAACTACATGGTGGAGATCCAAGCTCAACAGCATGACCTATGTTACTCTGCCCTCTTATTGGGGTTGCCTTTTGGGAGCCTCTAACTCTCCAGGGCATACTCCCTCTGAGTGGTCCTTCTCTGCCAATTACTTGTGGAGGACTGTCACTCTGCTGCTTACTGCTGGGGCAAACCATGGGAAGCAATCCTTCCTTGGAAGTCTAGAAGAGGAGGTAGAATGTAGAGTCCCTTAATAAAGGTGGGTGGAGTGGCCATAGTTGATGGAATGACCATATGCAATGTCACCCAAAGAGCCACATGAATCTTAATATGATCTGAATAAGAAGAGAGAAACTGCATTAATATATTGGTACATTTGCAAAGCAATCAAGTCTCCATCAAGAGGGCAAAAGTAAGAAGGAATGGTACCATTTCAAAGGCATTAAATATAGGCATCCATACATGACAACACAAAGTAAAATCCAGGAAAACAAGAGATAAACAATCCTATAAAAATGGTTAAGTTATGGAAAAAGGGAATTCCCAGGAGTTTAGCCATAGAGGAAACAAAGAACTGCTTATCTGGTAGGAGCAGAGGCTAACCCTTTATTTTGGCAAGTAGATCTCATTCCAAGAGTGAGGTAGGGTCTCAAGAAAGAAAACCGTAAAGTGGATAACTCTCCATGAATATCAAAGAAGTTGTGGGAAATAATTCTCTGTACAGGTTGTCCCACTATCCCCTGGATAGTAACATTTTGGTAGCAATGAGACCTAGGAGATAAAGAAAAACAAAACAAAACAAAAAACAGATTGGACCATTGGGATCCTAAGTAGATCAGGAATGAGCCCTACTGATTTCTCACAGTGAGTAGTCTAGGGATCATTAATAACTAAAGCTATAGGAAGAGCCTGTAGAGAGGCCTGTCACCATCATTGATCTATAGTAGGGAATGCCCTTATCTAGAGGTAAAAGAATCTGCTTACCATTTGTCTTCCCACTGGTTTTTTTTTTTTTTTTCCCTTACAGATCTAGCCAGGTGCATTGCAAGGGCCTCTACCTCATTTCATTTCTGTGGGCTTTGGTAGGCAGAAAATCATGGCATATATCTATATATCTATCTATATCTATATCTAATCTATATCTATATCTATATATCTATATCTATATCTATATCTATATCTATATCTATATCTATATCTATATCTATATCTATATCTATATCTATATCTATATCTATATCTATATCTATATCTATATCTATATCTATCTATCTACCTACCTACCTATCTATCTATGTATCTATCTATCTATCTATCTATCTATCTATCTATCTATCTATCTATCTATCTATCTATCTCTATATATGGTGGAAGAGGCTAGTAGCTAACCTCAGGGCTCCTGGGAAACTGAAGGTGTGGGCAGTACCTTCCAATGAGTAGCTGAGATAAGAAATCTGAGATGACAACACTGCTGCTTGCCTGATAGCCTTTGTTTCTGGCTGGAGAGTTCATATATTGCTGCTGCTCCCGCTGCTTTGTTTATATCAGATTCCTGCTGCTTTGGTCTTCCAAATTATCCTGGAAACCAGACATTCTCTAGGAATATTTCAGATCTTCAATACCAGATTGCGCCTGATGAAGCATCCAACTACATAGGTTGAACAAATTCTTAGCTCCTCCTGAATAGCCACTGTTGGGCCAATCTACCCTTATATGGAAGTCAGACAAGTTCTTCTTTATCATAAATATACACCACACACACACACACACACACAGAGAGAGAGAGAGAGAGAGAGAGAGAGAGAGAGAGAGAGAGAGAGAGAGCTCTGTTTCTCTATAGAATCCTGTCTGAAACTGGAAGAATATGTCATACAGTTTTGTACCTCTAGAGAGATGGCTAACTAGCAACTGCGCTCATTGTCACTGTCCAGTGTCCTGAAAAAGTATTATAGAGCACATCACTAGACCAGGGAGAGATTCAAATTCAAATCTAATGTACGGATTCTAACTAAGGTCATGTGACTGTGCACTATCATAAAGTTGGAAAATCTTAAGTTCAACCATCTCACATCAGAGGCTATCTGCATTTTCCAAGTACTTACTGTATTTCCCATGTACTTAGTACACAGTAACTTCCAGGTAAATATATGCGAAATAGCTATTTTTATAACTATTAATATGATAATTAAATTATATTTTAGGTATAAGAAAGTTGAAGTTAAACAATTTAAACTCCTGATCATTTTAAGATTGGAAAGTCACAATAGGACTAAATTGAAATAGATGCTATAGATGAGGAAAATATATAGTATTCAAATTCTACTAAAATAAAAAAAGTTAAGACTTTCTCAATGCAATGCATTTTCCAGTGTTGTACCTTTGTTGCTATAATTCATTAAAGTTTTTAAGGTCATTAAAAATTTCTTATTCTCTAGTACACATTAAGAAATAAAAATATTAAATTAGCCAAGAATGGTGGTGCACTACTTTAATCCCAGCACTTGGGTGGTGGGGGGGGTAGAGGTAGGAGGATCACTGTGAGTTCAAGGCCAGCGATCACATACTGAATTCCAGTTCCACCTGGGCTAGGGTGAGATCATACATCAAATAAATAAATAAAAATAAACAACAAAAAATTAAAAAAATAAACATAAAGTAAAATATAAGGTTAAGAAAAATTCCAGGTTGCAAAAGTTTTAGTTTTGTGACTCAGATTTGGCTAGATCATCCATAAGGACAGATGTAGCACTATCTTTCCAATTTAGGACCAATTTGCACTACTTGGATTAAGTTGCTGTTTGAGAAAATCTGAAACAAAATAAAATCAATGAAAAACTTGAAAGAAGCATGTTCCAAAATTGATTAATAACAGCAATGATTTACAGAACTTGGGAGGTAGTACAATGAGTTAAGAAGTTCTTAAATAGCAAATGGTTATGGCTGTAGGGAAGGCACAGTCTGTAAGGTGTTTGCCAAGAAAGCATGAGGACTTAAGACTGAGTCACCAGCAAGCAGGTGTGTTGACAAACTTCTGAAATCTCTGCACTGGGTAGGCAAAGACAGGAGGATGACTGGGACTTGCTGTGTAGCTGATGAAAGGAAATGTATTTATTCTGGGTTACAGTCTTGAGGGGAAGTTCCATGATAGCAAAGGAAAACATTACACAAGCAAAGGTTGGCCATCCCCTCTGCCACAGCAGATGGAAAACAACAGCAAGAAAGTTGGGCAAACTAAAACTGGCAAACTAGGGTCTAATAAACCTCAAGGCCCATCCCAGGCAGCACAACTCCTCTAGCAAGGGTCTACCTGCCAAGTTGCCATCAACTGTGAAACAAGCACTCAAAACACATGAATTTGTGGGGGATACCTGACTTAAAACACCACAGTTATTCTAGCAGAACTGGTAAGCTTTAGGTACAGCAAGAGACTTTGTTCCAAAAATTAAGGTGGATAATGACCAAGTAAGATATCCAACATTGATCTCAGGCCTTGACATACATATGCGCACATGTGTGCACACACCTGTCAAAACAGTTGTGTCCATACAAAGGCACATATTATACATATGCATGCACATCATTAGCACAATAAATAGATAAAGTGTAAATAAGTACATAAAGAAAAAAGAAAATGATTATTTCTGAATGCATAAGGATCAGCTAAAGAATGAATATCTGAATAGAGGCAATAGTCCAAGAGTAGAGCAAGCAGGGTAAGTTCAAGGAAAAGAATAATTGTCAAACAAATTGATATATGGATAGAGTCCACAAATTATGAAAGACCAACTTTCAGTTGTCACACACAGATATAAAGCACAGGAAATAAATGAACATATTTGCTTAAAGACTAATTAAAATGTGAATGTCAGGGTTGGATATATGGATCAGCTGGTAAGGCACTTGTCTACAGAGCCTAATGACCAGCATTCCATTCCCCAGTATTCACATAAGCTAGATGAATAAAATGGTAATTGGATCTGTAGTTCATTTGCAGTGGCTAGAGACCATGGTGCACCAAGTCTCTCACTATCCTCTCTCTTAGAAATAAGTAAATAAATAAAATATGTTTAAAAAGTGAATGTGGATACACATATAGGTTATCAGAAAGAATATTCATAAGGTAAAGATTAATCCTGCTCCCTAAATCAGCCTTATAGCATATTAATCCCGACCCCCACCCCACCATCCCAGGTAACTGGTTATGTAGTTCATGTGAGAGTGACTTTCTTCAATTTAAGCACACTTCAAAAGTCAAACTTAAAACCAAATCAAGCAAAAACACTCAAGTGTATAATCGCCATAGAATGCCAAAGCCCAAATTTAGGTTTATAGGAGTTGATCTTTATATTTCTACTCGTGACCTTATTTTCCCTTTTGTGATTCCCCTTCCCATATATTATAAATCAAATAGTCATTAGCTAAAGTCTCTCCTCTTTACACTCAATCTTTGAGAAAGGAGTAACTAGTATTAAGACTGTTAAGCAGACATTGGATAGTGATCAGATATAGCAAAAGAAATTTCTCTGGTCTAGAGTGACAGCATTTAACCTTTCCAAAACTTGGTAGTATGTAGATCAGTCCGAGTGGACTCTATTCTGAAGTTTCATGAAATGTCCCCTCAACTTCTTATGTACTACAATGGCATGGTCTCTCCAGGCCAGTTATTACAGTAGACACTCTGCTTCTCACTATCTCCTAGATAACCTTTATGTGCTTCTGCTACAACTTTCAAGAAAATAGGTTGCAGCTATGGTTTTCCCAATAGATGTTCCACAGAGACATTTCTATGTGTCTGACCCTTAGAATACTAGGTAATTCAAAATTCCGATCTTATTGATTCTCTAGACTCTACCTAGAGTTTTGACACTCTAAATTCTATCCTATTCAATGTTTCTATCATCCCTGTCTTTATTTCCCTGTTTCTCCTCTCAGAAGTCTTGCATATAGTTATTTTGTGCTCTCTAGAGAGAGAGTCTGTTATGAGTGAGGAATTGATACAAGGCTTTTCTTCAAGGCCCAAATTGTATGCCATAGGTAATTTGGTACTTAAAAACACTGTAATCATGGCTGGAGAGATGGCTTAGCGGTTAAGCGCTTGCCTGTGAAGCCTAAGGACCCTGGTTCAAGGCTAGATTCCCCAGGACCTATGTTAGCCAGATGAACAAGTGGGCACATGCGTCTGGCGTTTGTTTGACGTGGCTGGAGGAACTGGCGTGCCCATTCTCTCTCTCTGTCTCTCTGTCTCTCTGTCTCTCTCTCTCTCTCTCTGTCTTTCTCTGTCTGTCTGTTGCTCTCAAGTCAATAAATAAAAATAAACAAAAATTTTAAAAAAATCACTGTAATCTGGAGTATTTTTTTTTTTGCAATCCAAAAGCCTTTATAAAATTCAAGACACCTTCTGCTTCTGATTTATAGAACTTTTATTGATTGATTGATTGATTGATTTTTCAAGGTAGTTTCTTACTCTAGACTAGAGTGACCTGGAATTCACTATGTAGTTTCGAGCTGGCCTTGAACTCACAGCAATCCTCCTACTTCTGCCTCCTGAGGGCTGGGATTAAAGGCATGCACCACAAGGCCCAGCTATAAAACTTTTCTTGAGAAAACTAGTATGATTATGTTCAAGGATACAAAATTTGATTGGATAACAAAAATTACTATAAGAGCTTTTCAGTGGATAATAAATATCCAGTTGCCACTAAGTCAACAAATCACAGCATTACTGGACCTGATTGTAGCTATCTTTAAAATAATTGATTTTAGACATTTCCTCAGAATTTCAGTGCTTTTTTTTGGTTGTTGTTCTTTTGAGCCTTTTCTCACATGGCTTATTTTGTTCCAATTTGCTACCCTCTCTCCCTTTGCCTAGCAATTCGATAATTACACAGTGTAACATTGTGGGATAAAGTGCAATCTTTGGGTTTGTAATTTTAAAGTCCCTCTTCATTGCTTAATACATGGAAGGTGTTGTGCTGCTCATTTAACCTCTTTTCCTCACTTCCACCATTTGCAAAATGGGAACACATTACTTCTACAAGGATTTATCATGAAGATTAAGTGAAGTACCAGGAAAGTACTTCACTGGTAAATCAGCTCTCTAAAAGCATTAGCTATTTTCACTTGCTTTTTAGAGTTTTTTAATGCTTTTGCATCCAGATAGCCTTTGCATGTGATTTTCAGTTTGGGCTTAGGACTCATCCCTTGATGTCTTGTAGCTCCTTATTCCAATTAATTTCTTCCTTCCTTCCTTCCTTCCTTCCTTCCTTCCTTCCTTCCTTCCTTCCTTCCTTCCTTCCTTCCTCCCTCCCTCCCTCCCTCCCTCCCTCCCTCTCTCTCTCTCTCTCTCTCTCTCTCCCTCTTTCTTTCTTTCTTTCTTTCTTTCTTTCTTTCTTTCTTTCTTTCTTTCTTTCTTTCTTTCTTTCTTTCTTTCTTTCTTTCTTCCTTTTTCTTGACCTGAACAGTCACTACAGTCAAGGGATAATAGAAGTCAGTCTGTATGAGTATGAAAAGAAGAAGAAGAAGAAGAAGAAGAAGAAGAAGGAGGAGGAGGAGGAGGAGGAGGAGGAGGAGGAGGAGGAGGAGGAGGAGGAGGAGGAGGAGGAGGAGGAGGAAGAGGAGGAGGAGGAGGAGGAGGAGGAGGAGGAGGAGGAGGAGGAGGAGGAAGAGGAGGAGGAGGAAGAGGAGAAGAAGAAGAAGAGGAAGACAGAAACACTGTTTGGCCAGCTACAAGGTGCATTTTCATTTTTATGGAGGACAGCAGGCTTTTTACAAAAAGAGACCAAGCACTTGCTAATATATTTCCTGTAACATTTTATGTTTTCTTCTCCAAATCTATGTCATATCATATGCTTCCCTTTTGTTACACTAGTGTACCAGGATATTTGATGGGAGAGATATGAGGAAGAAGGGAAATATAAAATGAATTGTTTAAAATATTAGTTGAAGTACTGCTATCCCTACATTTTCACATAAAACTGGTCAATAAGACAAATGACATAGCTAAATTCACAGATAATGTAAATCAGGTCTAAGTTGAAATATTAAGACTGCTATCTTGGTTTTTCCATGAGTATAATTCTACTTATGGGAGAGTGCCTTCTCTGAGGAATACATTGTAAGTGATTTCTGCTCACTCATGACAGAGATTATGATTCTCGAAATTGGATCCTGGCTTTTACAGAGAGGACTTGCCTGACTTGTTTGGATCATTTTCCTTAATGCTCAAAGCTTTACTCTTAACCTTATTGAGTTGAATCTTGTTCCAGTGTCTCAAGTTCCTTGCCACAGATACAAGTTTTTATCTTAAAGAAAATCCTTCATTTTCTGTGTCTGCTGAGAGTTCCAGGGCCTGGATATCATCTAGTCTTTGGGTAACATCTTCCAGATTTGTTTTAAGCTGATTACATGTTGCTGAACAATCAGATTTTCTGCCTTAAGCACTACAAAACCAAGTGATGACAGTACTGGCTCTTGGCCACCAGCAACGTGATGACATTGCATGGGGCTTTGATGGCTATGGCGTGATCCTGGGTGTTCTCAACTGGTTACACATCCTGAACAAGTATAGAGGGAATCTTTCCCAGGTTGAGTCACAAGCAGTGAAGTGAGGACTGCTCTGTGTCATAGCTGTTGGTGCCATGCCCTCCCCATATTCCTTTATGGTTATCTATATTTTATCATTTCTGTGAAAAATCTTACATTCTATGCATGTTACTAATCCTTGTAGAGGAAGATCACTATTTCTGATAATCTAAAATAAGAACTACTGCCAGGCAAGTGTTCATTTTTTCCAGAAAGGTAAATGGAACATGACAAATTCATTTAAGAAAGATGAAACTTCAAATGTGGAAAATCTTGAATCAGAGCTCTATTTACCCAATTTTGATGAGTCATCTTCTCTCTTCTTGCAAGATTCTGAGCTCTTGAGCCATAGGTACTAATGGCCTGTGCATCATATGTTATCCCATTATGGTGAGTCTGTGATTTGTTTTTATGTTATACCCTACCAAGGTAAGTGCAGTTTACACTGTACAGAACAATCAGCTTTATAAGGGTTGTGTGTAACTGAATCCTGAATGCAAAATCCTGGGGAACTGTAGTGGCTTCAACCTGTCCTGAATAAAGTTCAGACAACCATGATAACATACAGTGGGATTTAATTGTCCCATTCTTCTCACAGATTACATGCCTGTACCTTTCATGATTGTGTTTTAGCCTATTTTTTAAGTAATTTTTGAGAAAGCGTATAATAACTTAATAATCTGGGAGCTTATTTGTCTGAAGATGTATTTATTTTTCTCACATTTTTCTAATGAATTTTTCTTTCTGCTTTGCTTAATTTCCAAAATGTCCAAGTATTTTGTATTTTAAATTCTGGGATTCCTTGTTATTTTGCTATATATTTTTAAATAGCGCACTGTTTTTGTTTCATAGATCTAGCACTTTATTTATGTAAAATGGCCCTTTACACTTCATGGTTCCTTTATTTTCTAGTTTCGTGCTTTACACCTGTAAATTATTTACTTGTAGTTTGTGCAATTATATTATGTGTAGAAAAGACAGCCCATGTCCAATGTGTTCCATTAATGTGTCTATCTGTTCAAATTTCCATAGGTAAATTCTTATGTGTAATTAAATATACCTTACACCTTATTGGATACTTCTGTCAGCTGATTGAGCACTTTCACCTTTATGATAAGTTCTTAATGTGATACTATGGTCCTGATTTTATTGCTATCACTGAATTTTTCAATATTGCCATGCTTTTCTCTATGCAATCACTAAGATTTTAGAAAACCTCTGTCACTGTCTCAGTGTATTGCCACTGCTACAACACAGTACCATAGACCAGATTATTATAACAAACACAAATTTACTGACTTGATGTTTGCAGGATAGGAAATCTAAGTTAACAGGGCAGCATGTATGTAGGTCTTCATGTTGTGTTGCAAAATGGCAGAACTATGCAAAGAAGAAAGCCAAAAGATGAGTGAGAGTGGAAGAACACCCTCCCCTGGCAAGTGTACTAGTACACCCACAAGTCTACAAGTTCAGTGTCTCAACAAGCCTCAACTCCCAACGACTTCACAGCACTTATCACATGTCAACATGAGTTTTGAAGTGACCGGCATTTAAATCATAGACATCACTGTTGGCAAGGTGATTGTTGCAAATGTTTATTTTTTTTTTCTATATTTATTTCTGGTGATAGTTTCTCAGGTAGCTGAACTCCATTTCTGAAGCCACTGATTTTTGGGTCCTAATATTATTGCAATTCAAATGTTTGCATAATTTGAATCACCCACAGGAAACACAATTTTGCTTTATGGTTTATTTATTTATTTTTTCTTTCAGAATGTGGTCTCATCTGTTTTCTGATGCCTCTCTGTTTGTTTTGTCCCAGGTTGACCTGTCAATTGATGAGACTGGGGTATTGAAGTCACCCACTACCACTGTGTTTGGTGTTATCTGTGACCTTAGTTCTAATAGTGTTTGTTTGCTGAATTTGGGAGTCCCCATGTTAGGTGCATATATGTTTAGGATTGTAATGTCCTCCTGTTGGAGTGTGCCCCTAATCAATATAAAGTGACCTTCCTTATCTTTCTTGACTAACGTTGGACTGATGTCTACCTTTTCAGATGTTAGGATAGCAACCCCAGCTTGTTTTCAAGGCCCATTTGCTTGAAACACCGTTTTCCAACCTTTCAACCTAAGATAATGTCCATCCTTTGTAGAAAGGTGAGTTTCTTGGAGACAACAAATTGTAGGATCCTGCTTTTTAACACAGTCTGCAAACCTATGTCTTTTAGTTGGAGCATTGAGGCCATTGATATTAAGAGACATTATTGAAAGGTTTGTATTTATGTTTGCCATTTTGTTTTTTGTAGTTCCGGTTCTACCTTTGCTCTCTGTGTTAACTAGTATTTGAGTATTGTTTGCTTTTTCCAGGTTCCTTATATGTGTGCTTTTCCTTCTCTTTGGCATGGAGGATTCTTTCAAGTATTTTCTGTAGAACTTGTTTTGTCTTCAAATACTCCTTTAGCCTGCTTTTGTGGTGGAATGTCCTTATTTCTCCATCTATTTGAATGAATAGCTTTGCAGGATAAAATAACCTTGGTTGACAGTTGTTATCTTTCAGAACTTGGAATATATCACTCCAAGCCCTTCTGGCTTTTAAAGTTTGTGTTGAGTAATCTGCTGTAGTCCTGATGGGCTTGCCTTTGTAGGTACCCTGATTTTTCTCTCTATCTGCTTTCAATATTTTTTCCTTGGATTGTGTGTTTGGTAGTTTGATTATAATATGGCGAGGAGAGGTTCCTTCCAGGTTTTGTCTGGCTGGGGATCTAAAGGCTTCCTGTATCTGCATTGGCATCTCTTTCCCAGTTTGGGGGAAGTTTTCTTCTATGATTTTGTTGAAGAAGCCTACTATGCCTTTGGAGTGAAATTCTTCTCCTTCTACTATGCCCTGAATTCTTTTATTTTTTTATTTTTTATTTTTATTTTCTCTCATAAGGAATTCCATTTATTTCTCTTTAAATCACCTGAAGTATTTTCTTTTATTTTTCTCAATTTTTATTAACATTTTCCATGATTATAAAACATATCCCATGGTAATACTCTCTCTCCCCCCTGTCCTGAATTCTTATGTTTGATCTTTTCATAGTGTCCCGAATATCTTGAAATTCCCACTCATACTTTTCTATTAGTTTGTCTTTCTCTTTGTTGGACTGTATTAGATCTGCCACCTGGTCTTCTAGGTTAGATATTCTGTCCTATCCTTCACCCACTCTACTTGTGAGATTTTCTACAGAGTTTTTATTTTTATTTTTTTTTTTATTTCATTAACTGTGTTCTTCATTGCTAGTAATTCTGACTGTTTTTTCTTTATTATTTCTGTTTCCTTATTTGTGTCTTGTATTAACTTCTTTATTTCATTAAACTGGTGTTCTACACCTTCTTTGATTCCTTTTATTTCCCCTTTGATTCCTTTGATTTGTTCTTTGACTTCTTTGAACATATTTACAGTCATTCTTTTGAAATCTTTCTCAGGTATTTCCTCTAACTCATTCTCACTGAAGGTCATTTCTGACGCATTAATACTTTTTGGTGCATTTATATCATCTTGAGTTTTAGTGTTTCTTGTGTTATAATGTATATATTTTTGCATCTTGGATTAAGTTAATGCTTGGATTTTCTAGCTAGCTAGGTATTTTGAGCTGTATCAATTGATCTGATGTTATATATCTTTAGGGTAGGAGCTTAAGGTGTTAGGTGTGGCTCTTGAGACTCTCGGAGTAGCTATAAAGGTGTTCCTAGGGATTGGGTTTGCCTGCTATGGAATATTCAAGTAGGCTAAGTGGAACAAAATACAGACAGATTCTAAACTATAACTAAACAATGTACACATTCAATGAAAGACAGTACGAGTATTTATGCAAGAGTAGGCATTATAACAATAAGATCCTCTATCAACAAAGACATTAAGATTTCTGGTCTGTTGAGGGTTCCACGTCAGCTTGTGACCAAGTGAGACCCTTCCCCGGTGTAATCCCAGTTACCTTTTTGGATGAATTTGGTCTCAATGATGGGTCCCTCTTTGGTGCCCTGTGGGTTCAAGTAGGCTGGTTGGATCTCTGGACCGTTGTTCTGTTTTCTGGAGCTGAGCACTGGATTTTCCTGTGGGGCAAGCTGTGTCTGGCAACTGTGACCCCACAGACCTGGCACTGCCACTGCCGCTGCTGGATCCACCACTGCTGCTGTGGCCACCACTGCTGCTGCAGGAGGTGCTGCTGTTGCTGCTGGAGCCAGCTCTGCCAATGTGGGAGCTGGAGCCAGAGCAGCCACTGCCAGAGCTGAAGCTCCTGCTGCTGGAGCCTCTTAGGCTTGCCTATGTGGGCTTTGGATGCCCTGGATCTCTCCTACTTCTCTGCTGCCATTTTAATTTCTTATACACCTCACTTTTTAGTAAAAGTGTGTATTTTGCTGGGTATTCTTTGGCTTTTTCTCCACTTGGCTGCTTTGGTGTGGTTCCTAAGCCACCATCTTAAAGGGAAGTCTCATCTGTTTTCTGCATGCTCAATTCATCCAATCTTTGCAGTATGATGGAATACTTTTCTATGTATTTTCGTTAATTTTGATCAATTTAGCTTAATGTAGGGGCCTTTACTTAAACTTTCATTTTGTTATGCTTTAATATGAGTGGATTCTTGTGAGCTCTGTTCCATCTTATAGAAGAGTATGTTGCTTTCACCTCACAAGTACAAAAGATGTTGTGATATGCTATTCCTTATAGTCTGCTGCACTGAGAATATTTGGGCATGATTAGTAGGGTCAGTAAAGAGGTGGAGGGCAGAGAGGAACACTCTATCAAAAATGTGCTGTCTTCAATGGAGCCTGTGGGTCTGTCCTTTTCTGAGTTTTCTGGCAACTCTTTGTAAGTAGTTGGAAATCTAGAAGCAATGATCTAGGCCACATTTTAAGTTGACTGAACAATACCTCCTTCCACCTCTCATAAGAGCCATTTGTTAATTTCCTGTAGGCCAACAGTATAAGTATCACATGGGAAACTGTTAGAAGTGCAGATTCTGAGTTTCCCTACCTCAGAGCTCTGGAAGTCTGATCTGCACTAACTAGTAAACCTATCAGAGCACTTATGGGCATAATGTTGTTGGCTACGGGAGGGCACACCAATGGCAACTTTTAAAGTGTCTTCCTCTGCTTCTTTTTCTAAAGATAGTCTTATTTCTTTTTATATTTAATTCTATTAAGTTCCACTATATTGCATGTGATGAGATATTTAGCTTCATTTGTGTTGTGATGATTGTCCCCCACCTTTTTGTTTTTATCCTGTTCTCCCTGCATCATCACGAATGTGAATGGTTCTACTTTGTGACAGAGACTAACCCATTGTCATAATAGAGTCTTCTCCCAGTAGACTTTTGGAGGCCTCCTCACAGTATGGAATTTCCAACTACCTCAATGTGTTTCTCTCTCAGTCATTCCCTGAGTATGGGGAAGAGACATTGTGGGAAAAAGATCCATGTTCTAGTTTTACTCTGCTTATTTGCCCTTAGGGTGCCCATGCTGTTATCATAGAATTAAGGTGGTTTTTATGAAGGCTTAACCTTATTAAGACAAATGAATATTTACAAAAGTTATCTTCTACCCATGACACACTGAAATAAAAGTAACAAAAACATGCATCTGTGCTTAAATGTGTGTTATGTTGCAAGGCTTTGTTGCTGGGCAGCACTGGTGTGTTGAAAGCCTGGACATGCTGGCTCTTGATCAGGAGTAGGTTTTGCAGACAAGAAATATTTATTATTTTTATCTTCAACACTCTCCTTTCACAGTGTACTCAAAAATGCCTATTGACTTTTCTTCATGGAAGCTGTGTTGTACTTACAGTCTGGAAAGCTGTAAGGGGTATTAGTGTGAGCTTCCATACATTTCTTTCAACCTTTACCAGGAAAGGCAAACTCCCATGGTGAGAGATAATTCTGTTTTATGACCACTTCTGCTGGATTGTGCCATACTAGGTGTGATCTAACAGAAGTGGTTCAAGTCTATAATGTGCCACGATAGCTCTAATGCAGAGTAACATAATGTATAGGGACAAACAAAAACAGAGTTATTCACAGACCAAAAATAAAACTAAACAGCTGTGTAATATTTGGCTAGAAGACATGTAGAAGTGTAGCAATCAAGATATATCATATAATGGATTTTATGTTCTTAGATATAACATTCTGGTTGGGAATCGAAATATATGATTGAAAATGTAATAGAAGGAGATGAGACAGAGATGAAAAGAAGGCAGGATGGAAAGTCCTGATTTGATTAAAATGATTATAGTATATTTGAAAATTTATTAATCTTAGAAAAATGCATTCTGGACACATGCATTCTTTTTACACTGTTTACATTTAATCCCTAGATTAAACATTGATTTTTTTCCTTTTTTTCTGAAATCTGTACATTTTCATGCAATGATTTTTTTTTTTTATCAAAAATTATTGGAAGGTATTTCTTCACTTTTTTTTTTTTCTCAAGGGAGGGTCTCACTCTAGCCCAAGCAGGCCGGGAATTCACTCCGTAGTCTCTGGGTGGCCTTGTGCTCACAGCGACCCTCCTACCTTTGCTTCACGAGTGCTGAGATTAAAGGTGTGTGCCACCACGCCCCGCTATTTCTTCACTTTGTTGAAATGGCTTGGATTACTCTTGAGCCAAACATCACTTAAGGATCATTGCTCTATGGAAATTTAAGTAATTCATAGAAATATTTATTCCTACTAGAAAAAGAGTAGCTGAAACTGAAAACAAGTATCCAATCTAATAGTAATACCTACTGGATTATTTAGTAAATAGTTTGTTAATAAACATGATGCATATTTCTCTGAACACTAACTGCCTTAGTAGACAGTTATATAAGGTCATGCAGGACCTTTGAAGCATTTGTTTCTGGCTGCCATTATCCCTTTAAAATTTGTCTAGTTAGATATCTATTTTTCATAAAATTCCTCTGGTTACTTTAACTTTCAATCATATTTTCAACTTAGATAACAGACTATTTATTCATTCTTTTTATCAGTGTATATTTTGAAGCTTTTCCCCAACCAGGGCCTAATTCTGGCAGAAGACAAAGCAGTCTGGTCCTATTTTTTTTTTTTTTTTTTTTTTTTTTGGCTTTTCTTGCAGCCCCTCTTTCCCTGCATCATCTATATTATGCTGTCAGATTGGATCTTCCAATGGTTATGTTTGGGGGTAAGTGATTATGGGGAAAGGACATAACCTCATGTTGCAAGTAACAATAACTGCTGGAATTAATGCATTTTGCCTACATATATGGTAAACTGACTTTTTAAAAACCTTTATTTCATATATATATATGATAGACTATACTCTTTTATCCCCTTGTCCCTGGTACTGTTTCCCTGGAGCCCTTTTTAGTGGGCTAATGTGATCCACTGTAGGGTCATTAGGTCTGTCAGTCCCAATGGGAGAGCTGGGGAACTGTGCCTCAAGGTATGCCTAAATACTCTGTGGCTCTTACAGTTTTTTCACCAATCTTCCACAATGTTCCCTGAGCCACAGCAGGCTGGTTGGAAGTCTTGTTTAGTGTTGCATTCTTTGTAGCCTCTGTGTATCTGCTTTGATAGGTTTTGATTGATCATCATGTCTGCCACCATCACCCTATAGCTAGTTGTCAGGCTAGCAGTAAGAGCAGCATTTATGGCACTGATTCTGCTGCTAGTTCTCCTGGGTCCTGGCAGATGTGAAAGAGGTGGAAAGCCTAATGGTGGGCAATCAGTGCTCTTCTTGTCTTACCTGTGGACATTCGTTCTTCTCCCTTTTCTTTACCATCTGTAAAATAAAGCAGATTCTCCAAGCAAGAGTAAGAGCAGCTTGGGCTAAAAGGGCTAAGCAAAGTTATGTGAAACCCCATTCTTCTACTCCAGAGAGCAGTGGGGGTGTCTCTCTGAAGTTTGAATTTCCTGACCATGGGATTGTTACTTGGTTTCTAGTACCAGACAGAAGTTATCTCCCACTGAGCAGGCTTCATGCCCAATCAGAGAACAGTTAGTTACCCACAGAGGCTGTGTGTCACTAGTGCACAAAGTGTGTACTTCTTGCGCAGATGGTTGATTTAACAGTCTGCAGGGTCCCCTGCTTATTCATGCTAATGGTGATCATTGTCCCCTGGAACCTACAGTAGGAATCTCCAGCATATCATGGCTATCCAGGAGGGAGCTAGTTTCCCTTTCAGTTCCAGCATGGTATTCCAATGTCCTGTGACTGCAGCCTTTGGTGTCTTCAACAAAGACATTTATATATAAATTTGTATATAATGTCTATGTCTTGAAGAAAGAGTTGGATTTGAATAATGATGTTTGTAATCATTCCTTACTGAAAAATGCAGCCCCTGATAGGATTGGATCTGTATTCCTCAATGTGACTAGACTAAGGAAGTCAAGTCAAAGACATTATAGACTTGAACCACTTCCGTTAGATCACACCTAGTATGGCACAGTCCAGCAGAAGTGGTCATAAAACAATTATCTCTCACCATGGGAGTTTGCCTTTCCTGGTAAAGGTTGAAAGAAATGTATGGAAGCTCACACTAATACCCCTTACAGCTTTCCAGTCTTATCTTTTAGATCTGGCAGGTAATCAGTAAACTGACTTTTATTACATGAGAACTTTCCTGTCACACAGAGTTCTTTTAACAAAGATTATCTAGACTAAAGGTAGCATTTAATTCTTGCTTCCCCTCCTTTTTAGTTCCCACTTTTGGTTCAGTCTCCTCTCAATCTCTTTGCTGGAGTCCATGACCCTATCAGGCAGTCTCACTTAGCAGAGTCCAAAAAGCTATGGGTAGACTCTACATCTGGAACATGAGAATACACTTCCTTAGTCTAGTCACATTGAGGAATACAGACCCAATCCTATCAGGGGCTGCATTTTTCAGTAAGGAATGATTACAAACATCATTATTCAAATCCAACTCTTTCTTCAAGTCATAGGCCTGAGTTTCATAAGTAGTGAGAATGCTTATCTCAAGAGGAAGGTATCTATGTAAGTAAGCTCTTAAAAATAGATATGAAGCAGTACATCCAATCCAATTTCCTGCATAAGTGTTACAGCACTTCCATGGCAGTAGGGGAAACCAAAAAAGCTAGGGACTGTGGTGTATAACTTTAGCACTAGAGAACCTGCTGCAGAAGCATTATAAATTCCAGGGCAGAGTAAGCTACATAGCATGAGCCTATCTGATTATATATATAAATTTTGGACTCTTGATTCCATTTGGAATCCCAAAGATGATCTAAGTCTTTATGATTCATGTGACTAGGTCCTGAGTATACACTATAACAGCTTAATATTGATTTACCTAGATGCAATTCAGTATCTTAGATTTTTCTCTCTACTTACTAATCTGACTATTAACTAAGTGTGGTGGTTTGAACAGATGGCCCCCAATATCTACAGTTCTTTATCGTTTGTAGTTTGCATCTGCAGCTACCTGGCTGGAGGCAGTGTCACTGGGTGATCTTAAGGTGTGGTGTTGGGTTTCAGATTTCAATCTAAAGATATGCAAAGTGTACATAGCTGGAGTTTCTGAAGTGTGATGTGCTGTGTGGCTTTTGACCTTTTCAGCTTGTGCTTCTCTCTCTCTCTCTGTTTGGGCCTGTGAAGGCAGGCTTCTTCTGCTATTATGGAACTTCCCCTAAATCTGTAAGCTTTAATAAATATCCCTTCCTCCATAACTATGCCTGGTCTGGAAATTCATTTCAGCAAACCTGAATCTGTCTGCTACACTAAGGTTTTTGATTCCTTTCTAAGTATTATGTTAAATTATAGTCAATAGACTATTATCTCCTTAAGAATACATACTAATACAACAACACTTTGTGTTTTTAAATATTTCGGCAAGCCAGACTTAGTCTCTTTCTACAAAATGATTAAATTGAATCTGATATCATTTAGGTACAAATAAGGTTTGAAATGTAATTCTCTGCATGTCATATTTCCAAGAAACACTTAATATAAAATGTATGATTTTGTTTTCCTTTATTTTTCTTACTAAAAATTATCTGTTAGATTCATTCAAGAATTTTAAGCAATGGGTTTCATTGTGTAACCCAGCAATCCTAGCACTTGGTAGCAAAAACAAGAAGACTTCCATGTCAAGTCCAGCCTTTTTGGTTGAAAAATAGCATGTGTTGTATGAATTCTCTGAAAGATGTGAACATGTTTCTATTCACAACGGATGGGGCACCAACACAGGCCAAAGAAATGAGTCTACCCAATATGGCTTAGTGAACCAGTGAGCTTATTAGCATTCCTTATGCAAGTATAGTTCAGGTAATTTATAGGAGCATGTTCACCTTAAAGACAGCTCCATCAATGGAAACCACACCCCAGTGTTGGGGACGACTCATGCAATTGGTATACATGGATCTCCCTGAACAACTTATAGGCAGTTTGGCTAATGGGAGAGAGTCTTCCAGCCTTCAATTATTTATTGCTTTTTATAATGCTTGGGAGAGGCCTTATGGATCTTTTAAATTTCAAGGGCTTTCTGAAATTTGTGAGTTTTGTTTACTTCCTGAGTTTTATGAACCTCTATCCTCCTTCAAGAGGGAAGTCTCAATGTGTAAGAAATACCTATGGAACACCCTGAGTCAGCAGCCTCACAAACAAAACAACTAAACTAACAACCCGCAAATAGCAATAATAAGAAGAAACAAAGCAACAAAACAATAAAAGAGTTAAGAATAGGTGTGAATTCCTTCCATTAAGCAATAAGTGACTACTATAGACCAAAACTTTGTCATCTGAGTATGTGAGTGACATTATGCAACATAACTTACTGCTTTCAATCTGTTAATTTCCACACTGTGGTATACAATGCATTATCTCTGCTCTTAAAAATTCTTGATTCCCGAAGTCAATCTACATGAATATATGATGATTGTATTGATAAAATGCTCTAGAAATACCTAGAGTATACTTGCAATTGTATGTTTTATTCATAGTAGCCATCACTAGACAGTGGTGATTCTTTCTTCAGATGCATTGTAAATTTAAAAACAAAAATCCAATGACATGCTATGACAGACAAAAAGGTGAGCCAAAATTGTGAAATTATTAGTTTCCGCAGAATTAATCCTATCTTCAATATCATACCAGGAATAGGACTAATTCAGCTATTCATTAAAACAATCATGCATTCAATTCAGCTTTATTCTCTGAACATTCAATCATGCATTCAATTCAGCTTTATTCTCTGAACAAAAAGAGAAGGTGATCATTTAATTATACTTAAAAAAAATCTCTTATGGGCTAGGGAGATGGCTTAGTGGTTAAGGTGTTTATCTGAAAAGCCTAAGGACCTTGGTTGAATTCCACAGGACCCACGTCAGCCAGTTGCACTAGGGGGCATGTGTTTGGAATGCGTTTGCAGTGGCTAGTGTCCCTGGTGTGCCTATTCTCTCTTTCTCTCTGCCTCTTCTTCTCTCTCTCTCTCTCTCTCTCTCTCTCTCTCTCAAAGAGACTATAAGGGCTGGAGAGATGACTGACCAGTTAAGGTACTTACCTGAAAAGCCAAAGGACCCAGGTTCTACTCCCCATTACTAATGTAAACCAGATGCAAAAGGTGGTGTATGCAACAGGAGTTTGCAGAGGTTGGAGGCCCAGGCAGGCCCATTCTCTCTCTCTCTCTCTCTCTCTCTCTCTCTCTCTCTCTCTCTCTAAAATAAATAATTAAAAAATTTTTAAAAATTTCTTACCATTCTGATGCACTAGGAAAGACAATGGAGTAAGATATTCTGTCCACAAGGAGGAAAAGGAAACAAACATATAAATATCAGAATTCTGCTGATCTGTATGAACTTCCTCTGCTACCATTCTAGGTTTACACATTTTTCAAGGAAAAACTGTAATGACAATTAATATGTACTAAATGATTGTTTTGTGTACATCAGTTCTTACAACAGCACTTAATATAATTATCATTATCCCGGGTTTTATTAATTATTTTCTGTCTTCATTGTTTATCTCACTCAGTTTCATCATTTATTTATGTGACCTTTACAGTATGTGGGCAAAGCTATCAGGGAAGCATTAGCCTGCCAACACTGCAACCAAACTTACTTTTACTAATGAGTAGCTTCTATAGATTCTTTAGGGTTGTCTGTTTAAAAGGGAATTATGTCAATTAGGAACTATAGTTCAGTAAATGTGTGGAAAGACATGATGTAGAAGGGAATGGAACAGTTTAATCTTTAATTGGCTCTGTCAGATGTTAAGAACAGTAAACTAAAACATGTATATAAAAACATAGATGATAAATATGATCTTTTAATATTAATATATTTTATTTTGTATCCCAGCTCGAATTACAGTTATAAAGGGGAAGAGACATAAATGACAAAAGAAATAAAGTATTTTTATAACTTTTTTGATAATTTAGATGGACTTGGATTTCTAGAGACTTTCTAAATACCTTTACCCTATGATAGGTCATTGTCATTGTTTTCATCATTCTTTAAGGTCTTTTTGTCTATGGCATTGGCCTAATGATGATGCTGTAATTTTATGTCTTCCAGGTCTGTGCTATTAGCTGGGATATTGCCCAGAAGCCCTGTTAGTGAATGAATGTTGATAGTGTATATTATTTATTTCAATGAGAAAATAAGATGTTGATTAGAGTGAAAGAAAAACCAATTTGGATTTCCTAACTGTTCAACAGTAGCCTAATGATCAATGGAGCTTGTCTCTGCATCATATCTTACTAGTCCTTCCCCACTTTCAAGATGCTTTAATTACATTGTCTTTCTTTTAATCTTCATTCCCCTTTTCTTTTTTGTTTATTTATTATTATTTATTTATTTATTTGAGAGTGACAGACAAAGAAAGAGGCAGAAAGAAAGACAGAAAATGGGTGCGCCAGGGCCTCCAGTCACTGCAAACGAACTCCAGACATGTGGGCCCCTTGTGCATCTATCTGGCTAGCGTGGGTCCTGGGGAAACAAGCCTTGAACTGAGGTCCTTAGGCTTCACAAGCAAGCACTTAACCTCTAAGCCATCTCTCCAGCCCTCCTTTTTCTTTTTAAATTAACTATCTTCCTTTGATCCGATTTATCTAGTCTAAAAATTAAAACTGTTCTTTTGAACTGTTCTCCCCACTATTTTTCTTCTTCAACTCTATGATAGACAGAATGCCTCCTTCTAACACTAAGTCAACCATAGCAAATCATGAAGAGCAGAGGCTCTGGTATGCACAAGAGCTTTGCATCTTGGATTTCCTCCATAGACTTGAGGTAGAGAACTCTGTCAGCATTGTATGGTGATAGTAATATAGACAAGTGTATGATAAACAAATGTATTCATTCATTTTTTAGTTATGAAATAAGTTCACTGGAAACTGAAAACTCTTTGGTACACATTTTTATGCCTGAAGCAGAGATACTCATTTCCATCTGGAGAACAGTGTCATGATTAGTGCTTGAATTGACTTTATTGGAAACATAGACTTTATGTGTGAGTAAATGGTTGAATAATGCTTACAAAGCAATAGTCAACAAGTTGAAAAATCAATTTGGTGCAGTATAAATTGAATAAAGTGCTGGATCTATACCTGTATCATTGAGGAAGTATTGTGAGGATGACAGTAATTGTATATGTTAGTGTTAATAACAAATGAAAGGAAAATAACATGGAAACAGAGATGCTATTTTCAAATCCTGTGTAGCAATGATAGTTTGGATGAATTCAATTTAATCTCATAATCTGTTCATTGAAAGTAATAATATAATAGGCAATGTAGGTAAATAATTAAAACCTTGTGATATATGTAGATGCATAATATAGAACATAAGAGATAATTTTTAAAACACTGACTCAAGGAGTAATAAGTCTGTGTCGACCAACTAAGGGTAATGCCAAGTTTTTATCTTGTCTACTAATGTTATTTAGCTCATTACGTGTTTAGTTTACATTTTTATTTTAATGACTTAACAAAGTATGATTTTGTGAAATTTGACACAGATTACTATTGTTTTTTGCTTGACTCTGTCATATTAGAATGATCACTTAAAATGTGGGTAAATACCTTTTGAGTAATTACAATAATAATTTCTATTCATAGAATATAGCTTTGGATTACAAATAATTCTATGGCAAAGTTTTCTATAAAATAATGCTGCATACTTTATCTCTTCCTTATACCTATTTGTATTTTTATTTAAAAATATTTTTTTTATTTATTTACAGGAAAAGAGAGACAGAGAAGATGGGTGTGCCAGGGGCTCTAGCCAGTGCAAAGGAACTCCAGATATATGTTTAACTTTATGCGTCTGGCTTATGTGGGTGCTGGGGAATTGAATGAAACCAAGTCCTAAGGCTCGGAAGGCAAGTTTCTGAACCACTGAGCAATCTCTTCGGCCCCTTAAATCTTATTTTTCTAACCTTATAAATCAAATTCTTCCAAGTAACTGCAGAGATACTGAAATAACTATAAACATCTTTCACAAAAACAAAAAAGTAACTATTAGTTTTCATAAACTAGACTTCTTGTTAAGGAAATGGGTTAGTGTTAAATAGCATAAGATATATCCATCTATCATAATTATCTCCCAAATCTCTTCCATTGGCTTCAAACCTTTCCACAAAATGTTTAGTCATGAATATAATGAATAAAATTGTTAAATTGCATGAAAAGAGTAAATTTAGTTACAATATTACCAGACATATATAGAAAGGCCAGAATATAAATCTACAGATAACCAAGTGTAAGTGAAACTAAAGTGAACACTGCAGGTTTTGAGTGATGGTGAGGTGACTTCCTTAAAGCTCTCACAATGACAATAGTGACAAATAATTAAATCTAGTTTCTTTCTTAAGAATCTGAACTTAAAGCAATACCAAATGTTCCATGCACAAAATCATTCTTGGAAAAACAAACAAACAAACAAACAGAGACTTTTTTTAAAAAAGTATTTAAAACTGATGATAATTTTGTGGTTAAAATGAAGGAAGGCATACTGTAGCAGTTAGCTCTTCATTGCTTAGATAAAACACTTGACCAGAAACAGCTTCTAGAAATAAAGGGTTGATTTCAGCCTACAGATTCAAGAAGAAGGAAAAACATGGCAAGACTCAACAGCAGGACAACACATCTTGTCAGGTCAGCCAGTAGGAACCACCAAGAATGGACTAGCTTGCATTGACAAGCAAGTTCTGTTCTAATAAGCCTCAAGGCATGACACCTCAGTGATCATTTCCACCAGAAAAGCTCTCCCTCCCAAAGTTTTCATCAGCTTGGCATTATACATGAGGCTTACTCACAAATGCATGAAGCTATTGTGTGTGGGGGGTACATTTTTTACTCAAACCACCACATATATAGGACCTTTCTAACCATACATGCTAACTTCACATCTTGTCATATGTGGGAGACATTCTGTAGCATTTCTTCTTCATAGTATGATTTCTTTAGAGACCTAGTTTGAAAATCCTAACAAGGTCTTACAATAGCAGATTGTGGGATGCCATTTGTAACTACAACACTCAATTTATAACATGTTTTTTAAAGGTTGCCAGGTTTCGAAACTGTTGTGCATTGCAAAGTATAATTTTAGTATGTAAATTTTAGGAAAATTTAAATCTTTTAATTACAATAGAGAAAAGGTAACCAGCTTAGAGCCCTTTCAAGCCAATCTTGAAAAGAGAATTATATGTTTCATGAGATCAATATTATACCACTGGTAGTGTGTGCTGTCCAAGAACAATTTCCTGGTACAGTGCATTCTGGAAAGATTAATACATACACTAAGTAGGGAACATTGTAATCTAGAATGATCCATTTGCATTTGTAACTCATGAGTATCCCATACTATCAGTGCTTTGTCATTTTAAATTAGTTACTTGGAAGGAGCATATGGCTCATGCTGAATTTAAGACAACTTTCCTATATCTGCTTTCTGGTACCTTTTAGAGACTTCAGACCATTTGTGTCTTTTGCTCTCTCTTGAGATTCTTTCCAAAGGGTAAGATGCTGATGGCTTGAACCAGGTGTGAAAAGTGGAGGCTGCCCTTACACTTGAACTCTGGAAATGATGGAGATTTCTGCCAGCAGCTGAGATTAACCATGCTACTTGTTGAAGGTGCTCTTTCCCAGAAGGCTCCTTGAGGATTACTTTGTGGTACTTCTTGACACCTTTAAACTTTCAATAGCCATTATACTTACACTTTTTTTATCCTGTCACAACATTTTCCATCAAAATTACATTGATTTCTTTTGTGAAAAATATAGTAATCCTCCTAGTGACTGAATTTTTTCTATTTCTGCCAGAAAGAAATCTATTAAAATGCTTACACATCTCCCACTAACTGATACTATGCATTTAAAATGCTTTTGTAATAATAAGTACCATACAGACATATGTATCCAACAAAGGGCTTCCATTTTTATGATGCTTGAATCTCAAGAACAGATATATTCTTTAAAGAAAAAAAAAGTTGCCAGCTCGGCATTGATTGACATTTGTTTACTTAACTCTCTCCTTTTGAAAGCCTGCACACCTATTTCAACCTTGAACAGTTTCCAACTGTGGTATACTGGAACATTTTTTCATTTATTAAGTTCAGTGTTGCCAACCCAAACAAAGTACAATCAGCGATGATCCGAGCAGACCAAGCTGTCTAGCACCATATAATGTATCTGCATACTAATTTCTAAATTCCCTCACATTTCCAGAGAACTAATGGGATCATTTTCATTCTGTTACAGCAACTCAACAGTTACTGAATCACCATCTGTGTTTTCGTTAACCTGAATCAGATATGAATTCTGTTATTGCAAGGTAGAGCAGCTTGTTTAATGATTCTTAATCTTTTCTTTAATTAAATCATGCAGCCAACCTGAAAAATCTATCTTAATGCAAATTAGGAGCTTTTTTGGCATTCGCTTACAGTAATGCACTAATAAGGTTAATTTATGAAGGTTCTCTTCCAGTCTGTACAGATGATATTTGTTCACTGCATATTTTTAGCATATTGTCCCTTTTTGTAATATTTTAAGTAATAAAAACATAGTTATTTTTCACTTACACAAATGAGAGATGTGTAAGCAGCAATCTCTGTTAACCAAAACTAAGTATGGAAAATATAAAGACTCCTAGGTAACAGGAAGATTCATTTTGCTCAATTCCAATTGTCAGTTGTGTGGAAATAACTATCTCTTTCAAACCAGTTTTAGGTTGTTGAATGTATGTGTGCAGAGAGAGCTGAATAATTAGATAAGGGGGTTTCCCCCCTGAACTATTTTTATCTTTTTGGACAGGAGTTAATATAGAAAGTAAATAAAACATCATAAATAATCCTATGAGAATTTTAGTTATGAAATTATTAGTTACATTTTGACAATCTAAAAATATACTCTTGTTAAAATTATTTTCAAAAGTTATTATGATTAATATTTTTCATGGTACTAAGTTCAGTATAAACACAACAATAGAAATTGAAAAAAATGGCAAATAAGACAGGATAAAACAAGTGGCAATTTTTAAAGACCAGTGGAATTAAAATTTAATAATTGAAAAATTCATGTCTTCTTATGATTACAATATCTACCTAAGATTTTTCTTCATGACCAACATGCTAATCACATATGACAAGACATGTCATTGTGTCATTTCAAAATCAAGACACACAGTAAGATTCTGATTTTTCTAAATATCTTTCAAACCTAGACAATGATATTTACTCTCCAAGACCTCAAATATCTTAGAATGTTTGTTGTGAGCTTAGCACCTTTGCTTCCTAATATGACTTCCAGTCAAATACCTGTATTTCCTTAACTGGTAATTTTTCTTTTGGTCAGATTGCATGATTACTCTATAGTTAGTCATCCAAAAGGGATGGGTGAAACTTCTAAGGAAATTATTAGCATTTTTGCTCTGTCTTATACTTTGAAGTAGCCTATAGTAAGCTGCTCTTAAGTGATGAAGGAAAATCCTGAAATATAGAACAACTTTGGTAATGAACTCATTGTCTCATTATCCCTATGATATTTTGATTTATTTTCAAAATGATTGTCTGATTAATTAATTTTAATACTTTAATCAGTGCCTTTGAGTATAACTGGTTATTGGTTATTTTGAAAGCACAATCCCAAACAAAACTTATTTGTTACTTATCAGGAAATTTTAAAAGTTTTTTTTTTTTTCGTTAAAAGAAAACATTTTGGCAAATTTCATTATGGAGTTCTGATGCACAAGTACATCATCTGTCCCTGAAATCTCTGGGGAAGATTGTAAGTGAATAATGCATGCTGTGACTTTAAAATGGAAACAAATTGTAAAGCACACTGCATTTGGTGATGACCAGGTATTTCAACTCACTTGATTTTACACATAGTATAAATATATGCAAATAATGACCTGTGGTTTTATGTTTCCTAATCTTTGAAGAGATAAAAACATCCTAATACATGAAGGAACAAATTTATTACTGCTTAACCTCTAAGGTCCAGTTTGAGCATTAACTGTGTTTGTTATACCTCCAGGTACAAAAGAGTCCCAAGGGAACTAAGATTAACAAAGAACATCAGTCATTTGGACAACAATTATATAGCTTCATTATAATTAAAATCTAAGAAATAGATACTGGTGTGCCATTGCCACCAGCAAGCACAGAAAAGTGTCTTAAACACTTTGAATCAGAAATTGCAGTATCTGTTGGCATTAGAGATGCTCCTTGGCACAAGTGGAATCTTGCTATTTGGCACCAAATGAGACAGAAATACTTTTACCCAGAAAATTGCTAAGTTTCATTGCCGTTTTATTTCTTTGAGGCAGAAACTATAAAATACTGGATTATTACCTTATAGCAAAGCTGCTATTTAAGAAATTTAAACTAATATTGACAACTGTCAGATCAGTTTCTAGAATTATTGACTTAAGAAGTAGATATAAACTGAGGTGAAGGCAAGGTCAGGTCAATATTTATCTTGTGAATCAATATATTTTGATATTAACAAAAGGTAAGGTTTAGTACATGGTGGATAGGAAAAGGATATAGTGGATTGAAAAGTTTATCATTTTGAAATTTCCTTAGAAATTTTAACTTATCAGTTTCAAAGATTATCTGCTATTATTTCCCTTAAGGGCATAAAGAATACATCATCCTAAATACTACTACAGAGAACATAAGATGCAGAATATAGATATACAATATTCTTGTCTCTATAAGACAAATGGTTTTCAATCTTATTGCAATATTAGTTATTAAAATTCTTTCCTCATGTTATTACTTATTTATCTGCCACAGAAGAAAGAAGAAACAAATGAGAGGATATTTGATAATACTACATTGGAATTTTGCTCAATTTTTAAACCAATATTACTTGAAATATTGTGCCACAGAATGAGCTACAATTGTTTAGCTACTTTTACCTATTTTAGCCTTATAGATTGAAGGTACCTAATAGGTTGAAGATAAACAAATATTTAACTAATGGTAGGTTTTTTTTCTGTAATTCTTATCTTCAGATTCTTAAAACTTCTCAATCGCAAATTAGTTTGACATAACAGAAAGTTGGTCAAGGACTAGTGAGATGGCTCAGTGGCTAAACATGCTTGCTTGCAAAGTGGAAGAGCAAAGGTTCAATTCCTCTGTATCCACCTAAAGCAGATGCACAAAGTCATACAAACATCTACAGTTAATTTGTAATTTCAGGAGGCCCTGGCACACCTTTGTTCACTCTCAGTCTCTGTTTCTCTCTCAAATAAATCAATAAAAACATTACAAATACAAGAAAATTTGGTCAAGATGTATTAATGTCAACTTTTATGCAGAAGGATATGTAAGAAAAATCTAAAACCTAGTGGCTATACCTCAAGGCCCAAGGTTACAACTTCTTTACTGTAGGATGACAAACTATGACAAATATGGAGTAATATTTAGCAAGCATCACATTACACAATAACAATTGAAATGTTGCAAAGTATATGCAAGGGCTCAGGGATGTGATATGCTATTGTATCAATGGAGAGACTTTGAGGTTCTATATAAAGGGACAAGTAAGAATAGCTACACATTTTAGCCTATGTCAAAGAAACAAGGGAACAGTACAATTTCTTCCAGCCAGTATAAAATTTAACTTTGCCTGAAATCTCATCATCATGACATCATGTTAATGAATCTGTTCTTTTCATATACATAATCTACATTCTATGTTAAATAATATGTTTGTAAGTTTGGAAGTCAGAAAATATGATCAATATGATTTTGCTATTACACACACAGTAGGTTTTTGACAAATGTTTAAGGTTGAATGTAGTCTTGGATAAACTAACAAAATGATGTATTACCTAGAAGTCTGAGACAAAAGATATGATTACATTTTGAGAATACAACTTAAACATCTTAGGTATCCCCACAGCAGTTTTGCACACGATTCCTTTATAAAGTGCATGACAATGTACCTAAGTGCTTTACTTGCTTCTTCTTACAATCAATTTATCTTTTCAAGGATGCAGACTATATATTCTTTGCTTTTTAGGTCCCAACACATCACCTTGTTAGTTCATTTTCCATTGTAATTATAGAATATTACAGACTGCATAATTTATAAACAGTTAAGCTAAACTGACTTACACTTCTGGAGGCCAGGGAATCTAAAAGAATGATACTAGCATCTGGTGAGATACTTACTGCTGCTTAACATAGCAGAAGGGCAAGTGTTCCCAAGTGAGACAGATAAGAAATCTGGCTAAATTCACCCTTCTATCAAGAGACCACTCCAGTGAGAACTAACCAAAATATTGACAATAGCATTAACCCCTTCATGAAGACAAAACCTTTATTACACAACTGCAGACTATATTTCTAAATACTAATTTATTAAAAAGCTGTTAAGTTTCAGTATGTATTTTGGAAAGACATTAAATCTACAGCAACTTTTATGTATCAGGTCTCAGAATTTAATAGAACAAGAACCTTAAATTATAAAGAAAAACTTGTAATAAAATCATTGTTGTAATTAAGCATATTCTATTCAATCAGGAAGGAAAGTCTTTTGGAATGTTTCTGTTTGTTGTGGAGACTTGTACTTGGTTTATGAAAACAGGCAAAGTAGAAGGCTGTGAATTCCTCTGTTTTAATATATCCACCTTTATTTTGTTCCCAGTGAAATACTCATTAGGGTGTTTTGCATATAGATCCACTTTGAAGTGAACAATTTTTACTGGCTTATAGGTACAGTTAAAAATTATACTTCAGGGACTAGAGAGATGGCTTAGCAGTTAACGCACTTGCCTGTGAAGCCTACTCTCCAGATCCCACTTTAGCCAGATGCACAGAGGTGAAGGAAGTACAAGGTCTCACATGCCCAGTAAGGGGCACAAGCATGTAGAGTTCAGTTTCAGTAGCTGAGGCCCAGCCACACCACTTCTCTCTCTAAAATATAAATATTTCAGTGTGACTACCAGTAATTTCAAAGTATCCATTTATTTGAATAATTCAAGCACAAATGAATAGAATGTGAGTCCATTAAGAAAAAGAAAGAACGTGGGATGGTGACATCAGAAGCTGCAAGAGAAGAAAGGAAGGAAATCATAGGAATTCACAGGGCTTGGTTGTGAAGAGCTGGTCCTAGGACACAACCATCATGCTTCTTGCAGACTCAGTTGCTTGTACTTCACTGGAAGGCTGAGATCTTCCTTTCCTTGTAGTGTGGTCTATGGACAGAGAAATCATTTTACTTATCATCTAGGTCAAAATATGTTGAAAACTTAAAGAAGAACTAATAATAAACACTGAGACTATCTGGACAACACAAGATACTTAGTTAAGGTGTATAGAGCACTGTTGGTGGAAGTATTTGTGGTAATTATTATAAAATGTGAGTCATAAGCTCTCCCCCAAATCATTGTATTAGAATATCTAGAACTGGCTTATAGTTCCATTTTTGAGCAGGCACCCTATGTCCAGTGATACTTGGGAAATTAGGATGGTACCAGTTTTAGTTAAGGTGAACTCATAGTGAAGAAGCTCATGTAACATTTCACTCACACTCATCCAGTACACACATTCTTTCCTTATAACTAGACATATTGTCTCATGTTTAAGATCTATGAGATTCATCAAATAAATTTTATGGTGAATCCTGAAAAATCCTTGGTACATTAAAAACCTCTTATTTTATAAAAGTGCATAATATTAGTCTGAATATAGATTATAAGTTAGGCCTTTATTAAGCTACATGTGGTTTGCTCTATACCTCTGCTGACTCCAAGAAGTCAGTGTGAGAATTAAATGTGTGGGATTGATAAACTGCTTTGCTATCACCTCTACTCCAGTCCTACAAGCCTCAAAAGAACACATTAAAAGAGACACAAATCTGTGGCTCTATTCTTAAAATAATCTAATAAAAGATTCATAACAGCATGTTTTAAGATCACTTTTAAATTTTTTTTCTTTTGCATTGTATTTACCTATATTATTTGTTTATTTGAGACAAAGAGAGGGAAAGATAGAGAGAGTGAAAATGGAAATGCCAGGGATTCCAGCCACTGCAAATGAACTCCAGACACATTGTGCATCTGGCTTGCGTAAGACCTGGAGAATTTAATCTGGGTCCTTAGGCTTTTCAGGTATAGGCCTTAACTGCTAGGCCATCTCTCTAGCCCCAAAATTACTTTTTAAATAAATATCAATGTGTAAGCTTCATGGCCTATTTTTAATGTATGCATATATTCAAATAGATTCAAGGACATATGCTCAGAAATGTTATTTAGTCACTGCCTGTTGCTCACATCACCTCTGTGTTATGCAGAAAGAGAATTCTAGCCTATAACAGGAAAAGTGTGTATCAGCCAGAACTACAGAAGAAATCATTTCATTTATATTCAACTTTTCTAAAACATGACTCTTCTATTGTGGTTTTTCTGAAGAAGTCTTATCTGCCAAGATATGAGCAAAGGAGAACAACCTTCTGTAATAAGAGGAAGGTTGTTTTCTTGCTATCAATTGTGATAGATGCAAATTTCCATATTTAAAATGAAAGCACAGATATTATAACTTAAATGATTAAGTATTATTTGACCCCAAATAAAAGAAATAAATTCACCAATTGTAGTTTCTCAAAGCTGAAATAACTGCTTCTCATCTAGAACAAAAAAGGCCCCATTTGTTTGATATCATTTTGATGAATTATTAATTTTATCACAGCTAAGATGACAGCTAATATTAGAACATTGAATTATTAATTTTCTAGTGTGCAATAAAAAGCAGAATAAACATAAACTGAGACGTGTTTTACGTATGGATGCATTGCTTACATATTCTATTTGAGAAAAATATCAAAGGAAAAAGAAGGAATTAAAAATCTTGTAAACACTTCTGACAAAGTCTTTTACTTGGTACTTTGTACACCATTTTAAAATAAAAAGCACAAATAACATTATATGTCATATGATAATGAGTGTGGTTATTGAATACTAAAATGATACATTATCCATATAACAAATTGGCTTTGTGTAGTCCCAAGTAAAATAGATTGGCTACCATAGTAAGACTGAGAAAAGGTCATGCTCTTAAATTACTACCGTCTAATCCTCCCAGGATTATGTTATTCAGAGTTGTAAACTATTACTTGAGAATAACTTCAAAGAGATCCTATTCTTCTTCAATGTTCCTTGTTGGTCAAGCTTTAGTCCTGACATAATGATAGACTATTTGCTCCTGTTACACAAGGAAAACTTCTGATTGTTCTGTCAAATATACGCTCTTAAAGATATTTTGGACCCTTGAGCCTTCAAGCCTTAGCATGGGCTAGACATGGTGGCTCACATCTTTCATCCCAGAACATAGGCAGCTGAAGAGAGAGAATAGTTGTGATTTAGAAGCCAGCCTGGACTATAGAGTTTGTTTTAGGTCAGACTGGGATAGAGTGAGATCCTGTCTCAAAATTATAACAGCCAAAAGAAAAAAAAATAAAAAAGGCCTGACCCCTTGACTTCAGAATAAAAGTGCCTTCACAGTATTGCCATCATAAGCACTCAAGAAATGCAAAACACAGTGATTGCTCAGATCAAGTCAACTGTTACTGGAGATGCCAAAGCATCTGCACAGGACACAGGACAGAAACTTTTAGAACTCATCCCAGGGGGAACAGGGACAAAATCTAGATAAGAGATGCATTATCTTTAAGAAACAAACTATTTATGTTCTCTTGTTTATATATATATATATTTGGATTCAAGAGATGAAGCATAAAAATTTCAAGTTTCACAGACTTTTTTTATTTGCAAGAGACCTCCACAGAGCATGCTAGGAATATGTTTGTGGTGGTTGTACTCAAAGCAATATGTTTAATCGCTGTTTTTCCTCATAGGCATTGCCATGCATGCTCACCGGATGTTCTGGGTAAGCTACTGGAAGACTGTTAGTAATAAACTGTATTATGGTTTCTAATAATTAAAACACATGCTCTGTATATTGTAATAGATGTGATCAGGTAACAAATATATTAGTAATTCAATTCACACATGAAACACGAAGACCTGGAATTATATTTTAGGCTCTTGCAGTTTCATCAATATTGAAAAGTAGATTGTCTATATGTATTTATTTTAAAAAGTGTTAAGTAATTTGCCCACTATTCCATAACTAGTATGAATGTAAATGAGAAATTGTAGAATCTAAGAATTCCACTTTTCCTAGGCAATGAATTTTCCTCTTCAAAATTCACAATAAACGTTGAGTTAAAATGTCTGAGAAATTTTAATTTTTAGTTTTTAGGGTTTTATTTTTGACCATTTCATATATTTTTACAATGCATTCATCATATCCACCCCAATTATGTTTTTTTATACCCCCACTCCTTTCTAATTGGTGAAAATTAGTTTATAATAAATTTATATATGAATATGAGAATAAGAGATTAATGACATTTCTTAGACAGTAAAAGTAGTAAACTTTGAACTCAGGATACCCGAACTCTTCACTGTTCGCATTGTATATGTTCACATAGTAGGTTAATTACATGAGTCACATATAATAGAGCGTTCTGAATGAAGAGTGTCAGAAATTAGAAGGAAGGGTCTTGCAGGCTATGTGTCATGTGAACTCAGCAGGAAAAAGTGATCTGATTTGCTGACCTTCATCAGATAAGTGCTGAAGCAACTCCCTTCTGGAAGATGATGGGTTCTCTCTACCTTTTTGCACAGTGATATTATATTGATATTGCTATTGGTAGTATATTGATATATAACAATATAATATTACCAATATAGATATAATTGTTGAACACCTCTTCCTGGGAGGAATCCACAAGGAAGGGGAACAGTGAGCACTCTTGGAATGGCTTGAACATTTCATGGTCCTTGAAATGTTCTTGCAGTGTTGGGATTCTATCCTTAAATCCTGTCATTTTGGTATGTGTCTAATCTAGCTTGCTGCTAAAGATGATCAGATAATTGGGATAAGTGGAATGCAATATGAATCAATATCCTAGAGTCAAATAAAATCCAGTCTTGAAATTAGCATGACTGTCAAGACCTATACATTGAGACTTGTGAGAGATACTTGTCATAAGACACCATGTTTGGGAATGGCTTTACTATATAATTATAAGGAGAACTACAACCATATTTCCTCCTTTCCTTCCAGAAATTTCTGAAAAGACTTGAAGATATAAGAGAGAAGTCTCATTACTTCAATATCACTAATGAAGAATTAGATATGACTCTTCTGTTAATTTCAAATAACTGAAAATGGAGAAAGGCTAGGACAAGTCATTATATCAATTACTTTCTCATTACTAGGACAAAATATGAATAGAAAGAACTTAAAGAGGGATGAAGAGATATCTTAGCAGTTAAGGTGGTTGCCTGCAAAGCCAATGGACCCAGGTTCAATTTGCCAGGACCCATGGAACCCAGATGCAACATGCATTTGGAGTTTGTTTGCAGTTTGCAGTGGCTAGAGGCCCTGATATTATGCCCAATCTCATTCTCTCTCTCCATGTGTGTGTGTGTGTATATATATCTGCCTCTTTCTTTCTCAAATAAATTAAAGTAAAATATATTTTTAAATAGAAAGAACTTATGAAAAGAAGTGGTTTATTTTGTGTTACATTTCCAGAGCATAAAAAGGGAAAGCAGGGCAGGAGGAGGTATCCAGCCTTAAAATCCTCACATCAACATGGAGGAAGGAGAGAGAAACAGTAACCAGGGGCTTGACTATTCAACCTCAAGGCCTACTCCCAATTATACACTTCTAGCAGCAAGAGTCTACCTCCATAGGTTTCCATAACCTTTCTGAACAGCACCACCAAATAGGAATTAAGTGGTCAAACATAGCAGTGTATGGGGGACATTTAACATTCAATCTACTACACATATTGAGTCTTTATTTTTGTAAAACCATTTTAGATATCCATTATGTGAAATTTCAATCTTTATATAAATATAAACATTGAGTACAGAACTGATATATTCTGGGTGGAGAGATGGCTTAGTGGTTAAGGCACTTGCCTGTTGAAGCCCAAGGACCCAAGTTCAATTCTCCAGGTCCCAAGTTAGCTAGATGCACATAGTGGGACATGCATTTGGAGTTCGTTTGCAGTGGCTAGAAGCCCTGAAGTGCCCATTCTCTCTCTCCCTCCCTCTGTCCTTCTGTATCTAATAAATACATAAATAAATAATGATTTTTTTTAAAAAGAACTGATATATTCTTGGTATAACCAAATATATTAGTAATCCTCAGAATTGGAGACAATAGAATGAAAACACTCAGTTGAGCCCAGGGGATGTCACCAGTCTCGGAAATTTCTGATTACACCCTGGTGGTGTAGGAATGTTTCAGGATAATAGTGAAGTGCACAAAAAATCAAAAGGTAAATACTAAACTCCTTTGCAATATGGTACAGTCTTGCTGAGAGCTGTGTGCCACTTATTTCCTCAAACACATTTAGTATAACATTCTTGTAGCTGGGAAACCTTTGACCATGCAAAACAGGATGTTATTTTCTTACATCTGCTGCCAGAGAGACTGGAAGAGCAACAGCCTTAAAGGAAGTGTAAACATCTTTTATTTAGCTAAATGAAGTGTGAACTAGCATTGCTATATGAAAGAAGGAGCCAAGAAAGACACACACACACATACACACACACACACACACACACACACACACACACACAAAAGTTGAAGGACTTAATTTCACAATTTTATAAACCTGTCTTGTACTATATGAGACCTACCTAAGTAGAATCTACTCTGTGATTATTATATTTCAAATTGCCAAAGGTACATATAGCTGTAGCTTTAATGAGACCATGGTTCTGAGCACTTTATCAAAATTACTTCACTTTGTTTTCAAAGTATTTCTATAATCATTTATCAACATCAATAAAGCATATATTCCTTTCAAGTACTCAAAGGCTATTCTGCAGCATACATATGTTTCCACACAAGTCTGAATAAATGTAATTGGTATCAATCAAATATTGCTTTATAAGGCAATGATAAGAAACTAAAGAACAGTAGCAGAAAAAATCTTGAGCATTCAAAATATCCCTTAAAGGAAATTAATTGACTTGTCCTCATATGACTCATGATGTAACTGGAGCACAGAAAACTGTGACAACTTGCTGAACATCACTCGAAAAATGGTAGAAACAAGATTATTTTCTCCTAAAGTTCATGTTTAAGGAAAAAAATCTTTGTTTAAGAAAAAAAAATCAGAAATAATAGGACAAAATTCAATCAAACTGCAAATTCTTTAAGAATTACAAATTTGCATCTCATGTTATTTACAACTTAGTAAAACAAAACAAATAAAATGCTTAATCTGTCTGTACATTGTTTATTCATTTTTCACTCCTAATTATAAGCACAATTTACCTCTTACCATGCACATCTCCATTAACTAACTAATGTGCAATCAACATATATACAAATAAATCTTCATTTTATTTTATTATTTTATTTTTATTTGTATGTGTGAGTGTGTGCATATGTGTATGTTTACATGTGTATGGATACACATGTGTATGCGGGGGATGCATATTTAAATGGATTCACATGCATGTATGGAAAGAGATTGATTTTGAATATCTTCTTCAATTGTTATTCACTTTATTTATAAGCTTATTCTCTTGATGAACACAGAGATTACTTTTTGGCTAAAATAGGTAGCAAGTAACCTTTAGGGTCTACTTCCCCATAACTTAGGTTATAGTTGCATGCCACCATGCCCAGCTTTTATATGGGCATTGGGATCCAAAGTCATGATTGCATGTCAAAACATTTACCCATTGTGCTATCCTGTTACCCCCCAGAAGGTTTTATTTTAGCCATCCAAAATGTCAGTGGGAGGAGATAAGAGAAGAGGATAAATACTACCCACATTAAGGAAATCAGATCTTTTAGTTTTGTTTGTTTGTTTAAATATTAATTCCCAAGTATTTTTATGTCACAAGGAAGATTGGAGAAAAGACAATGAATTCCATCAGACTTCAGTGTAAGTGGTATTATCTTCAGGTCAGTTTTGGAAGCTAAGCTCTTTAGCATTTGATATTTCAGAGACAGCTTGTCACATAATGAGCAGTTCATGAGTACGTGATCAGGATTGGGGCATTCTGGTTGTTTACTTCCTTTGAGTTTGATCTCCTATTCTCATCTTATGATACACTAGTTACAGTTCTGATTGCAGTGAACAAATCCCTGACAAGAAGCAACTTGAGGAAACAACAGTCTCTGTTGCCTCACAGATTGGGAACATAGTAGGTCATAAAAGGAAGACATGGAGGTGGGAATGGCTCTCAGCTATGGTGGCAGACGAAGGAGGCAATTGGATCACATCTACGTTTATCAAGAAGCAGAGAATGGGCAGGAATTTTGTTCAGGCTATGACCCACTTCCTCTAGTAATCCTATATTCCTCGAGGTATCATAGCCCCCTACAATAGCAGCATGCAGGACCAGGTATTCAAAAATGTGATCCCATGGGAGACACTTCACATTTAATTTACCACATTCCAACCCTGGTCCACTTAACCTTCTCATGAAGCTAATGTATTCAGTACAACCTCAAATTGTCTTCAGTGTTTCAACATTGTTCAAAAGTCTAAAATCCAAAGGCTCCTCAACCTTTCAACTGAGCTTCTGTAAGCTAATTTTTAAAGAAGTCCCATGCTTCCAACATACAATGGCATAGAGTGAATATTCCCATTCTCAAAATGGGAACTGAGAGGACAGCAAGGAAAAATTGGGCCAAAGCAAGACAGAAATCAAGCAAGGCAGACACCAAATTCCAAAGTTTGAACCATGTCCAGTGTCCAGAGCCCTTACTGGCATTACCTAGGCTCTCATGGGCGTGGGTTGCTGTAACACTCAAGCTCTGTTGTCTACGACATACCTCTCTTCGGCTGGTTCCACTTTGTTCCTGTTGCTTTCCTTGGTGAATATCACACATTTCTGACAACACCAATAACTTAGGGAAAGTCTCAACTAAATTTAAGATTTATTTTTACAGCCTCATTTACTGCATACTGCAGAGCTCTGTGCAGGTAGTACAATCCTGTTGCACACTATTTGGCCTCATCGACTTTGTGGAACCTTGGTGAAAGCCACGATTCCCTCATTCTTGCACTTTTCACACTTGTAAAACCTGTATCATATAAACCACACCACCTTCTACTGGCAACTGGAGATTTGGTCTGATTTCTCTGGAACTGTCTTTAAACTTGTAAAAATGCTTCCCTAGGTGGCCTAGCCAGGCAGAGTAGGCTGCTATGAAGGCTCTGTGTTGTATGCATTCACTTTAAGGGACAGTATTTAGAATAAGCTTGTACTGCTATACCCATACATAGTATTTTGACTTTAAGAAATCTTACCTTTGCCTAAAGTCCAAAGTTTATATTAAATAGTGCTAATAACATTAACCCTTATCACCATTTTTTGTATCTACCATATCTTCACCTTGAATCAAGTTCAATCTCCTTTACTCACCAAACTGTACATTAATTTTTTTTCACTCTACTTATAGCTCCTTTTTTTCCACTGTAAATCTGGGTAAATGCATGCAATAAGCAATGGATATGCCAGAATCTGAATGTAGTACTGTCTTGAAATTTTCTTGGCCAAACAATTAATCCATTATATTTGAATCAGGCCTCTCACAAATGTTCAGCTCATAGGAAGAATGTAGCCAGATTCTTTACCAGAATATCACACGAGTGGCTCCCAGCACGTTGGTTCTGACAGAGGCCTTGTTCCCCTGAGAAACTCATAATCCTGGTTTTTTCTATGTACATTCCTGTTGGCATTCTAGTCTTTTGAAAGTATGGCTCACTAAGCTATGCTTAACACATACTAGGGCTTCATTAACTTCATCATTCCTCCCACAAACCATTTCCAAATCCTGAGCTGCACAGTGAACACAGTGAGGTAGTTCAGTAGGTATAGAAGGATGGTCCAGATGTGAATCCAGGCTATACAGCCACAAGTTGTTCCCTCCCCATCCAATGCATTGACCCACTTCCTTCAGCAAGGTTCCATAACCGCAAAATAGCACTACCTCCACGTACCAAGTATTGAGTCATATTAGCCTTTAGAGGATATTATTTATATTCAAACAGATGGATAGCTGATAAGAATCCCATGATTAAATACAATTAAGAAGCAATTACTGGCAAAATATCTTGAAATTTATTTTATACTGAACATGATCCCCAGAATGCTATCGCTTTCCTCTCAAATGTAATAATAACATATCAAGCTGAGCTCTGTTAATGTTCCCATTTTACAGAGAAAGAAGTTTAGGCCACACAGATTTTAATACCATCCTATGCACAATAATACAACAAACACAACCAACCTGATTTCAAAATCTTTCTCTTGGAGTGTATGAATGGCTTAGCAGTTAAGGCACTTGACTCCAGTTAAGGAATGTGGTATTCAAACCAACACCTCATTTACACAGAGATGATGTTGCTGGATATAGCTGAATATGCCCCACAGGAACAGCTTATGGGCTGCCCTAGTTCTGGCTCTTGATTATGCTTTTCCTTTCTCTTCCCATGTCTCTGGGGCCCCTTGTTTGTGCCCCAAAGGCTTTGTGAGTGTCAAGCCCAAACAGGCTGTGACAAGCTTCAGCTTCATTTCTATCTCTAGCTGGAAACATAAAGAAACTATATATATATATATATATATATATATATCTTTTATCCTTATTTTTATTTTCTATTCCTTGCTAGGACATCACTGCCCAGTGCCCTCATTTTAAAAATGTGTTAGGAATGTCTGTATTAAAGGCAAGTATTTCAACTGGACGAAGGAGAAAGAAACATGAAATTCTGTAGTTAAACTGAGTTGAAACAGAACACTTATCTTCCAGAATGATGCAAAAGCCAACAATATTATAATTAATGAAGATTCAGACAAGGAGAGGAAGAAATACATATAAGAACAATGTATTAAAAACTCTATGCCCACCTCATCACTGAAGCAGACCAAAAATGAACCCAACATGGCTCAGGGAAATTTTGTGGAAGAGGGGGTGGAAAGAATGTCAGAGCCACATGTTGGGTCAGGATATGCAGAGACATTTATCCTACCAATAACTGTGGGCTAACTCCACAATGCATGACCCATATACCTCAACAAGGAGGGGCCAATGAGGAGGGTTTAGGTCATGGATGAGCCTAATAATGTTACCAACCTGCCTGTATTTGCTGAATAGAAAACTAATAAAATAAAAAATAAAAATAAAAAATAAAACCTCTATGCCATGATTGGCCTTAACAGTTGCTGAAGTCCATATGTTAACAGGCTTAGATTCTCTAAGGACCTGAGACATAAGTCTTGTTTGGTAGTTACATTCAGCCTTATGCAGCATGTCTATTCTCAACTGGAATGTTTTGATTTTTTTTTTTTTTTTTCTTTTTCAAGGTAGGGTCTCTAGCTCAGGCTGACCTGGAAATCACTCTGCAGCCTCAGGGTGGCATCAAACTCGTGGCAATCCTCCTACCTCTGCCTCCCAAGTGCTGAGAGCTGGGATTAAAGGAGTGAACCACCAAGCCCAGCGATTTGTTCTTTTTTAACCCAAGGACATGAATTCTTTCTGTAGGAAATTTAGGATATCTGTCAGCTAATGAACCTGATGTTACCCAAATCTACTTTCCTGTCAGGAAAGAACATTCTTTTTAAATGTGTTTCCCCAACTTCAAATAATATTCCAGCAATCTCATCTCTGTGCAAATGAAGCGTTGGTTTGAATACCACATTCCTTAACTGGTTCAGAAACATTTAAAGAGGAACATGGCTTCAAGGCTTGATTTTTGCTGCCTCATCTTTTTCTTCAGCTCAGCAGCTAACAGGAATGTGCTCCTGTCTCCCTCTGTACTAATCATGTCAAAACATGGACCACCATTACACCAAAAACTTTGAACACTGAAAAGAGTTAGGAAATGTCACTTAGCCTCACCTGCCCAATCATTTCCCTTGTAAAACACAACCCCTGGTCATCTGGGTTCCCTAAGGATAGCTGAATGTGCCCCACAGGAACAGCTTATAGGCTGCCCTAATTTTGGCTCTTGATTATGCTTTTCCTCTCTCTCCCCATGTCTCCTAGGGCCCCTTGTTTGTGCCCCAAAGGATTTGTGAGTGTCAAGCCCACACAGGCTGTGACAAGCTTCATTTCTATCTCTAGCTGGAAACATAAAGAAAACCTACACTGAAGGAAACCTTTTCAAGTAGAACTTCTTTCAAGCAATTGGAGAAACATGTGGTTTTGTGGTAAAATTTGTCAGAGTGAGTTGTGGAAGTGGCTACGTGTTGCAAGTGGTAAATGACTATTTTAATCCTTACAGAATTGTGTGAAGGGTACAGACCCCTAACTCATCTTCTGAATTTAGGAAAGGGTTATTCGTTCTTTGACAAACAATGACACATGCCATTTTTTATTTCTATGTATTTTTATTTTGCATATGAAATAAAGAATGTCATATGCTATTCAAAACTATGTGTTCCAGTTACCTGTCATGGTTGGGATAAAACACCCAATCCAAAGGGAATTTCTATTTATTTATTTATTTTTAATTTGGTTTTCAGTCTTGAGGGGAAACTTCATGATGGCTGGGAAAAGCATGACGTGAGAAGAGGGTGGACATCGCCTTGCCACATCACACGTAAAACAGCAGTAGGAGAGGGAGCTGAGCTCAGGCAAGAAAGAGCTGGCTGTAATACCTCTAAGCCCACCCCCAACAACACACCTCCCCCAGCAAGGCTCCACCTTCCAAACTTCCACCAGAATAGAACAAAGCATTTAAAACACATGAGTTTATTGGGGACATCTAATACAAAATATAACACTATGTTTTCATGATGGAAAATATTTCAGTGAAAAGCTCATTTATTTCCCAGCACATATACTTTTTATTAAGGAATCTCTAGTAGATATAGTCAATAAATGTGCATCAGTTTTCATCCTGTGCTAAAGGTCTAGGACACATGATTTAAAGTCTAGCTAGAGATTACATAAATAAATGACAAATAAATATCAAAGCAAATAAAAACGACAGAAAAAGGACACATGAATGTTCAGATGACCTGGTTAAATTAAATGTGAAAAAAGGCACAGTAGAAAACCTGTCCAAGTCAGTGTGGTGAATTAAAATACCCAAAAGAATTTCACCACCGCTGTACAAAGGTAAAAGACTACAAGTACTGGCATGATCTGGTTTCTGGTATGAAGAAAGATGATCCTCTTTATAGTGTAGAAAGGGTCTTGCCTTTATCTCTAATGTATCTCATATATATACATATAGTATAGCAAATAAGTTGACTTTATTTAGATGATTAGACCTTATTAAATCAACCTTTACAAATATGTCCACATTCTGGAATAGATATGAGAACAGGTTTACTATCTTTACTCAAAGTGAGTATTTAATAGTGGCATCTCCTAGTTATTAGGTAAGGCCCATGTCTTCACATCGATAGCAGAGACAGCATAGTCTTATTCCAGTGGTTCTTAATCCTGAATCATGTGAACGGCTTTTGAAAGTACTAATTTGTAGTTCCTGTACCAGAGAAACCAGAAACTCAGAAATGAGGGTAAAATCTCATATGTTTAGATGAGATATCCTAACAATTCTAAAACTGAAAAAATTCTACTTTGTGATGTTTATTCAGCTCCTTCAGATAAAATATCATAGATACATCTATGTAGGATTAATGTACATTTCTATAATTAATTAAACTTGTTCCTTGATTCTCTTTCCATTTTATAATTCATCTACTGAGTTTCCAAAAGGATTCATTGGTCATTTGCCCTATGCCATTATGGTATTATTTGGTAAAAGGACAGACATTTTCAACACTGGGGCCTCTTTATAGGACTATTTATTTCTTACCCTCAGTAACAAAAAATGTGCTGGCTGCAGACACAAGAAATTATACTTTTATGTATGCAAAACCACTTCAGTGATCAATATTTTCACTGAGAACTTTGAATGCTTGGTGATTTGCTTTATCTTGTAGTCCAGTTATTCTTATGTTTATTTTTCTTTTATATTATTTAGCCTTATATCTACTATCTATACTAGCTTTGGAAACTTTATTGCATTGGACATAATCACAATTTTTTTAAAAAAAATTACTAATATTGTTTCTGTGACTTTTCTTATTAGTCAAACTATAATGGAAAATGCAAATGAATTACTGAACAATATTGTAATTATTTACAAAAAAGAAGTGTACCTTTCCATAGGAATCAAGTTCATTAGCATATAAGGAATGAGCCATGCACATACCTATAATCCCAACATTTCAAAGGCTGATAGAGGAAAACCAAAAATTCAATATTAGCTTGGGTATCATAATGAGACCTTGTATCAAAAGAAAGAATAGAGAAAAGTTGCTTCTACTTCTTATATTTGCTAACCATCTGTAAACTTCATGTTCTACAGAGCAACTTTATGCTCAAATACAGGGCATTGAAGGCTATATTCATATATTTTGCTAATAATCCTTTGTAACTTTGTAAATAGATCTCAGGGTACATGGAAAATATCTTCCTATGTGTGAATTTAAGTAAACTGTATTTATAACATGCTGTGATTCATACTCCTAGCCATATACTTTTCTAGTCACAGTGGATTGGTAACTTCATTATAAGTAATGACATTGCTTGTGATTTCTACCAGTATACTAAGTTTCAAACCTACTTCCATTCAGAACCTTTGTTTTATTCCTTCATGCCATTTTTGTTGTTGCTTTAGTTACTTGAATTTTCTTCATGGTATAGGGTTGAACATTAATTACAACTGCAAAGTTATGGGTACCATGATTTTGCAAATTTTTCACAAATTATCTTCACAGATAAGTGATTTCTAAAATGTGTTAACATTTCACAGTATTTTGCTTTCCTTTCTACATCCATTGTCAATAAAATCTCCAATATAAAAAAGTTTGGAGGTGGTAAAATATGATAACAACTTAACTGAAAGAAACAAACTTGCATATAAAAATGCATTTCAAAGGAAGTTATAAAAATAATAAAACTATATTGGGCTGCATTGCAGTAGAGAGAAAAGACTGATACTTAGATGGGAGACACATCAGGTAGTGGATCTTGACCCTCTCAATTCATACACATGGAGTTTTAGTATGATCATCTCAACGTTTCCTTCTGAATCTGTTTACTTGCACATAACATATAATAAATTATTCATGTTTACTAGCATTCATATGCCTTTACAAAATATTAAAAATTTTAAGTGCAGGCCAAAATAGCTATCACTTGCTTATATAAATCTATTTTTCTGCAGTTGTAGTAATATAATTAAAATAGAAAAAGAAGGCTGGGAGATGGCTCTGTCATTAAGATGCTTGCTTACAAACCCTAACAAACCAGGTTCAATTCCCCAGTACCTACATAAGGCCCAGATGCACAGTGGCACATGCATCTGGAGTTCATTTGTGGTGGCCGGAGGCCCTAATGTGCCCATTCTATCTCTCTCTTTCTACTTGCAAATAAATTTAATAATGAATATTAAAATAAGACAGGGGAGTATATATTACAAATAATTATGACGATGCCTCTTCTAAAATAATTCAAACATTTAATTAACCTTTTGAATATCCAAGATATTTTTCTTAAAAGATATGGATAAACAGTCCTAGATATAGTCATTGACAAATGAATCTTGAAAGAAGCCCAGAAAACATTCCATCCAGTTAGGTTCCATTTTAGCTATTAGCTGTTCCTTCTACAGTCTTTTTTCAAGTAAAGATAAAATGAATGAGCAAAAACAACTGGAGTGCACCTCTCTTCTTTGAAATCTCATCATAGTTCAACATAATCATCTCTACCTACTTTAAATAATCTACACATTTAAGGCATTCCCCATCAAAATTCTAATGGAATTCTTCATGAATATAGAAAAACAATCAAAAAATTCATTTGGAAGTACAAAAGACCTTAAATATCTAAAACAATCTTGAGCAACAAAAATAAGGCTATTGATATCAGCATACCTGATTTTAAACTATATTACAGAGCCATAATGACAAAGACAGCATGGTACTGGCACAAAATCAGACATGTAGATCAGTGTTACAGAACAGAGTACACAGATGTCAGTCCAGGTAGTTACAACCACCTGGTCTTTGACAAAAGTACCCATTGAAGAAAAGACAGTCTTTTTAGCAAATGGTACCTGGAAAATTGGATATGTATCTTCAGAAAGATGAAAATACATCCTTATCTCTCTCCATGCACAAGAGTTAAGTCCAAATGTGTCAAAGACCTTAATATCAACCCAAAACTCTGAAACTGATGAAAGAAAAAGTAGGGGAATACCTTCAACATTTTGGTCTTGGCAATGACTTTCTGAATATAATCCCATTTGCTCAGGAAATAAAACCACAGATCAACAACTTGGACTTCATGAAATTACAAAGCTTTTATACAGCAAAGGACACTATGAATTGAGCAAAGAGACAACCTACAGAATGTGTGAAAATCTTTGCCAGTGGTACATCTGACAAAGGATTAATATACAAAATATACAAAGAACTCAAAACACTAAATAATAAGAAATCAAACAACCCAATTAAAAAGTGGGTTATGGAACTAAATAGAGAGTTCTCAAAAGAAGAAACACAGATGGCATATAAACATGTAAAAAAATGTTTGTTCTACATCCCTAGCCATCAGAGAAATACAGATTAAAACTACATTTAGATTCCATCTCCCTCCTGTCAGATTAGCTACCATCATAAAAACAAATGACCACAATTGCTGGTGAGGATATGGAAAAAGGAGAACTCTTCTACACTGGTTTTGGGAATGCAATCTGGTCCAGCCATTGTGTAAATCAGTGTGGAGTTTCCTGAGACAGCTAAAAATAGATTTACCATATGTGCCAGCTATACCACTTCTAGACATATATTCTAAGGACTCATCTGACTAACTTAAAGATACTTGCTCTATTCACAATAGCTTGGAAATGGAACCATCTTAGTTGTCCCTCAATTTTTTTTATTTTTTTAAAATATTTTTTAAATTTTTTATTTATTTATTTGAGAGCGACAGACACAGAGAGAAAGACAGATAGAGAGAGAATGGGCGCGCCAGGGCTTCCAGCCTCTGCAAACGAACTCCAGATGTGTGCGCCCCTTGTGCATCTGGCTAACGTGGGACCTGGGGAACCGAGCCTCGAACCGGGGTCCTTAGGCTTCACAAGCAAGCACTTAACCGCTAAGCCATCTCTCCAGCCCAGTTGTCCCTCAATTTTGAACATGAATATGATAATGTCTAGGAGCTAGAACCTTCTGGGAAAGCATAATCTAAATGCAAAGAAATATAGTTTATTACTTCTCAAATGTTGCTCAAGATATTCAACCTGATCTGTGTTATTAATAAAAGTATAAAATATTAGAAGAAGGAAAGTCTTAGAATGGGGCAATTTTTAGAATTCTTCATTACTCCATACAGATAGCCAGTTGTTTTTGAAGTCATTTGTGAACTTTTCTTTAATATAGAGCATTTTCCAGATTCAGCGAACTTTAAGGTGACTGTTGAAGCACTTTTAAAGAAATGGAAAGAAAAAATTCTGAGGTTTGGTATGTATATAAGAGCCATGGTGATCGCTGAGACATTTATTGTCTTAAAAAATTAAAATTCCACTTAATATATTTTGGACTTAATAGTTTTCTTCTTTATTTGCTGTTTTACTCAATAAGAAAAATTGTGAGCTACAATTACCTCATGAAGACTTTATATTAGTCATAGGAAGTAACTAACTTACTTACTTTCATTGGTTGCCATGACTTATTCAAAGACATTTCAAAGAAATTAGATGTTAAAATGCATTAGCAGTTTAATAGAGTCTCAGTTGACAGTGGTCAAAGTATAATGTCTTGGAGCACCAAACCAAGGTTTCAACAGGACAAGAAACTTCACCCATCTTCATATAACATCCATGATAAAAAGAGGAAAGACCAACTTCTGTGACTGAATATAAGTCACCATTGAGCTTTACACTATGTCTACATATGGAGAGCACAAGTACAATTACTATCACAAGTACTTATGATGAGGAATAGGAGATATAAATTAGCTAAGCAGTTTAGAGGAACAGGAACCCAAATATAAATAGGTTATTTTTTCCTCTTGACTAAAAATGGAAATCCATTATTTCCTTATTACATTTTCTATAAAGGGATCTTGGCAGCCTCCACCTTGTTGGAGTCCAGAAATAATGGAAGGATTTCCCCTCCCTAGAAACTAAGCAAATGGACATGTCTAAGATGCCCAGGAACCCAGACATCTGCATGGGAACTGGACTCAGCATGTCATCCTCTGCCCCATCCATAGTCTTAGTTCTACAAGAAATGATTAGCAGAGTCACAATGAGGATTACTCACATAGGACTCCTTCTTCAATACAAGGCATCTTTTTTCTTTCCTTCTCTTAAGCTCTGTAATAAAATCTTTCTAAACATAACCCACTATGGTACATGGAATTCATCCTTTGAATTCAAGAAACTGGAGGCCACTAACTCAGTGAAAATTTTGTGCATCTGTGAATGTCTAGCACCATAACTCTCAAAGACACCTCAAATTCCTCTATCACTTAGAAATCTGAAACTTTAAAATATTCTCTCTCTTTTCCCATAATTCCATAAAAGTTGAAAGAAATATGAAAAGAAAACCCAATATAACTTGTTGCATCTTTCTCTCCAGTCACTGCCTTTTCATTGTTCCATTCTGTCCCTACTATACAGTATCATTTGCTTACGATTACACCACACACATTCTGTGGGCATGTGATAACGCATGTGAACATGAGCAGGCAAACATGAACACACACACACATACACACACAGAGCAAGAGATAGAGAGACAGAGAGGCAGGGAGGGAAAGAGAGAAAGGTAGAATAGATTATTAAAAATCAAGTCAGAATGATCTGGGAAACTTTCTAAGTATACAGCATTATTAAATTAAACCAAAAAATTTCAAATTTAGATCATTTGTCCTAATGCCTGTGACTTTTTATCTCTAAAATACTCATCAGGTAATTCTGATGATCAGCACAGTAACTAGTGTATAAAACTTCAGCTTATTTAACCCTGAATTGAAAAAACTGTATGGATTGAGTTTTATACCTGACATTAGTACTGACTATCCAGTATGCTAAGTCCATAGACTCTTCTGAATAAAATGGTCTCCTGAGACAATTGATTGATAGAAAATCAGAGATTTTGCCTTGTAATCTGTCTGAAAATTATTAGCTGAATCAATTAGATTTTCCTTCTCTGGTCTATAAATCATCTAATACGGAAAAAATGATGGAGGTATCCATGGCTGCTATAAGTCAAAAGGTCATGTGACTAGATACCAGTTCTGACTGGACCATATGTGGGCAAAATTTATAAATCAGCAGAAACCAAAAGAATTGAAGAAATTATAACAAACAGAACAGACATATGCATAAAGGTAATCACTAAACATTAGGTAGAGAATTAGGTCAAATAAGAATGACATGACATAATTGAGAGATTGTATACTGGTTAAGGCACTTTCCTTCAAAGGCTAAAGACTCATATCCAGCTCTGCAGGTCCCACGTAAGCTAGATAAACAGTGATGCAAGTGCTCAAGGGCACATATGCGCATGAGGGAATATATGCATCTGGAGTTTGATTGCAGTGGCCGGTGTTCCTGGCACAATCCTCCTTCCTTCTCTCTCTCTCTCTCTCTCTCTCTCTCTCTCTCTCTCTCTCTCTCTCTCTCTCTCACACACACACACACACACACACACACACACACACACACTTACATAAAAAAGAAAAGGCCAGCCTGTTGGACTTGGCTCAAAAAGAAAAAATAATAGGAATGACATAGGGAACAGATATGTAAATATTCAAATAGTAACTGAGTGACTGAGAGCAACTGGAATCCAAGAAAGACAATCCAAGAATTTCCTTGGCTGGAGTATCAAATATTGATTTTTATCTTGAATTGTATTTTTTGTTCAAGCATCTTGGGACCCCACACATTTATGTCCTGGTAATAAACGATTTTCTATTTTTCAAAGTTTAATTGTGTCCCTGTATCCTGTAATCACTTATTAAAATCTTCTGTACCTCATATAAAGAAGGAAGGAAGACAGTAAATTTTTAGACAACCACCTCATCCATTAACATTATCCTCAGCAATGTTATCAGTTCCTCACACCTACACCACCCTATGACTGAGTATACTTTTCAGGTGAGGTGTGAAAATTAATAATGCATTCAATTTTTGCCTCTGAAATTAGCAATTAAGTTGAGTGAGATTGTTTTTGAGTCCTTATTAAACATATGGCATTATATTAAGAATTTATAGGAATAGTCTCACTTTATTCATGGTGCTATCATGGGTTAAGGTAAACAACAATGCAAGTGATGATATTGTGAGGATGGATGTAGTGAAGAGGACAGACTTAGTGAAATGAGATCATAACCCCAGAGTGGAATTAGGGAAGTTATAAGTTTAAGCTCTCTGTTTGGTGAATTAATTGCAAAGACAACCATTCAAAATCATTTTAGTGATCATTTAAAATTAGTTTCATCACATGACCATAATAAAATGCCATGTACTCAGAGTTTTAAGAGCTAACCTTCTAGTGTTTATTCAACTGGAAAAGTGTTCTACTTTTTTCTAGTTATTTTATAAAACTATAATTCCTCAATTCTTTTTTTATTAATTTTTTTTGTTCATTTTTATTTATTTATTAGAGAGTGACAGACAGTAAGAGGCAGAGAAATTGCTGTTTAAGAGGAGTGTTTATACCTGATACAAGTATTGTGCCAAGAGCATTAAGATCAGTGACATGGCTACCTATCCTGGCCTACTTCCTAAAGTCTGTGAGACTGCAGTAGTTTTCATGTAGTTATAGACTGATAAACAACTTAGATATTCTATGATAAACAACAATATGTGTGTCAGGGGGAAGGACTCCTAGCTTCTAGATAGCCCAAAGATGGAAAAGATCTCTAACCAGTTGATTAAAAAATTTAAAAAGACCAGGCTGGCAAGATGGCTCAACTATTAAAGACACTTAATTTCAAAGCCTGGTGGCCCAGAATTTGATTCCCAAGAACCCAAGTAAAGCATCTGCACAAGTGGCACATGCTTTTGGAGATTCTTTGCAATGGAAGGAGCCCCTTACGCATTCTCTCACTTTTGATTACTGTCTGTCTTTCTGTCACTGTCTCTCTGTCTCAAATATAAATAACAATATTGTTTTAGAAAATTAAAGAGACCATAGCTCTGCTGGTAGAACTAGAAAGTTAAAACTAGGAACCAGATCAGAGAGAATGGCTGGGAATAAGAAACTATAATATTGTGGGCAGGAGATATAGCTTAGTGGTTAAGATGCTTGCTTGAGAAGCCTAAGGACTCATGTGTGACTCTCCAAGCCCCACATAAGCCAGAGGCACAGTCATATAAGCATGCAATGTCACAAATGTGCACAAGGGAGCACATGCATCTGGAGTTCAATTGCAGTAGCTAGAGGCTCTGGCATGGCAATTTTCTCTCTTGTATAAAAAAAAGGCCAGTCTGTTGGTGTTACCTCAAAAAACAAATGAAATTACTGTATTGTAGCAGGACTATAAAAGTTTTAGAAAATGGGGTGATTTGTCATTTGATAATTTTTTCTCTTAATATGTAAGAAAAAGACTTGAATAAGGTATTGACTAATAAATCCCATATATATATATATATATATATATATATATATATATATATATATATTTCTCAACCATTTCTATAGTTTTTTAAAATAAAATGTATTACTTCTCCCCTTGGTTATCTCTTCAACTATTATTTCCAAAGTCCACCGATTGATATCTGAAATTGAACAACATTTACAGTTGTGAAAATTTAAACCCAGTATAATAGTGTCAAGATAATTCTCTTAAAAAATGTGATGTAAAATACTCAGTACTTATATTAATAGTAAGATTACATCTATGTGTCACATTTAATCATAGGATATAATGTACTCTGAATCCAGGATAATTAAACCAAAGAATAAACATACTCACTTTCCTTGAAAGCATTTTATATTAAAAATCTAGAGATAGGTGCCAAAAACATTTAACTTTTGAGTCAAAGCATATATACTATAGACAGCTGAGCTGAACCACTCCTGGGATTTAAAAGGTATTTTTCGAAACTGCAATGCCAAATGACTTTTATAGCTACTCAGACAATATTTAACAGGGAAATACAAAATACTTCTGTCAGACTTCACATTTATGGTACTTCTTAACAGGATATAAATTTAATATTAAAATAATGCTTTTGTTATATTCACTTTTTAATACAACCAAGGCCCCCAAAAATCAAGAAATTCATCACAGAATTAAAAAACACAACAAAGTATATCAGAATTATGATGAGAATATATACACAATACGATGTGTTTTGTGGGTAATGATAGCCCACTGAAATCTAATGTAATCAAATATTTAAAAAAGTAATAATTAATTTTTAAAGAATTGAAGTGAACCATAACAGGGAAAATGTTATTGTTTATTTTTAATGCCAGAAGAGGATTTCTGATGCAATTTAAATATTTCATTAAGGCAGTAACTTTCATATTGTGGGTTTATCCCAGGTTTTATGTTAGATGATATATTTTTTCTCTTGAAAGAAAGTTAGAATTTTGTAGCCTAGCAGAGAGGGATTATAGAACGTACTGCTTCCCTACTTACTTGATTATGTTCTAGTATCACTAAATTACTTGGGCTTAATCAAGTGAATTAGGAGCAGTATATTGGCTTATAGAACATATACATATATGCACTATTGCATTTTTAAAAGAAACTATGCATAAATATTTTGCTAGATACTTTTTTCTAACACTTTCTAATTCTGAATTTTAGATTCATAAGATAATATGTATAAAGTCTTGTAAGTTTGTCTTGCATTTTTCATTAGTTTTAAACCAGAGTATTTCTCATGTTTTCAACATATGCCTCTTTGTATTTTGAAATTATCTCATATTTTGGTTAGAGTAAAAACTATCATATATTAACATGTCAGGTTGGATACCAAAAAAAGTTTGACAAAAAAAATTTTAAAATCCAAGTTTGATGCAAGAAGACAGCTAAATTTTCACTACTGATTTTTTCACATAAAGCTACATTCATTTTAGCACTTTCACTGTAGTGTGTGTGCATGTGTGTGTGAGAGAGAATGTGTATGTTTGTGTGTGGGGGTTCATACTCCACCCTAATTCCAACTTGTGACTGTTCTGTTTCATTCTGGTACATTTATATTCTGAAAGAATGAATATTTGTTCATGTGTGACTCTTCCTGCTGCTTTATGCCCTATAGCCAATAAGTAGTGAATCTTATTTGTTTTGTTCAAAGAGAGGTTATTCTTTCACATGGTATGGTGTGTATTGATAATAGTCTGCCTTCGTAGTGGGGAATGATTAGTTTAAGACTCAACACTGATTTCTTCTTCTTAACAAATCCTTAAATATAAAATCTATCTCATACCAAGAAACTTACTGGTGAATCAGGACAAATATTTGTGGCATTATTATAAATATCTAGCACTCACAAAATAATTTGGCAATGTACAGACTCAGATACAGAGTCAGAAATATCAAGTCATCTGGCAACAAACCAGCCAGTAGGAGCTGACCCCAAAAGTCACATAAGTTGGAAATGGTTGCAGTCATTAAATAAATTCTTATATTTATTTTCAAAGGTTTATATATTTCATCATGAGGGAGAGACATAGACTTGCATCCAAGTGGATATTTAGGTGAAAACTACTACGTGTGAAATAGGTTAATGATTGTTGGGAGAAAGGACACGTGAGATAGAGCTAAAGGAAAAGCCATCAAAATTGACAGTCATGAAAGAAGCAATCAAAAAAAAAAAATGGAAAGGACACAGTATGATAAGATTCAAGCATGGAGGATCTGTTCATATTTCAAAGAAGCCGATTTATAACTAATTGGAATTTCTGAAAAAGGATATGTTGTTGAGCAAAAATTATTGCATACTTTCCAAATCCAATAAAACAGTACCCTACCTGAATGGATACTGTACATGTTCATATGTGAAACTAAAACACTGAACATTGCAATTATGTTTCCCAGAAATAAGCTTGATTAACATGAACAAGAAAGACAGAGGAACAAAATAGTTTAAATGTTAAAATAGAAAAAGCCCTATAGATCTAGAACTTTATTTCTAGATAAATTGGGAAATATAGATTTTTGGGGGGAGGATGGTATATAGATTTTAAGATATATTTTTTAATTTAATTTATCAGTTTTCTGTTCAGCAAATACAGGCAGTTTGGTATCATTGTTTAGGTTCATCCATGATCTACCCCCTCCCAATGGACCCTCCTTGTTGATGTAAATGGGTCATGCATTGTGGAGTTAGTCTACAATTATTGGTACGATAAATGTCTCTGCATATCATGACCCAACAAGTGACTCTGACACTCTTTCCGCCCCCTCTTCCACAAAATTTCCTGAGCCATGTTGGGTTCATTTTTGGTCTGCTTCAGTGCTGAGGTGTTGGCAGCCTCTGAGGCTCTGGCTCTCTGATTTGGTGGGAGTTCATTTTTCTCTGTGTTGGTCTCCTTCCCCTTTGTGCTGGTATCCGCTTCATCAGGAAAACAGACCCTTGCTTGTTTTGCCAATTTTCTTTAGTTTCAGTCGGGCCCCTTTTGAGGTATGTTGGGGCAGCTCTCTCCTTAGGATCTGCATCTATCTGAAAAAGAGAAGCAGATTCTCCAACAGAGCATAAGTTAGCACCCAGAAAATTGAGATAATACTTACTTATTTGATAGAGAGTTTAATAGGTGTAGGCCCTCTTGTACCCCATAATTAATGGTAGCTTGATATTGGAGAGTGGGCTTATGTTTGGATATGGTTCTGACTTGTTTCCCAGCTCCAGCTATGGGTATCCTACCACTGAGGGGATCAGTTAGCCAAATAAAGAGCAGTTGGTCCCCCACCATGGCTGTGTGCCACCAATGCACTTGTGTGGGCATCACACCAGGATATTTGTTGCTAATTAGGTTAGACCATGAGTTGCTTGGACAGATATTGGTTATTTCCCCCAGTTGCCCATGTGCACCTCATGGCGCTAGACATGCTGACTGTCTGGGGACTGACTCTCTCCTGGCTTCCAGCCATGCCTTTCCATTTTACAAGTCAGCTGTGTATGGAGTCTTCAGCAATAGGGTCTTACCACTGACCTTTGGTGGGTCATCAAGTACTCTGACAAAAGTCTGTCATTGTTTTAGGAAACCTTCTTCTGTGATCAAAAGCTCATTGTGGATGCTGGTAGTGTGGGTTACAGGTCAGTGCCCACTAAGAAAATGAGGAAAAACATAACTAATATACAAGAGTTAGAGAGGAGAGGGGGAGGAGAGGGAGGGAGGAAAGATGTAGAAGATTTAGGTTAGTCTTTGCTCAAAGACCCCTCTCATAAGAAGTTAAATATAAAAGAATATTCACCAGACAGAAAGAAAATGATAGAATTAATCTCTGCACTATGTAAAGATAAAGCACATTAGTAAGAATAAATCACAAAATCTCTTCTTATAGACTCACCAACCAACAACCATCATTAACATATCAAAACAGGGCCAGAGAGATAGCTCAGTTGATTGACCCTGAGTACACAAGTATGATCCTCAGACACCCTGTAAAAAGCCTGAGGCTGTGACTAGCTTTTGTAATCCTAGTACTTTTGTGGCTACATGGAAGATGAAGACAGAATTTCCCAGACACTTTAGGAGACCTCATTAAAAGAAAAACAGCAGAGTGATGTCAAGAGATATCTTGCTTCATATAAGGTGGAACAAACAGATCTCAAAGTTACCCTCTACCCTCCATGAATGTGCTATGGCACATGCACATGCACACACATACACACAGGCATACACACACCAATAAAATTTAAAAAAAAAAATTAAAGTGAATATAAATAAATAACAAAGTCTACAAGCCAGACATAGTGGTGCACACCTTTAATCCCAGCATTAGGGAGGCAGAGATAGGAGGATTACCCAGAGTTCAAGGCTACCTTGAGACTACACAGTGAATTCCAGGTCAGCCTGGGCTAGAGAGAGACCCTACCCTGAAAAACCAACAAACAAACAAACAAACAAATTAAAGTAGTAAAATAAAGGACAAAAGTGATAAGATGTAATGACGCATGGTATTCAGTTTATCTAAAAGCAGAATTGTTTTTATTAAACCATTACTCATTGTTATTTTTAATCATCACGTGATCAACCTGTGACTTAGAAATACACACCAGCTTACAAGACAGGGTGAAAGTTTATATTGGAATCAAAGACAGGGAATATTATCCAAGAAAAAAATGAACAACAAGGCAACATAAGAAACAGTATGGCAAGCCAGGAAGAAAACTTGGCTATAGGTGTGCTATGATTAAAACTCTTGCAAGTATTTTGTTTTAATTTGTGGTTCTTTATGTTTTTATTATCAGATAGCAATATTCCATGTTCATATTCACATTAATTGTAAATTATAAATCATCACAATAAAATATGTAAATAACCAAAAAGTTCTCTAAAAATAAAGTTACTGGAAAGATATGATGAGTTGAAACAAATAAAACACATGTATCTTGCAAGAAGCACACTGACAGCATACAAAAAGATATAGGAGGAAACAAAAATGATATGAAAGCAATGCTATAGTAATGTTAATAAAATGCAGAGGGTTGTTAAATGTAAAAATAGTTGTTAGAAGCTGAGATAAATAGAATAACTAAATCTAAAGGGGTTAATTAATAGGCATAACAAACTTACACATTGATGTATCTAACATCACTAATGATAATATGTAAGCAGAAAGTACCTGCTTTACCTTGAGTCAGATATCTGCCATTTGCCTGAGGAAAATTCTAAAACTTTGAAGTTTCTGTGCACCTTGAAGAGATAAATCTCCTTGCAATAGATTGTATTATGCACAAAAGAGGGGAAGACAATCAGACCAATCATATTCCCACTTTAATCACATTTATTCAATTCCTTCAACATCCATTACTGGCATTATGCCAAGACTTTTACTGATGGAAAGATAGAGATCCATCTTTCTTGGGAAGACATAATGATGGAGAAATTGTATACACAAAGTGGAAATAAGAATTAAGATGTGGTTCTTACCTTTTACAGATCTTACTCAAATGCATAAAATTGTTATATAGTCCATATCAGCACATTGAAATAAGATGTAGGAGTAAACATATGAGATCAAGTAGATTTAGCAAAAAAGCAACCTTCTTTAAATGGTGTCCAGAACAGAAGAATGAAAAATTGCAAACCAAAAATGTAAGTGTTTTCTGCAGGTAGTAAAAGAAAAATATAATTAAAAACAAAATCTTCCCACATGTAAAGCATATCCTTGGCCAGAGCTAAGTTCACAATTAGCAGATTTATTGGGAAAAAATAGTGTTATCTTCAAAGACCATAATAGATATTTGGATTTTACCTGCTTATCTGACATAGGGATTAAAGAGACCAGTGCACAACATCTGTAGGTAAGAAGATGTGGACACCTAGTCTGAGGCAGGGTCTCTCATTGCTTCCTGCTACACTCATCACATTAGTTGCCCCCTTAGCTTCTGGGACTGTCTTTGTTTCCCTCCTTTCAATAGCTACATTGGGATTACAGCTGCCCACTGCAGCATGTGGCTTTTATGTGGTATCTGAGGATCTGAAAACAGGCACACATGCATGTGTAGCAAATGTGTTACCCAGTGAGCTGTCTCCCCAGCCCCCCAAAAATATTTCTATAAAACAATTTTGTTCTTATGTTTTATAAACATAGATATAAATGTAAAAGTACATGTGCATCTGGGTTTGTGTGAACATCTATCATCTATTTTGTATACATATGTATATATTTCCATTTATTTTATAATGAATTATCTAAAATGAACTAACAATTAACCTTTTGTCTATATTTAATTCTAGGAGGTTGATTATTTTGTAGTATGTGAAATTAAAAATGGTGTCTTTGTATGAAGAGGTGTATATCAAATATAGTATATGCTCATTAATAATGATGCAAATGCCAATTATACATCTATTCAATGTTTCTTCTACTCATACTTATGGAAAGATTTTTGTTACTTTTATAGCCAAATAAATCAAATCAGTATATGTTAATTGTTCATGTTTTACTATTTTCAGTACATAATGCAATTGAAATAGAATTCCAACAGAGAAGAAAAGTTCTCACTGGCTAACTTTTTTCCCCATAGTCTCTGTAGATGCCTTGCTGTCTAATCAGGATTTTGAGCACTTAAGTTGCTGAACTAGCAAAGTATTTGTAAGTTACATATGGCACTAGCCAAAAATGCAGAGTTTGCAAGACTTTCCAAGAATTTCAAAACAGCACAAAAGGAAATATTAAGTGTATCCAGTAGTAAAGGTATGATGGGGATGACACATTCAATGGTAAAGCAAATTCACTCAGAAAAAGGCAGCACAAGCAATCAAGATAACCAGTGTTACCACTTTACCCCCAAGAAAGCTATTGAAAATTCTGGCTTCCATCTTAGCAAGAGATAAACTCAGCACTTCACAGCACTGGGCATCCAAAATAGTAAAGACTTGATTCTGTCTCCCTCACTCACACAAATGAGTGAAATAAATAGATAATTTTTAAAAAAACAAGTAAAAGAAGAATTTTCCAATGACCAGTAAACCACCTTTTACCTTCTTATAGCCCCTCTTATGAGAAATCCTTCCAACCAATCCATGCTCCATACAAAATTAGATGCATTAAATTTCTCTCACAAGATATTCACAATAGCTTTTGAGCCTCAACTTAGGAAACTAATGCAAGTGACTTCTGACTTGGGATCATTTCTTTCCACTTAAAATATTGCAGCAAGAAAACATATTTTAAAAATATAAAAGCAAATGCTCATCTTTCAGAAGTGTGAGAAGTGGATTGTGAATAGAGGAGCAAGTCAAAGGTGGAGAGGAAGGAGGCATGTTGTGCAGGCCAGCACTCATGATGCTGGGGCTCTTGGAATTTCTGAATGATTTAGTTGACCAGTCTTTTTGTTGTGCTTAGGATTGCTATTAGCTGGCTGTGAAGAGAGCACAAATTGGCTTGCATTATTTTCTGTGAATATTTTAAAGAAAATCATGACTCAAACTGATTGCAAGGAGAGTCATACTATGCCATACAATCCAACATGTCATCAGTCAGTGCCACTGGAACATTCAAACTAGTGGGATAAGCCAGGCATCCATGTTCAAGGTTTTATATAAGGTAACAGCTGCATTAGTCAGACAGTTAATTAAATATGTTAATTTCTATGTAACCAATAGTAGTCAGTTTTATGGCATCTTTGGGTTCCTTCCTGTGCACAGGACAAAGGCTTGTGCCCACATCATCTCCCAATTTTCTTCGTGGAGAAATGCTGTGTCTCCCCTTTGGAAATCACCTTACTTGATAACATTGCATAAACTAAACATGCTCTGCTGCCATACTTAGTCCTGTCATTTATCACCAGTCCAGTCTTGAAAGGCTATTTGAATATGATCCCATCCCTATTGTTTGGTATATAATTAAATATAACAAATGACAGTGAAGATGGGAAATGGGCATTTTCTTCAGCTGGTTCATTCTAGATTGGCATTTATGGTTTATCTTTGTGGAATACGTAGGGCCCAGATTGTAAATCACTAGACAAGCAATGGCTAAATTACATCTGAGCTATGTAGGTACACCAAATGATTTTTCTAGATAGTATTAAACGTTAACCAAATAGGGTACACAAGACTCAAAATTACATTATTTAGACATAAAGAAGCTCAAATGAGCAATCTGTGAGGATGTGAAATGATATAGCATCATACGGGGTTATAAATACAATATAGATTTAAAATCATTTATAAGACTTTAAGAGGGATAGAAGGGACTTTGGGAGGTTTTTGGATGACCACTTATTGTTTGCAATGATACAAGTACTTCACCTAGCACATCCTACTCACCAAATTAATGGTTCAGAGAACCTATGTTATTGAAGAGCAGCTGGTAGAGGTCAGGATTTTCATGGGCATTTTGATAGCAATATTTGTCAGTCTTCTTTAAAGAACTTCAAAGTGATCATGGTTAATGATCACTAGAATATATATATAATCTCATATCTTATGTTAATTGTAAAAAGAGTGATGACTTAAATACATGTATGCATTAATAATTGCATTGATGATATTGCTTTAAACTATATATAGTTTATATCATTGTACCAGGATGTGATATGATGGAGAAAGGCTAATGAGGCATAATTTCTGCCACACTTGCCTATTGTATCTATTTTCTCTTTTGCAAAATAAAGGGCTTGAGGAAATGAACTTTGATATTATAGCCTTGTGTAGTTTTCTGTTTGATGAAATAAAATAATATTCTGATTTACTAAGGAGCAGTGTTGAATCTGGGAAATTTGCTTAACTATTTGGATTTCAAGGTTCTAGGTGTTAAGGGTATAAGTAGTAGGACTTGTGTATTATCAATTACTATTATATAGTAGTATTTAATTTTCTAAGATCTGTAATTATATGATTTATAATCTGTCCTTTCAATAAAACACAATTTTGATAGGATAAGAGTGGATGTTTAAGGGAGATGAATGAGTTTGTGTTGAAAGATATAAATAGGGGGGTTTTCTAAACTACTCCAGGATTGAAGATAAGCTTTTAAGAACTTTTCAAGAGAAAATAAGTGTTATTTCTTAGTTTATGTTGAAATGTGAGTGAATTAGACTACTTAAAGGACAGTGACCACTCTATAACTGTCCTGTAGTTTGATGAAAGCAACACTATGTGCAAACTTATGCATGGAAAAGAAAATGGTCAGCATTGTGGGAAGTCAGTGAGGATATCTTAGGGATAAACAAGAATGATATTGTGGGAGTAAGCTCTATACTTCCCAAGAAAGAAGAGAAAGTGAACAGGTACATCCTTACATGGATGTTTTAAAGAAAACACATAGTTAGATTTGAGCATCAAACTATCCATACACATCCTAAAAGCCTGCTATATGGAGGGGAGTATCTAGTCATCATTGACCTGTCTTTCTGGAAGATAATTCTGACTTCAGGTGAAAGAAGACAATGAAATCCATTGCTGAATAGCACCAATTTTCTACCATTAAGGAAGAAGTTAGTTAAGTAAACATGGCAGTTATTTCAGTAATGTGAAAACAGACTATCTTTACTTTCAAATTCTAAAGCAAAGACATATTTGATGAAAACTTTTAACATTTTCATAGCAAAACACATAATTTTTTTTAAATTTCTTGAAACATTTTATTGCCTAGTTTTGTATGTATGCATCTATAATGCATTTTGATCATAAACACATTTTTAAGAGTCTAGAGAAAATATATACATGGTCTCATGGCATGCATTGTTAAATAAGAAAATAGTAAAACCTAGTGAGTCCCTAAAAATTATATTTGATTTGGCCACATGATGAGAAATTTAAAGAAAACCACATGGGACTTTTTCCCAAGTCTGGCATGGGAGGATGTGGAAGTTACCACTCTACTAATGAAGTAAGAATCTGAACACATAGAAAAATAAAAACATAAGCACTCATAAATATGGGGTCACAAGACAAACCACTGTCCTCCAAACTGGGGAGACCATTATATAAATGCAGAAAATGATGGACTACTGGGACCAAAGCCAACCAGCACAAAGTTTTATATAAATCCATTCAGGGGAAGGGAAGCTGAAGTGTAACTGGAGAATATGGAGAAACTTAGCTTAGGTGTATGGTATGGAAGTCCATGTAGGGGCTTGCCCTGTTCCCACAGAGAATACTTGAGAAAAATCAACTCTTATTTATGGCAATAGGAGGAAAATAGATATAATTTAAAAATATTTCCAGAGTTCCCTAATCTTTATAACAAGGTCTCAACTTAAGAAAATAACCTACCAGGATTTTATCAGAGAATCAATTACATGGAAAGAAAAAATATAGTCAACTACAGTCACATCTAGTAGTCACATGGAGACTGAGAAATACTCAATGCCAGCACATTCTCATCATACTGCTCTGTGGAAGCAGATATAAATTCCACAATTGGTAGGTGCAGACTCACTAAAAAACTATTACCAGCTCATGGGACTACAACATGTGTTCTTCCTTTTCCTGACAACTCACCAATACATGATGACTAATCAAAAGTTAAGAGGATATAAATAAGTCATATGGAAACCTACTGTTTTTGGACAATGGAACACTTGGGAGCCATAGATTGTTACTAGAAATTAACAGCAACAGTAATAATGATAGTTAAAATGAAATTGCTTTATTGCAATGGCAGCTGGAAAGAGCAAGGAACTCATAGCCATCACTTCCCAGTGCTTTAGCTGAGCTATGGATCCAAGGCTCCAAGACCAAAGGAATCACTTTAAGGTTTATAGTTCAAAGTAACCAATGTTGAACTAGTTTCCCAAATAAAATGAACACACAAATAAGAATGCTTATGGTCATGTTCACACATTTGTGTTCCCTCCTCTCTCTCCCTCTCTCTCTCTCTCTCTCTCTCTCTCTCTCTCTCTCTCTCTCTCTCTTTCTATCTCTCTATCTGTCTCTTTCTTTGTGCATGCATACTTTATATTTTTTATTTAATATTTTGATTGACAACTTCTGTAATTGTAAACAATATCCCATGGTAATTCCCTCCCTCCCCTCCCCATTGCCCCCCTTGAAACTCCACTCTACATCATATCCCCTCCCCCTCTAAATCAGTCTCTCTTTTATTTTGATATTGTCATGATCTTTTCCTCCTATTATGATGGTCTTATATAGGTAGTGTTAGGCACAGTGAGTTATGAATATTTAGGTCATTTTGTGTCTGGAGGAACATGTTGTAAAGAGTCCTACTCTTCCTTTGGCTCTAATTCGTTTAGCCACCTCTTCTGCAATGGACCCTGAACCTTAGAAGGTGTGATAGAGATATTTCAAGGCTGACCATTCCTCTGTCACTTCTCAGGACCATGGTGCCTTCCAAGTCATCCCAGGGTCACTGCCATCTAAAAAGAAAAGCTTCTGTCACCAAAAGTGAGAGTAGTATTAATATATGTGTATGAACATTAAGACAAGTGCTTACTGGGCAGTTTGTTGAGCATAGTGTATACATGTAGCCAGATAGCAGCAGATATTACACCCCTATAACTTATAACTATCCCTGTTTTAAGTTTTCAGTATCAGGGATGTATTCCCTCCCATGGAGCAGGCCTCCAGTCCAATTAGAGGGCAGTTGGTTTTCCCCATAACAGATGTGCCACTATTGCAACATTGGCTCATTTGACCTGGCTGGCCAAATATGAGGCTTGCAGTATCCTCTGTTAAGTATATTCACTGATGATTTCCCTCTCTCACATTGAACTTCATGCAGTATGGCTTTTTTCAGCTTTATGTCAGCTGGTCTACATGGAGGCAGATTACAGCTCAGCGCCAGCAGGATTTCTCAGTGGCCTTTCAGCCCAAATATGTGGAGTCTTCAGCAATAGGGACTTACCATCTATTCCTGGTGAGAAGCCAAGGACCTCAGCAATGGCCTGTAATGTTTTGGGGACATCAGGGACCACACTGCCCCCAACAACTCACTGGATGGTACCCCATCCCTGGCACTGAAATTTTTCTAGTAACAATCTATGGCTCCCAAGTGTTCCATTGTCCAAAAACAGTAGGTTTCCATATGACTTATTTATATCCTCTTAACTTTTGATTAGTCATCCCACTACGTTTCCTTTACTCAATCTCTTCCCCTGACCTCACTTAGGCCTTTTCACCCCCATTAATCTGTTCCTCTACTTAAATATATGCAATACCATCTCATTAAGCCCCCCCACTCCCTCTCTTTCTATTCCCTTTATATCTCCTCTCTAATTTACTGGCCTCTGCTACTGAATTTTCCTCCTACACACACAAAAGTTCAATCATTTGTAGCTAGGATCCATATATGATGGAGATCAAGTGACATTTGGCTTTCTGGGCCTTGGTTACCTCATTAAGTATAATACTTTCCAGCTCCATCCATTTTTCTGAAATTTTCATAACTTCATTTTTCTTGACCACTGAGTAGAACTCCATTGTATAAATGTGCCACATCTTCAGGATCCACTCATCAATTGAGGGATATCTGGGGTGGTTCAATTTCCTAGTTATTGTGAATAGAACAGCAATAAATATGGTTGAGCATGTATCTCTAAGGTAGTGAGAGAAGTTTCCTATAACAATGCACTTAAAAGAGCAGATGAAGCAAAGAATGGCTAGCACATGCCTAAGAGGAGCTGTGTCATATTTTCCTATACAGGAAGGATTTCCAGGCCAGCCTGAGCTACACGAGATCCTGTCTCCAAAAAAAAAAAAAAAAAAAAAGGAAGATAAAAAATAGACTGGGAAATAGGGACCATAATTTATAGACCTCATGGAATTCAGGGGTTTCTATGATCCAGTTAAATGTGGCATTTGGTAGAACCTACAGAATTAACTGAAAACATTTCACTTGGTTATTATAAGGGATAGAGATCAGTAAAGACTGAATTTTGAGGTTCACACTGCCAAGTCTGTTGGGGATCTCTGAGTGAGTAACTTCTGTACCCTCTCGTAATAGAATCTGGACATATCATCCTACCACTGCACCAACGTATTTACTAAGTAAGAATCTCCCCTGAGCTTTGTAGTCTAGAATTTCATTGAGTTTTTATCAAGTAGATATGACTGTGACATCATCAGCCACCTGACTGAACTCAGTCTCCAATTTCCTTGCCTCTGCATGCTTTGGACTGTCCCCAAATTCCAACTCTCTAATCACAGGACTGCTCTTTCAGAAATAATTGTGCTCAGTTCATTTGAAGATCCTCCAAGAGTTTCCCCATTATTTACCTAAAGTGTAGTTCTCTATTGGGATATTCAAAGGGTGCTTGAAGTCCTATGCCAGGATCCAGAAACAAAGAGCGAATACATGCTTTAGATATCCTTTCTTTTCCATCATTCCAGAAGCTCAACGTTGTTTACTAAATAAGTAATAAAAATGGATAGCAAGATAGATAGATAATTTCTACATAATCACATTGAAGTTTTGGAACATATGTACATTTAGATTGTGTTCAAACATAAAGAATTTTATGATTGAAAATAGTTATTCCTGTGTTGATGAGAAAATTAAGGGAGTTTTTTATTGATCTGGAACATAGAGGGCAATTTGAGGACACTCTAAACATTGTACCCTTTAAACATTTTTATCTACTTGAGAAAAACTGGCCATTTTGGAGTTAATGTAAGTTATGTGATTAGAAATAATTTACAGTTTCTTCCAATACTCTTTTGTAAATAAATCACTTTCTTTAAGCTTCCATTTTGCCATGAAGCACTCACTGTGATATTTTAATTAAGTAGCTCTGTTTAGCCAACAACTCAATCTAATACTTTTCATGGAGATTTTTTTTTTGTCTAAATATATCTCTCAGAGCAAAGGTATATCATCATTTCTGTCAAAAAGTGACATGATCTCCATACTTGTTAATCCATAAATAAGAATATGTCTATCACAGGCAGAGAAAATGAAGGGGTGGGGAAAGAGACAATGCTTAGCAGCAGGGTGTCTGTGTGTGTCTAGTCAAGCATGAGAAACTGAGGATGATGTTGGCATAGGTTTCATTTTATTCATGACTATGTTGTACACGTAAGTGAATGAGAAGCTCCTTTAATTCAATACAATGTACTATAAGGTTTCCTTAGGTTTTTCTGGATTTGTTTGTGTGTTACAAAGGGAATAAAATCCTCAAGAATGGAATACTATTTCAGATGAGTTGGATACTAAGGCTTGCATACAACTTATCCTGCACATTGGAGTATTGAAGTAAATGCAGAAAGGACAGGTATAGGGGAGAGAATTGCTCTGTCTGTTCATAGTCCCAGACATGATATACATTGGAGAATTTTTCTGCCAAGGAAGAAACAGACTATCTGGTATTGTTGACAAGGAAGATTTATAAACACTGAATAAAACTTGAACCTTTGGAAAAAGAAAGATTAGGAGAGGAGGCAGGGAAAGAGTCTAACCAAGGATGCTTAGATGAAAATAAGCCAGCACTAAACTGCACTGCTAAGGAATCAGAGAATTTTAGTTGCGGTTGAACTTTGAGATGTCTATTAGCTGTTTCTCTCTTGTCCTACAAAACATAACATGAACATCAATGGAAAATCATTCTGAGAGATTTCTAATTAAGTTGAGGCAGAGAAGGAATGTGAGATTAGCTAAATATAGATTGTGGAGTCTTGGGAACAAAATAATTTCATACCCACAAAATGGACTTGAGCGATTTAAGCTGCCCCCTTAGCTGTAGGATTTCTATCAGTGTGGTTCATTCAGTGAGTGGGGAAATGTGCAAGGGTCTTAATGATGGATCCTGCAGAACCCCACAATAGAGGTAAAGTGACAATAATGATACTTGTCATTTCTTATATTGAAAAGTTCTCATGTAATTTATGGCTGTGTCCTTCTGTGTAGCCATAGCTACTGCTGAGTTTTCACTACTCATTAAATAAGTGATGAGAATCCTCAAAAATTGCAGCCACATGGGCCGCACAAATGCATTTTCATATTATGAACATGTTGCCAACTTGCAACTCCTAGAAGTCTGAGTAAATGTTTTGACAAGAAGAGGCAAAAAGGACAAATAAGACATAGCAGTCTTGAAGAAACTCAGCCCCACTTCTAACAGCTTTAAAGTCTTAAGAGTGTTTTCACTGGGGCAGTACCAGATAAATTGCTCTTATATGTGCATGCAAGAGACTAAAATTCCTTTGAAAGTTTATAATTTCTCATGGGAAAACACAACATAAAAGTTACTTTTACTCATAGAAAAACAAAACCATATTTTCTTGTCAACCTTTGCTGTTGGGAATTTCAAACTTTTTGCATTTTTTTCCTGTGATTCTTAGCTGGCCCAAGGGACAGGCGTTTACAACATAATTTACTTTCAACATGTCTCTGTAAATCATTGTAATACTCTCTATTGCTTGTGGAGAGGGGAAAAAAGGAAAAGAGAAAAAAAAAGTCCCCATGGGGTTTTCTGTCCCACTTTCCCCAGACTCCAGCAACCCAAGACAAACAGGAACTTTTACTTGTAATGTGTAGCCTCAAAAACACATGTCAAAGAAAGGAGACAATGATCACAGGTAAACTGGCAGCTATGCACAGGCCAGCAGGAAAAAGATTACATATTCAAGCTAACTAAAAGAGGGGAGATTTGTCCCAAGTCATGTAGAGATTGTAGAATACTCAGGTTTTTCGGGAGTAGGTGGATTGCCTTTAGCCAAATGACTTAACATCCCCTTTTCATAAAAATCTCAAGGACCTGTTAACACACTTTTGCAAAGCTATTAATATCAAGGATCATTCAGTTTTATATGAGAATTTGATGACTTATCCACTGGTTGAACCTTCACCTTTTACAACCTTAATGGGGATTTATTAGCTGTTTCACAGTGTGTAAATTTGAATCAGGGTCAGATGAGCAAGAAAAACAGAGCTTTCAGGACTAAGGGGAACCTGAAAAATAATAGATCAGAGGAAAAAGTGAGAGAGAAAGAAAAATTGCAAAATTAAGCAGACGATTAAAGTCCTAATCAACTTGAGATTTAAAGGCAGGACCTGATAAATTAGTACTCAATATAGATCATTTGAGGTCAAAGCAAGGTGCCTATGCCTGGATCCTACACAAATAGGCTAAAAGAAGTTAAAATATCATACTCACCTGATTCTGATGTCCATACAGGAAATACAATCCAGGTGTGTTGAATGAAAGTTTACATCCACCAAAAACAGTGGCCACATTTAAGCTTGTTTAATGAGGCTGAAGGAGATAATAAATGAATGTTGCTAATTTATAGCAGAAGCTTGAACCTCTCCTGACCTCCTTGGCAGCAGGTATCCTAAACAACATATTTTGCTTAAAGCCAAAATGAAATGTCCCTAAGATAATAATTAGCTCAGTGCTTATAAGAATGGCTTCTCTCAATGATAAACAAAAGATTTTTCCCCATAGAGACATTATAAAATGGATACTGTGTAATGTGATGGAAGCCATCCGCACTATTTTGTTATTCAGACACAGACATGATCTTCATCTGCCTGTCTGCAGTCATGTCCCTCAATGCCTTTAGCTGTTATCATCCAAAGAAATGTCCACCGTATAAAGGCATGGGTGGGAGGATATAATGCTTGGTTGGATTTTTACTTCTTCCTAAGCAAATTATAGTGGATGTGCAGGGGCTGCTTATCATCCAGGTATGCCCTTACAAATATTAAACACATGATAGATTTACAACAGCAGTATATATAATAACATATATAATAATATAATAGAGGGTCAATTTCCCTGTGGATAAGTTATTGTATTTTCACCTCTTTATCAGCAGAAATAAAAAGTAGACAATGAGGCCTTCTCTGAAACTCTACAACTGAGCACCTAGTGATGCCTTTTCCTATATAACAGACAATTTGCCTTTTGCTAAATTGTAATCAGAGAACATAGGACTGTCATGAAATACTCGCCTGTTTTTGTCATTGAATACAAAAATTATTCAATAAAGTCAAATTAATATAAGTAAGGATATATTCTATGACTTGATTAACATAGGCACAACAATTTACAATAGCTTAAAAGATTTCTGTATAAATAAAGAAACACAGCAAATGGAATTGTTAGAGCTAACACAGCCTAGCTGGCAGTACCTTTTCTTTCAGAAAGTTGAAGAAAGTTCATAAAGGTTCACAGAAGAATTACATGAATACAATTGCCAGTATATGCATGGTCTCATCTTTGTAAGCACATCTTTATCTCAAAATAGTGAAAATTTAGTTAGGGAGAAATCCTCAAAATTATTTTCCAGGCCATATTTATTTTGGCAGTCACATTTGGGAAACTGTAGCAGACCAAGTGTTGGGTACTGTATTTGAACACACATCTACAACTATCGTCATCAATCTTCTGACAACCACCTGCTTGAACACTACTTCCACCTCCTAAGTAGTGTCAAATTTGATGGTAACCGATAATGTGGTTGCTTGATTAAAACGGACCCTATAGGCTCATGTGTTGTGAATACTTGGTCCTCAGCTGGTAGTAATTTGGGGAAGTGGTGGGGCCATTAGGAGGCAGAGCCTAGCTAGGGAGGTATGTTGCTGGGAGTGGGCCTTTGGGGTGATAGAGCCCAATTCCAAGCACAGTAGATACACTACCTCTTTCCTGGTGCTATGGTAATGAAACCCAAGCATCTTGCTTAAGCTCATTACACTTTTCCCACCATGATGAAACTTCTCTAAACTATAGCGAAATTAAGTACTTTCATCCCCTAAGCTGCTACTGGCCTGGAGTTTTGTCCCAGCAATAAGAAGGCAACTGTAGGAGATAATTTCTGCAGAAAAGGTAACAGACAAAATTACACTAACACAAAGGGTTATGAAACAAATAGTGATTCTATATCATCATTTCTGAACATAGTTAGATAACCCCACTTTTTTTCATAAGTAAGATCCTTAAAAATTCATCTGCATTCATCTTTGCTTCACTATAGCTTCTCCATTTGTGCAATGATACTTTCTCAATGCAGTCCATGGAGGAGTTCTAGTCTTCCAGCACAAAAAAGAAGCTCTTTTATCATTGTTTTATTTGACCTGAGTGTTTGTTATTATGGAGGTAAAATAACATTTAGTAAGTTTTAAACACCTTTCTCCTCTTTGATGTTTTAGCTGAGTTTACACATATATTTTCTACCTCTTCAAACTCGAAAATTTATATCTGATAACTATTGTAGCAAGTTTTTAAATTTTTTTATTTATTTGACAGTGAGAGAGGGAAAGAGGTAAAGAAGAGAGAGAGAGAGAGAAAGAGAGAGAGGAGAGGGAATGCTAGGGCCTCCAGCTGCTTTAAACTCAAGAGGTATTTACCACCTTATGCACCTGGCTTACTTGGGTTCTAGAGAATCATACCTGGCTCTTTTGGATTTGTAGCAAGTGTCATAACCACTAAGCAATCTCTCCAGCCTTATTGTAGTAAGTAGTATAACATACATATATGTGTGTATTTGCATAATATATATGGATTAGTTTCTCTTTATCAGAAATTTTTGTGAAACATATGTATATAAAATAAATGACTTGGACTGAGGAGATGACTCAGAGATTAAAAGTGCTTGCTTACAAAGCCAATCAGCCCAGGTTCAATTCCCTAGTACCCACATAAAGCCAGATGCACAAACTAGCATGTCTGGAGTTGGCAGTGACCAGAGGCTTTGTAGTACTCATACTCTCTCTGCCTTTGCCTCTTTGTCTCTCCCAAATAAATAAATATTTTCCTAAGGACTCATGACTGATTCCACAGGACCCTCATAAACCAAATTCACATTGTGGCACATTTGTCTGTGTTTCATTTGCAGTGACTAGATGCCTGGCTGCATCCATCCATCCATCCTCTCTCTCTCTCTCTCTCTTTGCCTCTTTCTCAAATAAATGAATAAAATTAAAAATATATTTAAAAATTTTAAAAATTAATAACAAAGCATATAAGCATATTTTCTTTCACATGTTTCAGACACCCAAACCTAGACAGTATTCTCTAATGGTAACACAAATCTCCAGAGAAAAGACTCCTCTTATACCCATTCTCTTCTACCATTACAAACAGAAATTTCATCACTCTTCTATTTTATAAACAAATTATTCCCAATGCCCTGAAGACTGGATTACAAATGAATACAAACATGGGATAAATGTTGTTAGGCTAAAGAACATAAACAGACCTTTGTTTCATGCACCTGAGAATTTGAGATGAAATTGATTGTAAGGCTAATATTTTGCCCCATTTTAGGAATCTTTCTATCTCCTAGTTGTGCACCCTTCCTAATTGTTTCCATTGATGGAAGCTTTCTCAATTAGGGTGATCATTAAATGCCTGTACCCCATATCTGAACTTCTCAAATTTTAACTGAAGAAAACACCTTCTTCCTCATATGTTTGGCTTGAAGTAGATCAAGTACCAGGACATAAATCAGCATGGGCAGGAGGAAATAAGGGTCTGATTGGTAAAATCTGAATTTCCCATTCACTCCTGGAGCACAGGAGCCGGGAGATCTGGAGCCAGGTCCACATAAGGTAAAAATGAGAAAGGCAGCAGGTTTATATTATTGAAATTGTGATAGAAGTGGAGATTTCCATGAATGCCACTTTATTTTCATTTTACCTAAAGACAGACAAGAATATAGAAGCTGAAAATTAAGTCTGTGTATATTAAACTATAAGCAAGCTATAATGAATTAGATAGCAGTAATTAGTGAAAATTAGTTATGTTTTGGAACTTATCTAGGCTTCAAGTTTGAATAACAGGAAGTCCCGTTGGGTAGTTCCAATTTATATTTATCTCCAAAATATATAATTTTATGTATAGTACAGCTTACCCTTTCAAAATGAATTATGGATTTATTTACATTTATTTGTTTTTGAGGTAAAGTCTTATGCTAGCTCAAGCTTACCTGGATTTCACTATGTAGTTACAGGGTGGCCTTGAATTCATGGTGATCCTCCTACCTCTGCCTCCTGAGTGCTGGGATTAAAGGCATGTGCCACAACACCCAGAAAATTCTAGATTTAAAAAACAGAAGATTACTATCTTTTCCTAAGTCAAAGAGTAAAAAAAATTGTCAACGGATATGCTCAAAATAAGAGTAGGAGTTATTTTTCTAATTTGGAGAAAATAACGTAGGCATGACTTAAATCATGAACATTAAGTACATAAAGGATTTCATACTAATTTTATCCACCAGCTGTTCTTTTCCACTGCAAATTAAACAAAGAGAAAAGCTTAATTTGCAGAAATCAGATGTAGATTAGGCTTTAGGGATCTAATGATTCCATGTATATTGAATGTACCTGTAGCAAGAACAGACAGACCCTCCAGGGGGCATTTAAGTTGTTCCTAACCAGGCTACAATGGACTCTGGTGTCTTCTCCCCATCTCTTTTCTGATCCTTTCTGATTACAGAAGTAGAGAAATCTCTCTAAATTTCAGGGTACAAAGTGTGTTCATACTGTTATATTTCTATTTTCTATGAAAGAATCTACATGCCCAAAATTGTGCATACTTATATATAAATGCAACAAAATAATCTAGTTAAGTTGTTAAAAACTTCTCCCATGTTCTGACTCAGTGAGTCTAAAGTAGACCAGGGAATTTTTATTTCTCAAGCTCCCATTTGAGGCTGGTGATCTAAGCATCTAAACTTGAAGCACCAGTAGTTTTTTTTTTGTTTGTTTGTTTGTTTTGTTTTGCATCTTTGTGGCTTAAAACCATTTTGTGGTTTCTTATTTAAAATATATAGAGAGGTGGTTTGATTCAGGAGTCTACCATAAACTTAGGTGTTCTGGATACTAGGTTCCCTAGCTGATGGCAATTGGAAATTAAAGCTTCCTAGAGGTGATATATTGTAGGGAAGGGCTCATGGGTGTTATACCAGTTTCCCCTTGCCAGTGTTTCATGCCCCTGTTGCTGTTGTCCACCTTATGTTGGCCAGGGGTGATGTCCATCCTTTGCTCATGCCATTGTTTTTTCCTGCCATGGTGGAGCTTACCCTCAAGCCTGTAAGCCAAAATAAACCTCTTTTTCCCACAAGCTGCTCTTGGTTAGGTGATTTATACCAGCAATATGAACCTGACTGCCATATATGTATGTATGTATGTATGTGTATATATATATATATATATGTATGTATGTATGTATGTATGTATGTATGTATATGTATGTGTGTGTGTGTGTGTGTGTGTGTGTGTGTGTGTGTGTGTGTGTGTGTGTTTGTGTGTGTGTATGAGAGAGAGAGGCTGACAGAGACAGAATGGCAGAATGGGCATGCCAGGGCCTCTAGCCACTGCAAATGAGCTCCAGAAGCATGTGTCACCTTGTGCAACTGCCTAATGTTGGTACTGGGGAATCAACCCTGGGTCTTTAGGCTTCAAAGGCAAGTGCCTTAACCAGTAAGTCTTCTCTCCAGCCCTTGAGGTTTCTTCTTTAATCATGTGATGACAATGCAAGTATCTAAATAGCAATATATTTAATGAATTAATTCATAGCCTCTATAAACAAAATTTTCTGAGAATCATTGTACCAAGTTGGACCATGTAGAGGTTTTATTGCTGTTCCTTAGATGTTTAAGGACAATGGACATATTAGTTTTACAAAACTCTGGCTTATTTCCTGTTTTCTTGGATGGCTGAGCATCTCATGTACTCTATTTCCTATGATGTTCCAGCCAAAATTATTTTTTCAACCTTGATTGAAAGAAAGAAACATCAGAAAAAGAGGCCTGGATATTTATATATTTATAATACTTCCTACACAGTAGAGATAAAATGCCCATATGTCCCCATGTTTCCAGTGGCTTCACATGACTTATTGTTAATATTCAGTGTTAGTATTTTGCACAAATCTAATTAGGTTGTATCTTCTGCCATTTATATAATGGACACTAGAAACTGTTGAAATTGGTTTTAGTTAATGTGAAAAGTGCTTGTAATTGAGGCAAAGGCACTTCTACCTAAGAATGACTGGAAATCTCTAGAATCTGGCATCATGACAGTAGGGAAAAAATAATATTTCTGAAGGTAGAAAATTTATAAAAGTGAAGTTGATTTTATGTAAACATACAAACACACACACATGTCATGATGAGCAAATAAAATTTTCTATATGAAGTCTTTGATCTTGTTATTGCCTTTGTCCAATACAGTAATTTAAAAATGTAGTAGACAGCAGATTATTGACAGACATATGCAATTCTCTTAAATGTGTTAATAGGCCATGACAATAGGTTCTGAAATAAAATTGGTATGGGGAGTCACAGAAACAGGAAAACAGAGCAACTAACTCTATGTGAGAGACATAGAGAGCATCTCTAAAGAAGAGACTTTTGAAGGTAGTGAAGTAATTCACCACATGGCAGGAACAATTTGTTTAGGGAGGAATACATAAGAGTATAGAAAATTTGACCATGAGGTTTAGATAAGAAAATGCCTTATCCTGATGGATTATAAACAGTTTATCATAACTCCCCACTTCCATTTTTCCTGTTTGATTAAAATTTAAGGTATAGTCAATCATTTCAAAATCTTGTTATTCATCAAAATATAAGATATAATTGTCAAAATAATAATGTCCAAGATCATTAGCCTGAAATAATCTTAATGTCAGTTCAATCTCATAGGTAGGGAGTAAGAGGAGGACAAGGAAGCAAAATTTGTGCACTTCAAAACCTTTATAAATAATTTTGGAACTCAGTCATATTTAAATATTATCATTTTTAATTTTTATATACTTTTATTTATTTATTTGAGAGACAGTGAGAAAGAAAGAGACAGATCGAGAAAAAGGTAATGGGCACACTAGGGCCTCCAGCCACTCCAAATGAACTCCAAACACATGTGCCACCTTGTGTATCTGGTTTATAGGAGTCCTGGGGTATCAAACTATGGTCCTTTGGCTTTGCAGACTAGTGCCTTTACTGTTAAGCCATCTATCAAATCTTAGATATTATCATTGTCAAGTGAACATTAGAATTGTCCAGTGTTTCTTAAAATCCACCTGAACTTAGCTCTGCTCTCATATTCCTACTTAAAGGAATGTTCTTTGGGTAATTATAATGTGAAACCAATGTTGAGTATCATGAGTTTTATCACTTAATTAAGACCAAGGGAACAAATTTTAGAAATAGCCAGGACTCTTATGCGAGTATTATTACTATTTTTGAGTAGTTAAAATCTATTATTTTCAACATCCTCATCCCAACCCTAAACCTTTCATCTTTTTAGGTATACAGGGAAAGGCAGATGTTAGTCCTGACTCTGCATTCCAAAAGACAATGAAGTCTGAATATGTTTTCTTCAGTGAAGGCTGGCAGTTTCCAGTGCTTTCAGCAAGAAGAAAGGAAGCATCCTTCTTTACAGTAGATTAGTTTCTTTCCTTTCAATAAGAACTGGCATAGTTTATCAGTTCTTTGAAAGTTATATCTAGCTTGAGAGCATCAACTGTGTTCAAAATATGTTTTGGATAAACAAATATCCTAAAATTTAAGAACTTTTAAAAAGAAAAAAAGAAAAAAAAAAGAAAATATGTGCTGTGAAGTAACAGATACATTAAGTAGTCATCAGTCTTTCAGATAGCAAGCTCCAATGACTGAAGAGGAAGGCACATTTTGAAATGTATCAAAATTGACTCATGAGGGCTGGAGAGATGGCTTAGCTGTTAAGCACTTGCCTGTGAAGCCTAAGGACCCTGGTTCTAGGCTTGATTCCCCAGGACCCACATTAGCACAAGGGGGAACATGTGTCTGTAGCTCGTTTGCAGTGGCTGGAGGCCCTGGCGTGCCCATTCTCTCTCTCTCTCTTTCTCTCTCTCTGCCTGTCATTTTCAAATAAGTAAATAAACATAAAAAAATGACTCATGAAACATATTTCTATTTTAATATATTTTAATTTAACAAACATTGGGGCAGGTCTTTAGAGTGTTTAATGTGTGTTCATCCTGGTCTGTCTTACATTAGATAAATGTTTTGTTAAAGCATTACTTCAGTTTGCTAGTTGAAAACTTCTTATCACTTGGGTCATTAAAAAAAAAAAAAAAACTGTGTAGGCTTTTAATTACTCTGGGCTTTAGACAGTCATGTAAATTTGTTATAATCTATCTTGAAATAAGTCCGTGCTTCGAAGGATATCATGAGTCAGAAATGCAGTAAGTTCTTTCCCTCACTTTGTACATGATCACTGCTGAGGAACTAGATGAAGAAACAAATGTGGATATAGTAGGATGGTCCAAAGTTTTCATACTTGTATTATAATGTTTGTAACACTGTTTCCAATGTGGATCGTATATTTAATTAAAATATTGTATTACTATTCTGTAAAATTAAGATAAATCCACATTTGCCTCTTATTTTCCTGTCTGTTGTTCAGCGACTTGTCTCTGTCAACCAATAGCTTCAAAGCTAGTGTGTACATGTGTATGCCACGAATAAACTATATATTATGTTATGGGTTTTCCAGACAAATAGAACTATATATGCTATAAAAGGAGACATGTACTATTTAATACAAAAATCCTTCTTACATTATAGATAACTCTTGAGGTATAGAGGTTGAAAAGGTGGTCAGAAGGTAGAAATCTCAGAAAGCTGATGATAAAGTTTCAATCAGATTCTGATTTTGAAAGCAAGAGATCCACAGAAAGGCCAAGAGAGCATATCCCATAAACCTTCTATTTTGTGTTCTTGCTGGACTGTCAAAGCAATGAGGAAGGCCTGTTCTCATTACCAAGAACCACCTGCTTCACTCAACCTTCTGATTCACATGTCAGCTTCAGAAACACACCAAGAATGTCTAACTAACTATCTAGGCAACTGGTGACAAACTCAATATGACACCTAGCATTAGTCATAACCCTAAATATACATATTTATACAAGTTATTTCATTTGTCTTGGTCAAAACCATTTTGTTCTCCTTCTATATCTGTCTTCAATGGTGCAATGGCACTATTTTAATGTAATTTAAGTCTGAAATAGAAGTACATCCTTTTGGCTTTGTCTGAACTTTATACATTTTGATATTTCTGCTTAATGATCATGTACTTTACAAGTTTTAAAGCAAGGTAATACTCTAGTGTATATTTTGAGTTGACTTACAAAAATAATTTACATGTGTAATAGTCTGACTGAAAGTTGGCTATTATTAATAAACAACAATATGCATATAGCTTATCAATTTACTTATAATATATGAATTTTTAATATTTTTAGAGAGAGAGAGAGAAAAGAGAGAATTAGTGTGCCAGAGCCTCAGCCACTGAAATTGAACTCCAGATGCTTGCAAAACCTAGTGGGCATGTGCAACATTGTGCTTGCCTCATCTTTGTGCATCTGGCTTACTTGGAATTTGGAGACTCGAACATGGGTTGTTATGCTTCACAGACAAGTGCCTTAACTGCTAAACCATCTCTCTAGTCCTGTTGTATGAATGTTTTATATGATATGGCGGTAGTTAAGCTGCTGCATGGTTTATACCTCTGATTGAATTTCCTGCATGTTACTATTGAGTTTGACTCACAACACAATTCAAATGAGTGACAACATTAACCTACATCACACGTCCTATCTCACTTCAACTCACTTGTAATAGTTCTCTTCAAGTAACTCTTTATGCACCTTTGAATAATTGAGAAGAATGGTTGAATTGTTTTCTTTTCCATTATCTCTAATGTCCATAAAAAGGAAGCCAAGATGAACAAAAGGATGAATGCACTAATAACTATACATGGGCTTTGCCATGTCTTACTGGAAGAAGGGGAGCATACAAGCTCAATCTTCTTTCTTAGCAGGCGCCTAGGAATGGAGAACACACTCCAGATTAGTCTTATAAAGCATCCACTTGGTCTCAGCAGGTGTCAGACTGTTATGCCGTACTGCTCATGTCTATACAGTCAGATGCATATGTGTATATGTAGTTGTGTGTTCCATATATAAGTCATATGCATTTATTGAGAAGCTGAAGTTTGAGAAAGCATTGGAAGAAATAAAATCACACCAGCATGTGTGGTACTACCAACTTTCTTCCTTCTAGAGACCACATAAATACACATAGCCCACCAGAACTATATTACTTTTGTATAAATCATTATTTTATTTTTTCAGTATTTTTTCATTATGTTCTATGGGAAATTAAAAGTTGCAAATAGTATGCAATTAGATCACAGAATACCAGAAATGTTAATCATACATTTTATATGTTGTGTATTTCCATTTTGAAAGGTTTTGATATTCCCCTAAATCTACTTCATTTTTCCATGCTCAAGGTTTATTTATTACAAAAACCATGTTTTGGAACTTTTTCTCTTTTATTAAATTGATTTTTAGTTTAATTTAATTAATAGCAATAGCAATATGTTACTATATATTTATAATATTTTTTATTTTTAATGATTTGATTTAATTTTAAATTAATTATTTAATTTTGTTTTGTTTAAAGTAATATTTTAATCACTCCTGATATATTCTACCTAAAACCTTACATCTTCCCTGAAGCATTGATAGACTTCATTTCCCTATCTTCACATATTAACAAGTATTTGATTAAGATTCTGACATGGATTCTGTGCTTGATAGATAGAGAACTTGGAGTTTTATTTCCTTTTTCCTTCCTCTGTGATGATAATCATCCTTGTCCCTGCTATCAACAAAAGCACTGGAATAAAACAACCAATTAAGCAAACTGCAAGTCCATTATTCTTTTGATGATTTTTATATTGCTGCATTACAAAGCAGTGCTGCTTTCCCTTACCCAAATTTAGTGGCATTAACTCTATTGTGAGTTTACCATCCCAACACACTGCTCAGAAGCTTATAGGATAAGAGGTCCTTCAGACCGCCTTGGGTTGCTTTGTTTTACAATTTTTGTGTCTTCGTTGGTGGAAACCCAGAAACCTATAATGATGAAAATCCCTATATTCAATTTCTAGGGCTGTTTTAACAAAGTGCTACTTACTGGGAAGATTCAAGCAATGGAAATTTATTATCTCATGGTGCCTTACTTACTTTCCTATGACTATAAACAAATAACTAACTAGAAGTAACTTAAGGGGGAAAGGGTATGTTCGGGTTTAGGGTTCGAGAGGGTACATACATTCCATCATGGCGTGAAACACAAGACCGACTGACTAGTCACATTCCAGTCAGAATCAGGAAGCACAAGAGAAAACTTTAAGGCCTACCACACAGACGAGTTTCATCCAGCCATGTTCCATCTCCTAAAAGTTCCATAACCTTCCTGAACAGTGCCACTAGTTGGTGAAAAAGTATTACAGCACATCCACCACAACATTTGAAGCCAAGAAATTGAGATGAAGGCATTGACAGTAGAAATCCTTCTGAAAACTGTGTAGCTGATTCTCTTTCCTTCCTCCGCACTACCTTCTGATGGTTTGCTGAGGATCATCCTTATTCTGTAACCAGAAGGCACACCACTTCTACTTCTGCCTTCACGTTCATAAAGCATTCTTCCTATGTGCAAGTCTGTGTGCAAAAAAGCTCCACTTCTATAAAGATACCAGTCACATTAAATCTAACTCTAGAATTAAAGCAGCTAGGTCATTTTGTACATGTTGTAAAGTTTCTCTGTATATATCACTATTAAATTTACAACTCATGTTTTAGTGAGTAAAATTTCTGCCAATAAATTGTTTTTCTTGCTTAATGGTCTGCATGTATGAGCTCCCAGAAATTTGTTAGTAATACCCAAATGCCATGTTAATCTGGTCACTTTTAGAGCCTGACTCTCATGACCCTAGATGCTGCAAGTAGAAGGAATTTTTAGAAACTCAGAGTTCTCCCTTTGCCTTAGTTGCTTCCAAGTCCATTTGAGGTTTCAAAGCCAAATCAATTGGATGATCTGTGAAATTCTTCACGTTATGTGAATATGATTGTCCTGCATAGCAATATCCAATAAGATTTTGGATACTTATTTCCTTTGATTTACTGGTGATTCAATATTATAAGTGATAATTTAACAAAAAAATTACTTTCAGTTTTAATAATCTAGATGCTAATAACTCTTTTGCCTTCACCATCAACTAAACAGTACCAGTTCATCATTAAAAGAATGAATTTAGAAATAATTGTATATAACACGTTTAAATTTGGATATAAATGGATTCCCACTGTGTGTGTGTATGTGTGTGTATATGTATGTATATGTGTGTGAGAGAGAGATTTTGCATATCTACATTTGAGTATTACTAAAACTCATATTCTTATCTGCTATTGTGAACAATCATATCTGGTGCCTTGGCAGATTCTGTATTCTCTCGAGATTAGAAAATGCCTCATTCTTGACAGTATTTACTCTCCTCATATACTTCCCATTTCTTAAAAGAAAACAATGGGCAAAAATTGGATTCACATGAATAAAACGTAGTATGGGAGATTGCTTCTGACTTTACTATAAACCAATGGCTGAAAATCTGGCTGGCTGGAAACATTTCAATGGAAAAGCAGACTGTGGAATTTCTGAACAAGTGTATAGCACCTGATGCTTGGTAGGTAACATTATGATTGTAGTAGGTGAGTATGTTAGAAAATGTGTATATTTTTGTAAGCACTTGGACATTTCTTTCCAACTCTTCCAGGCATACTATCTTCACTACAGTTTTACAGTTGAAATGATCTTTTTTTCAAGATAAGATGCCACTGGAGTCTAATATCTTTTTGGCAGTCAGCTATGCCTGTCTTCTCAAGAGCTTTGGAGTTTGTATTATTGTGTATTTTAAGTTGTATTAACATGGAATACAAGAATCAGAAGAAGTGAGAAACACATAGTCATATTTCAAAGGGATTTGGGAAGTATAAGAAAGCTAAGAAAATAGTCTTGTTGCAAATTCCCTATCCTCTCCCCAGTATGGTAAACAATAGATTTAGAATTAAATCTGAGATTTTTCTTTCATTTTCAGCTTTTAAGATTTGCATAGCAAAATCTCTGATGTATACAATGAGAGTGTGTTCTTGGTATCTTTATTTCTTTGTTTGACAGATTTATATAGAGCCCTTGACCCAATGTCTAGGGCACTTTCTTAGGTCAGCTCCTTTCCCACCTTTTTAAAAAATTGATCACTTGAGATGTGATGTGGGAATTGCCCCAGTGATTCCCCATGTGCTCCCACTGGCCTCACATGTACTGGCTGTTCATGGCAGAACCACAGAAAACTACAACATGTCAGATCCATGCAAAGCCAGATCTCCGCAGAGAAAGACATTCGTCTTTGTCTTATTGCATTTGATGTTCTCTTTGGGAATTTTGTCTTGTAAAACTGTGGCCATGAGACTCATTAAGAGATCTGCATGTGTACCAAAATGTGTGGTTGGTTGTTGTTCAGGCCCCCCTTTTTATTCATCAAAGAATAATATGTTAACAGAAAATGTGTATCATGTTCCTTTTGCAATGCTCATGCTTATAGTTAAAGAAATCTAGGGGACCACTGATCCAGGAAAAAGCAAGGCAGCAGACAAATCAGTTGTCTGGGAAGAGGAGAGTAATGGACAGGCCATGGCAGGCAGGTTTCCTTAGTATAAATATACTTTTCTGATGAGCAAGCTTTTCTTTGAAGCCCCTTGGTTTAAAAAAGAGGAAAAGAGACTAGAAGCTGCCTTAGTAAATTGTCAGCTCACACCTTTCTTTAATGAGTTTCCTAGAAGTTTATGGTTAAGCTACCCTGGTGACTCAGGTAGGGTTTCTTTCAACTCCAGCTGAGACTGTCAGAATAGGGAAAAAAAGGGGGTCCATTTTCTGATTAATGAAAATAATAATTATATACAGATGAGAGTAAAAAGGGAAAGTAAAGAGCTTCTGTGTTACTTTAAACAAAGAGGAGTTAAGGCCTTATCTTAACTATGCATTGGCACTGCAATGCGAAATGGTCATGCAAAATTAATTTTTAATGTGTTCAATTTATATTAAAAATTTCTGCAAGTGTGTGAATTTTTTTTCTAAGGCTGGAGTGCTACTTCATTTACAATATTCCCTGAAGGTGTTTTTTTTTTTAAAGAGACTCTTAAACTGAAGCCATTTTAAGGGTTTTATGAGACATTATGTGAGCTTTCATATGCAAGTTAGTCGTTAAGTACCAGATATTATATTCTGTAATATGCTTAAGTGATATTAGAGGCTGTATATAGCCTGCAGTAATGGCTATTGCTGCTTTTTTAATTTATCAAGAAAATGTTGCTTAAATAAGGAGCAAATCAATGCTGGCTTGTACAAAATATAAATGTAGGAATGTAACAGTATTTTTTAAATATATATACTTGCTTCTTCCAGCTTCACTGGAAGGGAACAATACAACCAACTTTTGAGATATCTATTGACAGAAATTATAAGGAAAAAATAAAATTCAATAGTATATTTCTACTTAGAGAGCTGCTAAGACTCCTCAGAATGACATTGAACAACGGATGCCCATTGCTGTATGGTGCTGCTGGATGGGTATGAGGATGAATTTTATGTCCTTTATAATTGCTTTTTGTTTGCTTTCTAGTGTTCAGATAAAGTAAAATCTCTTGCTTATTTTTAAACCAGTTAAGGCTTTGACTATTCTTCCTGCAAAAGTAAATGTATTAAGCCAGATTCATTGGTCAAGCTTTGAAAAGCATAGATAAAGCCCCCTCACACACCCCCCATGAGTAAAATTGACTTAAAGGACAGATATTTGTGGATTATTCCTCCTTCCTTGCAGTTTTTGCATCACTGGTTCAAAATATAGATGTTCTGTGGATACTCAGTGTTTCAGTGTTTTAGCATGATTCCAAAGTGAAATTTTGCATTTGGCTAGACAGAAGACATTATTAGTTATTGAATAGCTATGTAAGGTATCCATAAATGTATGGACATGATTTGGACTTAATCTTAACCATTTCAAAAAAAATACCTCAAAAGCCTTAACGAAATAAATTTTGCAATATGAAATTTATTTAGCTTCCATTTTCATGTTAAAAGTAAACAATTCCTTAGTTGATATTGTGGTTCGAGCTTAAATGTTAGATTTAAGTTTCTCTAGGGTACTGTTAACTGGCTTCAGCTTCTTCAACTTTGCATTCAAAAAAGTATGGATTAAGAAATCTGTGTAGTTGTTGCAAAGGGCCTCAAACACCTGGGCTCTAAAATCAAGTTTCAAGGGGAAGTTTTAACATGAACAACAATTAAAAAATTATATATATATGTGTGATTTTAATTGTATATATATTAGCTTTCCAACAACAATATAACATATTTTTCCACTATGAATTTTAATAAATATTATATACAGTTATATACAGTTAAGTTTTTTCTTTCTTTCTTTTTATTTATTATTATTACTATTATTATTATTATCTTGTTGTTTTTATTTCAATGTAGGGTCTCACTCTAGCCCAAGCTGACCTGGAATTCACTATGTAGTCCCTTATGTAGGTGGACTTAAATCCTTAAACTCATGGTGATCCTCCTACTTCTGCCTCCTGGGTGCTGGGATTCTAGATGTATACCACCATGCCCAGCTTGGTTTTTTAAATAGTATCTTAAATAGACACAAATATATTGTGGAAATTTTATACACTGAACTCACATTTACTCCGAATAAGAAAAGAGAAAGTTCAATTGTATTTTTTTTTATATTTTGCAAGAACATAGAGCAAAGCAAAGCAAACTCCTTTCTGTGTTATAGAATTAATGTGTGTTTAGTTCTTCAAAATGTGAGATATATGGTAATTATCATTTATTAATTAATTTTCATGTTCATTCCATAATTATTACCAATCCTCAACTCATACTCTTGACTTAAATGTTCTGAGATTCTGAAAGTTCTAAAATTGCCTTCACAATGTTTCAGTACTAAATTATATGAATAATCATGTTAATGACCAGTATATTTTTGGTAGAGTAACTATTATTGGATGATAATGACAATTTTTAAAATATTTACATATTTCCTTATATATATGTGTATGGGTGTGTTATAGCATCATGACACTGAAAATGAACACCAGATGTTTGCAACACTTTCTATATGCAGCTTACATGGATGGTTTAGGACTTAAATCTCAAATGGCAGGCTTTGCAAGCAAGCACCTTTAACTGATGAACCATTTTTCTAGCCCAAAATATTTTATATAACAGATAATTATCTGATAATTAAATGCCTTGTTGTTTCTTAACTACTGTTAATGTTTTTCTGGCTTTTCTACTATTATTTTTGACCTGGGGATGGATTTCATTTGATTTATTAGGTCTACTTCTTGTCATTATTACTAATAGTATTCCATTTATGTTAAAACTGGGAAGTAGAATTTTCCATTCACACCTCCTTCAAGCTTTAGAATCTTTATGGGTCTTCACAAATTTCCTGACCTTCCTTGGTCCCAGTGATTCCAGAACTGTGCGTCTAAAAGGAAGACAATATTCCAACGTAGCTCCCCACCTGACTTCCTCAGACCAGCTGCAGATTCCCCCCTCTCCTTTCTCTACTCAGCAGTATGATTAAATACATGTAAAATCAAAATTAACTCTTCTACTCATCTTTCCTGTCCCAGCTGCTGGTTCCCACCCGATCCTTCTTTTGGAGTCAGATTTAATGTGAATATTTAAAATCAGAATCATTTTCTGTTTCTTTGCCCAAGTTCAGCAGCTGCAGGTTTCCTCTCCCATCCTCTGTGCTCAGTCAGTAGCTCACCAAAATATTTCTCAGAAAAATATGGAGCTTTTGTTGTTGTTGTTCCTTCCTAAACTGCTAGCACTGTCGTGACTCCATTTATACTGTTTTCTTTTACAATGATTGTGAAGATGATCTTATCAGCAGTTGTATCAACATGGATTTTGTGTGGAGGGGTTAAAATTGTTTTAAATTAAGAAGCCTAGAATACCATGGTATCTGCGGTCCTCTGAAATACTCATTCACATTGAACCCCTTCACACACATACAACCAAGGCTGAACCATCCAGAGTAATAAAATGATTAGAACTTTCCTCTACTAGATTTTCAAATAAACATTTCGAGGAAATAAGTAGAAATAAGCAAGTAAAGTTTTTTTTTTTCTTTTTTTCTTGGCAGGGAGTTTATTTATTTAGCAACAGCAATGCAGTGGCTTACACTTTCTACAAATGTTTTATCTCTTTTTCTGTAGCACCTGCCCCCGAGTGAATAGAATCACATCTGTCTCATCTTGGCATAAGGAGCACACATCTACATCTGTGAGTGATGATTTCATTTTTGAAAGAAACAGTGTATACTTTTGCACTCCTGCAGTCTAGTGAAAAAGAATGCACAATAGATTTTGTGTCTTGAAGGAAGGCTTCTAAATAATAAGTAGAAGGTTTGGAACTGGTACAAAAATAATGAGTTTTTAATTTAGGAAAGCTATGAATGCTACCTATATCTGTGCATGCATGTTATCTATATAAACATATATATATATATATATATATATATATATATATATATACTATTGCAAATATAACATAAAGAAAAAATTCAATTAGTAAAAGGTCTAATTTAGATAAGACAATTTTGCTAGGTATTTTAATATTTTATAAGATAATAGAATGGTAATGGTTTGCATATTTCTTAAAAATATTTTCTAAAGGAACAAGATTAATTTTAGGTAAGGAAGTATTCAAGATCTTATTTGATGCCAATTAGATATACTGATTATGATAATTTGGGGCATTTTACATTTTGCACACTTCAATTTTAATACCAAGACCAATCTCTATGCAGAATCTTCTAATAATTAATCTATCATATAAAGACTGATAGGGGATTCCTAAAGCCATAGTTTTAGAAATAAAACCAATGATAGTAAAACGTAATAATAACTCCATTAATCCAAACATATACTAGTTGCTATGGTCTCTGAAACCAAGTAGGTGTGTCTCAGCCTTATTCTGCCCTCTTCTGCAATGTCCTCCAATACCTTGGTGGTAGTTCATCTCACTCCATTCTTCTGCGTTGGTGCCATTCATTTCCCATCATTTCTTATCTGGATTCTGTTATGACCCTTCAGACTGAGCTATAGTTTCCACTGCCACCATATATATATATATATATATATATATATATATATATATATATATATATATATATATATATTCTGGACCTCACTGCTGAACTCAGCTTCCTCCTGAAAATCCTTCAGTGAATGCCTACTGCCCTTGTGAAAAAGCCCAAACCCAATCTCTGACTGATATTTATGAGGGTCTCAAAAGATTTTCAATTGTTATTAAAAAGCTCTGAACCATACCTCCTCCCCTATGTCCCTTCAAACCTCTTGCCATAAAAAAAAGCCCTCCCTATGACACTGTTTCTTTGTCTTTTGATCCTCTGAGCTTTTGAATGTTATTTCTTACACCTAGAACCATTTCTCATTTCACTCTTTTCTAGCCAACCCCCAGCTACACAATAGCAAGTAGGGATGAATGCACTTGTGAAAAAGTAAAAAGGAAATGATTGAGGAATTATGAAACCCAAACTTTATGGAATTAACATTTATTTTACTAGATGTTTGTTTAGGTATAGGGAATGCTGACTTAAGTGCTGTTAGGATATCTTAAAAATGCTATCCCACAGCTACAGAATACTGTCTTAGGAAAACTGAACCAACTCAACAGAGTTGACTGGTATAATAAATAGGAATGGGGCTGGAGAGATGGCTTGGTGTTTAAGGCACTGGCACTTGCCTGTGAAGCCTAAGGACCTATGTTCAACTCTCCAGGTCCCATGTAAGCCAGTCACACCAAGGGACACAAGCACATAAGGTTGCACATGTTCACAAGATGGCAAATGCCTTAGGAGTTCTATTGCAGTGGCTGGAGGTCCTAATGTGCCAATTCTCTCCCTTTATCTCTCTCTCTCTCTAATAAAATATACAAAAATAATTAGAAATAAAAGAAATAGGAATGGCATTGCAAGATATAAAGGGACTATTGCTGTTTGGTACAAAAAGAGAAAGTTATTCCCTTGATATATTATCCTGTGATATACTATTATCTTGCATTAATTTGGTTTTCAAATAAAATAGCCAGATCTTTTTATAATATTGATATATTAACTTGAGACTTTCAAAGATAATCTGTTAGGTGATTCCATAATCTCTGGAGTTACCATTTTCCAGGAAGCACTTCACAGGTCTTGCATTTATGAATTACAGCTTTAGTCCTCCTCATTCTCTGAAGTCTATTTATTTTTTCTTGATCACTCCACATTGAGAAGCAAAAATAGCTGCTTGCCACACTTTGTGGGTTCATAATGCTGAGGTCCTGTTTCTCACCTGCCTTTCAAGCAGCACTAGGTTGGAGAAAGGAAAGCTGTAACTGTGAACTAGGCTAGGTTCTGTTACTATCACAAGGACATGCTTCCTGTGAGAACCTCTCAACTGCTCTGCTGTCTTCTGTACTTCCCCCTTTCCCTCAGGTTGGACCTGCTTCCATGTGGCTGCAGTGATGACCACTGCCAGGCACCTTTCTAGGCATGTTTTATTTATTACTATTTTTTTTTTTCATCTGAAGGCGAGAAGAGCAAACTGCATAATTTACCAGCACTTCCTGGGTGGTCACACCTTCTTCTTCTCTCCTATCTGGCCTAACCCAGCTGCCATCTGTTCTCCTTAGCACCCCAGGCTGTCCTGTGCTTGACAATGCACTTTGCTGTTACAAGCAGAAAAAACTAGCTGTAATAAAAATCTGAAATTCTTTCTGCATCTATAGTTTGTTCAATATTCTGTGTTTGGTTGGTTTAAGCCAATTTGTATATACACATTCATGTTTCCTTTATCTGATTTTTATTCATTTTCTTTTACCATAATATGGATTTTAAAAAATGAGGGTCAAATAATATATAGTTTATTTATACCACTAGAGTTAAAGATGAACATATAGACAACTTGATTTTTAAATGTTCATTATACAGTCAAGGGAACAAAATGACCCATCTCTAATTTTTAGAGATAATTAGACAGTATGTCTTTTTTTCTTCAAAATATGTTGTGCCCTTAGTTTTAGTAGACAAGTAAATCTGAATTTAAATATTTTAAAAGCACACAATAAAAATAATATGGATCAAAAGGACTTTTATCTATTGGATAATTTTCTCTAAGCTTAGATTTATCCTTTATAAGTTGCTCAGATTTTTTCAGCTACTTCCTCATGTTATATTCAGAGTTAACATTGCTAACTTGAAAAAAAAATAATCTGCAATGGAATAGCCACTAATGAACAATGAGTCTTTAAAAGTTGGCTGGAGACTTTGACCCATTTCTTCCTGGTCAGCATAGCTTTACTTCTGAGAAAGGAAGATCCTTGATGCTCATCAGCACTGCACATGTGTGACCTCTAGTGATTTAGTGTCATGGGAACAGAGATGAATGTATGTCTTGAAATACAAGGTGCTACTGTCAAATTTTATTTAATAAATCATAACTGTAGTAGTATCTTTAACTTTTGTTTTGTGTTAACAATTCAGATAAGCAGTACACATTTAGAATAATTAATATATAAATTTTGGATTGAAGAAAATCACCAAGAAATAATTCTAAACCAACATTTTTTTTTTCCTTTTGAGTACAGCCAAGGCTATACTTTTGAAATTTTGAATATATATATTTCTAGAGTTGTCGCTAACAAGCAAGAGAGATGTTATAAAAGAAAGAAAAACTGAGTCAGAAAAGTAAGAACATAACAAAAAGTTCTAAAAGTACAAAGGTTTTTGTAGTTTCTTACAATTATGACATAGGAATTTACCTGACATGAAAGGTGGCAGCAAAACAGGTAGGGATAGTTTATATTCCTGTTTGTCTCTAGTAGAACATATATAATGTAACTGCTTTACAGCAATATTTCTGTCTCAGTTAACCACATAGGGTTTACTAGAAATCTGTATCCATATCCCACCTGGATTCTTGGATTTAATACTTGCAATTACTTTATTCTTGCCAGTGTTAGGTTGGTTACCTAAAATCCTTTGAATCTAGGTTAATTTGCCAAACTGAACTAATTTCTTTATATCTCAGTTTTCGCCTCTGTAATTGAAAGATACTATTTCTGCTACTATTATATCAGGAGTAAGCAACTCTTAAGTCAATTCACAACCTATTTTAGAAAAGTGTAAGAGAGAAGATTCAATTTTATATTTGTAATGTGTTCTGAAGAGAAAAACATTAAAGATGACAATAAAAAATAAGCAAAGAAGACTATGCAAGAGAGAAATTTAAGTCTAAAGGGCTTAGGTATTCACTAGCTAGTCAATGTAGATGTGTTTACTAAGAACTAATTGTATAATATACTTCTGTGAAGATTAACTGAGATAGTGTATGGAACATGAAAATAAGATTTCAGGCAAATAGGAAGGGCTGAATGAGTGTTACTTTTCATTGCTGTTGGCAATATCCATAAGAAAATGATACCACTAGTTTTCTGAAGAGTTTTTCAGGGGTTGATTCTTATTTAATATGTTTCTTACTCTCTGTCTTCTATAAACACCATCTCACCATGTTGTGTTAGATAAAATTACAAAAGCACACTTGAAGACCATTAAAAGTTGTACTTTACAGGAGCTTAAAATTGCACACTTTCTGACTTATTTAATGAATGAACTGTTCTTTAAGTATATTTAGTTTAACTTTAATGAAAGAATCTTTACTTTTGGAAGACTTCTATAAATAAGCTTATAAAAACATGTCAGAGATACCCGGCAAGGAATTTATCTGATATTATTCTCTTTGTGTATGTGCCTTATTTTTGTTTATCTTTCTGAAGGCACAATTTTAGTGACTAAGCTTCTTTTTTTTTTTTTCTGCATAGGTTCTTCAATTTAGAAGTGATGATTTCCTCAAGTAGGGGGTGGGGAGTTGGATGGGAAGATAAAAAAGGGAAATAAGTTTATGTTTGGTCTTACTTGCAGAGAACACAGAGTAATAAATTCTCTTCTGAATGATCTTCTAGTACTGTAGGAGCTAACCCCAACACTCATACACAAAATCTCTGCTCATTCTTTATTATTAGTTATAAAAACATTAAAAAATACATAAATACAATTGAAACTTGCCATCAGTATGGGGAATGAGTCCTGGGGATCCCAGCCAGTGGGTTCTCTGGAATTGCAAGAACCCACTCAATTGAGGCTTTTGGTGATTTCAGGCTCTAATCCAGCTGAATACATGAGAATCCACCAGAAACCAGTGCAAGCTCCCTCTCCTTCTTTCCCTCCTTCCATACCTTCCTCCCTCCTCTTCATCTTCCTCCTTCTCTCCCTCTTTCTCTCTCTCCTTTCTCCTACTCTTTCCTACACTCTTTCTGTCTTTTATATAAATAAAGTAGGAAGACCATCTGGCTTTAAATAAAAAGGAACGACCTTATAAACAGACCTGACATGGTCAGGCAATAGGAGGAATTCTGAAGGCTATGGTTGGGTAGAAATGAAATAGGCCATGGACACCCCAACAGATTCTTTTGCAAACTGGATTTCAGTGTTCCTTCTAAGGTTTTCCCTGGGCCTCAATGTTCTCTAGATCACACTATAGGGTTTTGAATCCTTTGCTTGAAAGAAGTATCACAAATCTATGAACATATGGATCTTTACTTAATACCAAAAAGCATACCTATTAAAACACTAACTTATGAATGCTGTTGTTGCATACCTTCCCACAGAAAAGAAATGAGGATGGGTTATCTAAGATTTCAATAAGATGGAAAAATAATCCTCCTAACTTTCTCTGAACTGGACATTATGGAAGATGTGTCATGATCAGTCTCTTGATGAACAATACTAGGTGGAGCAGAAGCAAAATGATGATAAAAGGCTTCTCATAAGCAGAGATAAACAGGAAGCAAACACAGTTATGATGGTCTCATATTACTCAGTTAGGTTCCCTTCCAAAAGAACCACAGCAACTGTACTGGATAAGGTAATCCACATTAGTGATCCCACGTTTGAAATTGCATGCCATTAACTTTATCTCAATCCGCTGCACTCTAGTTACTGGCACTCATAAAAGAATACATGTGAATTTCTGGAGATTCAAGTCTCAGATGAGAACATCACACCACTCTTTACCAAGTCTGACTTACTCCTAGGATGATTTTTAACCCCAATACCCCCTGTTTCATAGTACAACACACAGAAATATTTTTTAAGATAACTACTCTGATAGTTTTAGAAAGGTAGGTAGTTCAGCTGATTAACATGCAAAGGTAACTGTTAGTATGTGATCCCACTGAATTCTGAATCAGAATTTCAATTTTACATTCAATGCCATTTACCTGTAATCTACCCTTGACCTCATAATTCTTACTAGGGGTATTTTACTGTTTAGAACATGCAGGATGTTAAAAACATGCTGACAGGGGAGCCAGAGGACATGTTAACACCTTCTAGGACTGGAGCATTGACACTTCAAAATAGGAATGTTGAACTGATAATTTGTAAATGTATATGGTATAATATATCTATTTAGAGACATTTCCAGTGAGAGGTTTAATTTATACTAAATTTTGCAACAAAAAGAAATATTCCATGAAAAAATGACTTGCTTTGGTTATGAATTTAAATTGTTATAAGTATGTAAATTCTGAGATATAACCAAACTGCTAATTGTTAAGTATTGGGTAGCTCTGTTTTTAAATAACTACATTTCATATTACTCCAAAGGAAAAAAAAAAAAAAAACAAGCAAGGAAAGAGATGTTTCTTTCCATACAAAATTTCTGAAATGGTTAAATTGGACAACACACTTGGAAAAGAATAGCTCACTATAGAAGAATGTCCTCATGTTGCTACAGAATAGGACCTGGCAGAAGGCACTGTCCCAGAGCAGTCTACAAGGCTCATAAATTCTTGGAGCTATTCCTAAGGACTGTGTGTACTAAGCGACACTAGGCTAAGAGTGGTGTGACCTGACAGTATCTTCTTAAGATGACAGTTCTATTATTTTATTTTATATCTTTTTTTCTTCCCTGTTTTTGTGTTTTCTTTTTTCCTTCATCTTCTGCTCAGCTTTCTGACTCTCTGTTCCTTGACCAGTTTTGCTCATCTTCATACAAGTTTGTGGATATTAAAAAAATTATGGTTCAAAATATGTGTTAGACTTTTAGTAATAGTTCACACCTCATTGCTGAGACAGACCTCAGAGAAACCACGTAGAAGCACTAAAGGCTTATTTTGGCTCACAGTTTCAGAGCTTTCAGCTTATGGTCAACCCTGTTGCATTACTGTCAGGATTGCAATGAGAAAAATCAAGGCAGCTGGAGTTTGTGATGTTGGAGGCTACTAACTTCCTGGAAGCCAGGAAGCAGAGAGTAAGTGGAAGGGATGGGGTACAGATAGTCCCTTCAAGAGCATACTTAGAGAGTCATGTTTCCTCCAACTTTGTCCTACCTTTTAAAGTTTATGACTTCCTGTCTCCTAATAACACCTCAAGCCGCAAGCCAAAAGCCAAAACAATTTAAGACTATGGACTTTGAGAGACATTTTAGATCCAAGCTGTTACCAAGTTCTGATACCAAATTTCATTTTTTTTCCTCTCTGTGGAATGAATAAGAAGACCCACAAAATATTATGTAGTGAATACTTATTATTTGCCAAGAAGAGAAATAGAACATAAGTTCACAATCAACTTTTCAACCTTTGGGGACCAGAAGTTTACAGATAGAGGGTAAAGCAATGAAAGGAAGTGACAGACTGATGATAAGATGGGGAACATTCAAATGTTTCCTGTAAATAGGCAGAGATTTTCCAAAAATTCTGGAGCTAAATTATTTGCTCCTCTTTTTTTCTTTGTTTTGCTTTTGGTCATCGTCTTGGCAATTGTTAATTGTCCTTGAATATAGCAATGCAATTACAATGAGACAAGGGTTTGTCTGGTGACAATGGCAGCCATATTAGATGCAGTGTTCTTCAACAAGCTCCCTTGAAAAGAAACTGGTGGTTGGCAGGCAACCTGTTTTGATATGGAAGCAAGATATAGGATGGTGAAAATTCAGCTGGGTTAAATACAGAGCACAAAATAAAAATGGGGCACAAAACTGTTAGAGATTTGAAAGAAGGAAAGGTAACTTTTTTATTGGCTTTAATTTATAGTATGTCCCATGTGACATGATAACCTAGGAGTTTGAATAGTGTCATAGTAAGTGGCAAAAATGAATAAGGAAGCTAAACATCTATTACCTTTTGGCTGTATGCCAGGAACTGAGCTAATCATTCTAAATGCATTACTGTACTGAATGATCACACCAACTTGGTGAAGTAAACACAATATATAAATTTATTAGTCAAATTAGAAATTAAAAATCTACCCAAGATCCTGAGGCTTCTACGTAGCCACATGAGATATAAATCTAAAGCTTCCACATTGACAAGTTTACAGGAAATATACAAAGGACAGTAAACAAAGGAATATTTAGGAAATTCTGTGAAGTGTATTTTTTTCATTTCTTTGTATAAAATATCTAAAATTCTTAAAATATGATACACTCTATGTTGAACAAAAGATTTTTAATATGATAGTGCATAAAATAAAATCTCTAAAAATTTACCTACTATCGGAGGAGGCAAAGTATCAATATAGATAAATATTCAGTTATAGTAATATTAAATCCAGATGGAGACTAGCTGAGGTAAGATAGCATGTATTTGCTAGGAGGTAAAAGTGACTTATTTATATTAGGTGCCCTTAAGGCAGTAATATTTACCCTGATATGTGAAGGATAAAAATAAGCCAGCCTTGCCTAGAACTGGAGAGCAAGTAACCCAGGTAAAGAAAACAGACTGCCAGGGTACAGTGAGTCTAGTGGTCATAGGCAAGAGGTAATTGGACAGAATAGGATGTTGCTATGTATACATAAATATATATGATATGAACAGTGTGTGGAAAGATATTGACAGTTTAGATACAGAAGAGTGATATGATATTATCTGAACTAAAGTGGAAACCCACAGATGGGTGAATACCTTTATAAATTTAATATATTAGGAAGTAATCATACATCTTACAGCTTCATATTATGGCACATGATAGGGCTCTAGAAGATCATGAGTTTCAGTATTCTTTCCTTATTCCAAATGTGTTACTTATTTTAAATATCACAACTTTTCTGTTATCTGTATTGTCATAAAGTAGGTAAGGAAGTTATGACATCCGTGATTTAAAAAATGTGTATTTTTTTCAAAATGCCACTGCTCATCTCTCCTTTCCATAGGTCAGAGCTTCTTCACAGTCTATGAAAGGATCTGTAGGGTGCTTTAGTGCCCTAGTGCTAGAAATAACATTTTTTTAAATTGATAGGAACACCATCTAATAAGAAAGTAGGGGCTCTTCTGGCCAAGATGGCTACAGCCTAGCTGCCCTGCAAAAAAGAAAGGTAAGACATTAAGGGTTTTCTGGGTCTTCTAGTCAGTGGGAGGGCACAGAGGGGGAAAAAAGGGAATCTCGGATGCCCTCTTGGGCAGGTACACAACCCCCTCCTCCAAACAGCTTCTGCTGTGCTCCCAACACAACCACCAGGTCGCTACGCCCTGCTCTGATCTTGTGCCTGCTGGGCTGCGTTCCAGGTCCTAGTGTTCCCAGACAGTTTGGGCAGCTTCAGGGCTTGGTATCTCAGTCCCCCTCCAAGCTCAAAGGCAGGCAGCTTTGATAGCATTACCACTTGAGAATTCAGGCAACTTTGGTGCCCCTGTCAGGCAGTAGATAGGCGGCTTTGTCAAGTGAGAGCCAAAGTCCCGGCTGCTTGGCAAGTGCCCCAGGCTGCCTAAGATTCCCATTGCACTAGAGCCTAGGCTGTTCCACCGACCTACCTGCCCATGCAGTGTCATGGGTACACCACAGTGCAAAAGAAATACCATGAATAATCAAATTTAAGAAAATCCAGGTAGATCACCCAGTCCTACAAGGGATACATCTAACTAAAACATAGAAGAGTCATTAGGATCAAAACATCAAATAGAAGCTATGAGCAATGCAACCCTGAACAACCTACTGCTAGAACTTGCAGGAAAGCAACAGAGGACCAAAAATCATGTGGATGCTACCATCACTGAGCTAGAAAAAATTGATAATAGACTGGAAGTAGTTCAAAGAGAATTAAGAGATTTGGGGGAGAGTGAAAAAAAAAGAGGTCCTTAAAAATCAGCTGGCCACACTAAATGAAAACATAAAGAAATACAAGGATGAATTCCAAGAATCATCAAGGAAATCAGAAAATGATGTGAAAAGGGAGCTGGACAGAGCGACAGAAATGATGCATAGAATAGTAGTAGAAAATTCAACTTAATTAAACAAGTCCAGAACTCTCTAGAGGCTCTCAAGAATAGAGTCAGCAAAGTGGAGTATAGAAACTCAGAACTGGAAGAAAAGATGGAAGAAACAGTTCAACAGTTCAAAAATTTCAGTAAGTTCAAAAGTTTCTGTGAACAGAACATGAGGGAATTGAGGGATACACTTAAGCATCCTAATATCAGAATCATTGGAATACCAGAAGGAGAAGAATTTCAGACCAAAGGCATGGAGAACTTATTTAACAAAATAATTGAAGAAAAGTTCCCCAGTCTCTTAAAAGAAAGGCCCATCAAGATACAAGAAGCAAACAGAACTCCAAACAGACTGGACCAAAGGAGAAACTCTCCAAGACACATTATCATTAAGACTCTAAACATTGACACCAAAGAGAAAATCCTAAAAGCAGCTAGGGAAAAACAGTGCACCACTTTCAAAGGAAACCCCATCAGAATTACCTCAGACTTCTCAATGGAAACTCTGAAAGCTAGAAGGGCCTGGAATTAAACCCTCCAAAGTATAAGTACCTATGGCTTCCAACTCAAACTACTCTACCAGGCAAAAGTATCCCTCATAATAGAGGGTGAAAGAAAAATTTTCCATTACAAAACTCAGCTTTACAATTATATGAACACAAAACCAAAACTACAGAGAGTATATCAGGAAATTCTCCACAGAGAAGAAACAAATAACCAAATTCAAATGCCTACAAGAAGCAGATCACAACAACCAAACCTAGAATAGGCACAAAAAAAAAAAAAAAAAAAAAAAAAAAAAAAAACCTTCAAAGCCCATAAAAACACCAACACACATCTACCACCACAACATGCACAACATGGCAGGGACAAAATCAAATCTCACAGTCATTACCCTAAATATTAATGGCCTTAATTCACCCATCAAAAGATACAAGATAATAAGATGGATCAAAAAATTAGACCCCTCAATCTGCTGCCTTCAAGAAACCCACCTTACCACTAAAGACAGACACCTCCTCAGGGTGAAATGATGGAAAACAATATTCCAAGCAAATGGGAAAAAGAAACAAACAGGTGTAGCTATATTAATATTGAATAAAATAGACTTCAAACCAAAAATGATCAAAAAAGACAAAGAAGGCTACTTCCTACTTATCAAGGGAACCATCCATAAAGAGGATATTACAATCATAAGTCTGTATGAACCAAACACAGGGGCACCACAGTTCATAAAACAAAACCTACTTGACAAAAAAACAGAAATAATCACTGACACAATTATAGCTGGGGACTTCAATACACCATTATCAGTAATAGACAGATCATCCAAACAGAAATTCAACAGGGAAGTAAGAGAGCTCAACAAAGCCATAAATCACTTAGACCTAATGGACATCTACAGAACTTTCCATCCCAAATCTACAGACTACATGTTCTTCTCTGCAGCCCATGGAACATTCTCCAAAATAGACCATATATTGGGTCACAAAGACTGCCTCCACATATTTAGGAAAATTGACATAATTCCCTGCATAATATCAGATCACAATGCTATATTGCTAAAAATCAACAACAAAAGACCCACCAAGAATCTCAACGGCACCTGGAAACTGAGCAGCACACTATTAAACAATAAATGGATAGTGGATGAAATAAAAAAAAATGAAATTGCAAAATTCCTGGAATTGAATGACATTGAGAACACATCATACCAAAACTTATGGGACACAATGAAGGCAGTCCTCAGGGGAAAATTCATAGCACTCAATGCCTTCATAAAAATAATAGAAAGATCCCAAATCAATAACTTAACTATCCATCTAAAGGAACTGAAAAAACAAACAAACAAACAAAAATCCAACCCAAAGAGCTCCAGAAGGAGAGAAATAATTAAAATCACAGCAGAAATTAATGAATTGGAAACCAAGGAAACAATTAAAACAATTGACAAAACAAAAAGCTGGTTCTTTGAAAAAATAAAAATGATTGACAAACACCTGGCCAATTTGATCAAGCAAAAAATGGAGAAGCTTCAAATTAACAAAATTCAAAATGAAAAAGGAGAGATCACAACAGACACAAGTGAAATTGGAGAATCATCAGGACTTATTTCAAAAACCTCTACTCCACAAAACTGGATAATGTGGAGGAGATGGATAAATTCCTGGTCGCATACCATCTATGAAAGCTAAACTCAGAGTGGATTAATCACCTCAATAAACCCATCACACTCATGGAGATTGAAAAAATAATAAAAAAACCTACCCAAAAAGAGGAGTCCAGGACCAGATGGCTTCTCATCCAAATTCTATCAAACCTTCATGGAAGAACTCAAACCAATATTCCTAAAACCATGCCACACAATTGAAGAACAGGGAAAGCTTCCCAAATCCTTTTATGAAGCTAGTATCACCCTTATCCCAAAACCAGGCAGAGATGACACAAGAAAAGAAAACTACCGGCCTATTTCCCTAATGAACATAGATGCAAAGATCCTGAACAGAATACTCACAAACTGAATCCAACAACACATCAAAAGCATTATCCACCTTGACCAAGTGGGATTCATCCCAGGAACACAAGGGTGGTTCAACATTTGGAAATCTGTCAATATAATACACCACATGAACAAGCTTAAACATAGAAACCACATGATCATTTTGATAGATGCACAAAAGGCCTTTGACAAAATTCAACATCACTTCATGATCAAAACATTGGAGAGAATTGGCATAGTTGGTACACATCTTAACATAATAAAGGCAATATACAAAACTCCAAAGGCCCAAATAGTACTTAATGGTGAGAGACTGGAGGAATTCCCACTAAGATCAGGAATAAGACAGGGATGTCCTCTCTCACCTCTACTTTTCAATATAGTACTGGAAGTCCTAGCTCAAGCAATAAGACAGGAGAAGGAAATAAAAGGGATACAATTTGGAAAGGAAGAAGTCAAGTTAGCTCTATTTGCTGATGACATGGTTGTATATGTAAGAGACCCAAGAGACTCCCTCCCAAAACTCCTGAAGGTGATTAACTCCTATAGCAAAGTAGCAGAATACAAAATCAATGCACAAAAATCGGTAGCATTTCTATATGCAAATGACAAAGACACAGAGAAAGAAATAAGAGACATAGTCCCATTTTCAATAGCAACAACAACAACAAAAAATACCTTGGAATAATGTTAACCAAGGAAGTGAAAGAACTATACAATGAAAACATAAAATCACTCAAAAAAGAAATTGAGGAGGACTCGAGAAAATGGAAAGACCTCCCATGCTCCTGGATAGGCAGAATTAACATTGTGAAGATGACAATAGTACCAAAGGCAATATATAGATTTAATGCAATTCCAATTAAAATCCCTACAGTGTTCTTCACAGACATAGAAAAAATGATCTCAAATTTCATATGGAAAGGCAGAAGGCCTCACATATCCAAACATATCCTCAGCAAAAGAAATACTTCTGGTGGCATCCCCATACCTGATCTAAAGCTATATTACAATGCCATAGTAATAAAAACAGCATGGTACTGGCATAAAAACAGGAGTATAGACCAATGGAACAGACTTGAGGACCCTCTTGATTTGGCTAACTGATCCCCTCAGTGGTATGAGACCCATAGCTGGAGCTGGGAAACAAGTCAGAACCATATCCAAACATAAGCTCACTCTCCAATATCAAGCTACCATCAATCAGGTGGTACAAGAGGGCCTACACCTATTAAAGTCTGTATTAAAAAAGTAAGGTTTATCTCATTTGTCCTGTTGCTAACTTACTCTTCATTGGAGATTCTGCTTCTCTTTTTCAAATAGATGCAGATCCTAAGGAGAGAGCCACCCCATCATACCTCAAAAAGGCCCCTACTGAATAAGGAAAATAGGCAAAACAAGCAAAGGTGCTGTTTTCCTGATGGACAGGATACCAGCAAAGTGGGGAAGGAGACCAACACAGAGAAAAATGAACTCCTACCAAATCAGAGAGTCAGACCCTCAGAGGCCCCCAACACCTCAGCACTGAAGCAGACCAAGAATGAACCCAACATAGCTCAGGGAAATTTTGCGGAAGAGGGGGCGGAAAGTATGTCAGAGTCACATGTTGGATCATGATATGCAGAGACATTTATCTTACCAATAACTGTGGGCTAACTCCACAATGCATGACCCATATACATCAACAAGGAGGGGCTATTGGGGAGGGGGTATGTCACGGATGAACCTAATAATGGTACCAAACTGCCTGTATTTGCTGAATAGAAAAGTAATTTTTTTTTTAAATGAAGTAGTTCTGGAATCACACTATTTTTGTTATAAATTCTTGACTCTGCCATTATTTAGCTAGCTAAGAACTCCTATGGAAGATACTTAAATTTTCTGTATTTCCAGATTCTTAATTTTCAGGTAGAGATGGTAATAGTACCTACCTGCATTAGTATTTTTCTCATCATTAGGACAAAATATTCAATGAAAGCACAAAAGCAATTTAAGGAGGAAAGGTTTTTATTATAAGCTTATACTCCAAGGTTACAGTTCATCATTGAGCATCATATTAGCTAGGACATTAAAGGTACATTAAGTCCACATGGAGGAAAAATAGATGCATGAATGCATGTTCTTAGCTAGCTTGGTCTTTTGCGTGCTATCTAGGACCATGGCCTATGGAATGACTTTACTCACTCTTAGGGTAAGTCTGCTCACAACAATTAATCCACTCCACAAAATCCCTTCCATACATGCTCAGAAATGGTTTTTTATAGTGATTCTTACTTCTGTCAACAACCAACAAATATCATCAAAATTCTACACTTTGCAAACTTGAAACTCATATCACTTTTTAGACATAATCTTCTACTCATTGGCCCTATAGGCTCATGCTTATCAAAATGAACTCTAACTTCAAATCTCTAGATAGTTGTTTCTCCATAGTTCCACATCTGTTCAAAATTGTAATTATATATTCTCTTTGGAAACTCAGGTAAACTCTTACCTGTGATCTATTATGATATCAAATAGTATATAGTTACATATGTCAAGCATTAAGTGTATTCATTCTGACTGAAAAAGGAATGTGGTATTTAAATAAATATACCAGCCAAACTAAGGCTAAGCTAAAATCTAGCTGAGCATACTTCCAATCTTGAATTGCCATGTATAGCATCTGGGTCTTATGGTAGAATCATCTACTTTCCAAAGGACCTCACCCCTCCATTTCTTCTCCCGGCAGCACACATAGCCTATCTCTCAGGTAAGCTTTGTACCACGTCTACACCTTTTCTTGGCAAGTGTTCCATAGTTCTGGCACCTCCAAGTCCTAGAGTCTCCATTGCAATATAGTGTTTATCTTCATAGCTTCACAATGGCCTTTTCAGGGCCTCTGTTGAGGGCTTCCACACATTCAAAGCTTCCACACATTTTGGGGGCTCATGACTCTTATTATGATAAGTAAGACTCTATGACCCACTGAATCTTGCATTTTCCACAACTCCAAAACCAGTCCTATATGGGTGCTGCTGGTAAGTTTTACTGTCATCTTGAGGTAGAGCCTGACCCTCTTGACCCAAAGCTGTAGCTTGTCTTGTGTGCCTTCTGGCTCCATTAGCAACATGTGTCCCTTAAAGTCAAGAATCCCTTGAACTGAGGTTGCCTTCCTTCAAATGGATTATTTTTCCCATAAGTTAGATGTATGGGGTGAGGTCTTGACTCTAGGAATCCTATTATAGTATACTACTGCAGAGCACAGTGTTTCTTTAACTATGACAGCTACTTTCTTAAACTTATCCTTGAGGGAAAATTTAAATTTGTACCCATTCCTTTCCAAACTTTATATATTTTTTTTATATATCTCTGCTGCAGATTTTGTTCCATCACACTATAGATCTGAATAAGTATAGTCAATGGTAGCCATGCAATAGCTTAGATGTTGACCTATCTTAAAATTTTGCCCCCAAACAAATTAGTCCATTACTTTTGAGTTCAACCTCACTCAAGTTCTCAGGATATGGACAAATTGTAACAAGATTCTTTTCCAGAATATCACATGAATGCCCCCTGGGCCAATTTCTGATAGAGTCCTTATTTCCCTCTGAAACCTCATCAACACAACCTCCACAATTAGCATTTCTTTCAGTATTCTTGTCTAATGAGCTCCCACAAGAGTGGCCCATTGAATTCTGTTTGCCATATTCAAGAACTTTTCTAGCCCAAACTTCTAAACTCTTGTACATTATTCCCACAAACTGGTCCTAAATTTCTATACTTCACCATGGTCAATAGCTCCACTTCTCACTACCAGTTCTCTTAGTTACCTTTCTCACTTGACAAGAGAAACTTAAGTAGGAAAAGTTTATTTGGGTTTTCATTTCAAGTTTACATTCCATCATGGTAGGCAAGGCATGAGTATCAATATTTTTGTCATTAATGGAACCAAGTACCTGACTGAGAAACACTCTAAGGAAAGAGAACATTTTGGTTTTGTTTATAGTTTTGAGTGCAGAGTACATTATAATGGGGAAAGAATGGCAGCAGAAACCAGCTGCTTGCTGCTTCTCAGTCAGGTACTTGCTTAGGTTACAGTCATTTAAGCAAGGAGAAAGTAGAGAAAGCAATGAATACTGCTGCTCAGCTTGCTTTCTTCCTTTCATTAGTCCAAAATCCCATACCATGGAATGTTACACTCTACAGTTAGGGAGTCCAAATAAAAACAAACAAACAAACAAAAAACAACCTTTAACAGATATTTCTAAGACATACCATAAAATTTCTTTTCATGGGAGTTCTAAATTCTATCAAGTTCACAATCACAGGTAAAGCAATATACAATGGAAGCGTGTACATTCATTAGCTAGTCATATTTTGTCCACACTGAGGAAGCAGAGAGAGATGAATGCTAATGCTCAACTAACTTTCTCCTTTTTATACAGTCCTGGACTCCAGACCATGGAATGGTACCACTCACATTTAGGATGGTCTTTCCCATTTTATTTAATCTAATCTAGAAAATCCTCCACAGACATACTCAGCAATTTATTTCTATCATGGTGATTCTAAACCCTGTCAAGTGAAAAATCAAGATGAACCATCTAAGCACCGCACATATATATATAGCTGTACCTGAAACTGTAGGATTAGACAGGGATTAAACAACTCTTAGCAGAAGTTTTCCATGATTTATTATCTACCCATTTTGAAAGTGGAAAAGAAAATATGCATTCAATTTCTAAGTAATGAGATGTATGTATGTCAATGAGTGTGTGAATATTAGAAAATCTAATTGAAATAATGCGAAGAGGAAAGAAAACCTGTTACAAAACATGAATATTTAAGACTAGAAAGGTAGATAGTAAGTATAGATTACCGGGGATAATATTCTTTTTTAGATTTTTAAGAAATTTTTTTTTTTTTTAAGACAAAGAGAGGGAGAAAGAGGTAGAGAGGAAAATAGAGAGAATCAGTATATGAGAGCCTTTCAGCCTCTGTGAAACAACTCCAGCATGTGCCCCCTTTTGCATGTGTGTGGCATTGCACACTTGCGTCACTTTTGTGTCTGGCTATATGTGGGATCTGGAGATTCGAACAAGCATTCTTGGGTTTTGCAGGCAAACATCTTAACCACTTAAAACCCAAGAATATTCTTAAAATGGAGCAGGTGAAAATCAGGTTAGAGTACCAGCACATTGGGGCAACTGTTTATAGTAACCAAGTTAAAATATCCCCATACTATAGGTAAGTCTAGTTTTATCAAGAGAGAAGATATGATACATTTAAAATACTATTTAACATTGTACAAGAATAAGCGAATGGACAATAAACAAGAATAATGGAGGATTTTTTTAAAAATCAAAGAAAAGTAATTGTTAATTAGAGAATTAGAAGCAAAAAAGTCCAATTTATGCAAATTTCAAATACAGAGAAATTAGCCTATATACTTCCAGGACATTAGCTGCCTGTGGAAACTCTCTAGTGACCATGAGGAAACACACATAATGAGAAATTTCCCAGTTGGTGTTGTATACTAGGTACACAGATGTATTTGTTAAAATCATTGTACAGTGAACTAAGATTTGTATGTTTAATGCATGTAAATTAGTAATTTTTATTTAATCCTAAATTGACATCTTGAATAGAAAAAAACATGGTGTGTATCTTACTATGTTGACCTTCTGTCATTCCTTGACCATAATGTGATTTCCTAGTTCCCTCTGATTTGTTATTTTCTCAACTCTAAGTGACTTTGGACAAAATACTTTCCTTTCCCCTTCCCCAATTTATATCTAGTTCCTACATGTGGCAATCTTTGCCCTAAAGGTTTTGTTCCCTCTTCTGTTTTGTTTTTAAACACAAACCACTTTTTTTGTTTGTGTGTACGTAATATGATATGTGTGGGTGGGAAGCAGATGGTGTGCTGTGTGTGGTGTGTATGCATTTGTGCCTCCGTGGCACCCCATGCGCCCTTCTGTGGCAGGGTCACACACTTGCAGTGGCCAGAGCCAGTCATTGAGTGTCCTGCTTCAGCACTCATTCTTATTTGCAGAACAATCTCTTACTGATACTAGAGCTTATTGGTTTCCCAAGCTAGGGACACTCTTTGTTCTCTGCCCCACTTTGTGGGACTGAGGTTTTCAGGACCAGCAGCCAAACATAGCTGTTCATGCAGGTTATGAAAATTCAAAATTGGGTAGTTTCAGGCCCCATTAAGCCTTCGTGTTTGCAAAAGAAGCACACTTCACTGCTGAGCCATCTCTTCAATCTCAAATCCACTTTTAAAAAAGTAAATAAATAAAACAGAAACAAAACAAAGCAAGAAAAAAAAAACTTTCAATTCATTTAAATCATGAGGAGCACTGCATGACAATGGAGTCTGCAGCCAATGATATTAAAGGTTATCTTGGAATTTAGCATGAACCAATGCCATATTTTCCACTAACCTCAGTTATAGTATCCCTCCCCCCCCACTGCCCCCACTTTGTTCGGTTTGCAGCAAGGAAACTGTGTTGTTTGTTCTTTGTACATATTAGCTTTTTTCCAATTCAAGTTGAGTTCTGTTTCATCTTTGGCCTAAGCACCTTCAGTTTCAAGAACGGTGCACTCTATTTTCAGACACCCTACTTATCTGTAGCATAAGTAGCCTTTCAGGATGGCAGTCATCACAAATGTCCCAGAAGGCTAGCAGGTCTCTACAGGTTTCAAGAGGGCTGAAAGGGACGAGCCCTCTATTTCTCTTTATTTCCATTACTTGTCATCAATCATTCTTTGTCTCTATCATAACCTCTGTTCTTATACCAGTATTCCCATTCTGGCAGGAAAAAAAAATAAAGTCTATGTTAAACTGCTACCATTCTACCATTTTAAAAAAATAATAATAAATGATATCCAGTACTTCAGAGTGATTGAAGTCACTTTCAAGTGTTCCATACCATCAAAGCTGCAAGCTTTGATCTTAATCTTGAGTATTTTTTTTAAAGTTGGAAGCTCACCTAGTTTTAAGAATTTGATGGGCCTTGAAATACAAGGAAGAGTTTTCAATCTGGGCAAAACTTTGTAGAGTTTAGGCAGTAACCACAAAATGAATGTACTTAAACAACAGAGACTCACAAGGAGCAAGTCTTTATGAGACACTTTCCCTCTTTTTTTTCTGTATATTTTATTGTCTACCCCTGAAATATCAAGATAGAGCACCTTAGCAAGTCCATACCCCGCCTGGGCCTCTTGCTCAGGTCCCTTTCATCTCTCACTTGCCCCTGGACAGCCCTGCTCTTCTCTGTGATTCAAGGGGGGCTTGTCTCCTCTTGCCACTTTTCTCTTTCCTTCTTCATACTCTCATTTTCCCTAACTTCAGCCAGACTAACTGTCGAAGACTTAGAAATAGACTATTCCTTTTTATGTCTCTATCTCTTACCTCTGGCTATTTCCTTGTGGAAAGTCCACAACCTGGCAACTGATTCCATCCAGATCGAAGCAGTTAACTGTAACCTCCTTGGGGACTTTGTTCTCTCATCTGCACTTCCCTTTGTTGAGAATTTTATATTACTGTATGTATCAAGTTCTCTTTTTATCTACTAGATTATAGACTTCTTAAGAAAGGTTAATATTTTATACTCTTTGTATTCTGAGATATTTTTAGCCCAGTTTCTGACCCATTATAAGCATTCAATAAACATGTAATGATTGTCTTATGAGAAATAGTTTAAGAAATAATCAAGTTTTTCATAGCAAAGGTGTATGTTTTTGCTTAATTTGTATCTTATTAAGATTTTAGTCTTATTGCTTTGTTTACACACATATATAAACATGTATATCCCTATTCAAAAGTTATTACAGGAAGTTACAAAAAGAAATGGCACATTCGGGTGTTTTCTCTGGAATTGAACAGTTTTGCGTTCTGCTATTCATGAAATAGATTCAGAAACAATAACCCACGTTGTACAAAACTAACGGGGTAATAACGGGGTTTATCTCAGGAATCATACTTTTAAAAGCAAAGTAGGTAGACTAGTAGCTAATACTCTTTTTAAAAACATGATTTTCTTTAACCAATTGATTGTGTATAAATACTGAGCCCACTTTGAACTTAATGAGGATAATAGGTAGGTTTTAGGTTAGCATCAAAATTAAAGTCTAAAATCGGCATCTAAATTATGAGTTGCTTACTTGTGAGAAATTTCCTCACTGGGACTGCTTCCAACAGCACTTCAATGTAGCTTCATGGAATTTTCTCAACTGTTTTTTTGTTCCTTCTCCACACCTCTTCCCTGGTGCATACAGGCACATCTGTCTGTTTTCTGCCTTATCAAGCATTCATCTACATCTGTGAGGAAAACTCCACTTCCTCAGCTCAAAACCTGTATCTGATTGTGGTAATAAGGCTCCACTTCCTCAGTTCAAAACATGCATCAGACAAGTCCAATTACTTAAAATGACTCATAGTAACAGGCCAAGCTATATTCGTTTTCGCAAAGCCTTTGAACTCATACTGCTTCAAAGGTATACTATAATGCGGTTATAAGGCAGTTGTCTAAAATTGCCAAATTATCAGTTTCCAAGTTTTGATTTTTGTTGTATTGCATATAGACAAATCAGTGAGATTACCTACCAAGAGGAAGCGAGAGAGAGAGAAGAAAGAGGGGAAGAGGCATGATAGATCTTGAAAACTAATAATAGCTTAGGTGATATTAATGGCTAAGATACCCCTTCATAAGTAAAGGACAGGAAAGGGTTTGAATTAACTCTTACTATATTTATCATAGTAGGTTAAATAACCAGGGGATTGTATTCTTATTCTGAAAATCGTAAAAGATACATTACTCTGGGAATGATCAGTAATTTATGTTATTTTCTTAATGGAAGCTACTTTTCAAAGTACTACTTTATACTGCAAATTCTTCCAAATAATTTCCTGATGCTCATTGTATGTTCAAAGTATCAATAGCAATCAGCAGTCAAAGCTGCCAATCAATTTCTAGCTTTTCAACTTCTGCATCTTGAGATAGTGACCATTCCTGTTCATGTTCCCTTTCCATGAGTAAATTTAACAGTGACTTTCTGCACAGAAGGGTTACTTACAGTTGTCACATTTATGCTATACATTTTCAATTGCATGAGGCCTTTTAATTTTACTTTTTATAAACATCTTTAATTTTTTTACCTTTTAAACTCTCCCTAAGAACTGTGAAGAGGAGTAGCAGATGGCATGAACCCTGAATAGCTTTCAAAGTCAGATACCTGAGTGCAAATGCTGGCTGTATTCATGCATTCATTCCTCCAGATAGCTTTGTGAACTTTACATCTCTGTGTCTTAGTTCCTACACCTCTGAAATGGGAATAATATAATGATCCCTACATCAAAAGGTTGCTATGAACACTAAATATGTTAATATTTATAAATATTTTTCAAATAGTGTTTGGCACCAGATAAATGTGCTTTATAATGTTTTTCAAAACATGAAGATTGTGTTTATTTAATTTAGAGATCTTGACTACATTGGTGGCATAATGTTTCTCTTTTTTTTCCAAAAAAAATGAGAAAATTTGAGGAGAAAAATTTTAATCACTGAGCCATCTCTCCATCTTCCAAACATTTTATTTATTTTTTATTTGCTTATTTATTTAAGCAAATGGGTTTACTGGGGTGAACTCCAGACATGTGCCACTTGGGGGATCTGGCTTTACCTCAGTAAAGGGGAATTAAACCTAGGCTACAGGACTTGCAAGGATATGTAACCTCTGAGTCATCTTTCAATCCCAGAAAAAAAAAAAAAAAAAAAAAAGTAAAGTTCACAGCTTGAGTATAAGGAGACAGAATTGGTAGGCCAAACTATCTACTTCTTCCATAATCCATGTCACACTGACCCATGAGCAGTTTCACCTAGCTAAAAATACACAGAATGCTACTGAATCTACTATGCAAAACTTTGCTTCAAAATACCTTTGTTTATTTTCTTAGGATATCAACAGGGAGAGAGAATAAGAGAGCATAATGTGTTAAATAAATAAATAAACAGCTGGGCATGGTGGCACATACCTTTAATCCCAGCACTGGGGAGGCAGAGGTAGGAGACTACATAGTGTATTCCAGGTCAGCCTGGGCTAGATTGAAACCCTACCTCAAAGAAAAACCATAAATAAATAAATAAATAAATAAATAAATAAATAAATAAATAAAATTGGAAGCAGTAAAATTCTACTCCCTTAGAAACACACCACTCCTCTGAAATAAATGAGCAGCCTTAATAATGTGATATTATTCACATTATAAATACCTAGTAATCAGTTACTATTCTCCACCAAATACTCGAAATTTAGATCAAGAAAAACACTCCAGGTGATTTAATTCAAAGCTCTAACTTTACAGAAGAAAGTAAGTTTAGTGAAATAGATATCATTTGGGTTTTCCAAGCACGTGATCAAATAACAATGGGCTTAGGATATACCAATAAAGAATATGCCTTTTGCAATGAGGCAGCAGTGAAGTCATTGCCAACTCTACTTTCATACTATTCCATATGTCTTTTTAAAATTATTTCTTAAATTTCTATGTGTGTGCATGTGTATGACAATGTGTGCCATGGTATGTGTGTGTAGGTCAGAGGACACCTTTCAGGTTGGTCTTGCTTTTCCCCCTCATTTAGGCAAGATTATTCTCTCTTAAAATCTTGCAATGTAGTTGTTATTATTTGTTCTGCATGCTGAGAGCTTCTGAGAAATTCTGTTTTAACCCACCATCTCACACAAGCATCCTGTAATTATAGAATCCAGCCATGGGTTCTAGCTTTATATTTGAGGTCTGGGGATTGAACTCAGATACTCAATCTGAGTGAGGAGTGCTTTATCCAGTTAGCCAACTCCCTATCCCCAACATGTCTTAATTTTAGTTTCCTCAATCCCAAAAGGAAAATTTGTAAATGAGATATTACTTGTAAAGCAATTAACATGATGGATGAATTGTAGAAAACTCGTGATATAGGGTACCCTCAAAATCTATTCAATAGCACATGGCTTATAAATACATAAGTGGCATCTTAATTTGTTGGGCAAATTATTACAAGACTCAAATGTTCATGCTCAGATTTTAGTATAGCTCAGACCTTGTAAATAAAGCTGTGGAATCAAGTTTTATCTTGTCTACTTTGTGTTACTCAGCTCATGTACAGGAAATGGAGTGTATTTAATATTGATGACCCTGTATGTGTCATTTAATCGTCTCTATTGATTGGATTTCATCAGAGTGTGGGGCTTGGACAGAGCTTTGATTAGACAGTAAGGATTCTTTGCCGTTTTCTTTTACCCAACACCATATCAATGTACCTTCTGGTGTGATATCACTTTCACAATCAATATCTGAAAAAAAGCTTTACTCACAGGCCTCCAGGCAAAGAAAGGAAGCATTGCCTCTGAGTCCCCTGATATTCACCAATTGAAAAAGGTTTATTGCAGGTTTTAAAACAGAATAGAGGGAGAGAAAAGACCTGAAGGAGTCTCCATAGATTTCTTGTGTAATTTGCACATCATTTTTTATTTAAAGGTGTCAAATTTTCTCTTTTAATGTTGGTTGACATTTGAGAATGAATCATTTTTATCAGTGAGATTTTCACTTTCAATCTACTATTTCCCCCAAGATATAATAATAGTTTATAAATATATTATTTGGGAAAATTGATATCTTAAGACTATTCGTGTCCAAATTCATTTTGCATGGATTATACTGCTATGAAATATCCAGTGGGCCTGCCTGACAAATCTTTCACTGAGGCAAAGTTTACTTTTCTATTTGCCAAAGATTTTTTTAAACAGGTCTACCATAGGTTTCTTGAGTTTGCTGCAGAAGGGTGGCACTAAAATAAAAAGTATTTATCTCCTCGGTGAAACAAGAAATACTGAGAGGAGGTCAGATACTGGGACCTTATATTGAAATTCCTGCAAGTAGATAAGGCAATTTCAGTAAAGTAAGACTATTTTATGAATGAAAATTGAGGTTTGAAGTAATGTATTCCATTATATAAAATGTAAATTCCCAATAAAACAAATTGCCTAAAGTCAAGATTTTGAGTGTTCTATCCTAAGATGGAAGGTTTCTTCCCTAAACTAGTGTGATATGGGTAAAAAACTTCAAATCCATTCACAACTTCCACTTCCTTATTTTGGCACTCATTCTCCCTTTTTGTAAGTACATACTATTTTATGGAGATGCTTTTGTCCTTAAATATGCCCTTACTTTTATCATGTGTGCAGAAAAGTGCTTGGCAAATTAAGGTCCATGACCTGATGGAACTCAACCACACTCATGTGTTTAACTATTGCCTATGGCCACTTTCTCATTATAAGGAAAGAGAAAATTAGTGTGACAGGAACAATGTTTGGCATGACTCAGGTTATCAGTCATTTAAAGTAAGTTTGTAGTCCTTTGTTTCTAGAAGTTTTCATTGTGAAAGAATAAATTTTATGTTGAAGATGTTGGGGATGAACTCAGTTCTTCTATTAAGTATCGTTTGTGTATTGATCAATAGCACATTATCTTCATAACTTCTGAATTTTATATCTAAAGTTACACATACTTGAATGTTATTTTGAGATATTAAGTTGCTAAAACTCCAGGTCTACAAATTCAGCTACTGAAAATTCTCCAGTAACATCAAAGATATTCCCTCTTAAAACAAACAAACAAACAAAACCTTTTAGCCAGGTGTGGTGGCACATGCCTTTAGTCCCAGCGCTCAGGAGGCAAAGGTAGGAGGATCGCCATGAGTTTGCGGCCACCCTGAGACTACATAGTGAATGTCAGGTCATCCTGAGCAAGAGTGAGACCCTATCTCCACAAGACAAAAACAAACAAACAAAAAACCCTTTTATTGACAACTTCCATAAATATATTCAATATATCAATATACCATGACCATAATCTTCTCCCACCACTCTGCCTTTTCCCACCTCCCAAACTTCTCCCCCATTGAATCCTTTCTTCTTTGCAAATAGTCTCTTCTATTTTTATGTTAACATCATGATTAAGCTCATATATTAGTGCTACTCTCACTTTTGGTTAGAGAAGCTTCCCTTTTCAGATGGAGGTGACCACTGGGTGACTGAAAACATGCTAAAGTATTGAGAAATGACAGTGGTGTGTTCAGTACTCAATAATACATTGCTATCACACCCTTCAAGGCTCAGAGAGCATTGCATAAGAGGAAGCAGAAAGACTGAAAAAGACAAAGGAAGGAGAGGAGTGCTAATGATACTGTCTTTCAGACACAAAGTGCCCTTGATACTCAAGACCTCACAGTAGGTGACTGCATAATAGAAATATATTCTCTTAAAACTCTCTGTGTTGGGGCTGAGGAGATAATTTTGCCTTAAAGGCACTTACTTTCCATGTTTTCTGGCCCAGGTTCAATTCCCCTACCCACATAAAGATGGATGGACAATCATTTGAAGTGACAAGAAATCCTGGCACACACACCTTATAAATAAAACTGTTCTGACATTTCCTATGAAGTTAATAAAATGCATATTTGCATTAGAAAATTGCAAGTATATATTTTTATATACACTTTTGATTTTTATTTTTTGAGTTTTCAAGGTAGGGTCTCACTCTAGCCCAGGCTAACCTGTAACTCACTATGTAGTCCAGAGCAGCCTTGAACTCACAGTGATCCTCCTACCTCTGCCTCCTAAGTGCTGGGATTAAAAGTGTGCATCACCCCTAGTCACTTTTGATCTTTTTAATTTTTTTTCTTTAAATCACATACACAAACATATGTATTGAAAATAGAGCTTAAAATTATTTTTTCCAGAAAAGGTTTTACAGATTCTGATCGTGATACACACACACACACACACACACACACACACACACACACACACACATATTTAACTTGGGGGTTCAAGGTAGGGTCTCTCTGGCCCCAGGCTGACCTGGAATTACTTATGTGGTCTCAGGGTTGCCTAGAACTCACAATAATCCTCCTATCTCTGCCTCCTGAGTGCTGGGATTAAAGGCTTGAGCCACCATGCCAGGCCTGATCATGATATTTTATTAGGGCTGGATGTTTTCTATATTTGGTAAGATAGTTTGCCATCTTAAATCAGTTTGTAGCACAATCATTTCCACATAACCATGTATTTAAGTTTTTTTTTGTGTATTTAGATTCAATAAAGTATAGGTACAAATGATGGCTAATCTCTGTTATTAACTTGATAAGATTTAGAATTTTCGTGGAAACAAATGCCTGGGCATGCCTGGGAAATATTTTCTAGGTAAGGTAATAAGGTAGGGAGAACCCTAAAGGTGGATGGTACTATTCCATGGGCTGGCTTGGGTGGGGGCTGCATATAAAGCAAACAGCCAGTTGAGCATGCTCTCTGCTTCCTCACTGTGGATGCAATGTGGTAAGGGGACTCAATCTCCTGCCACTGTGCCTTCCCTGCCATGAAGGACTGTGTCACTTTGACCTGGAAGCTCAAAGAAATCCTTCATTTTTTAAGCTGCTTCTGTCAGATACTTATCACAGTAAGAAAAGCCACTAAGATAGTACTATAATTATAGTGCTTTAACTGAAGCAAAGATTCTCAAGCATTACCTTTCCAAGCTCCTTTCAAAATATTTATTTATTTATTTGAGAGATAGGCATAGATAGATAGAAAGATAGATTGATGACAGATAGATAGATGATAGATAGATAGATAGATAGATAGATAGATATGAAAGAGAGAGAGAGAGAGAGAGAGAGAGAGAGAGAGAGAGAGAGAGAGAGAGAGAGAGAGAGAGAGAATGAGCATGCTAGGACTTCCAGCCACTACAAATGAACTCCAGATGCAAGTGCCACTTTGCACATCTGGCTTATGTGGGTCCTGGGTAATCAAACATGGGTCCTTTGGCTTTTCAGGCAAGTGCCTTAACTGCTAAGCCACCTTTCTAGTGCCTTCCCAAACTGTTTGTCACTACCATCCGTTGAGAGTTTATTAGGTGCTAAATGTTGTAGGTGTCACGTTTCTTTTATTTCTTCATGGTTTGGGAGATAGAACTGAGCTGTGCACATGAGAAACAAGTGTTCTGCTATTTAGCAGTACGCTGGGATATGTGTAACATGTCACTTTCACTCTGAAAGAACTGAAGCTGTGCAGAATGGGGCTCAGAACTGTCAACTAGGAAGTGATAGGCAGGTGCATGCACATCTATTGCCCCTTTCACAACACCTGCTTTTTTTTTTTTTTACTGAAGGCAGGTCCCTGGGGCACATAGATAGTGCTCTGAGGTCAGTATTCGAGGGATTTTAGGACAGGTGAGGTATCAACTTTGATTATTCTATTCATTTATGGGTTTTTTTCACCTCTGTGACAAATATCTGGAAGAAATAACTTAAAAGGAAAAAATAGATTTTTTTTTCTCTCATTGTTTTAGAGGTTTAAGCCAAGATTAAACCACTGCTGTGAGTCTGAGACATAGCGGAATGTCTTGGTAGTGATCATGAGGTACAGCTGCTCACCTCCTGAAAGCTATGGTATGAGAAAAAGGTGCTAAGAACAAAATATTCCCAAAGGGAACACCCCAAGTAAATAATTCCTCCTACTAGGCACTTCTTCCAAAAGTTTTCACCACTTTACAAAACACATTTTTGAGCTGGGGACCAAACCTGTGGGAAACACTTCATATTCAAATGATAAGAGGTATTAACATATAATCAGCACTAATAGAATAAAAATGAATTAAAATAAAATCTATATTTTGTTTGCTTTAGTTTGCTTGCCATTACTATGTAGAGTCTTGGGGCAAGGATCTGCTGCAATTCTCAAAGGGGGAGTGGGGGAAGGAAAGCTTTCCTAGGAGGCATCTGAGTACAGATTCCTATGTAGAACGCTACTGCTAATAAGTATGCAATGAGAGACTAAATGACTCCACAATGGAAACTTGGTCTGAGTATAGAGGAGCCGGACTGGACATACTTAGCTTTGCTCCTGTAAATAAAGTTTTATTGGAAGAAATCCACTCTCAGTTATTTACTGTCTACTGTAGCTGTCATACTACTATGAATGGAGCTGTGTTTCTGGCTTAATTTGTTGTATATTAGTTTTGATCAGATTCCTCCCTTGCCATAACTTCTGAAAACAAGGGATAAAGTTCAGATGCCTACTTTCCTTGGGAAAAATATCTCCTTGATATATCTTTTGAAACTTTTGTTTTTCTTTTTAAGACTGAAAAAAGGATGTTTTGTAAGTTAAGGAGTTTGAAACCTAACTACAGAAATAGCAACTTAAAAGCTGCAAGCTGCCATGATGGCAGTCTCTCATTTTCATTGAAGGTAACAGTCTAAATGAATCATCTCTTTAGACATATGAAAATAGTAACTTTCTTCACAAATATGACATGGTGTCATAAAGATTTCCCAGGAAAAAAAATTACTTCTTTGATGACTTTTTTTTCAGAATGTTTTATATGAACAGAAAGCCATGCTAAATATGTAAGAGATTATGTAAATGCATGTGTATGTGTGTGCATGTACCTGTTTTATAGATAAGGATTGACAAGGATTAGGAACCAGAGGACAACATAAAGCATATAAACAAGGATTGCCAGACTAGAGGGATTTGGATATAGGAAGGGACTGAGATGGAGATAGGTGCTATGGCATAGTCAGGTAGGTGGATGTGTTGGTGGGGAGGTGATTTTAGGTAAATATCTCAGTGGTGGTTTGAGTATAAAATGTTTCCCATATACATTCAGGTGTTTTATTATGTAATCCCCAGTTAGTGGCACTGTTTGAGAAGGCTATGGAACCTTTAGGAAGTGGAATTTTCTTAGAGAAAGTGTGTACTGGGGGCTGACCTTCAAGTGTTGTATTCCAGTCCTGCTTGGTGTTGTCTCTCTGCTTCCTGTTTGCTGGTGTGAGGATATGATACTGGCTTTCCGATTTGACCTGCCATGTTTTTCCTGTCATGATGGAGCCTATGCTCTGCAACAATAAGCTGAAATAAACCACTATCCTTCCATAAGTTGCCTCTGGTCAGGTGATGGTTCAGTAAGACATTTCTTATTTCTGAAAATGAGACAAGTTGAGAGGAATGCAGAATAACTTGTATTCTATTGCAGAGTCCAGGCTGAGCCTGCCACACAAAAGGACAAAGCTTCTATCTCTTTCCCTTTCCATATGTGGGGTGAGTTTCTGCCCAGTCCTGAGGTCACTGTGCATCTCTGGGCAGCAGAAACATCCTAGAGGCACACACAACAAAGACAGGAATAGGATTCTTTGGCCAGAGTGAAACACTTGAGAGACCTTGTTCTGAATAGATGTGATACAGCAGTTTATGCAAAGTGACTTGGAACAATTTAAGGGGCAACAAACTAATGCTTTAACATACCAAACTTCAAACTCATCCACATTTGTATGCTTATTGAATGTACCACCATGTTTGGGGGGCATTGCTGATTGACATATAGTCAAAACAAATAAAAGCTGAGTATCTATCCCTATATTCTTTATCACTTAGCTTTTGCTCCCAAGTTCCTTCCTTCTTCTTTCCTTTCTATTCTTCCCCATTTTACCTGCACTTGAAAGTATCTTAATTTAGAATTCAGTTAACTAGTCATGCAATCTGGGAACCTGTTGTTACAAATTGCTTTATTTCTCTTTGAAGCATTGTGACTTTACCTTTCTTCTATTTTGCTTTTCTTTTTTTATGGGGGGGGCAGAGAGAGAATTGGCATGCCAGGGCCTCTTCCCATTGCTACCGAACTCCAGATTCATGTACAACCTTGTGCACATGTGTCACCTTGTGTATCTAGCTTACACGGATTCTGGAGAGTGAAACCTGGGTCCTTTGACTTCTCAAGCCTAAGGCTTTGCAAGCACCTTAGCTGCTAAGCCATCTCTCCAGCCCAACCTTTACGTTTCTGTATGACTTATAACGCTGTTACTTTATTTATTTTTAGTTTTTAATTTATTTGAGAGAGAGAGACAGACAGACAGACAGACAGACAGAGAATGGGTGCACCAGGACCTTCAGCTGCTACAAACAAACTCCAGATGTGTGTGCCACCTTGTGCATCTGGCTTATATGGGTTCTGGGGAATGAACCTGGGTCTTTTGTCTTTGCAAGCACCTTAACTCTAAGTCATCTCTCCAGACCCTTTTTAAATATATTTTTATTTTAGTTTGTTCTTATATTTTAATTTATTTGAGAGAGAGAGAAAGAGAGAGAGAGTGTGTGTGTATGTGCGTGAAAATGAGAGAAAGAAAGAGAGAGAGAAACACTGTCATTTTAAAGCATGGCTACTCTTTCGACATTTGTACTACCTTTTTCTCGGCATGAATTTAAAAATTCCCCTGTGAGACTTTACATCTTTTGGATTTCTGTTTATGTGTTTGTATTTGCATAAAGGCAAAGGAGCACATTCAGATCTCATGGGAAGCCATGTACATTAATGTAATACAGGATGCCAAGAGTTAGTTCCAATGTGGGATACAGTTTGTGGGTAAACCCTGCAGGAAGGACCATGGCTTGTTTATCTGTGTCAGACAGCAAGTTTATGACAGTCCACACAAGGGGCATTCAGTACTGGATGCAAAGATCAAGGGTTGCCTGGATTTTAGGATGAATGTGCTTCTTAAAAGAAGATACTACTTGATAACAGAGTGAGTGAACTTTCTTACCCATATATTAAAATGTCACTATCCCCTCAGTTGCCGTTACTCAAGTCAAGAGTCTTCGACTCCAAATATTTTCATTGTGCACTATTATGATGGTTAGTGTTAGATGTTGGTACTCTACTTCTCACCTGCTCTCTGAATCTCCTCAGTGCAGATGTGTGGCACACAGTAGGATCTCAACAAACATTAATTAAATAAATCACCAGCAACCAGCCACTGTAATTTTGTACATATGTAATATGTAAAGCTTTGATGATTTTGGGATTTTCCTCCAAATAATCTGCATTTTTACTGAAGGAAGAGAAGGAGATTAATCTGTGATGAATAACCCACTAAGTTGTTTTTTATATTAGCAATTTGCCTGTTCAGAAAAAAAAAAGTACACAATTGTAGTAGAAAAAAAAAAAAACAAACCCTGGTGTTATCTGATGAAAATGATTAATGTAGAAGAAACTAAAGGACAGAAACTTTGAGTGTAAAAGTTAGATATTTTAACTAGAATCAAATTCTTGGAGAAGATATGCAAATGAAAGTGCTTCGTCTGGACTGGAAATAGGCTAAGGGGATGGCTTTTATCTTTGCTGATGAGCTAAAGAAAACTATGAACTATGTAGTACGCTATGAAGAGTAATCCCGAGTTGGCACTCACAGGAAAGGTAGGATTTGCCTGCTTCTTTGAACATTAGTTTCTATCCTTCAAGTTCATTATACTGTAGACCATTATGCTATTTTATGTGCAAGAGAGAAGTTCAAGTACAGCATGAGTTGCCAAAAGGATTATGAAGTTCATTTTGATTGATCAATAATTAACTGTACCTTGTGAAATTACAGGCTTGACTAACTGCAGAATGTATTGAAGTGAAGAGCTCAGGCTGCCAGAAAGAACAGAGAAAACAGAAGAAAAAGTGATGGAAACCAAAACATCTGTCTCCTTTATGCTACAAGAGCTGGTACCCAGGATCTCGCTGTTTTCTTCTCTGTCTAAAGAACAAACAGCTTAAAGCAGTATTGGATTGATATGGGATGCCACAGAAGATGTTTGCTTGTAATTATTTGTAGCACTTTTTTTTGAAGCTCAAGGATAAAACATTTCAAATTACTCATCAAGCACTTGGAACTCATGCCCCTTTATAATGGGGATTTAGCTGAACGACAAGTAACATACAAGATACAGATGAAAGAAAGGAATGTGAAGAGATTATTACCATAAAAAAGCAAATGAATATTTGATTGAATTACAAAAATACAGAGTCAGAGAGAGATAGGGAAATAATGCTAATTGATAAATACATAGCAGTTTAGTATTGATGTGAATCATATCATGACTATGAAATGAGTATTACTTGACATTTTTTTTTCTCAAATGGGTATCACACACACATGCACACATACACACTACTCTGGCACACTGCAGTATTCCTGTAGCTCTAACAGAAAATATGCTTACTTTATACCATTGATAATTTTAGCTTTTAAAATATTTGGAGAAATAATTTTGAATAATAGTTGATAATTTTAATCAACCAAAAATACATGGTAATTTTAGTGCACTCTTTATACTTCTAAACAGTTTTGGACAGTGCTTAATTTGGACTACCTTAAATGTTAAACAAAGCAAGAGACTTGCTTTTTCTACCCCTGTCCTGTAATTCCTCTACATACTTTATATCCTCTGTTAGTACAAAGAAAGGTTAAATTATCTACAGGCAATGACAATTCTTTTTCCTTAATTTCATTATTTATTTATTTGTTTGTGTGAGGGAGGCAAATAGAGAGACAATGCGTGCACCAGGGCCTCTAGCCACTGCAAATGAATTTCAGATGCATGTGCCCCCTTGTGCATCTGGCTTATGTAGGTACTGATGAGTCGAACCTGGGTGCTTAGGCTTTGCAGGCAAGTACTTTAACTGCTAAGCCATCTCTCTAACCCAATAATGATCATTACAACAGACATTTACATTAACAATGCACATTTGGCAGATTCGCAGCCGTGAGTAGTCCGAGAATGCAAGGCAAAATTGCCAGCTACCGATGTCTGTGTTCTTTTTCTTTACAATATACGTCAGACCAGGAAGTAGAGTGAACTTAATTTCTTTAAATTACCAGTGATGAGATGAATTATTTCTAAGTACTTTGTAATAAAAAGTATTTAAATGGAAAAGCAAAATAGTCAAAAAAAATGTCAGGATAATATTTCAAAATCTTTCATATTGCCCCAAACTATAAGAACACATCATTGGTCTCTTGCTTGGTAGGATACTGAAGATCTGAGTGGTCTATTCTGCCCTTGCTTGGTTGAGACAATGTCTTCAGAGGATGGCTAGTAGCCGCTCCAAAGACTAGGCAGCGAAGGCCCTTCAGGTCTTCTGTATTTTTTTATACCTTTCTGTTTAAGCTGTATTTTATATCTAGCCTCACTTTCTAATTTGGAGCTGACAGCATATTTGCTAGACTACTCAAACTTCTAAGTATACTGCCTGCTGATGTTATACTTTACAAGACTGAGAAGTTAAAATGGCAGTATAGAAAGGCACATGCTTATAAACTAAACTATATGTGTCAGTAATATTACATAAATACATGTTAAGTCTACAAGTTTGTATAATTGCAATTCTCAGCACAAGGACCCTTCCTTCCTGTTTGGTTTGGCAGAAGTGAGGAAAAGGTCTATGGTCTTATAGAATCCCAGAAGAATTTAGATTTCTAGAATATCAGACCTGTCAAGAAATATGTATATAGGAAATGGGACTGTAGTTTCTTTTTGAATAAAGAGGAAATGTAAAGGGAGAGAGAAAGAACAAAAACAAGAAAAAAAAAAAAAGAGAGAGGTATCTAGTCATTCTTTATACATATATCTCCTGAAATTGAGAATGGGAAAAATATTTCAATTTTATACTGGTTGTCTTATAGCTTTTGGAAGTTATTTATTTACATTACACTAAATAAATACCACAATAAAGTTTTTGTTCATGATGATTTAAAGTAAAGTAAATGTTTTATTACCAGAATTTAAAGTTGCATTTGTGACTGCAAATAATTCTTAGAAATGAATACTCCCCTGTTTTGCTTTATACTAAACAAATATGCAGCATGTTACTTTAAAAATGAAATAAAGCTTGTGTTATCGTGATAGTCAATAACACTGCAGCATAATAATCAATTGCTATTTGCAGCAGCGGGACTAGCAGTGGGGGCAGATCAGTGCAAATTACTGTCACTGTATGCTGTCATGTATGCAGCCAGACCATAGAACCCAAGACAAATGATACTGATGCCATGTACAAGGCAGTACTTAGTCATACCTGTACAATAGCAAGGCAGTGCATACCCACATCAAATATAGCAGGGAGTGGATATAAATCCAAAACATTGAAGGGCAAGAAAAATAAATTAATCAGGCTATGACTTCTGTTCCCAAGATTTAAAGTTAAATGCTCATACTTTTTCCTATGAGCTGGAAATAGGTGGATTAGAGGTGCCTGGGGATCTACAAAAAGGCTAGATGCCTTTTTAATGAACACCAGAGAAGTGTGTGCTGTGCTTTACTTCCTTGTTGCTGAGATGATACCAAGGCCAGTTATTGAGTGGAAATAACTCATGCTGGCCAATCCTCATGACAGTTTGCAATGATCATTTGTTTCACATACAAAGAGAAACATCAAAAATGGGAGAGGGACTGCATTTATCAGCAGCATTGATCTTTATACTATTTTATTTATTTTTTATTTTTATTTATTTATCTGAGATCAACTGAGAGAGAAGGAGAGAGAGAGAGAGGGAGACAATGGGTGCGCCAGGGCCTCCAGCCACTGGAAACAAACTCCAGACACATGTGCCCCCTTGTGCATCTGGCTAACGTGGGCCCTGGTGAATTGAGGCTCAACCTGGGGTCCTTAGGCTTCACAGGCAAGCACTTAACTGCTGAGCCATCTCTCCAGCCCTCTTTATACTATTTTTAAAATATCTTTTCATATCTACATTTAATTTAAATGGAGAAATTAGGATCCCGATCTCTCTTTGGGAAACCCTTCAATATTTTCATTAATCAAGCAAATAATTTTGAAGCCTATCTTGTTGACTTAACCTTGGCTCCTTTCCTAGATGAATCAGGCCATATTCCTTTGGCAAATGGGTAACTGGAAAGAGAGAACTGGCTTCCTCAATGAAATCCGCACATGTTGATATTTGCAAGAATCAAGTTGAGCAAATTGATAGTATACTAAATCCATCTCTTTCTACACTCCTTCCACAGTAGCTAATTAAGTCTGCAGAGAAGTGTGTTAATTCATTTAGGAGCAAACCTTCAAATTCTTTCTTGAACAGAATCAGAATTGGGTACCTGATTTGCTACACCATGTGGGAAGGCCCACTGCTCAAAAGCTACTAAACCTTTAATCCCAGCACTCAGGAGGCAGAGGTAGGATGATCACCATGAGTTCAAGGCCACCCTGAGACTACAGTGAATTCCAGGTCAGCTTGAGCTAGAGTGAGACCCTACCCCGCAAAACCAAGCAAACAAACATACAAAGAGACGCTGCTAAGGTTTTCAGGATGGCAGTAGAATATTTAACAAAGCCTGGGGCCTTTCTAACTGTGTAGCCCTTAGAAGACACACAGGTCATATATTCGTGAAGCCATCTCTCAATAAGATAATTTAGCTTCTTTGTTTTCAACCTCACAGCAAATATTTAGTTTGATTTATGTTACTTAATCAACCCTTGAAAAATTGATTTCTAAAACAAGGTTTACAAACTGATAGCCTTCAGAGTGAAGTTGACCCGGAGGGAGATATATATATATACTCTTTTAATCTGATGGGTAAAAATGGGTTGAGTGAATGACAGCTAAACCATATGTATATGAGACAGACAGACAGATATCTATCTATCTATCTATCCCTCTATCTATCTATCTATCTATCTATCTATCTATCTATCTATCTCCAAGTTTTCATAGTCTCTGATATTTCTCATTTTTTTCAGTGAGCTATTTTGCCCCTTCCATCTCCTGCTTAGCACCATTGACTTTAAATTTTTTTTTTAATTTAATTTATTAGTTTTCTTTTCAGTAAATACAGGCAGTTTGGTACCATTATTTAGGCACATCTGTGATCTACCCCCTCCCATTAGACACTCCTTGTCATGTGTCTGGAATTCATTTGCAGTGGCTGGAGGCCCTGCCGTGCCCATTCTCTCTCTATCTGTCTGCCTCTTTCTCTCTCTGTCTGTTGCTCTCAAATAAATAAATAAAAAATAAACAACAAAAATATTTAAAAGGAGATTTTAAAATAGGAACATTTTGGGCTGGAGAGATGGCTTAGCAGTTAAGCACTTGCCTGCAAAGCCTAAGGACCCTGGTTCGAGGCTCGGTTCCCCAGGACCCACGTTATCCAGATGCACAAGGGGGCGCACACATCTGGAATTCGTTTGCAGTGGCTGGAAGCCTTGGCATGCCCGTTCTCAACCTCTCTCTCTCTCTCTCTCTCTCTCTCTCTCTCTCTCTCTCTCTCTCTCTCTCTCTCTCTCTCTGTCTCTTTCTCTCTCTCTCTGTCACTCTCAAATAAATAAATAAATAATGAAAAAAAATTAAAAAAACAATAGGAACATTTTTCAGAAATGGGAGATTTGTCATTAAGCATCCTGTTAACACCTTACCATTTTACAAAAGGGATGAAATGACTTGAAAAATGATGTAGCTAGAGTTTAGGAAGCATTTCTGCTGTGTTAAGGCTTTTGGCTTAGCATATGACTATCCTAATGATAATTCAGCTTACTAATGACTTGAGAGTACTCCCCTTCTTATAATTCCACCATTGGTAGAATTCAGCTCAATATGCATTTGTATTATCATTGAGTTCCTAGATTATTTATGAGACACTTTATATTATTGTGAATAGATTTAACTGCTATGCTTAGCTCATATATAAAATGGTCAATAAATTCTTCAATATATTTTGGTAAATAATTATATTTGCCTACTCGTTAGGTTTCCAAGCTTGAAAGGAAGAACTTCACATAAACTTTCAGGCTCTACTGTATTTTAAAGATAACAGCTATTTATTTGCTTTGGTTAAAAATTCATATAGCAATTGGTGTGTGTAGATATCTAAGTGATTAGAGCCTCTTGGCCCAGGTTCAATTCCCCAGCTACTCATACAAAGCTGGATGACATTCATTCACAGCAGCAGTAAGAGATGCTGGTATGCCTCACAACACACACAAATAAAAACTTGCATAAAACAAGGCCCTTGCATTATATGTATGCTCCAGACAACCATTCTGTCTGGGATATCAAGTGTGTAATTTCATATCATATGAAGATTTTATTCATAGTTTTGGCTCTACTTCCCAAATTGTATTTTATTCTGGAAAATATTTGTCATGAACCACATTCTATGTTAGAATTATCATTATATGAGTACTCTTAAAATATTGTTGGTGTTTATTTTGAAGAGAGTAGATATGTCTAGTGTGATCATTTGCATGTTTCCTAAAGATGTCCTTTTTAAAATCAGGAAACTACATAAACACTTTATATCATTCCATTTAATATTTACCTTAGAGACCTGGGGAGATAGCTCAATTGGTAAAGTGCTTGCCTCTAAAGCACAAGGCCTTGAGTTTGATCACCAGAACCCATGTAAAATGCCAAGCATGATGACACATACTTATAATCACAGACATGGAGACATTAAGATTTGGGTTGTTCCCTGAATAACTAGTCTAGTTTAATTGATGAATTCCAGACCAATGAGATATCCTTTCTCAAAAATAGGTGGACAGAATTTCTGATAACACCCAAAATTGTCCCCTGGACTCCATAAACAAGTGCATGTGCATTCATGTGCACACACACACACACTTGCACATAAACAAATGCACATATCTGAATGCTTTTGTATGAAAAGTCATTAAAATAGGTATGTTAGGAACATATTTTTCTCAGGATAAATTCAAGGTGGGTATTAAATGCTCTATAAGATCTTTCCCTTGGGTAAATCTGTCTCATAGGGTATAATTAATTCACTGGGCCCAGGGAGACTAAAGGCTAATATCACTATACCATATTTCTGGACTGTTGGCTTTTTCAGGGATAGTCAGGCTATATCTATTCTTTCTTGATTATGATTATTCTATATTGATCTCCTTTTATAATTGATGGGGTCCATTTTAATTTTTTATGTAATATTCTCAACATATTTAGTTAGAAAGCTGGTTTGTAGCACAATAAATGAAACTGATCCTTGACAGGAGTGCAATAGCACTAAATGAAAATGGGTTTATATATTATTTTTTTTTCATGGTATAGAACCATCTGGAACCAAATGGGTCCAGAGTTAGGCTTAGTTTTCAACTTTGTTGCTGAATAGCCTGAAAAAATTCACCTGCTTTGGGCTGGAAATATGGCTTAGTGGTTAAGGCACTTGCTTACAAAGCCAAAGGACCCCAGTTTGATTTCCCAGGACCAACATAAACCAGATACACAAGGGAGAACACACATCTGGAGTTTGTTTGCAGTGGCTGGAGGCATTGGCCTACCCATTCTCTCTTTTGCTACATTCCTAGTTCTCTCTCTCTCTCTCTCTCAAATAAGTAAATATATATATATACTTAAATCCACCTGCTAAATAAAGGTCAGGGACAAGATCTGCACCCATGTGCACAGGCCCCACACTTTCACCATGCCTTGTTCTCTTCTGCAGGTCCTGTGGGGATTAGGCTCCATTTATTAAGTCCTTATCAATAAATGGTTGATATGTTATCTTGTAGGTCTCTCTAGTTTGTGTTGTTAGAAAAGTTCTTAAAATTAGGAATTCAGAATGAAATAAGTCCATTTTGCCTCATAGTTCCAAAACAATATTAAAACTAGAATAACTTAAAAGTATATATTCTTTTAAAAAGGAAGAAAATACTAAGTTGATAAGCAAATACTAAGTTGTTTTGATGTAACTTTTATAAGGTATCAAAAAATCTATACATATTAAATATAATTTAAAGAGAGTAAAATCTGTTAGTTTCATTTATATTGTAATATTGAGTTCAATTATTTGAACTTAAGTTATTTACTCAAAAATGTTTATGACTTGATGATAGTTATACAAAATGAATGACAAACTTCTCTCAACTTGTTCAGAATGATTGAAAAAATACCCGGGCTGGAGAGATGGCTTAGCGGTTTAGCGCTTGCCTGTGAAGCCTAAGGACCCCGGATCGAGGCTCGGTTCCCCAGGTCCCACGTTAGCCAGATGCACAAGGGGGCCCACACATCTGGAGTTCGTTTGCAGAGGCTGGAAGCCCTGGCGCGCCCATTCTCCCTCTCTCTCCCTCTATCTGTCTTTCTCTCTGTGTCTGTCGCTCTCAAATAAATAAATAAATAAAATATTAAAAAAAAAAAAAGAAAAAATACCCATGTAATCCTTTCAGTTACTCAAAATACTTATATTATTCTGACCCTAAAACATTCTGGATACATATTATACATATTATTTAGGGTAACACATGTAAAGAAAATAGGACTCACATTAATTTATATTAAATTAGAGATACAAATTTCAATACCATGACTTTTCCATATGGATAGGGATTTTTGTTTAATAGATACTTAAGAATAAAATGTAGGCTTAATTTTATAACAACCTTGTAAATTAACTAATTTTGTAGTCATTAATTTTATTATAGACTTTCCTATTATTATAAACACTAGGTATCTTGGATGGCCTTTCTGGGTTCTAATTACATTCCCATGTGACCATGTGAAATAAATAAGAGTGTATTTTACACCATCATTCATTTATAATCCTGTGCCTTATAAATACAGAAAAGTAACTAACTCTATGAAAATCCATTTACTTAATATAATATAAACACACATATATATGTCTATATATGATAAAGTTCATATCAAGGTTTTCATTGTTAGAAACTCATGTTGAATGTTTTTTACAATGACGACAGTATGCCCAAAACTGTTTCTAATACCATTGTGAAGAATTTTGATGACATGAATTTCAAGAAATACATTAGCATTAACTAAAGGTAGAAAAAAAATCTCTGATTGAGATGGGGAGGTAATATGATGGAGAATGGAATTTCAAAAGGGAAAGTACGGGGGGAGGGAGGGCGGAGGGAGGATATTACCATGGTATATTTTTTATAAGCATGGAAAATGTTAATAAAAATTGTGAGGGGGGGCTACACCTATCAAACTCTCTATCAAAAAAGTAATTGTTATCTCAATTTTCCAGGTGCTAACTTACTCTCCCTTGGAGAATCTGCTTCTCTTTTTCAGATAGATGCAGATCCTAAGGAGAGAGCTGCCCCAACATACCTCAAAAGGGGCCCAACTGAAACTAAGGGCAATTGGCGAAAGAAGCAAGGGTGATGTTTTCCTGATGAACTGGATACCAACACAAAGGGGAAGGAGACCAACACAGAGAAAAATCAACTCCTACCAAATCAGAGAGCCAGAGCCTCAGAGGCCCCCAACACCTCAGCACTGAAGCAGACCAAAACTGAACCCAACATGGCTCAGGGAAGTTTTGAGGAAGAGGGGGGCAGAAAGAGTGTCAGAGTCACATGTTGGGTCATGATATGCAGAGACATTTATCGTACCAATAACTGTGGGCTAACTCCACAATGCACAACCCATTTACATCAACAAAGAAGGTCCAATGGGAGCGGGTAGATCATGGATGAGCCTAAACAATGGTACCAAACTGCCTGTATTTGCTGAAAAGAAAACTAATAAATTAAATTTAAAAAATTAAATTAAATTAAAATTTAAAAAAACAAAACAACAACAACAAAAAAATCTCTATTTCTAATTTTCAAACTCCCCTTTAAAAAAAAAAACACCTCCTATACTGTATTCATTTTGTTATATAGATTCATAGAGCAGTTAGGGAAGACATTGGATTGAATGGTACAAGTAAATTAAAGTGAGTCAGTCTAAAATTCAAATTTTAACTGAATAAAATCAGCTTAACATATATGTAAAATAAATAATAAAATAAATAAATATATAATAATATTATTTATATTTATATATTTATTCATATAAGTATAAAATAATATTTTATAATAAATATTTCATAAATATAAAAGAATTAATAAATAAATAAAATATGAATTGGAAATAATTTTCTCAATATTATATTATTGTAATTTCTATTTATAAAGAACTTTAAGAGATGGAAATAGGACTATCAGGAAGCATACTTGATTCTTCCCTCTTGAGAGATGGTGGAGAAAAGAATAAAATGTTACATAGTAAGGAGGAAAATGTTGACACAAAGAAAGATAATAGTGATGCATTCTAAGACATTTGTGGTCCACTCTCAAGAGAAAGTGTCACTTCTGTGTTACCTCATTTAAGTGTAACTGGCAGATGCCTTCATCCAAGGAAGGCCATGTTCATAACTACAGGACTGAAGGAGAAGGTGATTTTTATACTTTCACTACCTTGAGTAGTCATGGACTGGTGGTACTGCTTTAATTTGACAATACCTGCTTGCTTTTCTATTGAAGAAGTGTCTCAAAACTGAAGAGTTATTGCCAAAAATATAATGATGTTTCACCTCAACATGTGAAACCATGTAGAATTAGCATTACTTCCATGATACCTTTGTTCTTTCTCACTGGTTATTGCCTGGTTGACATTAAGGCAAAGAACAGTTCTGTTAAAGTCAATCTGATATGCTCATTACTTTCCCTGGGTTAATGAATTGAAATTAATCATTGCTTCTGCCATGAAAATTATGAAAATCTCAAATCGCTTATGCTACTTCAACCCAAGTGACAAGAAGGCATTGTCCCCAGGGACTGGAGAGGTGGCTCTGAAGTTAAGGCACTTGCCTATGAAGCCTAACTACTTTGGTTTGATTCGCCAGTACCAATATAAAACCAGAAGCATAAAGTGGCACATGAATCCATTTGCAGAGGCTAGAGGACCTGGTGTGCCCATTCTCTCTCTGTGTCTTCTATCTCTCTTTGCTTGGAAATAAATAATTAAAATACTTTTTTTTTTTTTTTAAAGAAAGTATCATTAATAACACAAAGAAAGGAAAGTGCAAAGTTACACACTTGGCAAGAACTGCCAGAAAGCACTGAACTCAAAGCTGTTCTTTAGCCCCACTGCTGTCTTCTGTGGGCTTTCTCACAAAGAATGTTCATTAATACCCTAAAGCATTAAAGTTTGGCTTTAAGGACTATTATATCCTACCTGCATTTGAGTCCAATTTCATTATTTTGAAATTATGATAAACTAACTCTTTACTCATCCCAAACAAAATACTTTTGGAAGCTCACTTTTATAAAGCTCTTATTTTAAAGTTATTTAAAATGTGATTTTTCTTTTTTTGTCACTGGCTATTCTGATTTCTTATGCAAGTTTTAAGCAACAAATGATAAAGGATTTTACTGTTTCCTATATATAAACATTTACTTTTATTTACCACAGGAATGTTTTGTTTATGAAATGATGTCTAGTTAAAAATGGTGAAAGTCAAAAAGCCGGGCATGGTGGTGTATGCCCTTAATCCCAGCACTTGGAAGGTGGAGGTAGGATGATCACTATGTGTTCAAGGCCAGCCTGAGATTACATAGTGAATTCCAGGTCAGCCTAGGCTAGAGTGAAAGCCTACCTTGAAAAACTGAAAAACAATACAAATCAAAAAATAGTGATAGTCTTGAAATATATGGAGCTTTAAGTGAGCCTAGTTTTATTTGTATTAATTTTATAGTAGATATTGTGAATATGGTGGTTAATAATCTTGATCCCATTTATAAAATAAAAGTAAATAATAGGAGTGGTGATTTGATTCAGTGTCCCCCATAAACTTAGGTGTTCTGAATGCTAGGTTAATAGCTGATGGAGATTTGGGAATTAATGCCTCTGGAGGCAGTGCATTATTGAGGAAGGCTTATGGGCATTAAAGCCAGTTTCCCCCTGCCAGTGTTTGGCAGACTCTTCTGTTGCTATTGTACACCTTATGTTGGCCAGGGGGTGATGTCCACCCTCTGCTTATGCCATCGTTTTCCCCTACCATTGATTCTGTAAGCCAAAATAAATACCTTTTTTTTTTTCTTTCCCAACAGCTTCTGTTGGTCAAGTGATTTCTGCCAACAATGTGAACCTGACTGTAACAATAGGTTAAATAAAATATTACATTAAATATTGCTTGATTTTCAGTAAAAAAAAAATCTTTAAAGATATTGCATTCCACTTAGAATAATCAAGATGCTGGGCTATTGAGGGGCTTTGCTTGGGAAGGATTTGCTTGGTATTTTGAAAATTATTTCAATTTATAATGAACAAGTTTATTACTTCTAAAAATTAAAAAAGAATACTCTGTAGAAAATTCATAGAAAAATTGACAACCAATCAGGATGGCACTAGAAAAATTACTTTGTTTCTCAAGATCTTCACTGAAATATTTGGTAGCACTTTGGATTCATCAAAGGGTAGCATTCATAAAATAGAAAATAGCCTTCAGTAATAGCCCTTCCCTTAAAATGGTGGCATTTGTAGAGGACCTAATATGATTTGGCAAAAAAAAAAAAAAAGTGCATGTGTACTTTAATCAAGAACTGATATAATCTTATTATATAAACTATAATGGTTTTCTTGAATTCCTATCTAGTCTCTATAGGGCTAGTCATGTGGATAGAAAATTACTTCCTCATTTTGTACTTTTTACATTAAGATGTTTTGGAAAAGAAAATTAAAGTTATCAAGATAATCTTGTCATTGATACTAACATTCAGAAAACTTTGAAGTTGAAAGTAGATGAGTTGGAGGAAAGTCAGTGCAGCTTCCATAGAACACTTAGATGCTTTATGTCTGTTACAATGGGGTTACCCTCTTGCCAGAGAGAGGGAAATAGGATTTATTTAATGTTATCTTTGCAATCACTAGCAAGCTTCCCTTCCATTCACAATAGCTTAATTCATATTGTACTGCTGTCACATACAAGTTGAACAAAACAGTTAGAGAGGTTGACTAACTAAAAATTAAAATAAGCTATGCTTCCCACCATAGTATTTAAAATTTAAAAAAAAAAAAAAAACTACTAACAAAAAAGATACTATGATGCTCATGGGGTTAATGCAACTTAAAGTTGAATGTCAATGAAAGTGGAGATTTCAGGTTACCTTGAGAGATTATTCGTTAGTTGTTCCTTCGTGTAATACAGAAGCTGAAAGAATTACTAAATAATAGACAAAATTCTGGAGAGCTTAGCTGTATCTGCAAACAAGCTTTCACTAGTCATTGTTTAGGATCAAGCTCATGTAAGGCATCGCTATCAATGTGTGCTTATAGATTTAAGTTCCCCAAGTCTTCAGACAACTATATAGGAAGTTAAGTGTGAAACTGCTACTATAAGTTTTCTGTAGGTAGCGTAGGTCTAAAAATATGCCCAAGAAAGACTGAAAATGTAAAAAGATAGTGTAATTCCAGCTGTTATTAAGGACAAAAATAATTGATATGGTCTGAAAGAAGTCATATGAATAGGAAAACAAATTTTCTTTGCTACAATAATCTCTCTCTTTTTTTTAAAGACTTTCTATCAATTAAATATGCAATCATTTTAGACCTGGGAAAGGACTCCTTCATGTTTGAGTAGACCTAACTTCTTTTGATTCAAAAGATGAAGAATGAATTAAGGAACTACCTTCAGAAATGTTGGGGCATTTTACATATAATCGGATCACACTGCACAGGTTTGCTTAGACCTTATGCCCATTTTATACTGATAGAAATTCAAACAAGTCCTACCACTTTAAAGAAGTGCAGGGAATTACCACGGCAGCCCCTAGCATGGGCTCATGATCCCTGGCACTTTCTGCATTCTGTGCTAGTCTGCTGTTAGTAAACTACTCCTGAGTAGCATAGACTCACTTTCCATGAAAGGATATTTATTATAATATTAACTATGTAATTGTATAGCAATTGTACTTCTTGGTATTTATTCCAGAGAAATAAGAATTTATGGTCACATTTTTAAAAAATCTTGTGCACAAATGTTGAAAACAGCTTTACTCATCATGGTTAAAAATTGGCAACAGGCCATATGCCCTTCAAGAAGTACACAATTAAACTAATTACCTACCATATACTACAACTTGGAACACATGGGAGGTAGTTTTGATTCACACCATCACTTGGGTGAATCTCTAAACATTTAATCTGAGTAAAACTTGTCATGTGTTCCCCATGCTCTGGTGAAAGCCAGATGTTGTACTGTGAGCAGCCCTATATCAAGGCACACAAACTATTAAAAAAACAACAATTTGTCCAGATTACAGTCAGTAGGAGTGTGAATGCCATGGAATGCTGTACAGGTAGCTCTAGAGATGATCTTCTCAGTGGTCTGCCAGCAGTCATAAGGCTGAGCCACCCGGTGTACCTTAAATGCAGTCTTGAGAAAGACTGACCCAGAGGGGCCCAGTAGATCAAGGTGAGGATTGCCAATACATGAGAAAGTAAGCACTGATTAAGTTTAATGTTTGACATTATTTGGATAGTTTGTTAGAAGTTATTCAACTGATATTGTTATGTCCTAATGCAAGTCTTCCATTTTCTTACTGAAGTATGTCGTTGTGGCATCAGTCTTTTTTCCCTCCTCCTTTCAGACTTCAAATAAAACCCAACACATTTTTAGCCCCATGGCTTATTTGCCTGCTTATTGTATCAACTTGTATTAGTCAGGGTTCTCTAGAGGAACAGAACTGATGGAAAAGATTGTTTTAAAAGGGAAATTATTGGATTATCTTATGGCAGTCCAACAATAGCAGTTGTAGGCCCAAGAGTAAAGCATTATGGTAGCTGCTCAGCCCACGAGGCTGGATGCCTCAGCAGTCCCAATCTGGCACAGAGGGCCTGGAGGCCTCCTGGAAATCCACTGGTCTTTAGTCCATGCTGGTCTTCAGTCCACTTTGGAAGGCAGCCAGAAGCACCAGTAGCTGTATCTGCAATTCCAGAGTGGTTGCCACCGCCTTCTCATTTACTCCAATCAGCAAAATGTCACCAATATAATGGATCATTATGACACCTTATGGAAGAGTAGGCAATCAAGATCCCTGCAAACTAAGCTATGACACAGGGCTGGAGAGTATAAGTGTGATAGTTAAGGTGTTATCAACTTGATCTGTTTAGTAATCCACAGAAATCCCTTTTGGATGGGTCTCTGAGGTTGCTTCCAGGAAGGATTAACTGAAGCAGGAAGTCCTTCACCCAGAGTGAGTCCTTCCCCAAGAGTGGGTGGCCACTCACATAGGAGGACTTTATATAAGGAAGCTCTGGGTGAAAAGAGCCCCCTCCTGCTTCCCACTTGGTTGACAGAGCTGCTTGCTGCCTTCTAGCATGGATCAGCATGTACTGAAGACCAGCATCAACTGAAGACCCACGTGGATCAAAATCCATCGGCTCCTCTGGAAGCCTCTAGGCCTTCCAGTGCCATCTACAGTGCCAGATTGGGAGTGCTGAGGCAGCTTACCACGTGGATTGAGCAGCTACCAGGTTCCTTGATTCTTGGGCCTGTAACTGCTATTGGACAACCATAACCTAATCCAATAAATTCCCTTTTAAAAATAATTCATTCTAGCAGTTCTGTTCCTCTAGAGAACCCTGATTAATACAATAACCTTGAAGTAAAACAGTAAATGTGAACTGCTGACATTGCCAGCTGAAGGCAAATTGCTTCTGTTGGTACTTATGGACCAGTATGATGAAGAAAACTTTCACAAGATCAATAACCACATACCCAGTACCAGTACATGTGTTAATCTGCTCAAGTAAAGAAACCACATCTGGTATAGCAGCTGTAATTGGAGTCACCACTTGATTAAGTTTCTGATAACTCACTGTCATTCTCCAGGATCTGCCTGTATTAAGAACAGGCCAAATACAAGTTAAAGGGAGACATGATAGGAACCACAGCCCCTGCATTCTTCAAGTCCTTTGTAGTGACATTAACTTCTGGAATACCTCTGAGGATGTAATGATGTTTTGAATTCACAATTTTCCTTTGTAGTGGGAGCTCCAGTGGCATCCATTTAGCCTTCCCAACCATAATATCACTCACCCCACAAGTCAGGGAACCAATGTGGGGGTTCTGCTAAATCCAGAGTATATCTACCCCAATTATGCATTATGGGACTAGGGAAATTACCATGGGATGAGTTCAAGGACCCACTGGACCCACTGTCAATCTAACATTTGCCAATACTCTATTGATCATCTGATCTCTGTAAGCACCTACTTTAATTGGAGGGTCATGATGCTGTTTGGGGTCTCCTGGAATCAATGTTAATTCTGAGCTAGTGTCAGGTAGGCCCCAAAAGGTCTGATCATTTCCTTTTCCCCAGTGTACAGTTACCCTAGCAAAAGGCCAAATGTATCTGAGGAAGAATAGAACTAAGCTTAATGTTGAAACTTTGGGGGGTTGTGTGTGTGTGGAGGGGGGGGCTCCTTCTTCAAGGGGATCTTGCCACCCTTTAAATCAAAGGGCTCAGAATCTGTAAACTGGCTCAAGTGTGGAAACTTGTTAAGATTTCTTGATTCTCTGTTGCTATAATACAAAGTGTCCATTTGTTCCTTTTCTCTTTAACTTTTCCCTTATACAGATCAAGCAGGATAATAGTCTTCTTACCTATTTCACTTCTGGGAACACCATGATTAATCAACCAGTACCAATGGTCTATAGGAGTCATGCCATTATAAGCATGATTTTGCCTATGCTGTCCATTATGGTAAACATGCTGACTTCCTCTTGGGCAATTCAACATTGTCACTTGGCCCTTGTTACTCCGAGATCTAGTTAGCCCCATCATGCCTAAGTCATCCAATGAATCAACTGTAGCTGCCATAGTAAGGTCTTTACATAAAAGACCAATGAATGGGCACTTTAAATGTGCTGGGGCTTCTGTCACAGATCTGTTTCTTAAACTCTTGGAGATGGGCATAGCTTCAGGACATTCCCATTGTGGGGACAAACATGATTTTACATGGCAAATCCATTCCAGCATTCCAAGTTCTCCGAGCCTTCTAATCCCTTCATCAACATTAAGCCAAGGAGTATCAGGCAGCTCAACCTCATTCACAGTAGGCCATCTTTATATACATACTTCAGTGAACTAATCAAATAAACTCTTGGCACCTCTTCCAACTGCATGAGCTATAGTGTTAAATCTAAAATCTCTGTTCAATGGGACCATTTCAACAAATCCAGCCTGATCTAATCTTATGTTCCTTCCTCCACCATCCCATGTACTTAAAATTAATTCCCAGGGCTAGAGTCTCAGGTCCAATTCCCCAGGACCCACATTAGCCAGAAGCACAAGGGGGTGCACATGTCTGGAGTTTGTTTGCAATGGCTGGAGGACCTGGTACACTCATCCTCTTTCTCACTCCCCCCACCCTCATCAAATAAATAAGTAAATAAAAATAAAATATTTTTAAAAATTCATTCCCACACATATTCCTCATGGTTTTGCCTATACAAGTTAGAAAACTCTTTGTCTTTAGGGGTGTTCCTCACCTCCTCATAAACCACACTTTCTATCTCTTCTTTAGAGGCTTGCCTACCTTTACTTCAGTTATAGTCCTAGAACAAAAATGGGGTGTGCACTGAGAAGCATCAGCACCTCCTGCAGGGAGGGCCATTGCTGGTTCCTCAGAGAAAGAAGGATTAATTCCCTCAGGCAACTGTGGAGAGGGCAATACTTCAGGGTGTGGGGGTGGGAATGCAACTGCCACTAAGGGAAAGGAGGTCACATTCTCATGCAAAACAACTTCTTCAGAATCTGAGAGTTCAGTGTCCCCAGATTTTTGGGGGTATTCCCACACATCTCCATCACAAGTCGTAGGATCCCACTCTTACAATCAGTGCTCTCAGTTTAACTTCTGATAGCCTGTGAGGCTGGGAATTGACCTTGCACTGCAAGTTAGCCAATCTTAGTTTTCTGTAATTTGAGGCTGTTCTAGGGAAGAGACTCTCCTCCAGGGCACTCTCAGAAATTTTCAAATCATGTATGTGGGTCTTGAGATTGAAAATTTCCTTTCTGAGCTTCTGCTTTTCTCCTAATAGTTTATCTTGAGATGTTAGAAGTAACCAACCAGCATCATCATTCATCTTACTTTCCCACAAATATTCAAAAGTTTTAGATAAAAAGTTACTAAATCCCTTGCTATTCACAATATGTGATTTATGTTCACCAAATCATCTATTTCACAGAGTTCTTTAAATAGTTCACACCATGGATTATCAGCACCCTCTTTATTAGCGATAAAAGTGCTCTCCATATTACTAGTAGAGTCTTCAGTAGCACTGAAGTTGGAAAGCCAAATCCAGATAGACCAAGCCCACTAGAGAAATCCATTCTTAAATGTTTTCTCTCTTGAACCACTTCTGGTACCACAGTTTGTATTACTCAGATATCTGTAGAAGAACAGAACCAGTGGAATGAATTGTATTAATTTATTAGATTAGTTTACAGGAATCCAGAAATACTAGTTTGAAGGGCTGGGATTCAAGGAACCCATCAATCCATGAGGCTGGATGCCTCAACAGTCCCAATCTGGCACTGAAGTTCTGGAGGCTTCATAGAGAGGCACTGGGCTTCAGTAGACACTTGTCTTCCATCCATGCTGGTCTTCAGTACTGTTGATAGACAGCCGGCAGCACTGGTAGCCAGGTGGAAGGAAGAGATTCTTTTCTCCCAGAGCTTCATTAGATAAAGCCCAAAGCCCATCTCTGAGAGGGTCCACCCACTCTGGGGAAAAGACTTCCTTCTTCAGTTAATCCTTCTTGGAAGCAACCTCACAAGGAATGTCTGCAGATTCCTAAACAGTAGTTGACTATAAACCTTAACCATCACACCACTCCAGTCACATTCTGCCTTGATCTAATCCAATAAGGCTTCAGCTATGGATAGCTATAGATCTACTTTCTGACTTTTAGGGGTGATAAATAGAAAATAGTCTTAGGGTACTGGAGATAGCAAAGACTCTGAAGTTAGATTTACATTTCCTGGCTCTCTCACTTTTCATTATATTCAAATAAGCTATTTGTTCTGCTTTCCCAAAGTTTCCAGAGGCCCTGGCCTCTGGCCTTTTGTTCTAAAGTTCTACTGTTATCAGGTATAAATGGATTACAATTGATAATATCATCACTTTGAGTTCCATATCTTCCAACAACTATGTAAATAAACTTGCAAAATGGACCCATTGATAGCTACCTATTAATAGTTTCCTGTTGTTTTTTAATTGTTTCTTCATCTCACTCCCCTTTCTCTTCTCTGATTCCCCTCTTCTACCCTCAAAACATTTCTTTCTACTATAATACATTTTCTTTTTTTGTTTTATTAAATTGTCTTAATGGATTTGATAATAATAGTTTACATTCTGTGTTTCTTTCAAGACTCAGAACTTAGCACCTCAAAGAACAACCAATTGAAGGCAGAGAAGTTAGTGAACCATTGCAAACATGTTTTTGCTTTAGTTCAGAAACTCTTTGTAAAGGGTGTAGTTTGTGTGGCCTCCAATCCCCTGGTGATAGAAGCAAATTAGGCTGAAACCCAGACATGCCCCACATCTGACCTTGCACACAGGCACAGGGTACCAGGAAGTGGCACATGCATTTTCTTCTACATTCTTCTTTTGCTAGGCAAGCAGTGCTTCCCAGGGGAAGCCTTTCTGGCCAGAAGGGATAAACTTTCTATATAACACCTGTATGAGTTACCTCCTCATTGTTGGGATCAAATATCTGATCAGAAGCAACTTCAGAAAAAAAATGTTTATTTTGGCTTATAGATCTAAGTGAGTCTATCATGGTAGGGAATGCATGGCTCCAAAAGCTTTCACAATCAGTCCACAATGAGAAAGCAAAGCAAGAAAACGCTAATGTTCAGCCAACTGTCTCCTTTGAATACAGTCCAGAACCTCAGCCCATGAAATAGTGTCATCCACAATTAAAGTTGGTCTCCCTACCTGAATTAACCTAATCAATATAATTCCTTGAATGCATGCCTAGAGGCTAACCTAATGCATATAACCCCTTTCAAGTGATTTTAGGATCTGTCACATAGACAATATGAAACATCACATGGCCATGGCATGTTATGCTTTCCAGGCTACTATTTAAGTGTATTACATTATGATTACTCTGCTTTGTCCCCTAAATACTACACCAGAACAGAAATCTTCAAACAAGTGGGAAGGGTTATTGGCTCAGAATGTGTGGTCCTTATAATGGGAAGCTAAGAAGGACATTAGTCCTTGGTTAGGGAAAATAAGTTTTGTGTTTCCCTGTAGCTGGCAATGTATCTTTAGTTTGCAATTGACCTATATTCATCAGCAGTCAGATTACTGCAACCTACTGAATGGCAGCTAACATTATTGGGCTTCAAAGAAAATTATGAAATTACACCATATTATAAGATATTTTGAGAGATAAATCAGCACTTCCATTACAGTAAAGTCCTGTGTGTTTAGAATTCCTCTCAGCTAAATAATGCAATTTCAAATTTTATTAACCCAGCAAAATTTCCATGCAAGCGACAAACACACACACACACACACACACACACACAAAACCCACAAAATTTCAACATACATATAGAACAAATCTTTTAGAAAGGGTTACCAAGCTTGGCGAAGTGGTACACGCCTTTAATCCCAATGCTTGGGAGGCAGTAAGAGGATTGCTGTTCATTCAAGGCCACCCTGAGACTACAGAGTGAATTCCAGTTCAGTATGGGTTAGAGTAAGACCCTACCTCAAGAAAAAAAAAAAAAAAAAAAGCATTAAAAAGTTTGGTTAAAAGTTAATGTGTGAGTTGTCTAGAAACTTTCATTTCTCATTCACATATCCATTCAGTCAGCCAGCACTACAATGTCTTCTTTCACTGCCTCAGGGCATCTGGTGGTTTGGGCTTCCTGTCTATGTGTGCTTTGCAAGGGGATCTAGGTACTTCTGCACTGGGATGCAGTGAAGTGTATGGAAAGAGAATGCTTATTTGGGGGGAAGCAGAAGTTTATTGCAATGAAATGGAATGCTTCCCTGTGAGGTGACTTTCAGTTCAGCTAAACCTTTTTCTTTCCAGCTTAAGCAATGGGTATTGTGAAGGTATCTGGTGATAATTTAGTTTAAGATGGTGGTGTAGTAATTAAATACATCCATATCATGTGTCCTTGAGCTTGAAATCAGCATAATTTAAATTTTTAAATAGTTTTTTATTCCTTTTTGTTTATTTTATTTATTTGAGAGAGAGAGAGAGAATGAGGGCATGCTAGGGTCTCCAGCCACTGCAAACGAACTCCAGACATATGCACCCCCTTGTGCTTCTGGCTAATGTGGGTCCCGGGGAATCGAGCCTTGAACTGGGGTCCTTAGGCTTCACAGGCAAGTGCTTAACTGCTAAGCCATTTCTCCAGTCCAAATTTTATTTTTTATTAAGTGTTCTGGGCATGTATTTTTTTTGAAAAGTTCTAAATGCTGGACTCATCCTTTCAAAATTGCTCTTTAAAACATTCCTGTTCTGCCTTGATAAAATTATTACAAGAATATTGGATATTACAATGGTTGTTTTATCTATATGTATTATTGAAATGTTTTTCTTGTAAAGTGGGTAATGAGAGTATACTTTTTTGATTTTAGCATAATTCAAGCAGCATTTTATTAAAACAAGTAAATATAAATGGGAGATAGGATAAGCACTAAGAATAAAATTTATTTCAAACATGACAGCATAATAAAACTCCTACAAAATATGGGATTTTATCTTCCTCAGCTAACGAAACATATCATCTCTCATAAACCACTAGATGGTAAAGCAGAACTACATAGAAAACAGGAAATAATTTTCTATAATGAAAGCTTCTTTGATTTTTATGGACATTTATTAAAAAATAAATGGAAAAATTCTTTCCTCCATTTTGGGCAATTGAAAACTGATCACTTACAATTGTACTTCAATGTTTAGTGACCAGAAAATTTACAAATGCTGTGGCTGCCAGAGAAACTAGAAGTGCACAAACAGATTGAAGGAAATACTACAGGCAAAAATTAGCCATCATTACTTACCCCAGCTAATATTGCAGAAAATTGAAATGCTTGCCTCACTGAGAATTGGAAAATGTTCCTAAAATTTATTTGGAACAATACAAAAAGATACTTGTACACACATCTAAGACATAGTGTTGTTATATTTTGCTATAATATTTGAAAATTCATTTGTATGCTGTAGATGAATGATATTTTAAATAGCCTTGCATTTTATGAGTGCATGTTTAAAATATTATGTATTGCTAAAGGTTTAAAGACAAAAATTCTGGAATTTGTTATTAGTTTTATTTCCATTAATTCTTTACTGATTTATCATAATTGTGGTATTGATATTCTAGGCTAACTTTCACAGAATTATCTCACAATTAAGGTCTTTTCTCTGAACATATTCTTACGAATTCATCATTAAATAATTGGTAATTTTTGACAGACTTACTAGGCTTGGAATTATAAGAACTGAATTTAAATAGCCACTTGTAAAGTACATTAACTGAACACTTACTATGTTCAGTGGCATGATTTTAGGTCCTACAAAGAATCCAGACATAAAGAAAATGAATTATTTTAGCTGGTACATGATATGCATACAACAGTAATCAATATGTGAGGTGACATCTTCAAAATGCCTTCATAAAGATAGATGCATGATGAGTACATTAAGAAAATAATTATTTTATATTTTTTTACATGGTTTCACTTTGTTTTTATAGGTTTTATATTTGTCTATGTAATGATCTCATTCTTTTTTTGAGCTCATTCTTTCTCTGCATTTCAGAAGGAATGAAACAGAAAAGGAGATTTGTAAGGCAAAATAAATGTCTTTAAAACTATTTACGTGTGTGTTTCTGGTAGGAAGAGGAGTATGGAGAAAAGAGATCATCATGGATTAATCTTATATTTTGCTTTTCCCCCTCCTGTTCTACTAATAACATTAGACTATTATTACTGTTTTCAGTTTTCATGTTTACAGACGACCTTACTGTAAATATCTCTGTCAAGTGCATTTGCCTAGCACCTGTTATAAAATGCTACAGGCTTCCATGCACATGTGACACCATATTGGAATGATCCAGTTCATTTGGCATGATGCAAATAGGTAGAGTACATGTTACACAACATATTTAAGCAGGCTTCTATTCTGACCCATGGAGATGGAAAATTTAGGGTGGCATAATGTATGGAGATTCTTTCAGAATGCTTACTATTAAAACCAACAAATTGCTGATATGTATGATATGTTGAAAACATGTCTTTATTTGTTAAAGATAATGCTGAGACATATGGCAAAAGTGAATTAAATTAGACATAAAGGCCATTATGCAGGTGTTCATAAGAATAACTGGGTAGGCATATTATTTTTAAAGTGTACGGATTTTTGGTTAACTCTTTGTAGAGAGGTTTTACCTCTTAAATTTTCTTAACTAGGACTGGAGAGATGGCTTAGCAGTTAAGGCACTTGCCTGCAAAGCCAAAGGACCCAGGTTCAATTCCCTAGGACCCATGTAAGCCAGATGCACAAGGGGGCATATGCATCTGGAGTTCATTTGCAGTGGCTAGAGGCTCTGGTGTGCTCTTTCTCTCTCTCTCTCTCTCTCTCTCTCTCTCTCTCTCTCTCTCTCTCTCTCTGTCTCTAATAAATAAATAAATAAATAAAACATTACAAAAATTTCTTAACTAGATTAAATTGAGAAAGTGGATGATGTTCTGGTGGGGTTTGTATCTTTAATCACATTCAATGTGTTGAAGAACGAGGAAACACTTAGCTCCATTTACCAGTATGGAAATGATAAAACTTCTATATTCCAGTGAACTCTCACTCTCTTAGTGTCACAGACAGCTTCAGGTTAACAGAAATAAACTTCCAGGACAGGCACAGTTATGGAAGAAGTCATTTATTAAAATTTACAGATACAAGGGAATTCCATAATAACACAAGGGCCAACCAGAGAGAGAGAGAGCAGCCACAAGCCAAAAGCCATACAGCACAGCACACTTCAGGAACTCCAGGTAGGCACACTTTGTATAGCTTTACGTTTGAATTTCAGACCCACCACCACCACACTTTAGGACTGGACCCTAAGATCTACCCAGTGACACTGGCCCAGCCAGGTGGCTGCAGATGCAAACTACAAACTAATAAAACACTGAGTACATTGGGGGCCATCAATTCAAACTACCACATTTAGTATGGAGTAGGATTTGTGTAATAAAGAACAGAGAAAAATATTAATGAAATGACTTCATTTATTCTACAATAATGCTTCATGCATGTATAATTTATAACATGTTTGTACTTAGCTTTTTAAAAATAAGTGACAAAGAGCCAATTCCTAACTCAAGAAAAAATTTAAAATGTTTTATTTATCTACTTTAGAGGGGTGGGTGGGAAGAGAATGAGTACGCCATTGCCCACTGCAAAGAACTCTATATGCATGTGCCACTTTGTGCATCTGGTTATATGTACATACTGGAGGATGGACCTCAGGCCAACAGGGTTTGAAAGCAAGTCCATTTAACCAGTGAAAAATCTCCTAAGGAATTTTTGACACACACACACACACGTACACACACACACACAAAGGCATACATGATCAGATCCACAAATTACCTAGCAAACATTTTCTCCCAATTCAACTATACTGTAGCCTCAAGGAAGACAGGTTGACAATAAAAAGTTAAAAACAGAATTTAAATCTTCAAAAGGAGGTTGTTGTTTTTCCTTGCTGCATATTGATTTTATTTAAGAGCTATGGGTATTCAAGAGACAGGGTGACAATAGCAACAGGTGCAGAAGACAGTGAGGCCTATCCATTGGCCAGGCACTGTAAGTTAGACTGACAGGCAAACAGAAGGTATTTCCTTGTAAATCACTCAAGCAGGTGGTTAGCGCAGTATTCCTTTCAAATGGACACTGACATTAATGATGGGCGTCCTTACTAAAGACCATGTGACAAACAAAAACTTCATTATCTGTGTTGTGTGTTTTCTGAAGGCAAACTATGATTATTATACTTCAGTATTTAAAATGGTTATTTTTCTATTTATTGTGTCTTAGTAAGTTCTTTGTTTGTATAAAACTAGAATTTATTTTCTTCTTCTGAGATACTTTGTTTTTTATTTTGTGTTCCTAAAACTTATAAGCCAGTTTGTATCATTTTATTGCCAGTTGCTAATAAAAAAAGAATAGACTTTTATAATGTTTCTACCTCTGTGACATTGCTTAAATGAGATATTTATGATCTCAAAATCTTCTTACTTTTTATTTTCAAGTCCTCCAAATTAGATGATCAATGGATGCTTCCTATCTACTTATTTCCCAATGAATGTCTTGCTATCAACTATTTATCAGGAAAAGGACCATCTACTGGAACTGCACAACTCCAATGTAATATGATGGGATCCCAAAACATCATTAGTTTTAGTACTCTAGCCTTTAAGATTTAGCAAAAATGTAAGCATAAATATAATACACATCAAATAACAAACTGAGAAGGAGGGAACATGTTAATATTGGATTCATAAGCTGTATTACCAGTTGTTTACACAAAGGGCTTAGGTTTGATTAGGTGACATAGGATGATGCAAATGCAATAACAAATCTCTATTAATTGGGAAAGATTTCCCACAGGAAGCAGATTTTGAATTCTCTTTTAAAGGAATTGATTCAAGCAGAATACTTGAAAAGGAATTCTTACATGTATGATGCCTTGTCTCCACAAAGGAATAAGAAAAGCTTAGGTATGTTAGTAATAAAATGTACCCTGGGATCTTATTGGGGAACATTGAGGTCTATATGCAGGGTTTTATCAGTATGCTATAAATAATTATAAATAATATTAGTCAAAATTAAGGTTTGAGGAATTTGATGCCCACTGTGATGACAATCTTATTTACGGGCAAGCAATTTGAGATAAGTGGCCAAGGACTATTGTAGTAATGACCATGGTATATGATGATGATGATAATGATAATAATAAATTCAAGTTATATGCATTTAGCAGATATATCTCAGTTTATATAATTCTTTCATCCCATATTTTTGGTTCAAATGTTATAAATCCTGTGCTTAAAGACTTTAGAACAATAAAGAAATATGTAATGACATATATCAAAGATTAGGGATATGGAACGGAGAAGAAAACTGGAGCCAGTTTTCAATACTTAACTGTAGGCTGTTTGGAGAGAAAGAAACAATGCAGGACACAGTGGCAGCTGAACAAGATAGCTGTTTCTGGGTAATGTACTCATCATCCAGAGTTGTGGATTGATTTAGGTGTCCCCATAAACTTAGGTGTTCTGCATGCTAGATTCCCAGTTGATAGAGATTTGGGAATTCATGCTTCCTGGAGTCAGTGTATTTTTTGGGGGGGGGGGGGGCTTTTGGGTATTATAGCCATTGTACCCTTGCCAGTGTTTGGTACACTCTCCTGTTCCTGTTGTCCACCCGATGTTGGCCAGGAGGTGATATCCACCCTCTCTGCTCATGCCATTGTTTTCCACTGCCATATTGAAGCTTCCCCTCAAGACCGTAAGCCAAAATAAATCCTTGTTCTGATAAGGTACTCTTAGTCAGATGATTTCTGCCCACAATGCAAACCTAATTGCAAATGAAATGCTGGTGCCAGAGGGGAGGTCAATTGCTGCTCGACATCTGACTGTGTGGATTTGGCCTTTTGGAGTTGATTTTCAAGAGGAATGTGGAAGGATTTGAAACCTTAGCCCAAGAAATGCCTTGCAGTGCTGTAAGTACAGATTGATGGACTATTCTGGTCAGAGTTAAAAGATCTGAATGGTGTAAGAACTATGGACTGTGAGGTTTGGTTGATGACAGTGAGAAACAGTTTTACTTGGACCCAGCTAGAAGCAGTTTGTGTGAGAGGCTTGCTGTTATTCTCATGTCCTGACCACTTGTGCAGGATTTCTTTGCATAGAAACAGACTAATGTGAGCAGAGGAATATGGCACAGAAAGGAATGTTTAGACTGAAACTGCTGTTGAGAATCATTGAGATTAAATCAGATGACCTGAACTGGGATAATAGAAAAAATGCTGTCTATTGAAGGGGTCTGAATGTTCAAGGAGTGCTCTGTTCTTCAAAGTCTGCTTTACTCCCCCTGATTAACAAATTGGCATCCCAGAGCCTCAGAGGCCCCCAATACCTCACCACTGAAGCAGACCAAAAATGAACCCAACATGGCTCAGGGAAATTTTATGGAAGAGGGGGCAGAAAGAATGTGAGAGCCACATGTTGGGTCACAATATGTAGAGACATTTATCTTACCCATAACTGTGGGCTAACTCCACAATGCACGACCCATATGCCTCAACAAGGAGGGGCCAATGGGGAGGGGGTAGGTCACAGATGAGCCTAATAATGGTACCAAACTGACTGTATTTGCTGAATACAAAAGTAATTAATAAAAAAATTAAAAATAATAAATTGGCATCCTACCTGGTATTGTGGTGTATAAGACATGCAGGAAATAGAGGGTCAATGAATTTTCAACATGGTCTTGCATTCTGGGAACAGCCATGGGCAGTGTGAAGCAGGTTTGTTGGTTGCCTGCATGGATACCCAATGGAGCAGTGAGGATAAACTGATTTCAATGGAGACTCAGGGGAGATGCCAGGACCATGAGATGGCTGCTAAGGAAAGCTGCCATCCTCAATGAAGTTTTCCAGAAGTGCGAGTAGCCTAGCTGGAGGGGTGGAATTGGAACTCCAGAGACATGTTGCTGGTTATAATTAACATACTTGGAGACTTGTCACTGGCAAGAGTTGTTGGACTTGGAGCTACAGAGTTTGATGTTTGGCCTGGTTGTTTTAAATATTGTATTGGCTGAATGTATCTTTGCTATGCCCAATGCCATCTTTTGTAGTGTGAATGGTTATTCTGTGCCATTATGGATTTGGGCAAAATTTTTGGTATTATGGCTCAGTTAAAAGACTTTGGATTTGGGGGAAGCTTCAACATTATTGGGATTGATTAAAAACTATTGGGACTTTTAAAGTTGAACTGAATGAACTACATTTTACATCATGGAAGTTTATCAGTTTATGGTGACGAGGGGCAGAATGTGGTCATTTGATTCAGGTGTTCTGAATGCTAGGTTCCCAGTTGATGGATATTTGGGAATTAACACCTCCTGGAGGCAGTGTATTGTTGGAGGTGGGCTCATGGGCATTATAGCCAGTGTCCCGTTGCCAGTGTTTGGCACACTCACCTGTTCCTGTTGTCCACCTGATGTTGGTCAGGGGGTGATGTCCACTCTCTGCTCATGCCATCATTTCCCCCTGCCGTTATGGAGCTTCCCTTCAAACCTGTAAGCCAAAATAAACCCTTTTTCCCCCCCAAACTGCTGTCAGTTGGGTGATTTCTGTCAGCAATGCAAACCTGACTGCAATATCCTGAGAAGGCCTTGCTGTCCTAAAGCCTCTGGATATTTCAAATTCTTCTATTTAGAACTCTCACCAGAGAAAAGAAAGTGTTATCTTAATTATTGTTTTTATAAAAATGAAACTTGGAAATTAGTTCAGGAGAGGCCAGGAAATACGAATGGTTTCAGAGCTGTAATTATGCTACCATTTCAAGTAAACTAATAAAATGTGATCAGAGGTGGCCACATGCATGCTTTCTTGAGAGTACATATGCTTTTGTTGAGAGAGGAATAAGAGCTGTTGAAAATCTGCTAACCAATAGTCCTTACTCAGAATTCTTTTTAATTTAATTTTTGGTTAATTATTTTCATCAAATAACTATGCTTATCCTATTATACATTTAGATCAAGCTACTTAACAGAACACTGTCCTGATTGCTTAGGATGGTTCTACGGTCTACTCTAAGTGAGAGTTTGTCAGTCTTGAAATATTGGGTGTACTGAGAACAGAACGTATTTTGTTGCTCATTCTAATGGTATGCTGCTCTATTAATCACTTTCCATTGATGATTGAACCATTAAGGAAACAATTCACCAGTACGAAATTTTAAAAAAGTTGACTTGAATCCACTATACATGCAAATAATTTTGGTTCTAGCTACAATCCATTCAAATGACTAAGAACCAAGTGTAATTTGATAATTGGTAGAGGAAGTAAGATTTAGGACTATCTTCTGTTACTTAGACATGAAGGTCAATAAGTTTCCTCTGTATATTTTGGCAGGCGCTATTCTCAATGATCCCCAAATGAGGAAAAACAAACAAACAACAACAACAACAAAAAAAAACATAGCCAATCACATACTTACTAAATTGCATCATGCCTAGTGATGGATTGTAAGCATGGATTCACATTGTCAGGTCCAAAATAAGAAAATCTTCTGTGTCTGTGTGCTGAGAAATTAAAAAAATAAAAAAAAAAAAACCTAACTAATTAGTCATCATGAAATGACCAAAGTATATTGCAAAAGGATTTCATGCAAATCCCACATGTAACAGGGCACATTTTTTTATGACAAAAGATCATTGTTCTGACTTTTCCAAAGGTGTCCCAGCTTGTGAACACTTGTGCCTAGAACCACAATCCTTCTGTTGTCCTCTTTGAGTTTTAATTCTATGCGACTCTTTTAGAACTTTGTTACTTATCATGAAGTAATCAGTTAATAATTTATATTTTTGTTCATTGACTCATTTATATTTTGCTAATTATGGGAGCAATACTCAGCGAGGAATGAAAAGAACCAGGAAAATAGAATGTAAGATGAACAAAGAACAATAAAAAAATAAGATGATATAAATGACAGGATTTGAAAAATGCTCCAAATCCATCTCTTTGATACTGTTTAAAGATATTTCTGTAATGACTCATGGATGCTTGCATGTCCATATGCACAAAGCTGTTTATTTCATACCAAAATATGAGCTGCAGCTGATTTTTCAAGTTGTTTTTTTCCCCTAGACATTTAGCAAAACCTGGTCAAAAATAAGGCTTGGAGAAGAGTATTTTTTTTTAATGGTGATTTAGATTGAATTGAAAAAAAGTGTAGTTAATAAACTTAATTTACTAAAAGAATGTGAATTGAATATGCTAGGATTCAATAACAATACTGTGATGCTTAACTCAGGCTATATATGTCTTTGTGAATGGTGATTAAAAAAAAGCAAATTTGCTTACATCTTTCTTCACTGACACAGAGGTCATTGCTTTATGGCTTGTTTTCATTTGCTCATCCATAGCAATTTCTATTTTTGGCTGCTCTTGCAAAAAAATTAGATGCCCTGGATCAAAATAGATATTTTCATAGTATAATTGTAGCACCATGGAAAAAAATATGACTAATTTTATCATAAAACATAACCAATAACATTATATTTAACATGGAAAAAACAGTTCATACTCTGGTCTTTGTTGCTATAAGAAAATGTCTTCCTATGGTTGTTCCCTGACATGAGATCATTATAAAGGAAATAATTTATTGCCTAACCTGTAACTGAAATGATGACAAATAATTAAAGAAAAATTCTGGTAGCTCCTTCAGAGTAAATCTTCTAAAACTTACTACAGTGTTAATCATAAGCATGTTATACAGTAAGTGAGCCTGAAGCTAAGTTAAGCAGGCAGATTAGGGCTGTAATGTAGTATCAAGACTCATAAATCAAGTAGGCTTGCAGATTTTCTTTCACTTACTGCTCCTTCTTACAGTTCAGACAAGTCATAATTACACATCAGTAGGCATTGTGAACAGAGGAATGAGCTACAACATAACGCACAATAAACCCTGTCATATAAAAGCAAACTGGATAAAATAACAGAAGCAATACTCCATTTTACAACATCTCACTAAAGAATTACACCATGCCATTGTGTATTATTCTGATCAATCATGAATCTATCCACAATTGACAGCTCAGTGAGCTAAAATTTACCATTGAAGAATGGTTTCCAGTTTTATTATTTTCTTGTTTGATTATACACATTAAGCACAAGACTGTGTGTGATTCTGAAAAACCACAGGTACATAATATAACACTGCCCTGAACACATTGCAATTAAATAAATTCTGCTAATGCTCTTTTAAAGCTTTCTTTTATTAGACATGCTTAAAATAATTCATACCAGATGAACTATAAGTGGTTCTTTATTCATGTTTTATTAGTATTATAATTTTGAGTAATTATTCAGGTATTCTTGTTACCTTAGACCAAAGAGATGTTGACTCTGAAGTCTTTTCTGTTATTTTCAGGCTTAGATGATATTACCACTAAGCTCAAAGGACCCTCCCTTATCACTATGTTTGAGCTGAACATTGAAAATGGGATTTAATGAAACATGAGCAAATATTGGTTGTTTCAATTCTAATAAAACATTTAAAAGAACTAATAAATGTTAGGTAAGTGTTGAATGCTAATCTAAAATTGCTGCTACCAGTTTTATTTTATAGTTCCATCCCAGCAGGTGTTTGGGATATGTTTTTCACATTATTTATCAAATATTGTTTTGAGAAACATGAGTGTTTTCTTCTTCAGCTCACATAAGAATTTAGTTATGGTCAATATATGAAATATAGTGGAAATACAGTAATATGACCAGCACCAGAGAATCCATTATACAGGAATTTCTTTTCAGATGTTCCTGAGTTCCATTCAAATTTTAACTGTTGTTTATATGTACATGAAAGAGATGGTCTCTATTGAGATATGAGGAGCTAATATACCTACTTTTATTTTATTTTATTGTTTTGAATTTTTTTTTAATTTTTATTTATTTATTTGAGAGCGATGACAGATACAGAGAGAAAGACAGATAGTGGGAGAGAGAGAGAATGGGCGTGCCAGGGCTTCCAGCCTCTGCAAACGAACTACAGATGCGTGTGCCCCCTTGTGCATCTGGCTAACGTGGGACCTGGGGAACCGAGCCTCGAACCGGGGTCCTTTGGCTTCACAGGCAAGCGCTTAACCGCTAAGCCATCTCTCCAGCCCTATTGTTTTGAATTTTTTCTTACCTGGGCATAATAATTTTTAGATGTTCAGATTTACTGACAAAATGAAAATCTACAGTTAAGCCAAATGAGGGAGAGTATGACTCAAGCAGATTTTATGCAAATATGTATGATATTGGAAAGAATAAAATATGCTTCTTCAACTCCACCATGACCATGAGGATCAATCCATGCTTCTGATGTCTATCCCCAGAACTAAATACTGTGTGTGGACAGTTTTAATTACATGAAGGAAAACAATCACAGAATATTTCATGGTAATGTCTAATATAATAACAAAACTCACTGGAAATGTCTGTTTGCTGCTATTAATGTACTTTGAGATCAAGAACTATATCTTGGGCTGGATGGAGTGCTAAGATGGCTTAGCAGCTAAGCGCTTGCCTGTGAAGACTAAGGACTCTAGTTTGAGACTCAATTTCCCAGGACCTAAGTTAGCCAGATGCACAAGGGGGTGGCGAGCGTCTGGAGTTAGTTTGCAGTAGCTGGAATCCCTGGCTTGCCCATTCTCATTCTCTCTCTATCTGCCTCTTTCTTTCTCTCTCTTTCTGTCACTCTCAAATAAATAAATAAAAATGAACAAAAAGTTTTTTTTTTTTTTTAAAAGAACTATATCTTCACATTCTATACCCAGGCCTAAAAGGTACAATGTGTTGACAGAAGACTTGAAGCCCAACCATAAATTATAACTATGTTTATTATAAGTAATGATAACAGATAGTGATGAAATACCATATATATATATGCTTTATAGACTAATTTCATTTAATCTACAGAAGAAACAGACCTATTCATGTATATATACAAAATTTTCCAATGTTGCATGTGTAAATTGATTAAGATCAAATAACTAGTCTGGGTGTCGTTGCACATGCCTATAATTCCAGCACTGAGGAGGCCGATGCAGGTGATTACTCTGAGTTTAAGTCTAAGTCTATCCTGGACCACATAGAGAATGCTTAACTAAGAAAAAAAAAAACAAAACTATTTAATCAAAGCCACATGTTCTAAACCCAGGTGGTCCAAGTATGGAAGCCTTGCTGTCAACTAGCAAATGAATTGGTCAGTCCCTCAAACTTTCCTAATTTTAGCAATTGCATTCCGTTGTCCTTGGGGAGATTCTTGCCTTAATGGCTGGAGTCAAACTGTGGTGCTAGGTTGTGTCCCGTTCTGGTGGGTGGAATTCTTTAAGTACCTACCTAGGGCACTCCTTCCAGAGGGACTCATAGATAGAGCTGCAGACTCTAGCATCATGTGCTCGCGCGTGTGTGTGTTTGTGTGTGTGTGTGTGTGTGTATGTGTGTGTGTGTGTTCCATTTTGAAAGTAGGAGTGTGATTTATGGGTTCTTTCATTTATTCATCATCTGGTTTTTGTTTGTTTGTTTGTTTTGGGGGGGTTGTTTTGTTTTTGTTTTTTTGAGGTAAAGTCTCGGTCTGGCCCAGGTTGACCTGGAATTCTCTATGTAATCTCATGCTGACTTCAACTCACAGTGATCCTCCTACCTCTGCCTCCTGAGTGCTGGGATGAAAGATATGCAATATTCATTTGTTTTGTTTTGTTTTGTGTTTTGCTTTGACCAAACTTTGAGCATTGAGACCATATTTCTATTTAAATGTTTCCCTAATAGAGAGTGATAGGCACTGTGGAATACCATAGTGTAATACAATAATAATTTGTGGTAGAGTTAAGACAGAATAATTTACTCTATTAAGGCCTTTTTGAAAATGCAGATATCAGCTGGGCATGGTGGCGCACGCCTTTAATCCCAGCACTTGGGAGGCAGAGGTAGGAGGATCGCCGTGAGTTTGAGGCCACCCTGAGACTACATAGTGAGTTCCAGGTCAGCCTGAGCCAGAGTGAGACCCTACCTCGAAACCCCCCCCCCAAAAAAAAAAGAAAAAGAAAATGCAGGTATCTTTCTGTCTTTTCCCTTGTACTGCTACCTCCAATAAAATCTGAACAAGATTGAATAGGCCCCAGCAGTCAAATGTCTGGATAATTGGGAGAAGTTGGCAACCTAGCACTGTGCTGAAAGATAATACCTGTTTGGTTAAGAGAAAGCCTCAAATAATTTTTAAAAAAATTTTAACTGGCATGCAAGCCTAAAATAATGTATAGCCCCAAAGTTTCATGTTGGAATGTAATTTTTGCCCCTTTGCTATCTGAAACTTTTCTATCAGCTGCTACTAAATACCTGTAAGATGTTGAAAAGTTTATCACACATAGCCTTTCTACTTTATCCATCATTTTAGTGAAACTAACTAAGAGCAAGTAGAAATTTAAAGATAGTATGACAAGACCTACTAATCAATAATTTAAGAAAACAACAATTATGCAATCTAGAAATCTTGTCTCTCATCAAATTGCCTTTAGGTAATTAGAAATTAAAACTAATCCCCAAATCAGCTGCTGAGTTGTAAACTATTAGACTCTTCTCCAATGTATGAGTCAAGTGAACAACTTATAAATTAAGTACTTCAGTTGACAACAAACCAGACATTTCCCAACAAAGAAACATGAGCACAGTAAATCTCTAAAAAAGGCTCAAATGCAGAAACTGGATTTAATAAATGAAAGATTAGTGGGTGTTTTTAAGATCAGAGGGGTTAAAGGGTAATTTTGTCTTTAACTAGGAATCTTGCTAACATCAGAAAGAATTAGTAGAAAGAGCATTATGAGACATCTGTTCACTTGGTCAGCCAAATTTTACATATATACTTTAAAATATATAAACAGTCATAACTTTCAGTGGGTATCTCTGTGGACAGCAAAGCTGTTGAAATTTTAAATTCCACTGAACTTCAACTGTATAAAAAAGACATTTTGGCAATTGAAAATATCGGCTGGAAAATATGGGTACTGAAATAATGAGTAATTCATACTTGATTTGCAGTTTTGAGATTATATAAGTATGTGCAGCCGTGGGGTTAAAAAGGCCTTTTTTCCTCATTTATTTTCTTAGAAAGTGTTATTATCCAGCCTGTTTAAATAACAACTATGCAAATTTTTCATGCTTTATAAATTTTTCACCAAAGAATTCTAAACCAATCAATTAATTCTATTTTTTTTTCTGACTGTCAGCAGATGAGTATCTAGTAAGAGTTACTCTTTTTAAAAAATTGAGTTTGTACAAAACTGTAAAGCTGATTTCTGTTGAAGTCTTTTGGAAGAAGGGAAAATAGTGAATCAGTTTTAAAAATAGCCCTTTTCTTTCCCCCAGAACACTTAGTGACTTTTTTTCACTCTCTCATCCCTCTTTTTCCTCGTGGCTGCAGGGGAGAAAAATGTACCAAAAAAGCTTTGTTATTATTATTTGCTTTAATATGAGTTGCTTAGTGTATTTTGAGAATACCTAGCAAGGTTTAAAGTTTATATTCTTCATAAACTGCCTCCAACATTTACTAATGTGAATATGCACAGATTCAAGAAACTAGAATAAAATCTATAAGACCTAGAATATCATTTTCTCTGTCTCTCTCTCTCTCTCTCTCTCTCTCTCTCTCTCTCTCTCTCTGTGTGTGTGTGTGTGTGTGTGTGTGTGTGTGTGTGTGTGTGACAGCATGTCACTCTGTGGTCCAGGCAGGTTTTGAATTTTATCTCTTCATGAATCCATCTCCCTAATGCTTGACTGACCACTTTACCCAGGCAAGATTTCAGTTTTAGATGGAATATTTAAATTCCACCATACAGATTTCTTGAAATGCAGCATACCTGAGACATTCCTGAGAATGAGTATAGATTGAGAAGAGAATGTGGATTATGATCAAATCCTATCTCATCTGATATCATGAGTGACAGAGAGTTAGAATCTAGCATTTTTTAAAAAAAAAAAATGTCTGCGAAGAAAACTCTGAGGTTGTAGAGAAATCATGAGCATGGCATCCTGCAAGCCAAGTAGGAGGGAACTCCTATGTCAAGAATACCAGCAACAGAATCCAGCTGGATCAGTGGATCCAGGAAGGGGTCTTCAAATAAAACTGTGGGTTTCTTTCTTTTTTAACTGAGAAATTTAACGTATGAATATATTGCAAGTTGGTCATATTCTCATTCAGTTTTACTCTTATGTTGTCTTTCCTGTGTCCCTATTTCACTGACTGTGATCTTTAGTGGGGTTATCAGTAATCATTGTGAGGTCATGAATGGGCCAGTCAATTCCTGTTGGGTACAATGCCTCAGAATATTCTTTCTGCATCCTCTTCTAAAATGTTCTCTAAGCTTTACAGCGTATTTTGTAAGTTTCCTTTGACTTTGAGGTCTTTGAGGCCTCTAATTTTCTCCCTGGAGGTTCTCAGGCTAATATTGAGAGCAGCATTCTTACTTAATCTACCTCCTCCTCTATAATGTTTTCTGGGCCTTGGTATATGTGATAGAGATGAGTTGGTAGTCAGGTTTGGTTTCTTGTCATTCTGATTGGATCTTCCTAGTTTTCACTGTCATCGGGACCTACGGCAGCCTTCCCAGTGCCTAGGCATCCTTCACATTGTTCTGGGCCATGGGATGTGTTAACTCAAGTGCTCCTAACAGAGAGGTACAGGTGAGCAAGCCAGTGACTAGGTCAGCACCAAATACCTATCAGCAGTTTTTCTAATGAAATTTCATTTTATGCAAGCTTTAGATTTAGGTAGAATTGGGGGAAAGAAATTGATGACAACAATTTTGAACAGTTTTCATGAAGACTGTCTCTGTAAATAGATGTGTAGTGATGGGGCAGAAACTAGAAAAGCAAGTGAAGTTTAGAGAAAGGAGAAGATGATATAAATTACAGCATGATTATATGGAGCAGAGATTAAAAATGATGGGAGATAATTGAAATTATGTCATATAGCATTGAGAGATTGGATATAGTTTAAAATGGAGAAGCTGGGGCTAGGCAAGTGGCTTAGCACTCAAGGGCTTGCCTACAAAGCCAAAGGGCCCAGGTTCAATTCCCCAGGACCCATGTAAGCCAGATACACAAGATGGCACATGCAACTGGACTTCATTTGCAGTGGCTGGAGGCCCTGGTGTGCCCATTCTCTATCTTAAATAAATAAAATAAAATAATAAAATATTTTTTTAAATGTAGGAGATGTGGCTGGAGAGATGGCTTAGCAGTGAAGTGTTTGCCTGTGAAGCCCAAGGACCCCAGTTTGAGGCTCAATTCCCCAGTACCCACGTAAGCTAGATGCACAAGGTGGCGCATACATCTGGAGTTTGTTTGCAGTGGCTGGAGGCTTGGTGCACCCGTAGATCTCTCTCTCTCTCTCTCTCTCTGCTTATGCCTGCCACTGTCAAATAAATAAGTAAAAATAAAAACAAAAAGTATTGAAAACCTGTTTAAAAATGTAGGAGCCTACAATTACAAGTCATTCAAAACTGAGAGCAAAGCATATAATTTCTGTTGTTGACAGATTGGTTGATATAGTAGTTTGAAGTCTGTCCTCATTGCATCAGGATTTCTCAATGAAAGAGGAAGCTTGGTAAAGCTTGCTATAAGGAATAGCTTTTAGTTTGGGAATAGAGAATGATCCATTCTCTAGAAAGGTAGGCTGACAACAGCATAACTCATCTACCTGATAACATTCGGTTTCATAAATTTATGAGAGAATAAATACTGTCAGTTACTTTCTTATTGCTGGGCCAAAGCAATTACCTGACCAGAATTAACTTATGGAAGGAAGAGGTTTTATTCAGCTTATAGTTCCAAAGCTTAGAGTCTATCATGGTGAGTAAAGAATGGCAGGCCTGAGCCAGAAGTAAGCTTTCCCTTCCTAAAGTGGAGGAATAGGAGGCATGCCAATGAAAGAATTGACTAAAAACAATTCCAACATCTAGCAGGGAAAATACCAAACTCTGTGGCTCCATTTCTGTTATCTGGGATTCCTGATCTACTTGTCTTGGTTTGAGCCTTCTGTGCTGGTTTGATTCAGGTGTTCTCCATAAACTTAGAGGTTCTGAATGCTAGGTTCCCAGCTGATGGAGATTTGGAAAATAATGCCTCCTGGAGGCAGTGTATTGTTGGGGGTGGGATTATGAGTGTTATAGCCAGCTCTCCCTTGCCAGTGTTTGGCACACTCTTCTGTTCCTGTTGTCTACCTTAAGTGAGCCAGGGGGTGATATCCATCCTCTGCTGATGCCATTGTTTTCCTTGCCATCATAGAGCTTCTCCCTTGAACCTTTAAGCCAAAATAAACTCTACCCCACCCCCCACAAGCTGTTCCTGGTTGGGTGATTTCTGCCAGCAATGTGAATCTGACTGTAACACCTTCAATGAGGTGGTTCTTGCCCTCTGGGTAGCATTCTTATTGAAAGGAAGTCCCCATCAAAAGAAGTTCGTTTACCTTTACTGGTAGAAATTTCTCTTTAACAAGCAGCTGAAATCTCTGGCCCTAAGACTTTTAATTTCCTCACATTTCCTTCTATACCAAATTTTATATTGGCCAAATTTTAAAAATATTATTTATTTATTTACTTGGAAGCATGTCAGAGACTATGACCTGACCGCCCTAGGACAAAGGAAGAACTAACAGCCTTCATATGGCCCCTCACTGCCCTGAGGACAAAAGAGAACTAGCAGCCCTCATGCAGCCCCTCCCCCGAGAACAAACAGCTGCTCTGGGAGACGTCACAAGAGAGATTCCGAGAAGATGCTCCAGAAGATTATAGCCAGGTGGCCCTACTTCCTCCTTCCTTGTACCCCCTTCCCCCCTTTTCCCCTCCTTATTGCCCTACCTGCTGGTTGATTATAAAAGAGCTAAAAAATCCAACATTAAACGAGACCTTGACAAAACCTCCGCTTGGTCTCCTTCTTCTTTCCAACCTGGTCTTTCAGGTTGCAGCCCTCCTTGACCACGCCACGTAACATTGGCCCGGCAGGTTGGGGGCAAGTGGCGCCCAACGTAGGGGCTCGAGGCACGGGTCTCGACTGGATGACTAACTGCGCTTGAGATCTCCTCGGGATGCCGAGAGACGTTTTGAAGAGTGCCCCGCCATTTCGTCGCTAGCGATTTCGGCTACGGGACACGGTAAGTCAGGGCCCTTATTTTTCATTCTCATCCGATTTTCAGAATGGGCCAAAAGCTTAGTAAAGAGGCTCTTTTTCTTAAGGATTTAAAGAACTCACTCAGGGAAAGAGGAATTAGAGTTAAGAAAAAGGACCTCGTTAATTTTTTTGTTTTCATTGACAAAGTGTGTCCCTGGTTCATTATTTCTGGTCCTGATATTCATCCTGAAATGAAAAATGGCAAAAGGTCGGTAAAGACCTAAATCACCATATTCTAGAGGAGGGACCTGATTCCGTTCCCTCCACGATTTTCTCCTACTGGGGACTCATAAGAGACATAGTGAAGGAAGCACATTCAGATCCAGATAAACAACAACTCCTTTCTGTCACTGAATACTGCCTCTGCCCTTTCTCGCATGGTGTTTCTTTAGTTTTGCTTTCATCTCTTCCTGAGAAATCCCCTTGCCCATCAGTCATTATCGATATAGGTTGTAGCTCCAATAACAACTGGTGCAACCCCATACTGATATCCTTCACGGAAAAGGGAAAGGAAGCACAATGGGAAAACCATACAGGATTTGAGTGGGGCCTTAGGTTATATGTCTCTGGGACAGACCCCGGCTTCACTTTTAAAATTAAACTTCTTAAAAAAAAAAACCCTCAATTCTCTAAAGTTGCTATAGGACCAAATCCTGTTCTTCATCAGCCCCCTCCCAGCCAGGCTAAAAACATACACCCCCCCCCCATCTCTCTCAACACCACAAGCTGTTACTGATGTCACTGTATTTTGACCTACCCTACTGTTAGGATTGCCTTCATTGGCAGACCTTACTCTGACCATGGTTAACGCCTCTATAGAGGCCATACATCAGACCAATATATCTGAATTTCAGGAATTCTGGGTATGTTATTCACCTCAACCCCCTTTTTTATGAAGGGATAGCCTTATATGCAGAATTAACAGTGACCAATGACACCATGGCTTTATGGTGGCAATGGCAAGATGGGGTTGGCCTCACAGTCGCCCAGGTATCTGGGTGCAGGATGTGCCTCCTGGGTCCGTCCATGCTTCCCCTATAGAGCTTTAAACAACCTGCAATCTCACTCATATTGTTAACTCTAGCTTTCTCTGTATTGTTGCCCCTGCTGGCACTTACTCCGCATGCTCTACTGGTCTCACTCCTTACGTTGTAACTTCCACCTTCTTAGCTCACAAAGATTATTGTGTCCTTGTACAACTCTTCCCCAAGCTAACAATACATTCCAAAGATGAGTTCCTCCATTTTTGGGATGGAGGAACATCTCTGTCACGTGCCAAACGGGAGCCTATTACTGCCATCACTCTTGCTGTTATCCTGGGGTTGGGGGCCGCCGGAGCAGGCACAGGCATCGCTTCATTAGTCACCTCCCAACAACAATTTAATCAACTCTCTTTGGCAGTAGATAAGGACTTACAGGAATTACAAAAGGGTCTTTAAGACTTAAAGGACTCTATGGTATCTTTGTCTGAAGTAGTCCTCCGAAACAGACGTGGGCTAGACCTAGTCTTTCTACAAGAGGGGGAACTCTGTGCTGCATTTAAGGAAGAATGTTGTTTTTATACAGACAAAACTGGCCTAGTTCAAAATAGTATTGACAAGGTCCATTCCAGTTTGGAGGAACGAAAGCATAACCGGGAAAAGCAGGAGTCATGGTACCAAAACTGGTTCTCCTCTTCTCCTCTGTTTTCCACATTACTCCCCTCTATTCTTGGTCCCTTTGTAGGACTACTCCTTCTTTCTTCTGGACCTTGGGCATTTAAACGACTAACTTCTTTTGTCAAAGAACAGGTTGATTCTGCCACCAGAAATTCGGTGTCTGCCCATTACCACAGATTACAGCTACAAGAAGAAGAGGGCCAAACAGATGAGACACCCCTCAGCTCTCCTTCAGCCCGACTTGATTTTTCTCCCTTGGCTGACAACAGGTCATGGTTTCGATTCCCTAAATGGCTGCGAGGCTCCCAATGATGGGATTATTATGGTACCAAGCCCAGGGGCACACCGCTAAGCTATGGCTGCAGCCAGAGACGAGAATATTTTAGGGCCCATTCCCTGGAGGCCATCCACATAGCCTAAGAGAGGCGGATCACCTTCCATGAGCTGTGATTGCAGCCAATGACGGGATTATTGTGGATCCAGGGGTGGAGGCAGCCCTCATAGCTTAAGACAGGTGGGCCATCTTCAGTAACTGGTGCTGAGACTGGAAGCATACTATATAGCCTAAGACAGGATACCTCGCCCATTTCAATTATATAAAGAGGGAGGAAATGTCAGAGACCATGACTTGACCACCCTAGGACAAAAGAAGAACTAACAGCCTTCATATGGCCCCTCACTGCCCTGAGGACAAAAGAGAACTAGCAGCCCTCATGCAGCCCCTCCCCTGAGAACAAACAGCTGCTCTGGGAGACATCACAAGAGAGATTCTGAGAAAATGCTCCAGAAGATTATGGCCAGGTGGCCTTACTTCCTCCTTCCTTGTACCCCTCCCCCTTTTCCCCCCCTTATTGCCCTACCTGCTGGTTGATTATAAAAGAGCTAAAAAATCCAACATTAAACGAGACCTTGACAAAACCTCCGCTTGGTCTCCTTCTTCTTTCCCGCCCTTTCTTTCAGGTTGCAGCCCTCCTTGACCACCCCGCCTAACATTGGCCCCGAAGGTCGGGGGCAGAAGCATAGAGAAATACGAGAGAGAGAGAGAGAGAGAGAGAGAGAGAGAGAGAGAAATGGCATGTCAGAGCCTCCAGCTACTGAATATAAACTCCAGATTCATGTACCACTATGCATCTTGTCTTTGTGGATGCTGGGGAATAGAAGCTGGGTTATTAGACTTTTCATGCTGAACCATCTTTCCAGACATAAATATATATATATATATATTTGTCCAAATCTTTTGGCTCTGTATTTTATTTTACTTTACTATAGATCTTACTCAGGAAGAAATAAGAGAAACTGCCATAGATACAATGCTATTCTGCTTTGAAATTTCCTTTGCCAAACCCATTAGCATGTTATTTTTCATTTAAAGTCACACAAGTTCTCAGGCCACTGGTAGAATCCAACTACTTTCTTTGCCAGAATTATCACAGAAACTGTCCTAGCCCAGCTCCAGATGAAGTTCCTGCTCATTCTTGGAACTTCATAAGTCAAGCTTCCCATTGTTTACATGTTTCTTTGTCTTCTTGTTTTTCATACTCCTACCAGCATGGCCCATTGAATTCTGATTTAAACATTGGAAGGCTTTATTTCTTTTCCAAAATTCCAAATGTTTCCACATTCATCTAACAAACTACTTCTAAAATACTAAGAACTACATAGTCAGGTTTATCACAACAATTTTTCACTTTTTTAAATTTTACCAAATTTATGTATTATTTACTTTCTCATTGCTGGGACAAAATACCTGACCAGAGCAGCTTATGGAAGGAAAGGGGTTCAATATGGATTATGTAGGAGAGGGAATAATTTGGGGGATGGTAATACACCATCCCAGAAAAAAATTGAGTTTGTAGCTGTGAATTCACAGGGCAAAGTCTAACTAGAGAAGCCCCTTTGGAAGGGGAGCTCACCTTCTATTAGGAAAAGTTTACTGCCAAGTTTATAAGTTTAAAAAGTCCAAATAGTAGGTAACTAATTCAGAAACTTAAAGAAATCACATATAGTAATTATTTAATAAGGCTGATCATCAAAGCAAAGATAGGATTGAATTTTTCCTACCTGGGGAAAATGTGCAGAGGAGTTAGAGTTGCCAATTCTATATGTAGAGGTAACAGAGGTCACAGATGTTTGGTCAGCTTTTTTAAACAGGACAGAACAGCAGAGAAAGAGAAAAAAAAAAATTTATATATATATATATATATATATGTTGGGCCCTTAAAGGCCCAGGCGTGAGGACTAGTGGAACTTCCTGAGTTTGGCGACCTGTCTCTGGCCAGCTATGACTCAGCAAGATGCCTAATGGCTTCTGGCCTGCTTCTTCTGTGTTAATTGTAATTACCATTTCAATAGTCAAAGCTTACTATTGGCCCTTACCTCTTCCCCCACCCTAAAATTCCCGCCTTTGTCCCCAACATGATATAGGCAACTGCTCACAGTAATAAAGGAGTTGTTTCTGCATGGAAAAGACTCCTGACTCAGTGTGGTTTTTCTCCGGTGGCCAGGAGAGGTTTCTGAGTCATCCGATGCTCATCATCCCCTCAACCCCTAGGGAGGAACCAGCAGGCCTGGTCCTTCCCTCGGCACTACCTGTGCGGGAAGGAGACACACACACACACACACACACACACACACACACACACACACACACACACACACATATATATATATATATATATATATATATATATATATATATATATATATATATATTTCTTTAGTGTGTATGTGATAGAACCTGCTAAATTCTTTTGGTAAACCTGGTAATGATGAATTTTTGGTTTGTCTCCTTATAGATTTTAGGAAAATATAAAAAAAGAAATGGATATGAATTTCTACATAAGTTCTAAATACATACAACTTAGTAGTAATTAAGCAGAAATGAAAATCTGAAAATTTGGTGTGTTGTGAGAGATAGAAAATTAGGCACACATTGGCTTCATTTAGTTAATAAATAAACACTAATTTAATGAGAATACTAAATATTTATCTCAAATCTACTTTAATCGAAAAAATGCACTCAGAGGGAAAAGAATAACTTTCAGCTTTAGCTATTGAATAACTTTGGAAAAATTTGGCAATAGCACTAATGATTGGAATGTTCCCACGATAGCATGTTTTTTTTTTTTTTTTTTTTTTTATGATATACAGAACAGTAAGCTAAAACACATTGAAGGCTTTTCTCAAATAAGGAAGAGTTTAGACTTAGAAAGAAACTAGGGTAGTACATAGATATTAAGTGGCACAAGCACAAAGTAAACACAATAACCTGAAAATCTACACGTCTGTTGAATGTGTTTCTGTGCGTACACTTACAATTGAGGTGCTCTGGTAGTGACTACAGTTTATATCTTTGTGTGCTATTTCAAGCCACTATGATGAGTGAAGGTTTTTAACTATAGGCTAATTTTTCAAACTTACGACTATATGGCTGACACGCATTTGAGTGGTGTCCTTGGATTTTATATTTAAAAGTCAAGGTAAAACAAAGAAGCAATGCTTCCATTCCTAAACTAGTTTTATATCAGTAAGATGATACATATACAGCAGGTGAAATCTTTAATGGGATTGGTTCTCATTAGGTAACTGATGTTTAGTAGGTATAAATGGAAATGCTAAACTTGAATCATATATATATATATAAATTATAATTACATTTATTTATTGTGGGAAATATTCAAAAAAGTTGATATTACTGGTTATAAAGAGAAGGAGGAAATGTAAGCAGAAGGAATTTTCAGTCACAAATCAGAAGTTTGATGCCTATCTCTCCATGTGGTAAGTTTGTATTATAAATGAGATAGCCTCCAAATGGAACCTACTAACAAGATGCTGATGACTGAAAACGGCCCACAGACACAGCACATTTGATAATCACAGTGCAAACTGATTCCCAAGATATGATCATTGAACACTGGAAGTTTTCACATTTTTAAAATCTAAATACCCAAGAAAAATGTCTAAAGAGCTTGACCTACTGTACACATATATTTTTATGTAGCAGTGAGCAAATGGGTTTTGTAGCCACTTCTGTAAATGTTGGTCTCCTATTATGGAGATCTTCCTCATTCCCCATTTGGCTAATCACATGCTGACTTCACTCATTCAGGTTCCCATATGGGCACTTGTTAGCCTCTGAGTTTGAAACTCCTCCCTTAACAGGTCCTGACCTCTTTGACAAACTTGACTTTAAATCCCATGTTGACATGTTAAGACTTCTATTATATAATGAAGGGTCAGTGCAGTTGAGGTCATAAGGGAAAAATTGTGTCAATTTTAATTGACACCCTCAAAGGCATGACTTAGTATTTTAATCATACAAATAGTTATTTTTTAAGTAGAAATAAGGAAACTGATATAGACTAGCTAATGAAAGATTGCTTGCATTGTTTAAAACTAAATTAACTTTCAAAATTAGATCAACAATTGGTAGAAGAAAACATGATCATTTAGTCATAAGAAATAGAGAATTATTAGAAATGATAATATGTAAATAAAGAAAACAGAAAAAAAATGTATTTTTAAAAGCACCTGCATCAAAATCTAAGCAGAACAGTCTTAAACAAATAGCACAGCTTTGGAACATTCACAATACAATTTCTAAATAAAATAAGGCAGAATATTATAAACAAAATTATTACAGTATATTTCCCATCTGAACCAGATTTCTTGGATTAAATTGCTATTTAAGTTGAATTTGATAAAGATAAAATTCATAAATACATGCAGGATATATTCATAAAAATACAGCACCTTGTGGAAAAAGTAGATGAAGTAGATAATATGATATTTTTATTGGAACAATAAATAAAAGGCAATTTTCAAGTCCCACAGTCTCAAGTACATTTTCACTTTAAATGAACACACTCATGAAGCATTTTATTGCAACATTTTCTTGTGGGAATATATAGGTAAATGCTTGCAAGTATGTGAATGTGTACTGTAAACTGTAAAGCTATACTTATAAATCTTTATATTTCTAGTATGCACCTGGACCAGATATGGTTTCTGTGTGCCAAGATAACTCATATTTTCCTTACAGTATTGAAGTAAATTGGAAAATAAAGTATTCATACATAACCCATCACATAAAGAAAATTATGGAATACACAATATAAAAATGTTGATTTAGCAGAAATATAAATATAATTATATACCCATAATGGCAATTTTTATAATTGTCATATAGTAAGATTTTCAGTTTTATAACTATAAAAGTATTAGCTATCATTTATTCAATGTTTACTGTGTACTAATAATGATTTTATATGAATTCACTGATTTATCCTTACATATACTATAGGAAGTTGAAATTATGGATTAAATATATTTTACCTAAATATTTAGGAGATGTAGTTCAGATTTTGAATTTGGGATGCTGGAAGATTTGCATATACTTAGTGAGATATTTCAGATGTTAGGACTCATGTAAAAATCAAATTCTGTTTCTTAAGCTGCAGCTTTTACACATAGTCTGAAAATAATATTACATTATATTTGAAATAATTCATTTTTGAGGTGGAATTTGCCAATCAGGCTATCATGGTATGGTAACACTCAAAATGTTTCATATTTTAGAATATTTCTGAACTCATATTTTCAGATTAGGATAATCAATCTATATTGCTTTTAGCATTTTAAAGATGGGAATGCTGAGGCAGGGAGGTTAAGTATATTCTTCAATGTTATACAGTTAGAAGGTAGCAGAACTGAGATTTAAAATTAACCTGGCTTGCTCCAGAGCCTCTGATTGATTAACTGGAAAATCTCAGGGCAGACAATATTTACTTATTGCTGTGATAAATCTATGCTCTCCTTCACTCACTTTGTAATTTTAACATATTGCTTATTTGCATCAGAGTTTGCTTTTGGTGCTGATAAAAGTAAGTCTGTATGTTTGCAATACATACTGAGTTGACAGGCTGAAAACTGATAAAAGAGTACAGAAATCTAGGTACTCATAAATAGGGGTTCACCCAAAGCATCATTGCTGTTTAATAGTGCAAATATAACAATTAATAATAATAGTAGTTCATTGGGGCCTAGGGAGATGATTTGCAAAGGAAAAGGATATTTTTACAAAACTAAGCATAGAGAGGTAGAAGGCCTGTCTTAATAGATCATGTCCTTGCTACCCAAAGTACAGTGGATAATATCACAATATAATTAGAGTATAAGCAAAATACTTAGAAATGCATTTTTTGATTGTTGATAAGAACATACTACTAGTGTTTGAGAAAGCAGCCTTTAAAAGCTAGCTTTTTTTCACAACGAGGCACTACTTTTCTTAAGCTTTTCATTTCTTTAATAATTATTGTGGTGGTTTCAATGTGAATGTATGTCCCCCATAGCCTCTAGTATATTTGATTGAAGTTAAGTTGCCAACACTGTTGACTGGAGGCAGTGTCACTGGGCGTGGATAATGTAGTACAGCCCTACTAGGTGTATAGAGAAACAGTTTTGAGCTCTGGCTGTTGATGTTTGCTAACTTTTGTTTGTGTCTCCCTTGGCTATGGATCTGTGGAAGTGAGTCAGCTTCTCCTAAATTTTCTAAGCCTGAAATAAACATTTTTCTCCCATAAGATGCTTTTGATAGGATGCCTGTTCCAGTAGTGAGAAAGTAGCTGTAATTATTATTTTTTAATATTTTCTATTTTTCATTATTTATTTGATATGTATGTTTTCGTAATTTTATTTATTTATTTGACAAAGAGACAGAGGGGGAGCTAGAAAGAGAGAGAATGGGCACATCAGGGCATTTAGCCACTGTAAATGAACTCCAGATGCATGTGCCCCCTTGTGTATCTGGCTTACGTGGGTCCTGGAGAATCGAACTGGGATCCTTTGGCTTTGTAGGCAAATGCCTTAACTGCTAAGACCTCCCTCCAGCCTGATATGTATGTTTTAATATATGATGACTATGTCTGTATGAGCATGCACATCTTAGCACATCTGGACTTCAGAGGCAACCTCAAGTGTTTCTCTCCTTCCTTGAACCTTCTTTTGAGATAGGTTTTCTCTTGCTACTTGAAAGGTTTAGGAATCTTCTAATTCCATCTCCTATTGCCATAGGCAACTTGGGAGAACATACTTGTGTCTTCGCTTGGAGCTATACATGGGAATTATGGAAAATTGAATTTGGGTATCATGCTTGTTGGCAAGTGCCTTAAACAATTTAGCCATCTCCCCAATCCCTGAAGAAGTCATTTTATAGCCATTTGTAATCCAAAAGTATTTATTCCAATTAAATAAGTTTTCCTAAATCTGAATTCATATAATTGAATATGAAATAAAACTTGCCCAATTCTTCATGATGGCTCTAGCCATATAGATTTTCCCCTTCTCCTCAAAATATCATTGCATCCAAGTGAGGATAATGGTAGAAAATTAACATGTCTGTGATAAAGAACCAAAATAGTTTAAAGCATCCTTCCTCATTTCCCTGTGCAGGCATAGATACTAAAGTGTTGAAATATTGAAAGACAAGCATACAAGTTGAGAATTTGAGAGCTATAACTCAAGGATATCTCACATCGATAATGCTGGAATGTTCATTGAAATGCTACCTGTATCAACTGATAAAAGAGAAAGACTGTTGCAGTCCGGTTCGCATTGCTGGTAGAAATCACCCAACCAAGAGTAGCTTCTGGGAAAAAGAGATTTATTTTGGCTTACAGGCTCAAGGGGAAGCTCCACGATGGCAGGGGAAAATGATGGCATGAGCAGAGAGTGGACATCACCCTCTGGCCAACATAAGGTGGACATAGCAACAGGAGGGTGTGCCAAACACTGGCATGGGGAAACTGGCTATAAAGCCCATAAGCCCGCCCCCAACAATACACTCTCTCCAGGAGGCATTAATTCCCAAATATCCATCAGCTGGGAACCTAGCATTCAGAACACCTAAGTTTATGGGGGACACCTGACTCAAACCACCACATTCCGCCCCTGGCCCCCATAAACTGGTATCCATACATGATGTAAAATACAATGCATTCAGTCTCACTTTAAAAGTCCCATAGTTTTTATCAATCTCAATGATGTTCATACATCCCCATAGTCCAAGATCTTTTTTTAAAAAATTTTTTATTTATTTAGTTGAGAGCGACAGACACAGAGAGAAAGACAGATAGAGGGAGAGAGAGAGAATGGGCGCGCCAGGGCTTCCAGCCTCTGCAAACGAACTCCAGACGCGTGCGCCCCCTTGTGCATCTGGCTAACGTGGGACCTGGGGAACCGAGCCTCGAACTGGGGTCCTTAGGCTTCACAGGCAAGCGCTTAACCGCTAAGCCATCTCTCCAGCCCATGTCCAAGATCTTTTAACTGAGCCATAATACCAAAAAATATAACCTCAAAAAACCCATAATGGCACAGAATAAATATTCACACTGCCAAAGATGACATTGGGCATAGCAAAGAAACATTCAACCAATACAAGATTTAAACTACCAGGGCAAACATCAAACTCTGTAGCTTCAAGTACAGCAACTCTAGCCAGTGACAAATCTTCAAGTCCGATAATTCTAATCAGCAACAAGTCTCTGGCATTCCAATTCCTCCCCTCCAGCTAGGCTACTCACAGTCCTGGGAAACTTTATCGGGGCCAGCAGCTCCTTGGCAGCCATCTCATGGTCCCGGCATCTCCATTGGGTCTCCACTGCAAGCCACGCTTCATCCTCATGGCCCCATGGGGTCTCTATGCAGGCAACCAGCAAACCCACTTCACACTGCCCATGGCCATTTCCAAAACACAAGACCGTGTTGCAAACTCAATGACCCTCTTTCCAGCATTTCTTATACTCCACAATACCAGGTAGGGTGCCAATTTGTTAATCCAGGGGGGAATAAAGCAGACTTTGAAGAACAGGACACTCCTTGAGCACTCAGGCCCTTTCAAAAGAGTCTACATTCTTCTTGTTGCCCCAGCGCAGGTCAGCTAGCCCAGTCTCAAAGGTTGTAATCTCTCAGTTGCAGCTGAATGGGCAACAATTCACCCAAAGATTTTTCTTTCTGTTCATGGCCCTATGGGGTATTAATGCCACTATAAAGGACTTGAAGGATGCAGGGGTCCACTGGGTCCCCGAACGCATCCTGTGGTTATTTCCCCAGTCCCAGAATGCATAATTGGGATAGATATACTTAGCAGTTGGCAGAACCCCCACATTGGTTCCCTGACTTGTGGAGTAAGGGCTATTATGGTTGGAAAGGCCAAATGGAAGCCATTGAGGCTCCCACCACCAGGGAAAATAGTGAATCAAAAACAATATCGCATCCCTGGAGGGATTTCAGAAATTAATGCCACTATAAAGGACTTGAAGGAGGCAGGGGTGGTGGTTCCCACCACATCTCCCTTTAACTCTCCTATTTGGCCTGTTCAGAAGACAGATGGATCCTGGAGAATGACAGTGGATTATCGGAAACTTAATCAGGTGGTGACTCCAATTGCAGCTGCTGTACCAGAGGTGGTTTCTTTACTTGAGCAGATTAACACGTCTCCTGGTACCTGGTATGCAGCTATTGATCTTGCAAATGCTTTCTTCTCCATACCTGTCCATAAGGACCACCAGAAGCAATTTGCCTTCAGCTGGCAAGGTCAGCAGTACACATTTACTGTTTTACCTCAAGGTTATATTAACTCTCCAGCCCTGTGTCATAGCTTAGTTCGCAGGAACCTTGATCGCCTGTCCCTTCCACAGGGTGTCACGTTGGTCCATTATATTGATGACATAATGCTAATTGGATCAAATGAGCAGGAGGTGGCAACCACTCTGGAGTTGCTGGTACAGCATATGCGCATCAGGGGATGGGAAATAAATCCATCCAAAATTCAAGGACCTTCCACCTCAGTGAAATTTCTAGAAGTTCAGTGGTGTGGGGCATGCAGGGATATTCCTTCTAAGGTGAAGGACAAGTTGTTGCATTTGGCCCCTCCTACCACTAAGAAAGAAGCACAACGTCTAGTGGGCCTATTTGGATTTTGGAGACAGCACATTCCTCACTTGGATGTCTTACTCCGTCCCATATACCAAGTGACTCAGAAAGCTGCTAGTTTTCATTGGGGCCTAGAATAAGGTGCAGGCTGCTGTGCAGGCTGCTCTACCCCTTGGGCCATATGATACAGAAGATCTGATGGTACTTGAGGTTTCAGTGGCAGACAGGGACGCTGTTTGGAGCCTTTGGCAGGCCCCCATAGATGAATCACAGTGGAGGCCCTTGGGATTTTGGAGCAAGGCCCTGCCATCATCTGCAGACAATTATTCTCCCTTTGAGAGACAGCTCTTGGCCTGCTATTGGGCCTTAGTGGAAACTGAATGTTTGACAATGGGCCATCAAGTTACTATGCGACCCGAGCTGCCCATTATGAGCTGGGTGTTGTCTGACCCACCAGGCCATAAAGTTGGACGTGCACAGCAGCAGTCCATCATCAAGTGGAAGTGGTATATATGTGATCGGGCTCGAGCAGGCCCTGAAGGTACGAGTAAGTTACATGAGGAAGTTGCCCAAATGCCTATGGTTACTACTCCTGTTGCAATGCCTTCTGTCCCCAAGCATGCACCTATGGCATCATGGGGCGTGCCCTATGATCAACTGACTGAGGAGGAAAGATCTAGGGCATGGTTTACAGATGGTTCAGCACGTTATGTCGGCACTGCCCAGAAGTGGACAGCTGCAGCATTACAGCCCCTTTCTGGGACAACTCTGAAGGACTGTGGTGAAGGGAAGTCTTCACAATGGGCAGAACTTCGGGCAGTGCATATGGTTGTGCATTTTGCTTGGAAGAAAAAATGGCCAGATGTGCCGTTATACACTGACTCATGGGCTGTGGCCAATGGTTTGGCTGGATGGTCTGGGACTTGGAAGGAGCACAATTGGAAAATTGGTGAAAAGGACATTTGGGGAAGGTGTATATGGATAGACCTCTCTGAATGGGCAAAGGATATAAGGATACTTGTGTGCCATGTCAGTGCTCATCAGAAGGTGACCTCGCTGGAGGATGACTTTAATAATCAAGTAGACAAGCTGACCCATTCTGTGGATAGTGGTCAACCTCCTTCCTCAGCCACCCCTGTCATTGCCCAATGGGCCCATGAACAAAGTGGCCATGGTGGCAGAGATGCAGGCTATGCATGGGCCCAACAACATGGACTTCCACTAACTAAGGCTGACCTGGCTACGGCTACTGCTGAGTGCCAAATTTGCCAACAGCAGAGGTCGACTCTGAGCCCCCGATATGGTAGTATTCCTTGGGGTGACCAGCCAGCAACCTGGTGGCAGGTTGACTACATTGGACCTCTTCCATCATGGAAAGGGCAGCATTTTGTCCTTACTGGAATAGACACTTATTCTGGGTATGCATTTGCCTTTCCTGCACGTAGCGCTTCTGCCAAAACTACCATCCGTGGGCTTACAGAATGCCTTATCCACCGTCATGGCATTCCACACAGCATTGCTTCTGACCAAGGAACTCACTTCACTGCCAAGGAAGTACGGCAGTGGGCTCATGATCATGGAATTCACTGGTCTTACCATGTGCCCCACCATCCTGAAGCAGCTGGCTTGATAGAATGGTGGAATGGCCTTTTGAAGAAACAGCTACAGTGCCAACTAGGTGGCAACAGCTTGGAGGGCTGGGGGAGTGTCCTCCAGCAGGCTGTATATGCTCTGAATCAGTGTCCTATATATGGTACTGTTTCTCCTATAGCCCGGATTCATGGGTCCAGGAATCAAGGGGTGGAAATGGGAATGGTCCCACTTGCCATCACCCCAAGTGACCCGTTAGCTAGATTTTTGCTTCCTGTTCCCACAACCTTACGCTCTGCTGGACTACAAGTCTTAGTCCCAGAGGGGGGAGTGCTTTTGCCAGGAGACACAAAGAACATTCTATTGAACTGGAAGCTAAGACTTCCCCCTGGTCACTTTGGGCTCCTAATGCCCTTGAGTGAACAGGCTGAGAAAGGAGTTACAGTGATTGCAGGGGTGATTGATCCAGATTACCAGGGGGAAATTGGGCTGCTCCTCCACAATGGCAGTAAGGAAGAGTATGCCTGGAGTGCAGGAGATCCTTTAGGGCATCTGTTAGTGTTACCATGTCCTGTTGTCAAAATCAATGGACGACTGCAACAACCCAATAGAAGTAGTGTGATAAATGGCCCGGATCCTTCAGGAATGAAGGTATGGGTTACCTCTCCAGGTAAAGAACCAAGACCTGCCGAGGTGCTTGCTGAAGGTGGAGGGAATACAGAATGGGTGGTAGAAGAAGGCAGTTACAAATATCAGCTAAGGCCACGTGATCAGTTACAGAAACAAGGACTGTGATTGCAATGTTTCTGTCCTGCCTTGAGAACAGAGTGTTTGTATCTATACCAATATTAAGATTGTATCATTAGCTAAACTGTTGAATTTATATTAGACCCATTGTATTAGAGACTAAGCTTGTGTTGGGGGGAAGATTTTGCGGTTCTGGTTGTACGTGGGATAGTTATGCAATGTTAGGCGGAATTATGAGCTTGTTACTGTTTTCATTTGGAAATTAAGTATGATGTAAGGAGACATGATTTGATGCCAAGTTGACAAGGGGTGGACTTGTGATAGTTAAGGTGTTGTCGACTTGATCTGTTTAGTAATCCACAGGCTGCTTCTAGGAAGGATCAACTAAAGGAAGAGGTCTTTCTCCCAGGGTGAGACCTTCCTCCAGAGTGGGTGGCCCTGCTCAGAGAGGGACTTGATATAAGGAAGCTCTGGGTAGAAGAGCTCCTTTTTTTTTCCTTCCTTCCTTCCACTTGGCTGCCGGAGCTGTTCTCTACCTTCTTGCATGGATTGAAGACCAGTACGGACTAAAGACCTACATCAACTGAAGACCCACATGGAACGAAACCCAGTGGCTCCTCAGGATGCCTCCAGGCTTTCCGGCTCCTCAGGAAGCCTCCAGGCTTTCCGGCACCATCTGCAGTGCCAGGTTGGGACTGCTGAGGCATCTGGCCATGTGGACTGAGCAGCTACCAGGTTCGGTGATTCTCAGGCCTGCAACTGCTATTGGACTACTGTAAGCTAATCCAATAAATTCCCTTTATAAAATAATTCATTCTAGTAATTCTGTTCCTCTAGAGAACCCTGACTAATACAGACAGCATGAAAAGTAAGTGAAAACAAGATGCCATAGTCAGCTTGACATTGCTGGGATGAATTTCCAAACCAGGCACAGTTTATGGGAAGAAGCGTCCATAATTCCAAAGTACCTATAGGGATGCCTCCTCTAGGAGGTAGCTGGAAATACAAGTTATAGGCTTGATATAGGCTCCCGAATCTATTGGGGGGACATCCATTCAAACTACATTGAGCCACACATCTTCAATAGATTCCTAACTGCATTACGCTGTAAGTTGTTTTCAGTCCAAATTAAAAGGTCCCATATTCTTTACCAACTAAAAATTGCTCCAAAGTCCCAAGTCTCATCTGAGACTCAAGATTGTCTCTTAGCTGCGAGTCCTGTAAAATCAAAACAAGTCATATACTTTCAATATATAGAGGCATAGAGTATACATTTTCAACTTCTATAAGGTATAACAAGGAGAGTAGACCAATGCAAACCCAATAACAATCAAACAAACAAAAAATATCTGCAGTTCAAGTCCAGTATCATAACCAGTGACTGACAGTCTGGATTTCCCAACACTGCCTCTTCAGCTGGGCTGAGTAGCCAGGGAAACTTCCATTCCAAGGCAACATCACTCCAGGGTAGCCTTTGTACAGTCCTGCTATAAACAAACATCCTTGGGTCTCCACTGAAAACCATGGCTCATCTTTGAATGGCTTCTCTGGACTGTCAGGGTTGTCATGCACTGCCTCACTTGCTGCATCTTAGAAGAGGCTCCTGGAACAGTTTGCACTTCATGACTCACTCCACATATTTTTTTCATGCTTCTAAAACCAATATCAGGTTAACAAGACACAGCCATGTTGTTAATTCAGTGACAAAATAAGTCGTGACCTTGAAGAGCATACCCCTTCCTTTCAGTCAGCTTCTTTCAGAACAGTTTGCATTTCTACCATTCAGTCTTTCCTTAGGCATCCTTTCCATTATTTTAATGTAAAGTACTTGGATCACCTTCTTTAGGATTGCTATTACATTTGACAATAGCTGCTTCAGTAACCTAAAATTGGTGTCTGTGCCTGTAAATTTGTAAACTTGTTTGAATTTCTCCATTTTTAAATCTTATATCCCTCAGTTCCATAACTTTAGCCAAGAATATTAGTCCATTAAAATTTAATCTTGATCAAACTTTCTGGGAATGTGCAGCAGAACACACCCAACTTTAATATATATATTCACATCTTCTATACTTACAGACCACAAACCATGGTATTTTCCTCCCCTCCCCTACTTTTCCTTTTATGCCAATAGTCCAGCTCCAACAAAGTTCTGTGAAGTCTTTCCTTTCTCCTTTGAAAGTCCATAAGGAAAGCCTCCAAATACAATTATCTCTGTACTTAGCCTTTTCAAACTCTCAGCAGAATAGTCTGCAAAACTTGGTTTACTACTCTGGAAGGAATCTTCAGTTGCAAGTTCTAAGTCCATGCCCATTCCTCTCAAGCAAAATTCCAAAAGACCAAAATCTACATGGTCAAATTCATCACAGATCAACAATTTCTGTCATAGTCAGGTTCACATTGTTAGACTGAGAGAAAGGGATTTATTACAGCTTTCAGATCCAGGGGAAATTCCATAATGGTAGAAGAAGCTGGGTCCCTTTCATAGGTCTGCACAAAGAGGAATACTACCATGAGCACCATAAGAAAGCATAGTCCAGGAACTCCAGACAGAGCTCAAGCACTCTGTATATCTTTAGGTTAGAATTCCAGATCCACCCCAAACACACCTTAGGGCTGGACCCAAGGATCTGCTCACAGTGACACCTCCTCCAGGAGGTGACTGGAAATCCAAGTTTTAAGATTAAATAAAACTCCTACCAGGTGTGATGGGGCATGCCTTTAATTCCACCACTTGGGAGGCAAAGGTAGGAGGATCACCATGAGTTCAAGGCCACCATGAGACTACAGAGTGAATTCCAGGTCATCCTGGGCTAGAGTGAGGCCCTACCTCAAAAAACAAACAAACAAACAACAACAACAACAAAAACCAAGCAAACAAACAACAACAACAACAAAAAAAAACCCTCCTGAATCTATTGGGAAACCCCATTCAAACTACAACAAAGAGTTCCATATATTAGGAAATGGGAGTGATAAGAGGTGTCAGCAGGAAACGCGCACAAACCAGGGTTGCCTTCTTTGTGCTATATGTGACCCTGTCAACATAGATGCTATGTTAGAAGAAGGGACATAGTATGAGTTGGGTGAGTTCAAAACTGAATGAAAAGAAAACACTGATGTGATTGAAGTTGATGAGAAATTTTTAGGTTAAATAGTATCTCCTTAGGTTTCATGGAATCTTAAAAGCTATATTCTTGATATGTCTAATTATAAAGTCCTTGGAAATCATATTAATCAAGTGAGAGTGAATATTTGAATAAGTCACTATGTTATAATTGTATATTATATATAACATATAGTAATAGTTATTTACAAAATACAGTTTATATACATCAAATACAAAAGAAACCCACTAATATTTGCATTACATTTACATAACATACATCTCATAGATATAATAAACCCAAGAATAAAATTTATGAAGAAGTTGTTTATGGTGGCACAAGCCTTTAATTCCAACACTAGCACTAGGAAAGCCAGAGGTATGAGGATCACTATGAGTTCAAGGCCAGTCTGGGCTACAGTAAGACTTTACCTTGAGAAAAAAAAACCCAAAAAATAAGTAACTAAAATTGATCAAGTTAATAGGACCCAAAAGAGACTAGAACATTTTTATTGAGAAACTAAAAATTAAATAGATGCAAAAAGGACTAATTGTCTTATATGGAAAGATCCTGATGTCAAATCTGTCTAAGTGAATAAGATTTAGTCTAATGAACAATACTTTGCCCTAAATCTTACTGAGAAAATGAATCAGGTGAGACCAACTAATATTCTGGCAATGAAATATAATGGATAGCAGAGTCTCACTTCAAACTATTGAACTATATCCTGCATGACAGTGATGCACAACATGGAAAGCTGGTCCCAGAATGGAAAAAAAAAAATTGTGCCAGCTAAAAACTGAGCACTAAATGCATATGTACAACTTGGCATTCTTAAGCTATAGGTAAAAGAGCCATTGCATAGCATGATATCACAAATGAATACACTGTAACTACCTAAAATTCCTTCTTATTCTAATTGACAAGGTAAAGCACAATGCTAAAAAACACTAGCAAGGTGAAAGGTAGATGACACAACCGTTTATATATTTTGGATGTTATCTTAATTTTCTAAAATATTCCTACTACTAAACCATGATAAATGAGTAATACAATGAAAAGCTTGGGAAAGTATGTAAAAATATAAAATTTTTCAGTTTTCTTAGTATTCAATAATTTATCCTTATGTTGTGTCAAATAAACTATTTGTTTTGTTACTCTAATTCATTTCTAGGAGCAAGGTAAATTAATACAAACTTTCTATAAGATAATATGGTAATATTTCTCCTAAGGCTGAAGGAACATAGTCATTGACCCAATAATTCCATTATTCTTAAGGAACTTACAAGACAGTTAAATAAATGATTTTCATTAAAGTGTTGCTTACAATAGTAAAAAACAAAAAAGACTATTTAAATGTCCAACAATAATGAAACAATTGAAAGTAAAAATACATATAGTGAAATGATTAAAAGTGATATTGATCACTTGATATGGAAATATATATGTTCATGGTATATATATATATATATATATATATATATATATATATATATATATGTATGTATATGTGTATATATATATATTGCATTTAAAGTAAAATTTACATTATAAGTGTATATATATATATAAAACATATATGTATGTACATATAAACATATATGTATGTGTATATATAGGCACAATGAGACATATTTAAAGTCTAATACACATACATATCTTTTATACCTATATATAGTCTTTTTTATCACATTGATTCCCTGAACTGTGTTCCATTTTTTTCTCAAATACTATATATAGTATTTTCAAACATGATGATCTCTTTGGGATAAGATTAATGATGTTCACACTTTCTTTATGCTAATTTGTATCTTTAAACTTTTCTATAACAAGTATATTGCCACATAATTAAATAATATGAATAATTTGCCCATAATGAGTTAGCAGCTAATGTCTTCTCTCTTTTATTCATGTGATCAGTGTGATTCTGATTAGATTTTGTTTTGCTCATGGTTGATAATAAAAAGTCCCTTCCTCCTGATCAATCCCTGCATTAGTTTCTGGCAGAACCAATTTTCATTTCAGTGAGGAACTTATACAAGGGACTGTTTTCCCAGAGATGCATCCTTCCAAAGAACCACCCATTGGTACAGGGCTGTGACTCATTAGCCTTGTTCTGGAAACTAATAACAAAAACAAAGAAGAATCAAGTAAGAATGACACAAGATCACAGTAATGAAGTGCACTAAGATTTTATTTTTCCTCCTCAAATTAAAATGAGCCTCTCTGGATTTGTTTAAAATTCTCCATGAATATTCTCCATTAACAACATAGCATCTTTCTTTGACTGCAGTGCATGTCATCCTTGCCTGGTGGGAACCCTAATTTGCTTTGAATTGCCAAAATGCTCATTACAGAATGCTTAGTAGCTAGAGCTGCTACATAATATTTGAAAATCAACCTTAATTTTTCTGCCCGAGATGAACACTTGGATTCCACAGTAAACATAATCAGAGATTTACAGAAACCTAGTGAACTCTGTTTATTCTACTTGCTTAGAATAGCTACAGAAAAAGGTCAGAGGTCCAATGTCTTCATGCAGAGACAGATCATGTTCTAGCTGGTTCTGAGGAAGGAAGAGACAGTAGGTGATGCTTTAATGAATGGCTCATCATGTGAAACACACTATGTAATAATAGCCGTGTTGGGAAGAAAAGAAGAAAGATTTTTCTTTCTTTCTTTTTCTTTTTTTTTTTTTTTCTTTTCATAGAGGTTTGGTTCATTCCTTGCTTTTATGGTTGCAGTTCAATCACAGTCAGCAAATCAGCCAGTTCACTGAGAAACAATTAGATTCTTCAGTAACTCCACAGCAACTTTGATTTCATAGATGACTAGATTCATCTTAAATTATAATTTATGGTTTCAAAAGCTACTTTTTATAAATGTAAGCACCTTATTGGAAGCCAGGAGACCTTGCTTTTCTGTTTTTTCTTTTCTGTCTGTCTCTGTTTAAGTTGGCCTTAACTGAAGGAAACAGAGCCTCAGAGTGGTAGAAGTTTCCCATGCAAATGATCTTTACTGCAACATAACTTTCTAGAAGGCAACAGGGATATGTGAGAGATCTTTTGTGTTCATGAGAGCTATATTACAATGCCAAGGCTCACTGGTAACACTCAATTGAACAGACCCTCCTGTAAGCAGCACATGTCCCTTTCCTCACATGACCATCTACAAAAGAATAACCTCCAGGTCTAAATGGACTATGGGGTGTAAGTTCCTCACAAACTGTAATGTGCATATGAATAGCACAAAATCCTGATTGAGTTGTTTGTGGTTCTATATTTGTGAATTCCTGTAATGGAAATGCTAAATGACAAGGGATGTGTAAGTGAGCCAACAAATGATGATTGATAAAAAAAAAATCCTATATCAATAGATCAATATAATAGTATGAAATGCTGTGAATGCAGATTAAGAATTTAGAACTTCACAAAGGTAAGTATTTTAATCAACAATAAAATGAATACATATTTTAGAATGATGCTGAGGAAATTGAAACAAATAAATGTACAGTTATTTCTTATACCAATATAAAGCCATTGCCAGATATGTTAGTAAATTTTTGTGTTATGTTTAAAACTCTACAATAAATCAAATTATGAAACTGTAAAACAGGTACATAATCAGTGTCAGGTCCAGCGGGTTCCCAAAATGGAGTCACCAAGGACAGCAGGAGGGCACAGAGGCATAAGGAAGCGGGTCATCCCATTATCCCTTCCTAGCCTAACAATGCCCCAGGTCTAGGTTTCCTGCCTTCTTATCTCCCAGGTCACCTGGCCACTTCTAGTCTCACACCCTAGCTATTTGAAATAGCTAATGTGAAGAACAAAGGCGATCTTTTCCCTTCCTTACCTTCCCCCAACTGAAGAGCTGTTTATAGCCCACTATCTGGAATCTCAATTTGACTGTGCTCTCCTGGCAGCTTGTGCTTTTCCTGAAGAAAAGCTTCCATCTTTGCCTTAGAGTGGTCTCCATGGCTTGATTACCCCCAAACCTTACAAATCAGGACAAGAGTGATCATGTTATATATAAAATAAAAGCAGAACTCTAAGGGAAAATAATTGATAAAATATATGTAATCCTGTTTTATGTTAATATATTTTATATACACAAGCTATGGGCACATTTGCAAAGTGTTCAAGTTCTAGTAACTAATTTACACCTAAGAAACTCTATATCATCATGCTGAAAATTTGCTCATTTTAGAAAAACATCCAGATATGTGTAGACAGAATTTTAAATTGATATTAATCAGGAATAAAAATATTACCAAACAACAAAAATATGATCTGAGATATTTAGACTATGAAATCATATGACAATATGTAGAAAGGCAGTTTATAGTAGTATTTAAAATCATAGAAAATTCTCATGGGTGAAGTGTGAAGAAAATCATCAAACTCTTATTAAATGTACATATATACATGTAAGTATATATGTAGCCTATATTGTGCATATATACATACATATTTGCAAATAGAAAAGAGCAGGCAAATAGATACACTCAAACCACATATAAGAAAACATTAGATAAAGACAGATTGCACTAAACAATTTCTGCAGTTTATGTGACTCATGCTACTTTACCCTATATGCCCATCTATAAAGGCAAATTTTCTTCAACAAGACATTATTTTATAATCATAAAGTAGACTATAGTAATTATTTAAATAATTCAGGCATATCAGACCTGAAAGAATGTGTTCATGCACAATTTCAGGCCTGCCTGGCGAAACGCAGCTCCACGATGGCTCCAAAAATCTTCTGTCTTTGGCAGCCTCTCTTCTTACCACTAAGAAATACAAAATGGACTCCAAAGAAATAAAGCAAGATCTAGATTCTTCTTCATTTTTTTAATTGTCAATCATAAGACATTATTAACCATTCCCGATATGTCTAGCACTCTGTTAATACATCTGTTAGCATGAATATACCAATGAATTAACATGACAAAATATACAAATTTAGATAATGAAAGTTTTTTTTCTTTTAAAGTTAAGAACACATTTAAACTTTAATTTTTCCCCCTTTTGTTTATCTTAGAATACACTAGTGTTCAGAAAAGAAATGTCTTTAATTTGATGGGACATAAAATGTGCAGGCCATTCTGAATATATTACATATAGTATTCATAATATTCACTACAACTTAAACATTAACTTGCAGATTCTGTGGCTGAAATTTGTTTAAGCTCATATAGGGAGCTAGGTGCAGTGGTCTATGTCTCTATGGCTATCATTCAGGAGGAAGCTGAGACTGAAAGATTGTTGAGAGTTCAAGACCAGCCTGACATTTATAGTGAGTCCCAAGTCAGCTTGGGCTAAAGAGTGAAAACTTGACTCAAAAGCAAAACAAAACAAAACTAATGAAAGAATCCAGTTTCATATGTTACTTTAACTGCTTTTAGAGAGTCTTCCTAGCTGAGGAGAGAAAATAATAAATGAAAAACTCACATACACTATTGACTGGCAGGGATCTGCAGCCAGGTGTGAGGTCTGTTCAGCTCCTGACAATACCTTGTCCTGATTTCTTAGCTCATCAGCTCTCTGTTTATCCCATGAGCAGCGAGCAGGGAGCAGGCATTGAGTTAAGTCTGGTTTGTTTTTCTGGAGGTCGTCCAGGGAAGTGTACAATATGTTGTATGAGTATCTATCATTAATTAAACTCCTCATACTGCAGAGGACTCATACACAAATCAGGGTACATTTGTAAGTGAGAAGATACATTTTTAGTTAATATTTTTGTTACAGACATACTTAGTATAGATATATCATGTGTTGGTACCATCTTTTCCCTCCTCCCTATCCCCATTCAGCAAGGGACCCTCCTCAGTGGGGTTGCTGGTATTCGCCATGGGGTTGTGGGTTATGACTGTGAGAGTAGCAGTCAGATGCAGGGGAGTGGGCAATACCTCTGGGTATGACGTTCCAACCAGTGGCTCATACAATCTTTCCTTCCCCTCTTCCCCAAAATTACCTAATCTGGCCTCGAAGGAAGGCTTAGTGGTCAAGGTGTCTGCCTGTAATGCCAAAGGACCGACATTTTGACTCCCCAAGACACATTGTTATGGTAAATCAATTATTTAAAAAGAGGTTAACAAGGTCATGGACATTTTTCTGTAATGAGCCAATATTTCTTCTGATTATAAGGATACAGGTGTTTAGCATTTACTCAAGTACCTGCTAAGATCTTTCCTTCTGCCTACTTAATACTTTTCATTAAATATGAGGGAACTGGCATTTGTGATGACACTTAACATAGCACTTGTATGTTCATTCATTAGTTCATTAATAATTTATTCATTTCAATGAGGATTAAGCCACCTGTGAAAAGTGGCATCAAAAGAATTGAATTTGGGGCTTTGAGAGATGGCTCAGCAATTAAGGTGCTTGCCTGCAAAACCAAAGAATCCAGAATTGATTCCCCAGGACCCAGGTTAGCCAGATACACAAGGGGGTGCATGTGTCTGGAGTTTATTTATAGCATCTGGGGGCCCTGGAGCATCCATCTTCTCTCTCTCTCTCTCTTTCTATCTAAAATAAACAAATAAAAATAAATTAAAACAAACAAACAAACAAACAAACAAAAACACTTGAACTTGGGCTTCCCCACACATTCCTGAGACGTAAAGTTGTGTGATTGAGAGCAGTCCTTCAATGGACAGACAGAACATTTGTGTTTCCTTCGCTCCTGCTAGGGACTTTGTGGCTGCCCATGCTTCTTTCTGCCTGCTTTAGCAAGAATGTATTCTAGTCATCTAAAGTGTGATGACAGTACTCATGTACGGGATTTCTAGAAGCCAAATCTAAAATTTATTTAAACATAAAAGTCCAGTTGCTATTGTTTCTGCTGGTTGATTTTTAACTTTTCTGTTTTCCTTCCTTCCTTTCTTCCTTCCTTCCTTCCTTCCTCCCTCCCTCCCTCCCTCCCTCCCTCCCTCCCTCCCTCCCTCCCTCCCTTCCTTCCTTCCTCCCTCCCTCCCTTCCTCCCTCCCTTCCTCCCTTCCTTCCTTTCTTCCTCCTTTCTTTGTTTTTCATTTGCTTTTTCAAGGTAGGCTCTCCCTCTAGCCGAGGCTGACTTGGAATTCACTATGTAGTCTCAGGGTGGCTTCCTACTGACAAACATCCTCCTACCTTTGCCTCCTGAGTACTGAGATTAAAGGCATGTGTCACTATGTCTGGCTATTCTTTTTTTTTTTTAATTATTTTTAAAATTTATTTATTTGAGAACAACAGACACAGAGAGAAAGACAGACAGAGGGAGAGAGATAGAATGGACGTGCCAGGGCTTTTAACCTCTGCAAACGAACTCCAGACGCATGCGCCCCCTTGTGCATCTGGCTAACGTGGGACCTGGGGAACCAAGCCTCGAACCAGGGTCCTTTGGCTTCACAGGCAAGCGCTTAACCACTAAGCCATCTCTCCAGCCATGTCTGGCTATTCTTAACTTCTGAATTTATTAAACTCTTGATTGTAGTAATCCAACCTGAATCCAAGAGATGTACTGATTAAAGTAATATTAGTATATAAAAGAAAAGAAAAACTTTTTCTTTGAAATTATTTACTTATGGTTTACATACTTCCTAGATTTTATTATTGTTATTATTATTATGAAATTATCATTGATGTACATGGTAAAACTGTTGTATGATGCAGAATAATAGAGCATGTTCTGTTATATACGTATATTAATTCATTAATTTGACTTTATTTAGTAAGTTCTAAGAATATTCATTTTTGTTATGTTTAGACTGCTAAGCAGTAGGAATAATACCCGAGACAAAAACATAGATTGAAAAGGTATGTTCTGACAATTACAATGTTCAATTTTTTATTTGTAAATATGATTTAAGGACAATATTTAATTCATCTATTCCCTTGTTTATTTACTTTTAAATGGATATAGTAATGGGATTTACCTCAACCCTTTGTTAAAGGAATTGAATAAAAATCTGGTGTAGTACTTGGCATACATCTCTCAGGTAATAACACTTCTAGTATTAATATCTTAATTTCCATTTATTATACTAATTATATTCCTGGAGATGCCATCCACACACAAATGTGCACAACAACATAGACTTTAACTGCGAATCACAAAAATATAAACAATTCACTTTAGTACAACATGCTAAATGAAATACTGATATAGGGTCTAGATTTATGGAAGTATAATTTTCATTTTGGCTTGTTTTTCGCCAGGATCTGCCCCTAACATGGTCAACATTTTGTCTCTAGGCTTGACAAATAGATAATAAGAAAGTGGATCTCAAATGTCTTCAAAAGGACCAAATGTTAGATTAAAGGTTCATTTCTAATTATGGGATTATTTGGAGTTAGTATACAACCATCTGTGGTAATTTGAATGGATGTCCCCCAATAGATTCAGGAGTTCATTAAAGCTTTAGCTCTCCAGGCATCTGGCTGGAGGAGGTGTCACTGTAGGTGATTCCTGGAGTTCAGCCCTAAGGTGTGTTTGGGGGCTTATCTGGAATTTCAGCCTAAAATATGCAGAGTGCTTGCACTGTGCCTGGGGTTCTCAGAGTGTGCTTCCTTATGGTGCTAATAGTGGCATTTCTCTCTGTGTAGACCTATGAAAGGGGACGGGTTTCTTCTGTTATTATGGAATTTCCTCTGGATCTGTAAGCTTCAAATAAATTCCACTCCACCCATAAATTTTGTCTGGTTTGGAGGTTCATTCCAGCGACATGAAGTCGACTGTGACACTATCCACTTAGTAAGATGGCATTAGGTCATTCATAACATGGCCCCAAAGGCGACTATTGGGCTGGAAGCTTTCCTCTTGCCCTTTTGCTTATTTACCATGCAGGAAGCACTCTCCTTCTGCCACATACAACTACCATGATGTGAAACTGTCTTGCCAAATGCTGTAAACAATAGATTTACTCAATCATATGCTGAAAACCTTCAATACCATGGCTCAAAATAAACTCTCCAGTGATGAAAAGCTGATATAAGGTAAGTAAGATCTGGTAACATAAAACAGTATACGAATGCCATTTACAGGGCTTGGGCTTATGCATAAGGAAAAATAGTCTCATGTTTTGTATTGGTTTATCATATGATGATGATGTGGCATTGCAAAATGTTGGGTCCCTGGAAGTTTTCTCACAATGAAGGTAGGTCTCTCAGTACTTTGACCCTGCTAAGTCAAATCTGAGACACATACTATTAAACATATATAGTGGGAGTTTAGATTTGAAATACTAGAGACAGTTCTTCAGTAGTAAACTTGAAAATCTTCAGAATACAGGTGGTAGTTGAAACAGAAGATATACATAAGATTTTTTTCTTATAAAAGAAATGGGTAGGGTATAAATTTTTTTAAAAATTTTTTATTTATTTATTTGAGAGCGACAGACACAGAGAAAGACAGATAGAGGGAGAGAGAGAGAATGGGCGCGCCAGGGGTTCCAGCCTCTGCAATCGAACTCCAGACGCGTGTGCCCCCTTGTGCATCTGGCTAACGTGGGACCTGGGGAACCGAGCCTCGAACCGGGGTCCTTAGGCTTCACAGGCAAGCACTTAACCACTAAGCCATCTCTCCAGCACAGGAATAAATTTTTGATGAAAAGTGTGAGATATAGAGTAGCACAGAATCTCCCAACTTCAGTAGAAATGGCATTGTGCATGAAGTGGTGTGTGTGTGTGTGTGTGTGTGTGTGTGTGTGTGTGTGTGTGTGTGTTTTACATTACTCTAAATGATGCAGACTACCTGACAGCCCATTTGATTTCTAGTCATTAGATTGCAGTATCTTTACCACATCTCTGTAGCAGTCAGCTTCACATTGCTGGGATGAACTTCCAAACAGACATATTTTATGGGCAGAAGGGATTTATTTCAAGCTAACAGGAGCAGGAAAAGTCCCACCAATCCCTGCAAAAGCTAGTCCTCTTTCACAGATCCAAACAGAGAAAGAACCAAGCCACCAGAAAACACCCAGAAAGCAGCAGACAAACAACTCCAGAAGATATTAATACAAAGCTCAAAACTTTTGTTCATAACTTTAGACTTGGAATTGAGATCCACTACCAGGTATACCTTAGGGCTGGACTCTAGGATCTGCTCCCTATGACACCACTTACAGCCAGAAGACTGGAGACCCAAGTTACCAGTTTAAAGTTAATATAACACCTGAGTCTATAAGACCTTACATTTCAAAAGTACCACATCATCTAATGAAAACTAGTAGCCATACATTATCACATATTTTCTAGGATCCAAAATCAGACCTGGTTTAAAACTACTGAAGTAGAAAACAAGATGTTATGAAATGATTAAGGAGAATACTTTTATTAAGGAAGAAAACTAGAAGACAAGTGTTCCAGGGAAACTAATAAGGCCCATACTATAAAAATGGAATGTTTAATGGTTTTAAAGGAGGAACAGGTTTACATTCTGGATAATAAATATCACTTATGTGATATGGCAATATGCACTTCTGAATGAATTGGTAATTTACATATGAAATTTACATATAGAATCTAGTTTATATTAGGTTAATAAAATGTTTGAATTCAAAGAAAGTAGACACTGAAAATCTAGAAGATTTTTTTTCATGGAATTTAGTTGAGATGGGCTATTAGCAAAATAAGGCATCTTACTTCTGATGATACAAAGAGAGGTTTTAATGAACTTTAATAAGAGAGGGTAAGTTTGGGGTAATGAAAGAAGAGAGAAAAACTGATGGAATAAAATGATGTATATAAGGCCAAGAGATGATATGGGCTTCAGAGAAAAAGTAATAACAAAAAGATTAGAATAAAAGGGTGATCTTTAAGGTTAGGGTAAATGAAACTGATATATTAGTGATCTTTTGCTTCAGTTCAAATTACTATAAATCTTAATTGCTTGAAATAGTAAATGTTTTTTTTTTGTTTGTTTGTTTGCTTTTGTGTTTTGAGGTAGTGTCTCACTCTAGCTCAGGCTAACCTGGAATCCACTAGGTAGTCTCATGGTGGCCTCGATCTCTCAGTGACCCTCCAACCTCTGCCTCCCAAGTGCTGGGATTAAAGGCATGTGCCACTACACCTGGCTCAAAATAGAAAAATATACTTATCTCACAATTTCTATACTTGTATAATCCAGGTTTGTTTTTCATTGAGCCCTCTGCTTTCTACCCTACCCGTGAAATGCCAGAATCAAGTCAAAATATGGGACAAGTGACCATTCAATGTGAAATAAACTCCCCCAGTGGGCTCTTTGTGAGCATTTGGATAGAAGGCCCTAGTTTCGTGTAGATTGCTATAGGATGTTGTCAGTTTTGTGCTTTTAAGTATCTTATAGCATGGAAGTTTCCTTCATCAGAATGAGGAAAGGAACTCAGAGAGAGAGAGAGAGAGAGAGAGAGAGAGAGAGAGAGAGAGAGAGATTGATTGAGAGAGGGGGAGAGGAAAAAAGAAAAAATATAATTTTGCTTTAAGTAACTTAATAGCATAAATAATATCTTCTAACAATTTCCCCATTTTGATTATTTCAAGACAAATAGTGATATTTATCCCAGACAACAGAAAGTGGCATTATAGAACAGCAGGAAGACAAGAATCATAAGAAACAATGGCTAGAAACTATGTATGGATTCCACAATATGGCAATATGGGTGTGTTTGCAAATAATGGGCACATAAAGATTCATGGATCCATACTTTATGGCAAGCTTAATGTTCAAACACATCATAAGACTGGTGTCAAAAATTATGAAAAGATGCTGAGGAAAATCATAATGTTAAAACAGTTGCTGGGGAAAACAGAAAGAAGAGTTGACCAAGAACTATAATTGTAAATTTTAAAAAGCTTAGCAGAGCTAAGCCAAAATCAAGGCCAATGAATGTTTATATACCAATTCATAGTTCAGACAATTTCTGCAACAAAAATGTCGTCCAGGTAAAGCAAAAACAAATTTTATTTCAGGACCCATCCAAGTTTGGAATTTGTTCAGTGGGTCCTATGGAAAAATAAGGAGTCCAGATGTTGAGAGTTAGTGAAAGCATATTTATGGCTTGGCATCATGGGTTCCAGATAGTCACCAGATGGAGAAGATGAGTAATATACCAGTGAAATGCCAGAATCAAGAGACTTAAGTGTTCTATTTGAGAGAAGATTAATTATTGGAGAAATGAGAGTAAGCGAATACAATACATAGGAATTGACAGCCAAAGACAGGAATGCAGGAATTCCAGATGTTTGTAGTCAAGCAATTTTAGGTGACAGCAAAAGTCTCTCTCTTTGCAAAGTTGGGTGCTGAAGAACACAATTCTAAAAATCAGTTTTAGGTATAGAAAAAATAACTGAGAATGACTATGTTTAAGAGAGCTCAGTTTTGGCTGATCCTCAGTTTATTGGATATTCTGTACACAGCATTGGCTGGGTCTCAAATGTCCGAGATAATATAAGGACTTCCATGTTTTGTACATGGGCTTGGATAGGCAGGACAACTCTAGGTTAACATTGTATCTCAACTCCTCTAAACCTTCTAAAAAAGGCAATGTTAAAAATGAATTTTGAAGAAGTAGTCCTGTAGTCTCAACTCCTCCTTTCCCTCTTCCTGTTTCTCTCTTGGTACTAGAAATCAAAGCCAGAATCTTAGACATGCTAAGTGTGCATCTAACACTGTGCTACACCTTCAGCGCTTGTAGCAACACCTCTGTTATAGTCCCTGGCATAGCTATGGTTTAATGGGATGGGGCAACATTTTAAAGGAGTGGTATATACATATATACACATATGGGGAATCAGAATTATTTGAGCCTAGTTATTACATCAATTAAACTATACATGGCATATGTTTATTTATTTATTGTATTTGAATAAAATATTCCAAATTTCTCTGCCCTTACATTTTGAAAATTATGTCCTGTGAGTTCAGTTTTCTGTAATACCTCTTTCAATCATAATATACTTAATTCAATGGAAGAGTAGTGCAACACAATTGAAATACCCTTGATCACTGCCATAGTGATACCTTTTCAGATTTAAGGTTCTGGAATTTCTGTATGTTAGGTAAACCCAAAAAGATTCAGGTTTACAGCACTAAGGTTATTTAACCAAGAAATATTCAGGGTTAGGGAACCGACGTTATGTAACTATAATGCTCTTAGTTAGCTTCCACTAATTCATCTATTTCCATAGAAGATGTCTGTTTTGGATCAAATACTACACAGACTTGCTGGCATCTATTTTACATCACAGAAAAACATGGGGTCTTGATCCACAGAGATTCTGCTTGACTGTTGGACTTTCAAACCTATGAGGGTTCCAGTGAAAACCAACACTTTATGTTATTCTTCTTTTTAAATTTTTTGTTCATTTTTGTTTATTTGAAGGAGACAGACAGAGAGATAAAGGCAGAGAGAGAGAGAGAGAGAGAGAGAGAGAGAGAGAGAGAGAGAGAATGGGTGTGCCAGGGCCTCCAGCCACTGCAAATGAATTCCAGACGTGTGTGCCCCCTTGTGCATCTGGCTAATGTGGGTCCTGGGGAACTGAGCCTCGAACCAGGGTCCTTAGGCTTCACAGGCAAGTGCTTAACCACTAAGCCATCTCTCCAGCCCCATGTTATTCTTTTAAATAAGAGATTAATTAATCTCTTATTAATTAATTAATTAGTTAATTAATTAATTAATTTGATACATGTTCCTATAGAAACATCTCTAAGGAGCAGGTACCATCTTGATGAGGTCTGGTAATACTCCTTCTTTCCATGTTTTTTGTTATTGAGACACTCTTGTTCTCTTGTCTGCTCCCTGCTAGTGACTGTAGCTTCTATGTCAAACTGCTATTTCATGCAAGATAGTGATGCTAAAAGTATAGACTATGGAGTTTGTGTCTCTAGGACCTTTCAGTGATGTTTTTTGTTCTCTCACAAAAGTACATCTGGTTTTTTAGTTGTTCATTTGGAGGGTCTGCATAACTCAGTGTATTAATGAATGATGCTGTAAATCCATATATGGTCACCAAATTTATCCAGATCTCATGGACTACAGAAGATATTAAGGAAAGAGTACAACAAATTCATCAAAATGTTTTAGAGTCCACCTTCAGCCATTAGAAAGACACTTGTAAAAGTTTAACATATCACAGAATTTCAAATTCAAAAATAATGTTAAAATATTTTTAACTACCTAATTTCCAGCTTCATAACCATGTGAGGTTACTTTTCTCATATGCTCCAATCATAAGACTAAATCTTGAGAGATCCAATGTAGAAGCTGATATGATAACTCAACTGTTTTATCATCAACTAGCAAATACATTTGCATTCCATTCCAGTCTTTTCCTCTTTTTAAAATTGGTCTAAAAACAAGCACTTTATGTTAACAGGTTTGAGTTTAATATTGTTACTTTGAGTAGAAAAAGAAGATTTACAATGTCTCAAGCTTATTATCAGTATGCTAAAAGTTGAGACAGACAATCAACAGCTCTTTGAGGGGGGGTGGCACTGATAATCTTAAGCGTGAAATGGAGCTTCAGGCCAAATGTCTGTGCATCAATGCCAGGATTTATCTGGATTCAGTCCACACTATTGCAGTTAATCAGAGGATGGGGTTAGAACTCCCTGTATACCTTCCATGTCTGTGGAGCACACTTTGGAGGGTTCAGTTCCATCAACCAGTAAGAAGTAGTCTCCTGTATAACCCACATTACCACCTGGGGGTGTTTGCCTAATATGATTTCATTTATATAAGCAAGATGACACCAGCAAATGATTCTTTTGAGTCAAAAATACCATGTCCTAAAATGAGATTTATATGATATTTTCTGTCCATGAAATTACACCTAATTGAGCCCCTCCTGACTAATTTACCAATAGTAACATGTGTCATTAAGATAAGCTTTACCAAAATCAAAATGATCAACTTCAGGTCAACAGCAATAAAAGTTTCTTCTGACAGAATATTAATGCTTATCTATATGGTTAAGTACTAATTCCATACATATATAATGAGGGATTATTTTCTGTTAATTAAGGAATGTAATTTTGACCACTTTTCTAAAACCATATCTAGATCATAATTGAAATAGGTAGTAGTTTCAGTCATAATATACATAACTATTCATTTATTTGAAAGAGAAACAGTTTAGTGTATGTTTATACATGGTTTAATTTGATTGTGTAATTATATGTATATGTTTAAACATATACTATATCATGATAAATGTTAATTTAAGCATCTCTTTAGTGCTTTAAGATATGGCATTCAAGTATACTTTACAAACATATGTTCCCACCAACTCTATATTAATATATCACAATGATGGAAGCAAAATTCTGTTTGAATGACAATCATAAAACTTTTTTTACACAGTAAAAATCAGGTAAAGTAAATGTAAACTTCTGTCAGTAGATTGACTTTTCACCCCAAGCACTAACTAATTTGTATATTCTATGTATGTTATAGGGTTAGGTTGCAAATTTAAGTGATTTTTAAGTCACTAGGTCTGAAAACTCTTTTGGCTGTTTACCACTTTACATACCTGTTCATTTAGATAATTATCTGTCACCTGTTCATGACAGATTGTTTTGACGGATTGTATTGGCTGAGATCACTTTATTACCTGCCATCTGTCCAGTAAAGGTGAGTTTAGCAAGCTGATTATTTTTAGACCATTATAAAAGATCCTTTTTATCATAATTTTTCCTTATCCTTAAGGACATGTTTAACAGGAAAGAAAAAAATGTATGCTATTGATAAACATTATGAGACCCAGTATGTTTAGTCTTGTTGAATCTATTTATCAGAAATGGTTTCAAAATTATCTCCATTTAATAATAATAATATACTACTTTAAGAGACTGCATTGTTTTAAATTAAAATTGTAATTTGGCTAGGATTGTAAATAGCTTTGAATGTCATGATTGGATTTTTCTTTTTGGTGGATTTTTGAATATTAAGTGACTACTAAAAGCTTCCAGTTAAAATAAACCATTTCTTTTTTATTAGTTATGTATACAGTGTGTATACAGTCATGTTGATACCATTGTTAGCCTCTTCCCTGTCCTCCCCTCTCCTTGTTGGGGAATATGGGCCATGCATTGTGGGGTTAGCCATCAGTTATGGGTAAGAGGTAATGTCTCTGTGCATAATGACCCAGTATATGGCTCTAACATTTTTTCTGCCCCTTCTTCCACAGATTTCCCTGAGCCATAGTGGGTTAATTTTAGGTCTGCTTCAGTGATGAGGTTTTGGGGTCTTGTGGCTCTGGATATTTGGTTTGGTAGGAGTTGAGTGTTCTCTGTGTCTATCTCCTTCACCCAAGCTCACCAAGAAAGTAGCACTCTTGCTTATTTCCCCAATTACTCTTAGTTTCAGCTGGGGCCCTTTTAAGGTGTGATGGACTGGTTTTCTCTTTAGCATCTGTGTCCATCTGAAAAAGAGAAGCATATTCTCCAATGGAGAGTGAACTTATCATCATATAAATGGGATAGCCTTTGTTATTGTAGAGAGAATTTAATAGGAATAAGGTCCTGTTGTAGCCCACTATTGGTAGGAGCTTGATAAAGGAGAACAGGATCATTTTTGGATATGGTTCTGACTTGTTTCCCTGCTCCACCTATGGGTTCCATTCCACTGAGCAGACCAGTTAGCCAGATCAAGAGCAGTTCATTTCTAACATGGCTGTGTGCCATTATTGCACTTGGGTGAGCATTACATCAGGTTGCTTGCTGCTGAGTAGATTAGACTATGAGTTGCTTGGACAGATGTTGGCCATTTTCCCCCAGTCACTCATGTAGCACCTTCTGGCAGCAGAAGAACTAACTGTCTGGGGACTGACTGTCTTCCAGATTCCAGCCAGGTCACTCCATGTTCTGTACCAACAACTTATGGTGTCTTCAGCAGTAAGGTCTTACCATTAACCTTTGGTGGGTCATCAAGTACTCTGAAGAAATATGTCTTCTTTTGTGAAACCTTATAGTTCTCTCTGATCAACAGCTCATTGTGAATGTTAGCCACGTACTGGTACTGGGAGTTACAAGCTAGCACCAAAGAAAAGAAGGGGAAAATAAAGATAGGTAATATAAAAGAGATAGAAGAGACAGAAGAGGGAGGAAGAGAGAGAGAGAGAGAGAGAGAGAGAGAGAGAGAGACAGAGACAGAGACAGAGACAGAGACAGAGACAGAGACAGAGACAGGAGAAGATTAAGGTCAGTTTTCATCATACCCTCTCTCTCCAGGGCCTTGTGATTCAGGTGTTCCCTCTGAGGACCTTATGAAGGTTCAACCATTTGGTCTGTTTTGTAGGATGTAGAATTTTTTTTTTTTATATCTTTTCACAAATTTTATTAACATTTTCGGTGATTAAAAAAATTATCCCATGGTGATACCCTCCCCCCTCACTTTCCCCTTTGAAATTCCATTCTCAATCATATTACCTCCCCATCTCAATCATTCTACTTACATATATACAATACCAACCTATTAAGTACACCCCTCCCTTCCTTTCTCTTCCCTTTATATCTCCTTTTTAACTTACTGACCTCTGCTACTAAGTATTTTCCTTCTCATGCAGAAGCCCAATCATCTGTAGCTAGGATCCACATATGAGGGAGAACATGTGGCGCTTGGGGTTATAGAATTTTATGGTACCATTGTCATTTGGGTCAAGTTTTGTGTCACCCACCCTCACCCTTATACTTTATCCCCACCCACCCTATTGTCTGGTCCTTGAGATGCTTATTAGATATGTCAGCATCTCAGGTAGACTAAAGTTAGGAGCTGTGGAAGAGTGAAACTATGTGATGATTATCTTTCTGTGATTGGGTGAGTTTACTCATCAAGAGTCTTTGTAGCACTATCAAATCAGAGGAACTCTGTTATTATATTATTTCTAAATCCATATGAAATATCCAACACTTTACTAGAAAAAAACTTAATGTCTGTGGTTGTATAATAAATTAAATTGCTTCTTATAGTGTTAATTATTTGAGATGGTTTTTGAAAGAAACCTGTTTAAAAAACTTGAAAACAAAGAACAAACATATCTAACAGTAAAAGTTACTCAAGAACTTATTCAAATTAAACTAATGTTCCTAATTTTTTTAACAATTGATTAATCCTAAGGAAGGAAATAATAGTTGGTTTATTTTTTCTCTTGATTTTATAATTATTTTTATATTCCTTTAATTTATAATATGTACCACATATGAAGGATATAACATTATCTCAATTCTTTTTTATAATTGTTTAAGGTAATCAAGATATATATATATGTATTCCCACCCATGCCACATGAATAAGTGCCTTTTCTATAATTCTATGAATAAAAAATATTAAACTTTGAAAACAAAAAGTAAAAGATTGTCAGACATTTAAAATTTATCTAGTGGCTTGCTAAGTGATCTGTATTTTACATGTTTATTTACTGGAGTAGAAAGGGCCCAGGATTTTGCTATCCTTGTAAATTATGCCTAGATGTCTGGCTTGATAGGAATTTTTCACAGACTGTTCTGAGAAAGTAGTCCAATAGTAGTTTAGAGGGCTCTATTGGACTGTGGGGAGTTTCAGAAAAGGAACAGGGCAAGTCTTTAAAGACCTTCTGGTGTAATGGGTAGACAGAACCAACATAAATATATGGATTCAAACACATGTGACTACAAGAAATAAATATACACAATCAACTGCCCAACCAAAATCACTCCCTGGGGCCTCCTTCTACTACATGATCCCATGATTTGTTGCACTATAGCTTTCTAGGGGAATATACAAAAATCTTAAAGTTCATAAAAACATGAAGTGTGAATAGCTTAGAATCTTTCAAACTTCCGTAAAAAGCTTCATCAAAGGCTGAGTCTTAGGTCATACATATCAGACACACAGCATCACTCATCAGAAGCATAGCCAAATTGCCTCCATGCCAACATACTGCCAAGTATTTTAGCAGAATGAAAAACACAACCAATGGTGCCATTGTCTACATGGCATAGAAGAGTTGCTCAACTAGATTTTTTTTTGATTAATGAAGCCAGTTACTTTGGCACCATATCAAGACTGCATCATACACATGTGTGAGTCATTGTAAATTCCAAAGATGCTCACATTCCATTCTGGCTACATTTTGAAAACTAGGATTAGAGACAATTTCTTATAAATCTAGTCACTTATTTTTTTATTAACTGCATGAGAATTTTAGATCTTTGGTATAAAAATATTCCTCTTTCAAACTTAAATGCCATAGCTCAAGTACTTATGACTATATAAAATTTTTTATATCATTGGAAAAAGTGTCAATCTTTTTTATGGTGCACAATACTCAAACCCACTTTATCAGGACATACCTTGAATTTTCTAATAGCAGTTCTCATATGGAGTTAGATGTTGGCAAATTCTCCTTGAAAAGTAGGAATTGAGAAAAGTCATGGAGACTGAGTGTAAAATGCCACACATAAAACAAGGAGACATAACTAAATACTGCAAGTAACTCATGTAATTATTATATTTTACTCATTTGAACTATACTCAAAAAATGAAAAGGAGCTAAATCTTCATATGAACAGGGAACAAATAGAAGAATGACTGTACACCAACCATAATAATTGAGCTGGAGGAATGGATTACCAGTTAAAGCACTTGCCTGCAAACCCTAAGGACCCAGGTTCAATTCCCCAGTGCCTATGTACGCCAGATGCACGAGGTGGCTCATGCGTCTGGAGTTCATGTACACTGGCTGGAGACCTTGGCACACTTATTCTCTCTCTATCTGCATCTCTCTCTCCCACTCCCATCTTATAAATAAATAATAAATATTCAAAAATATAAAACAAAAAACATGATAATCACACGTGTTAAGCCAGTCAGGAAAGTGAGCATAAGGAGAATCTAGGGGGGGAAAATGACAGCTTACAATGGAGGGAAGCCTCATATCTTCCTTGTATGATGCCAAAAATATCCAGTAAAGGAGAAGTAATTTTAGGTATGCTAAACATATTAGTTTGTAAGGGCACATACTACTCATCTCAAATAATTTCTCCATGAAAAATGTATTATTGAGAATGAAAATACTTATATACATTAAATAAGGACAATTATAATACATGAACCTGTTTACTGCATGAGAATATCTGCAAAAACAAAATTAAGAAATATGACAATGACCACTGAGGAACCTAACTTGGTCAGTCAGTACAACTTTCACTGTGTATCAGAACACAATGAAACCAAGGTACTTATCCAAGTTTACCAAAGATCAAAGCACCTATGGGAAAAGCCCAATGCTCTTAAACCTTTGCCAAGTGATCTATCTACTAGCTGCTTGTGAATAGGCTAAAAATAAATTTAGACTGTAAAATATTGGCCATAATATGCCAGAAAAATAATTTTAAATATTATTTATGTGGAAACTACTTTCTTTTGTCAATTGTTGCTATTAATATTTTGACATTGACTAAATTTACACACTTTGAAGCAGTTAAATTGATAAACAAGATAGCACTTAAAAATAAGATTAAAAAAAGATCTCTTAAATTGAAACATGGAACCTTGGGCTGGAGAGACAACTTAGTGGTTAAGTGCTTGCCTTTGAAGCCTAAGGACCCTGGTTTGAGGCTTGATTCCCCAGGGTCCATGTCAGCCAGATGTACAAGGAGGTGTATGCATGTGTCTGGAGTTCGTTTGCAGTGGCTGGAGGCCCTGTCGTGCCCATTCTCTCTTTCTCTCTCTCTATCTGCCTTTTATTCTCTCTGTAATTCTCAAATAAATAAATTAAAAAACAAGAAATATGGAATCTGATTATTTAGACTGTAAACTGGCTTTCTAGTGCCACCAATGAGTCCTAAACAGTGAATTACCCCGTTCTTTTTACTCTCTCAAATAATTTCTGAAAGACTTGCTCTTGCCTATAGTCTCTGGCGTGATTCATTTTCTTTTCCTCCCATGCCTTCTTTCTCTTTGCTCAATATATTCATGAAGTAGATAGACAAAAAAAAAAAAAAAAGACAAACATCACTCATCTTGTAGTGACAAATCTACAAAGGCTGCATGACCAAAATATGGTGTCATTCACTTTGGAAAAGGTCAACGTATAGTTTATTTCTTCAGCTCCAAGGCAAATATTTTATAAGGGCAAAATTTTTCCCTTAGTATAAGTCATTCTTTTGCAAATAGCTGTAATACTGAAGTAGTTTAAAACATATTCACAGAATAAAAATTTGAAAAGTGATATGATATAAGAAAAGACATCCTGAAAGGTAGTGTCAGTTTAGTGCTATAAAGAGTAAAATGTCATTTACTGCCAGGCATTGTAATATTATTATTTAGGAGAAAAAGATAAATGACCTAAAATGCATTAGTACTAATTATTTGGGACATTCTTAAAATAATTACCAAAGCTCAGTTTTCGATACTTTATGATTAATGGAGAATTCCCGTATTTTTCTTCAGGAGACTATTTTCCCATTGTGCTTTTACCACTCCCCAATTGCCCCTTCTATGGACACCATACATAAATCTGAAATTTGGTGTTGCCATTCACCCCCTAATTTAGGAAAATTATTTCAAGTATTTTAAATGGGACTGTTTGTTTTTTCTTCATAATATTTCTTTGCAGAGTGGCACATTATCTAAATTGGAAATGCAATGATTGATTAAAATATGCAAACATTTTATGACTTTCAAAAATTATTTGTTTTTGGTAATTTGTAAAGTAGAAAAAATACAATTAGTCATATCATGTGCATAGTAATTGATGTTTAGGTTTTGTGTTGAAATATTTTTATTAATAAAACTAATAGTTGGCCTTATTAAATTTAATTTTCCAAAGCTGTTTTCTTTTTCTTTTAATTTATTAATTTTCTTTTCAGCAAATACAGGCAGTTTTGTACCATTGTTTAGGCTCATCCATGACCCTAACCCTCCCAATGGCCCCTCCTTGTCGATGTAAATGTGTCGTACATTGTGGAGTTAGCCCACAGTTATTGATACAATAAATGTCTCTGCACATCATGACACATGTGACTCTGACATTCTTTCCGCCCCCTCTTCCCCAAAATTTCCCTGAGCCATGTTGGGTTCATTTTTGGTCTGCTTCAGTGATGAGGTGTTGGGGGCCTCTGAGGCTCTGGCTCTCTGGTTTGGTAGGAGTTGATTTTTCTCTGTGTTGGTCTCCTTTCCCCTTTTGCTGGTATCTGGTTCATCCTTTTGAGGTATGATGGGGCAGCTCTCTTCTTAGGATCTGCATCTACCTGAAAAAGACAAGCAGATTCTCTAACGGAGAGTAAGTTAGCACCCAGAAAATTGAGATAACACTTACTTATTTGATAGAGAGTTTAATAGGTGTAGGCCCTCTTATAGCCCATGATTGATGGCAGCTTGATATTGGAGAGTGGGCTTATGTTTGGATATGGTTCTGACTTGTTTCCCAGCTCCAGCTATGGGTCCCTTACCACTGAGGGGATCAATTAGCCAAATCAAGAGCAGTTGGTTCCCCAGCATGGCTGTGTGCCACTATTGCACTGGTGTGGGCATCACACCAGGTTATTTGTTGCTAATTAGGTTAGACCATGAGTTGCTTGGACAGATATTGGTCGTTTCCCCAGTCGCCCATGTAGCACCTTCTGGCACTAGACACGCTGACTGTCTGGGGACTGACTCTCTCCTGGCTTCCAGCCATGCCGTTCTATTTTACGTGTCAGCTGCGTATGGAGTCTTCAGCAATAGGGTCTTACCATTGACTCCAAAGCTGTTTTCATCATGTTCCTGTTGCTATAAAAAACTTTTGCCTTGGCCTGCAGAGATGGCTCAGTGGTTAAGTGCTTGCCTGTGAAGCCTAAGAACCCCGGTTCCAGGTTCAATTCCCCAGGACCCAGTTAGCCAGATGCACAAGGGGGCGCATGCATCTGGAGTTCGTTCACAGTGGCTGGAGGCCCTGGCCTGCCCATTCTCCCCCCCCCCCCCACACACACTCTCTCTCTCTCTGCTTCATTCTCTGTCTGTTGCTTTCAAATAAATAAATAAAAATTAACAAAAAAAATTAAAAAAAAAAAAAACCTTTTGCCTTTATTCCCTTTATCTTTCAGGATGTCAAGTGGCTCATTTATTCAGACACACTTGAGGGTCCTCCTGGACACAAAGTGTAATATTGAGTGTTCTCAGAATATACCACTAAAACTTGTCCATAGTCTATGCAAGACAAAATAAGACAGACAGGCAAGTATTACATTTAGAAGGCAAATATTCATTTTATAATAAAAATGACCTATTGACCTATTCACTCATTTTTCCCTAGGAGAGGAGGAATGATATATGTTAATAGTGAATTTTAAATTAGAATGAAGATACAAATAAAACCTCAATTTTCATTATATCTTTATTTATGAATATTATAGGGCTTAGTACTGTCTGTGAAAAGGTATATGTGGGATAAAAAGAAGGACAAGAGTATTTGTGAAGCAGCTAATTGGATAGAAAGATGAATTATTTACCATACAATTGTCTAAATCAATTTTAACTAGAAATATAAATGACAATTACCACTTTATATTAGTTAATTAAAAACATTATAAAATATAACAGCATTGAAATTTAACAATATAGTTTATGGTAATCTTGATTTTCAACTTGACTGTCTCTAGACTGTCCTAGGAGACAAATCTCTAGGTAAGTCTGTGAGGTAGTTTCTATATTAGGTTTATTGAGGTAGACAGAGCCACACTAACTCTGGGTAGTAGGATTTCATGTACTAGTGTGCCAGACTTACTTGATGGGAGAAAGAGGGCTGAATATCAGTTTTCATTCATATTTGGATTCTTTTTTTTTTTTTTTTTTTCTTCACGTATGGTCTCATTCTATCCCAGGATGACCTGGAATTCACTTGGCAATCTCAGAGTGGGCTTGAACTCATGGCGATCCTCCCACCTCTGCCTCCCTAGTGCTGGGATTAAAGGCATGCACCACCACACATGGCACACTTTTGGCTTCTTGATAGCAGATTGAGTATGACTATGAACAGAGACCTCAAACTCCTGCTGCCATGATTTCTGCACCATGATGGACTGTATGTTTTTTAACTGTAAATTGAAATATTTTATATTTTCATGCATGGTGGAAAAAATCTTTCTTAAAAGGGGCACAATTTGCCCAAAGGAGATACCTATTGCACAGGAAAATGATAATTAAGTATTCCAACATAAGCAGATACCAACCAAGAATATCAGTTACTAGGGAGGGTGGTGTCCACTTAGATCAGGGTATTTTGGATAGTAATTTCAGGCACTGCCGGGCACAGGTTGAAGCCTTCAGGAAATGGGCCTAAGCTGCCAGGCATAGCTAAGGACACCCAGGCTATAGGAGATGACTCCCTCTGGAAGCCCAGTACACCTGCACTTGGGTTTTGCCCATAGCCCTATAACCTTTAGCCAGTCCCCTAAGAATCTCCTTATCAGCCAGCAGCCTTCACACATCCCATCCCCTTGCCACCCTCTTCATGCCACTAAGTAAATCTCTTGACTCTCCCTATATGCTGGAATGAATGTCCCTAGGCATAAGTTAGTACCCTTTGAACCAACCAATCCCCTTGAGATCCTCTTCCCACTCTCAACTGTTTATAAACCCGTTACCCTGACAAATAAAAGGAGCTGTTCACTGAGACTGCCTCCAGAAAGTGGTTCTTTTGTTGTGCTCATGACCGCTCAAGACCCTGTTCTCCATGGCTTCCTGAATGCCTTTGGAGAACTGAGGTCCCGAGGATCCATGGACCCACAGCTGGCTCCTGAACAGGGACCCGCTGAGCAGGGCCAAGGTAAGTGTGCACTCTCCCAGAGGATGATTGTCATCTGGGGGACATCAGGCACCCTTGTGGCCTTGCCTCCACATTTTTGAGGGCTGGCAGGTTTTTCTTTTTTCTCCTTTATTTTCAGTTCACACCATTGCAAGGGACTGGTCACAATGACCTGGAAACTGACGTCTCTTGGCTGAAGGCACTCTTTGGCATTGACTAAATGCCAGTCTTGTCCTCTGCCTGGACCCCAACATACCATTGGACATTGGGAAAGACCTTATATGTACTTCTGTCCAATAGAAAAAGCCAGTTACACATTGACCTCTTAAAACCTGTAGGGCCAGTAGCAGTTCTCTTAAACTTGTGGATGTGGGGGTGAGGGGAATTCCTCCACAGTGCTATTCATCTCTCCAGAACATTGCCCTCTGGTCTTGACATTTCAACTATTTTACTACCATGAGCAATATTCTCTCCCATCAAAATGAATCATTGATTTGTGGATTAAGGGCTCTCCTGAAAGTTAGGTGAATTATGTTCCCCAAGATACAGACCAGCTCCTTTGGGGAGGAAGGAATTCCTCCAGGTCACCCCATGGGTGACTTCTGGGGATCCATGTGACCCCAGACAAATGGACCAGCATAGCTTATCTGGCTAGGAAACAAAAAGTACAGGAAGGAAATTTCCCCTCACTCCCTTTTAATCTCCTTTCAAGTTTCTCCACTAAGGCAGTGGTGAAACTGCAAACTGGCTGCAGAAGCCCTCCAATGTGGCTCGGGTATGAAGGTGGGATCAAGTGCACCAAGATAATGGTGTTTCATCCCATGCAGACACAATGTCTCTGCTTCCCTTCCCAGTGGCCCCCGGTGGTCCCAGGAGCCCCCTCCCTTCTTTCCCTGCATGAAACCAAACTCAGGAGGTTCCCCAGGCTGGTGGGAAGCTCCATGTCTCTGCCTTTGCCTCTGTGCCTACCAGAACTGCCCCTGGCTGAGAGGCTGGAAGCAGAGTCAGGCTGATCCAAAGGTGGTGAATCATGTGAGCTACCACCCCACCCAGCCCCCACCTGCTGCTGCACTGGCATCATGAAGCAGAGAAAAAAAAAAAAAAAAGGACACGTTTAACTAAATCCTATGGTGAACTGAAATTTTATGTAAACAATGCCATACTTTGTTAGATGCTATCATAAATATAATTACTGAGTTTATGTTCTAGGTCAACCTCAACTTACAGAGGATTATTGAAAACAACAAAATTTTCTCTGAGGTGGTGATGTATAATTTGCCAGGTTTTTTAAAGAAGATTGTAATGTCCTCTTACTTAAATGAGGACACAACTGGCCTGACTTCTAGGCCAGCTTGCCTAAATACAGAAACAAAATTTGCCTTAGCTATTCCTAATAAAATCATTTCCAAGTGGGTTACAGGTATTAATGACATAAAATTGTCTTTAATCTAGACTACTTGCTTGTCACTGAGTAATAGGCTTAATCAATTTGGTGTACTTTCTCTTAATACCCTTATAAGAAAAGTGGTTGATTATGGGGTGAGACCAGTTGATTGAAGGAATTTTTCAATGTTGGACATAGAGTGCTTGTTAAAAATGCTTTTTGAGAGCTGGAGAGATGGCTTAGCTGTTAGGTGCTTGCCTGTGAAGCCTAAGTACCCTGGTTTGAGGCTCGATTCCCCAGGACCCACGTTAGCCAGATGCACAAGGGGGCGCATGCATCTGGAGTCCGTTTGCAGTGGCTGGAGGCCTTGATGTGCCCATTTTTTTTTTTCTCTCTCTCTCTATCTGCCTCTTTCTCTTTGTCTGACTGTTGCTCTCAAATAAATAAACAAAAATATTTTTTAAAAATGCTTTTTGAGTGGTACTTAGATAAGAATATTAAAATAAAGGGGTGTGTGTGTGTGTGTGTGTGTGTGTGTAGGAAAGAATTTTCAGGCTAAATCTAAACACATGTCTAATGTTAAAGATTTTTCAACTGTTTATAAACTCTTAAGGATGCTCTCAATGCTTTATTTTTTAGTCACTACAACCTTTATGTTCTTGTTAAGTAAAATATGTTGGGATAACTTGTTTAAGTTTTATCAAATTTAAGTCATGGCTAAAGCATAAAGTTGTTTTATGTTAATAAAAATTTCTATGGTACATAAAGTCAATGGCTATCAAGATTAAACTAAAGTCATTGGTTGTCAAATAGTGTTTTATCCCTCGAAACAGATTTGTCGGGCTGGAGAGATGGCTTAGCGGTTAAGTGCTTGCCTGTGAAGCCTAAGGACCCCGGTTCGAGGCTCAGTTCCAGCCAGATGCACAAGGGGGCGCACACATCTGGGGTTCATTTGCAGAGGCTGGAAGCCCTGGCGCGCCCATTCCCTCTCTGTCCCTCTATCTGTCTTTCTCTCTGTGTCTGTCGATCTCAAATAAATAAATAAATAAATAAATAAATAAATAAATAAATAAATAAATAAATAAAATTTAAAAAAAAAAACAATTTGTCAAGGGTTGTATTACAGTTAGCTGTTTTGGCTCAATAAAGACCAGATTGTGCACTCTTGTATGTAAAGTGACTCTTTCATTTCTAACATCTCAAGCCCAGTGCTTATAGCAAAATTAACTCTTAAGACATATTCCCTACTTTAAGGTATAGGCTCATACTCACAATGGTCCTAATCTGAGAAAAATAATTTCAAGTTCTGTGGTTCTATTTCCAATGTTCTCTGGGTAATTAGTACCCACACAGGTATCTGATCCAATCAAAGATGTTTTCAAACACAGGTGCTAAGACTTTATACTGTCTTACTTGTCATGTTCTGACAATTTCTAGGTTAAATTAATTGGTTTGTTTGTTTGTAAATTAATTAGCATTAGTTTCAAGACTAATAGGTTGTGCCTGTATTTATAATTATTAGATATTTTAAATGTAAGATATGCCTAGTTTCTATGTCTCAGATATGGTTTATGTTGCCATAGGAAAACAAAATTTTAAAAGGTTGGACAACATGATTATAAGAGGCTCTTGTGCCATTCTTGAACTAAATATGTTTCAATAATCAAATGTGTTCTGGTGTAACTTCCTTTCTAAGTGTGTTAATCACTTATGTAGAAGCCAATTTGAATCATTGGAGAAAAAAGGGCCAATATTTTGGCCTGTGATCCCAGGTCATGAGGCCACTGGAGATGATGGGAAAATTTACACTGGCCCCTGGTAAGTTACCTGTCTTCCTGAGGAGGAGCAATATGGAGACTCAAACAAAAAGTGGTGTATAGTCTGAAAGAGGAGAGCCACAACTGAGGAGAAATCAGTCCCCCTGGCTTCCCCAAGAAGGGAAAACTACTTAGTGAGCATTGCACTGACACATTCTAATAGACAGAAAACTGTAGGGTACTCCTGGGTCCCTAAAGTCTCCTTTGAGAGCCATTAGTGACCTCCAAAATTAATCCTTAATTAAATTTTGGCTATCTGCTTAGTCTTACCACTCAGAGATATAAAAAATATACCTTAAGCATATGAATGGCCTATTAAGTAATACAACAAAAACTTTCCAAGAAGGGAAACAGTAAGACCTTAAACAAATAACACCTTTCCCCATCTCTAATAGTTCTAATTATATAATAAATAAAAACAAAGTATAGATGCCAAAATGGATATTTCCAAATCTAAGTATACATAAGTAAGTTCTGAGACCAAAAATATATTTGTACAATGGCACCCAAAAACTCTCTGTTTTCAAGGTTAAATGTTGTATATATGTTTCCAATACTATGAAAATATTTCATCTGTTTTACAAGCCATATGGAAACAGATTCAGACCATGTCAAACAGTACAGTGCCATTTGATGAAGAGTTTTGGAAGAAATTTTCAGCCAGCTCATGCTCAAATGGCCCTTTGACAATCCAAGTCCATCTACCTGGGTTTCCTCAACCACAAGAAGGACCAGTTTTCTCATTAAATCCTTACTTTTATTCTTTTTTCCCAATAATCTCTTCGAAGACTGTCTTCCTGCACTCCATCAATGCATTTCCAGGGTCTGTTAGAATAGTTCCCCTCTCTGGGAGAGATTATAACTGCCACAACTTTGTGCTCCATTCAGCAGGAAATAGTAAACAATCTGACATCTTCATCCTTTGTCCCCTAGGAGCAATTAGAGTGTCTTCTCATGAGAAGGTGGAATGAAGGGGGGTAGAGTTGTGTTTCAGGGTGACTACCCCTGAAGGTAAAATGGACAGGAAAGTTTTTTTTCTTTTCTTTTTATTTTATTTTTTTAATCTCTTGCCCAGTTCCAAAGAGCTGTTTTTCCATCTGTGTACTGTGTCCCTGGATCTGCAAAGGACAGGCCTCAGCCTCTTTGATGTTGGTCAAGTTGTGCCTCTCTGCCTGTCCAGCTCCAAGACGACTATGTCTGCTCAATATTTTCATAGCCAGGACCATTTGGGTCAAGACATCTGCTATCTTTTGGTGCAAAGGGGTAACCACCCCATGCATAAATATTTCCTCTCCCACTTTTTGCTCCCCAGTCTTTATTGTTTCACAGATGTATCTCAATGAGGAAGAAGAACTGGCCTACAGACTCTGTCTGTGCCAAGTAAGAGAGATTTTCATCCTTTACTGGTGGGCCTTAGTGTGATGCTGCCTTTGGCTACCTCCTTGATTCAATAGCCTTGAATCTCTCCAGAGACAATTAAACTCTCTTGCAGGTATGGTACTTCAAATCTATCTAGGCTTAGACCTGATTACTACCTAACATGGGGGGACATGTGTGGTTTTGGGGAAGTATGTTTATTTTATTTATTTATTTATTTTTTTTTTTTTGGTAATGAATTGAATGTTCCTGAACAAAATGTTAAAACTCTCAAAAACACAGTAAGGAGCTACTTGACCACTACACCACTACAAGCCTGACAACACCACCACCTGGTTCTCTAACCCTTTAGTCACTTGACTTCTCCCATTCCTTAGCCTCCTCATGTTTTAGGAACCCTATTGCTTTTAGCCCCCTGTCTCATCATATTTCTCAGACAATAAATATTTAATATTGCTGAGGTTCTTACTAATCAGGTCCTTGTGTACCACCTTGCTCTATCTGGGCCTATGGTAAATTATGATGAACTTACTTAGGATGACACTGCCCCATTAAAAACAACAACGACAACAACAAAGGGGTGTTGTCAGGCACTGCCAGGCACAGGCTGGAACCCTCAGGAGACAGGCCTGAGCTGCCAGGCAGGCTATGTACACCTGGGCTATAGGAAGCCACTACCTCTCCAAACCCAGCACACCTGAACTTAGGCTTTGTCCATAGCCCTGTGACCTTTGGCAAGTTACCTAGGAAACTCCTTATTAGCCAGAAGCCTTAACATACCCATCCCCCTGTGATCCTCTCCCACCCCTGTGTAGATCACCTAACTTTCTCCCTGTGTGATGCACCTGTCTCCCTACATGCTGGAATGAACATCTCTAGGAATAGGCTAGCAACCTTTGAACCCACCAATCCCCTTATGACCCTCTTCCCACTGTCAACTACTTATAAACCCATTTCCCTGACAAATACAATGAGCTGTTCACTGAGACAGCCTCCTGAAAGTGGTTCTTTTGTTGCACTCATGGCTGCTCAAGATCATGCTCTCCATGGTTGCCTGGATGCCTTCAGGGAATGGCAGCACCAAGGATCCAGGGAATCACATTGTAATAGTAATGTTTGTCCACCAAATGCAACATCCATGAAGTTGGGGCTTTGGGTGTTTTGTTTCAGCTATATCCACCATAAGTCTAGCAACTCCTTAAATTGGACATATTCTACTGAATGAGTACCTGAGTAAATGATTTCTGTTAAAATGTTTAGGTTGAACAATATAAAGGAATGAAGGAGTATCATCATTGACTAAAGAAGTTTAAATTTCTGAAAAGGTTGATTGCTTTAGAAGTATGCTTCAAGAGTATTGATTAGAAAGAACTATGCCCCATGGACTGAGTATGAGACGAAAAGGAATGCCAAACAGGAAGTCAATTTCAGACATATTTCAAGTACAGCTAATGAGATACCTAGATCTGCTCCCTGTATGGGATTAAAGGTTGGTCAGGATCAGACATTAGCACTATTGTATGTTGTCAGAAGCAACAAAGCAGTGATATGCAGTAATCACAGAGTTAAGGGTCAAGTGCACAAGAGGATGATGGGTAATAAAATTGTACTGCCTGTTTAATTATTGTGAAATAATTAAAAAGTAACTACCCTTGATAAAAATAAGATAATTATATGAAGTGATGATATGGTAATTGGCTTTACCACAAGAAACTCTCTTTTACTACATGTGTCCCATAATAACCTCTTGTACAATTTAAATGTGACATAAAATTATTTTTATAAAGAATGAAAATTTGGTAACAAGGCAAGAGGACAGAAAATATTAGCAAAGTGTCAAGGATGACTTACAGGAATAGGATGCCAGTCATGAAACAAACAAAACAAAACAAATGATAAAAATGTGGTGAGAAAGTAACTGAAGGGCATTCTCTGGTTAGAACTTGAAGCAATATTATGAGATGGGAACAAAAACAGCTACTATTTTGGGCCCAAAAATATGTCCTATAGTTTATATGTCATAGATTTTTAAGTGTTCTTATTTCAAGAGTATGTTGATTCAAGTAGTCTAGCTATCCAACTCCTTCATGCTGGGATTGCAGTTTGCTACAGTACCCACCTGCCATTTCTGTAGCTCCTGGGAACCTGAACCACAGTCCTGAAACTTGCATGTCAAGTGCTATAATGTGTGATTCACCTACACAGCTCTCAATCTTCGTATGCTATGCACTTTGCAGTATCTGATGATTTGAATTAGAAACATATGAAAATTCCAATTACTTAATAATTATTAATTAGAAATTTCATTTCTATAAAGAAATATATACTAAGGTATTTGAGAGAACTGAACAGAGATTGCATTCATATGAACTAAATTTAACATTAAGCTTGTTCTAATGAATTCAAAGAAAGGGTAAGAATCCATTGCATAGCTGTGTTACAGTGTCATTGCTACTCACTTGGATGACTTATGGTAATACCCTCTGTTTGTAGGCAGTAGATGATAAATATTCAATAAATAAAACATAATTTCTCCATGGGCCTTGGAATTTTAATGTAAAATGCTATGCAAAAGTATATGAGATATATTATATAGTTTGATATATAGTAGATACCAAAAGATAAATTCTCTTATATCAATCAATCTTGATATAAAATGTCTTGAAAAAAGATGTTCTAACTAAATACTCATGAAATTCTATATAACCCATATGGTTTATCAAATTCCCAGAACTAAAATACAATAAAATGCTTAATACTATAATTAACAGTTTGATTAATTAAACAAAATCATCTTATTCTCAATTCTCGGGTATTATGTCTCATGAGATTTACCAAATTATACAATACCAAGATTATTAGGATTATTCTCTCCACTTCCCAATACCAAGATTATTATCTTACATGACAAACACATATCTTTAATACTTAATACAGGAATGAATGAAATAGATAAGAAACATGTTTCAAATGTTTTATTGACAACTTTCATACATACAGACAATATGACATGATAATAATCTCCTCCTATTAGCCTGTTCTCTTTCCAAGCTTTCCCACCACTGAATCTCTCTAGCTTTCCAGCTTGTCTCCCTTCTATTTTGATCTCATGTTTTCCCTCATATTATGCATGTCTTGTAGCATTAGCCACTGTGAAGTTATGAAGGTTACAAAGTTCTTGACAACAGTATTATAAGCAACTCTCCACTTCCTTTGGTTCTTACATTATTTCCACTACCTCTTCCTCAGTGGTCCCTGAGCCCTGGAGGTTATCATAGAGATGTCTCACTTATTGCTGAACACTCCATTGTCACTTCTTTTCAGCACTATGTTGACTTTTGAGTCAATCCACTATTCACCCCCTTCTGAAAAGAGAAGCTTCTCTAAGCAAACATGAGAGTAACGTTAATATATGATCATCAACGTAAATATTTAGATGGAAGTTTAGTGGGCATAATTGCCCAGCAAGACAAAAGTGGTAGTTTCCAGTATTAGGCAGAAATTCCCTCCTGTGCAGCAAGTCTGAAGTCTAATCAGAGAGCAATTGGTTTTCCATAACAGACATGCCACCATTCGTACCAGTTGATATATTTGGCCTGGCTAGGCAGCCATAAACCTTGCAGGTACACTGCTGGTTAGGCTCATTAAATATTTTCTCCCCCAACAGGCTGCATAGCTTTCCTGCATCCTGACAGCTAGTTAATATGGAGGACACTTCTAGATTATCTGCAGATTGATTTCTAAAGGCCCATAGCCCAAGCATGTGGCATTTTCAGCAACAGCTTATCATGTAGTTCTGGTATAGGCAACTAAGGGCCTTGCAAATAGCTTGTAGTGCTCAAAAGATATCAGGGGCCACCCTAGACAACAACTTGATGACAAGTATCACACCTCTGGTGCTGAAACTTTTCTAATAACAATTTATGGCTTCTAGGCATTACATTATGCACCTCATAAGATAGCTCTGCCCCCCCCCCAACACTCTCTTTTTAAATATATATATTATGTGTGTGTGTATATGTGTGTGTGTGGTAAATATATACATTCAAAAAAGTAGGTTTCCATATGTCTTATCCATAATATCATAAATTTTGACTAACCCTCCTCCTACTCCATGTTATCCTCTCTCCCCTCCCTACATAACTTAAACTACTTCACTCCTAGTATTCTTCCTTTTTACTTTTATATCTACTAGGTCCTCCTGTTAAACCTCCCCGTCTTCCCTTCCTCATAGCACCTTTATATCTTCCTGGCTATATTACTGGCTTTAATTCCAACTCACATACAAATCTAAACATTTGAATCTAGGACCCACATATGAGAGAAAACGGCATTTGATTTTATGAGCCTGAGTTGCCTCACTTAGTATAATCTTTACCCGATCCATCCATTGATCTGCAAAAATCTATTACTTGATTTTTCTTTACAGCAGGATAAAACTCCATTGTGCAAATCTTATTAATTATCCATTCCTCAGTTGAAGGGCATCTAGGTTGGTTCCATTTCCTAACTATTGTGAAGAGAAGTGATAGTCATAGATGAAGGGCTGGAGGAATAGCTCAATAGTTAAGCTGTTTGCCTGCAAAGTCTAGTTCCCCAGTATCCACTTAAAGCCAGATACACAAAGTGGTGCACACATCTGGAGTTCTTGCAGTGGCTGGAGGCCCTCATACACCCATTTTTGTCTCTGTCTCTACTCATTCTCTCTTTCTCTGTCACTTTTCTCCTTGTCTCTCTGCTTACAAGTAAATAAATAAATACAATTAAAAAGAAGATGGATGAGCAATTATCTTTATAATAATGTACAAAGTCCTCAGGGTATATGCCAAGGAGTGGTATATCTGGGTCATAGTCTAAATCTATTTTTATCTGTCTCAGGAAGCTCCATGTGGATGTCTACAGTGGCTTTACCAGTTTACGTTCCCACCAGTGATGGTAAAGGATTCTTCTTTTCCCATACCCTCACTAGCACTAATTGTCATTTGATTTATTGATAACCAGAACAAGTAAACGGGGTAGGTAAGAGTACCAGCACTTTTCTAGGTTGGTAAAATTTCAGTTATATCTGTTTTCTGTCTTGTTAATTAAGAAACTAGTTTCTGAACTGCATCAGAAAATAGTATTTGTTTATTGCAACCTACATAAATGACATATTTTCATTCATTGATTATTTTTGCATGGCTAAACAAATAAATTATTTTTTTCTCTGGCCTATGGCTGGATTAGAACATGATATGCTTCCAAAACACCCACATAGCTTAAAAGTATGACTGAAGATTTATCAAGGCACTTAAAAGAAAGACACAGCTTTCTTTTATAAAATATTTTGCTAACCTTTCTTTTAAAATGGGAGGAGTTAAGAAACTTGGGGCTTATTGAATCAAACAAAACCTGAGTCCCATAGTAATCCCTATTCAGGGGTTATATTGATCAATAAAGTCAAAGACATAAGAGTCTTACTAAAATAAAGTGTCTTAAAAATAAACAAAACTCCTCAATGGTTTCTTTATGAGTTTACTGTAGGTAAGAACATAAATACCATATTCCTTTCGAGATTTACTTATTCCTATTAAACATGCCCCAGGAATTCCCTAATAGCACTTTAATCCACCATGCATTTAATTGTGTTGGTTGATTTTTCTGAGAATTTTTGGAGGTTTGACCAGTTCAGAAAACCTATTGGTTAGGAACCTAAGTAATCAGCAAGTACTCTTTAATAGAAAATTTAACAACAAAAGAATTTGTGGTCTCATAACTTTTGTATGAAGTAGAATTCATTTCATTTCAAAAATTAAGTATATCAATAATACAATCAGTTTGACTTGCATGACATTTGTAAAAATAAATATAAAAGCAGAAAAAAAGTCCATATCTCTATTTTGGGTGCATGTGCCAATCACCTTCTTTTCTTGTGGTTAATATGATCATCTATTTTTCTTCCTACTGGTTTTCATGTTCTCAGCATGTGTTCTCTTTTATAGTTTAAAGATATTCTGGTTTAAGTATTGTGTGTGTGCCTGTGTGTGTGCCTGTGTGTGTATAGGTGTAGTGTGAGTGCGTGTGTGTGAGTGTGTGTGTAGCATATGGAGTTATTTGGTGGCACACAGACACGTGCATCATAAAAGAAATATGCCTGGGCATCCCTGGGCTAATGTATGACTTCACTTCTTTTAAGGGTGCAGTTATCCCAGAGTCCACATGAGTATGGAATGAGGAAACGGGCGACAGCATAAAACTGTTGTCATCAAATAATTAAAAATGAAATAAAATAAACTTTTTGCAATTCAGCAGTTTGTGGTGACATAGGTGATGACATTTCTGACTTTCTTGACACTTCCAGCAGCTATAACACTTGATGAAACCAGGGAGTCAAAATTAGCCCCCGACATCATTCTCTGGATGCATGGCTAATGTTTGCTTGTCCCACTTCAATTATGTCCTTTTCATTATGCTTCCTTCCTCACTCTCACAGTTGTTAAAATGAAAAGCCTCCTTCCGGTGCCAGGCTCCATTATGCAGGCCTATACCTGTGCTGGCAGCATGCTCTTCTTCTCACCTCATATTGCCTTTTGCTTGGGGAGGAGATCCCTGCCGTGCATCTCAGACTGAAAGCTGAAAGAAAATTAGGTTGCTGTTTGGAGTTTGAGCGAATTATGGAAAACGGGCCGTTTTTTTTTTGGTCCACCAGGCATGTTGGTATAAGCTATTACCCACCTTCTACCCCATTCCCTACTGTGGAAGCTGTCAGTATTGAAATCTCATCTAAACTTTTCATCTGTTTGTACATCAGGCAAGGGTACCCACAAAAACTTTTCCTTCGCACTGTGGTTATATGTCTAACATAATGGGTCACAAGATGATTGATCTGCCTACTGTGTCCATTCTAATAACTAATGTGAGGCAGCGAATCTGGAAATTCAGTAAGAATTATTTTCTGTTCATGTAAACAAAAACAAGAATCAATTATTTAGCAGAAGAATAGTGGACTCAAATTCAATATGAATTTCCTTACAGCTGACCCAGAGTCCCACAATAGAAAAGCACATGATTTGATGGTACCACATTTGGTTTGCATTTTTTTTTCCATGGCTGGATGTTTTCACAGATTTGTGTGAATATATGGAAATGAACATGTATATAGACGTGGCTTAAGCTTTAGGATGTAAACTTTACAGACCTAAGTGAAGTGGAGGGAGGTCAAAATGGGTTTCATTCCGGTGGCAACAGATACCAAACCAAATTGGAGCATGGGTGAGGGGTTTCTGGCCATCAGAAAATTTAGCTTGGTGGTGCCAACCATGGCAACAATGATGAGACACAGAGTAATGCCCTGTCTGATATATTTGAAACAATACTTCAACAGTATATAAATTATAAGATGAAGTGGGTCAAAGACTGTTGTGTATGCATTGTTTTGAGGATCTGCTATTATAATCGTTCTTTTCAAAAATGTTTCCAAAATTTTCATGCCTGGAGCATGCCAGGCTCTGCAAAGACAAAACTATTTAAAAAATAGCTCTTCTCCATCATAAGTATCTAGTTTGATGTGGATGTTGGAACCTCTGCACTAGAATCATGAACTCAGGAAAATCAAATTTCAACAAACTTGATGAGGAATAGGGAATCTATAGAGCTGAACAACCAGGCATAGCTATGGAATAATATGATTGTTGCTCACTAAGAAGTCATGGTTCCTTTCAGAAAATGGAAATGTAAGATAAAATTGGCAAAATAGGAAAGAACATCTAATTGAATTATAAAACCAGTATTATACAAACTGTTTAGTCTTCTGTAAAAATCTACCAAAATAATTATTTTAAAAATATTTATTTGTGAACAGAAAGAGAAAATGAGAATAGAACCAGTGCATTAGAGCTTCTTGTAGCTGCAAACTCCAAATGCATCTGGATTTATGTGGGTACTGGAGAATCAAAGCCAGGCTAACTGGGGTTGACAGGATTTGAAAGCAAGTGCTTTTTACTGCTGAGACATCTCCCAAGCCCATAATTTTTAAGACAATATGTTTAATACATAACAGGATAACATAAATAATTTTTCATTTTGTATTTTTAATTTTATATCAATATAGTTTTACACATCACACATATATGACCAATTATAAGACAACTTTAATAAATTCTTAAAGTAAAAATGATTCCTTCAAGTTGAATATGGCCCAATTACTTAAATTATTTTTATGTTAATTATGTGATATGGGACTAATGAAAATCATATTAAAATTTCATATTGTGACTGGTGTTAAGACTGAATAGTAGAGTAAAATGTGGTCTGAAATTTAATTCTCAGTATAAAATAACCAAACAAATTAAGAAATCAACAAAAATTTTCCTGTGATCTGATAGAATTTAAATTTTACTGATTTGCTTTAGAACTAATGACTTATGGACTGGAGAGATGGCTTAGTGGTTAAGCGCTTGCCTGTGAAGCCTAAGGACCCCGGTTTGAGGCTGGATTCCCCAGGACCCACATTAGCCAGATGCACTCATCTGGAGTTCATTAGCAGTGACTGGAAGCCCTGGCACACTCATTCTCTCTCTCTGTCTCTCTCTGTGTCTCTTTCTCTCTCTGTCACACTCAAATAAATAAATAAAAATGAACAAAAAATTTTAAAAAACTAATGACGTATATTTTAATTTATTAATATACAGTAAAAACATTTTCTTCAAAATGCCTTCATGAAACAAAGATACCAATTTGTATATAATCATTATATTTCACATATTTTTAATTTTTAAAAAATTTTTCTTTTAATTTATTTGAGAAACCTTGGAAAGAAAGAAGCAGTGATAGAGATAGAGAGAAAGGAAGAGAATGGGCATGAACTCCAGATGTAGGTGCAACCTTGTGCATCTGGCTTACGTGGGTCCTGGGGAACTGAACCAAGGTCTTTTGGCATTGTGGGCAAATGTCTTAACCACTAAGCCTTCTCTCCAGCCCATAATTTTAAATGGAATTTAATTTATACTTTAAGAATGTAACAGATCATAAGTATACAATTCAATGAATTAATCTCATGAAGGTAGCTAATTGGACATTCCAATTTTGTTTATAACTATATATCCACAGTTAGTCACCACCCAGTCAAGAAAACTGACATTTCTCAAACAACCCGGCAGTATATTTGAGGCAATTCACATTGTTCCTCATAGTTCATTCTAAGTAACTATAATTCTGATTTATTCCATCATAGATTAGATTATTTATTCTTGAGAATCATGCCAATGTCTTATCTATGATGACTTATCTATTTTTGAAGTCCGTTTGTTATTGTTCATAGCAGGCATCTATTTTTGAAACCACTAAGTAGCTGGGCCTTGTGGCACAGATCTGAAATCCTACTACTCACTCAGTGGGTTGAAGCACAGAGAATCACAAACTCAAGACCTACCTGAGCTACAGAGTACATTTCAATCCAGCCTGGGTGAATTAGCCACTCAGGTATGTTGCTCACTTGATGGAGTGCTTGTATAGCATGTGGAAGAAAATAGTTTTGAGCCCTATTACCATAATAAATACATAAATAAGTGAGCAAGTACCCAAATAATGTGCAATCCCAAGAATTCACCCTAATTTGTTTTCCTGTTTTCTTCATGAACATTTTGTGTTTTCAGTTTGTAGTTACTATATATGATATTATTATATATGATCTTTGTACCTATCCATCTAAAATCATCTCATTTCTTTTCTCTTGAGAAATACATAGGAATTGAACTGTTCATTCCAAAAACAGGTGTATATTTAATTTTACGAAACCAGGAACACAATTTTACTAACTTATTGTATCATTTCACAATCGTTTGAACAATATATAGAAGATTAATTTCTTCTGCTTCCATACCAACATTTGGTGTTGTGACTCTTTTCTATTTTAAACACTCTACTGGTATAATTTTTTAATTAAAATATTTTTATTTATTAGAGAGAGAGAGAAGCAGCTAGATACAGAATATGATCACGCCAGGGTCTCCAGCCACTGCAAACTCCAGATGCATGTGCCACCTTGTACATCTGGTTTATGTGGATCCTGGGGAATTGAACCTGGATCCTTTGGCTTTGCAAGCCCTAAACTTGTTTTATTAGTGCTGTTTCTTTTTCTTTTTTGGTTTTTCAAGGTAGGTTTTCACTCTAGCCCAGGCTGGCCTGCAATTCACTACAGAGTCTCAGGGTGGCCTCAAACTCATGGTGATCCTCCTACCTCTACCTCCTGAGTGCTGGGATTAAAGGCGTGTGCCACCATGCCCAGCTTATTAGTGCTGTTTTTAAGTTCTAAAAGTTCTAGAGGAATGTCCGTCAGATAATCCATCAGAAAGATGTGACAGGACAGCTTAGATATTTTAAAAATTATTAGTATTTATTCCAATTATTAACATTCAAATTATTTCTTTTGCAAACTAGGCAGCTCATCACTCTAAAATATATAGCAAATTACAATTAATAAAACCAATTCCTAGTGTATATTCATGTAAATCCTGAATATGGTATACTCTGCAATAGAGAATTGGGCATATATTTCAACTTGTTCTAATACATATTTCTTTCTTTCTTTCTTTCTTTCTTTCTTTCTTTCTTTCTTTCTTTCTTTCTTTCTTTCTTTTTTTTTTTTGGTTTTTTGAGGTAAGGTTTCACTCTAGCCCAGGCTGACCTGGAATTCACTATGGAGTCTCAGGGTGGCCTCAAACTCACAGTGATCCTCCTACCTCTGCCTCCCACCATGTACCACCATGCCCGGCTCTAATACATTTTTCTAACACACATCAATTCTGATGTGAGTAAAGTGATATAAAAGCAAGGGCTTGGGGATAATGGACATTCCTAGCCTGATAAAGGCCCTGGATATGATTCTAATCACTGAAAACTCAAACAAAAGCACTGAAATTAATATGTATTAATGAAGAAGTTGTCAATCTGCTTCTGGATTCTAAAATTTTGGCTGGAACATTCAATTTTAATACTACTGGATGGATATTCCTTTTAATGCTACAACAAATGAAAAGAAGTACAAATCAAGGAAAGACCCTGATTTAAAAGTGGCATTTTCTTTTAGTATTATTTTTGTACTTATCCTGGAATTATATAATGCTATGTTTTCTTGTACCTTTGTAAATTGATGCTATTAAAACTTAAAAATACCTGTTCATTTGGATGATAGCATCTATGGGTTGATATCATCATGAATATCTCATTTACTTTTGTTTTCTATTGAAAAGGATGGTTGGGAAGATTATTCTATTGTTTATTTGGGTACATCTGTAGCCTCCAGTACTCCCCCTATTCAATTATGTTGGAGTTGATGTCTGACTCTGGAGATTTTGAAGATTATACATTATTTCCCCACTGGTATCAGAGGAATTAAGTCCAATTTGGGAAGACTTTGACTTTGTGGGGAGGAGTTAAAAGATTTCGCTGAAAATTATAAAACTGTGTAAAAATAATAAAGCAGTAACCGCAAGAAAAAAAATATGCCTGAATTCTTTAAAGGGTTATGAGTAATTTCCCTTGAATAAACAAGTTGTTCTGTTAGGGTTCTAAAGTAATTTAGAGAGAAATCCAGGAGAGCCACAAAAACCCACATGGCAAGTAGGATCACTCTTTTGAAAAGTTTGTCAATCTAATGAGCACTTAATTAAAGTCAACAGAGTCTCTAAGTCTCCAAGTAATTTTCAAAAATAGCTTTTGGGAAAGGGCATTTTTTTCCCCCATGCTTGTCCTTTTTTCTCTTTTTCTCCATTAGACTGATAACTGTGGAAAGCCTTTATAATATTATTTTCTGGGATTTGTTCTTATTAACTATTTGTTCTAATCAGTATGATGCCCATCAGGACTAAATCTATGTTTTTTTCTTTTTATAGCTACCAATATTTTTTTCTTAGGAAACATACTTTTTATTCACATTATTTAGTTGGCCACTAAATTTTAAATCTTTTCATGTATATATAAATATATTCTCTCCTCTCCTATGAATGTTTTATCTATCATCTACCTTTTATCATATATGTTATAACATATGCATGTATATGAACTATCTCTTATTATCTATTATAGTTCTATTTCTAAATCTGCCTGATTATCTCTTTTTTGGTTTGATTGTTTCATTTATAGTTTTAATCTTCTTTCATATCAAAAAATGACTAAAAATAAAGCAGAAAGGGGATTTAGGATTGCTATAAATTATAGGATTAAATGAGATTATTAGTTGTTTAATATATTGTTATGAAAAAAAATTAGTTAATAACCAACAGCAAGACCATTTTGTAAATTCTGGAAAACATAGGGCTTAACTTCTACAAACCCCAATATCGAACCCATCACTGCCCTTTATCTGGAAAGTGTGGTGAGTTTCTTTCCTCTATGAGGTCATAGAAATGCTGGTGAAACTAGAACCATTTATAAACTTCCTTTAACTCTCTGTTGTTCCTTTTCCTCAATTTCTTAAGGGTAACCCATTTAAAGTAGAAGTAAGATGGCCCTTAAAAATAATTGTACATTTTCAATATCTCAACTTTGAATGAATGCTCTCATCTTTAAAACTGTTGGAAATGAAAATAAGTATATAATAGGATTGTGACATCACTGAGATAAAATTCACCCTATGACAGAGACTGCAAAGCAATAGAACTTTGGTTGAAGGAAAACTTTTCCAGGTGTACTGTGGATGTTACTAGAACAGTATAAAATCACTAGATATTTGTGATTCAACGGAAAGAAAACCCATGAGAGAATGGCTGTAAGGAGAAACTCACAGAAAATATAACAATGATACCACCTGCATGTGTATCTTGTTAACAGATCATGTATATTTACATAAAAAAATCTCCAAAGAACCCACAGTTCTACACCTCAATTAAAGTTAGCAAAAATAAATAAAAGTAGCATACTTCTTATATCTTAGAGTTAGAATATTTGAAAATCTTACATCCCTCTGTTGCTAAAATAACTACTTTGAAGATTCAGTGATGATCAGACAATTGATTTTCTGGAATATCTTTAAAAAAGATTCTCTAAATTTATGCTAGTCTATCATTCAAAACTTCACTTGAAAATTCTTACATCATTAGCTGCTGCAATAAAGCAGAAAATCAGAAGTTGCCGAGAGCTCAACACTAAAGGAGACTTATAATACCCTCCTCAGCTCAGGAAACATGATGGAAGAGGGGACAGATAGAATGTAACAGACACATGATGCAAAGATGTATTGTAAAGAATCCCTCCCCCACCACCACACACACACAACAGACACTAATTGGTAAATTCATCATGCCACAGTGATTGCTGATAATCCTACTTAGTAGGGCTCACAGTAGAATGGGGGTGAAAGAAAAAAAAAACATAAGAGTATAAACCAATGGAACTATGACCATTTACAATATATTTATATAATAAAGTTCTCAGTTTATGGGAAGAATTCTCCATCTACAAGGTACCAATCTTATAATGGGAAAAGTGTAAGGCATCTGTCAGTAGTATTACATGAAACAATGGGAGAAAATTGGAAATAAGGGAGAGGAGTAGCTACTTTTGGTTTTTTGACATTTTAGGAACTTAGAAAAGACACATAACCCTAGTGTAGCATAAACACATATTTTATTTATTTTTATATTATTTTTTATATTATTATTATTATTATTTTGTTGTTGTTGTTTTGAGGTAAGTTCTCACTCTAGCTCAGACTGACCTGGAATTCACTATGTACTCTCAGGCTAGTAAAAAAGTATTTCATTGTTCACCAATAATTATTCTTTCTTATTGGTACATTTTAATCATCTCATAAAGCTTAAGATTTATTTTTATCTCCAATTTAGACTGGGAATGTACTCTATTACCTTAGGATTATATACTATTTATTACATTGATAGATTATATATCTAAAGATATAATATGACTATGTAGTTGCCTCAAGCAGAAAGCCTATTGTTAGTAATCTTTTATTTTATATTTGTAGCCTCATCGTTTATATTTCTAGTACCTTTTCCAATGAAAATAGTTATACATAGCAAAGCTGTCTCTCAAATTGATGAAAAAATAAGGATATTTTGAAATAAACACAAATTAAAGTAACTATGATCACCAAGCCAGAAAATTCTCAAAAATACCAAATAGGGCTTCAGAGGGTGTATGCTTGTGTGGAATGAGTAGGACAGATCACACAGCCCTCCCCCAACCACAAGTTCCCTGGTCCTTATTCCCTTGCTGCTGGTATGGGGCCCTCTATACCCTATGAGTTTGCTGCTAAAGTAGGCCCTTTGCTCTGCCTTCCTAATTGAATGGCACCTGGGTTCCCAATTCCTAAATCCCCTGAATCGGAGGGTGTGGGCACAGTGAGGTGGCCAGAGCTACTAATTCCTTCCCCACCACTCAGTTCCCTGGTTCCCAGTACACCTGCTACTTTCTAGGGGTGGCCTGCTCCCTGCATGAGGGCTGAATAAACAAGCATTTTTCTCAGGTTTCTTGACTGACTGGTCCCTGGGTACCCAAATCTCTATTCCCCCGAGTCAGAGGGTACATAGGCCATTGTAAGAGCTGGTCTCTTGTGCCCCCAGCTAACCAGTTCCTGGTTCCCAAACCCCTGATCTCTGATACCAGTGTGCTGAAGAGTATGTGCAAGTGGATGCATAGGTCAGAGCCCCAGTTCCCTACATGGTAGTTCTCCAGGTACCTTTCACATACTTGCAATCTCCACAATATGCATATCTGCAGTTATAAACCCATTATACAACAAGCTGGTTCACATTTTAAAACAGAATACCCACTGGAGATTCTACCAGGACAAATACTTTCTTCCCTTCAAAAGAATATAATGTCTCCCCAAGATGGGTAAGCCACAATGCCAAAAAACAAAAAAAGACAGAAAACTGAGAGATATACCCCAAGGATGCCAAATCCCACAATGTAAGCCTCCAAGGAAATAATAGAGAAAGCAACAGAAATTGAATCCCAAAATGACAACACAACAAGCAACGTGACCTTGTTCAAAAGAATTGCTGAACTGAAGGAAAGCCATCAACCAAATGGAAGATCTCAATAGCCAGTTGATTAAGCTTAATAAAGACTGGATCAAATAAAAGAATTAATTCCAGGAAGTATTAAGAAAATGAGACCTTTAACTGAAAGCATACCTCAAAAAAGAGATGGATACAATGCAAAATAACACAACAGAAAACAAAAATCAAGTAGAGCTTTTAAAATCCCCTCTAGAACCCCTCACTACCTGAATTACTCATGTGAAAAACAGAACATCTGAACTGGAAGACAAGACAGAAGAAATTGGTCAAGAGGCCAAAAATTTCACTAAGTTAAAAAAATCATGAAAACAGAGTATGTGGGAACTGTGGGACACCCTAGAATGACCAAATATCCTGATCATGGGTATACCAGAAGAAGAGGAAATCCAGTTCAGAGGTATAAGGAATATTTTCAACAAAATTATTGAAGAAAATATTCCCAATATCTCAAAAGAGGGGCCCATCCAGATATAAGAGGCACAAAGAATACCAGACAGACAGAACCATAAAAGAAACTCTCCAAGGCACATCATAGTTAAAATTCTTTACAATGAAAGCAAAGACAGAATTCTAAGAGAGGTAAAAGTGAAACAACTCACTACATGCAAAAGCAATCCCATCTGAATTATCTCAGATTTCTCAGTGGAATCCCTGAAAGCCAGAAAGGCCTGGAATGGGACACTCAAAGTGTAAAAAGCAATGGCTTCCAACCTAAGCTACTGTACCCAGCAAAAGTATCTCTCATAATAGATGCTGAAAGGAAAAATTTCCATGAAAAATGTCAACTTTATGACTATATAAACCAATAACTTTCTGATTGGGTAAGTGACCCACTCATTGTAAAGGAACTCATATCTGGAATTGGAAAATAGATCAGAATACTGTGGAGATAAGATTAGGCTCTCAGTATAAAGCTCTCACTAGTCTTTGGCTAAAAGAGGGGTTACATACATCAAATTCTCCCTAAATTAACAATGCTTATTCCACTTAAACTATGCTGACTTTACTCTCTGTTGGAAAACTGTTCTTTTTCAGATGGTAGCAAGACTGAGGAGATAAATTACCCCTCAGATTTCAACAAAGCCACAGCTGAAACCACAGAAGAAACGGGGAGATGAGAAAGATTGCTGCTTCCATGGTGAACCTGATATTCCATGCCAGGGTGAAGGAGCTCTTTAATGAAGTGTAATTAAAACTCACCTACACAGCTCACTGAATTATACAGAAGAGAGGGTGGAAAGATTGTAAGAGCTACAGGTTGAAATATCATGCCCAGAGGCACTTCCTTCCGCTAAAAAATAACTGACTGTTGCTTCCACAATGCATAACCCACAACCACATAGAATACCTGCAACCTCACTGAGGAAGGTACCCAGTGTAATGGACACAGGGATGAGGGAAAAGATGGTACCAACATATGACGTATCCATAAAAATTATGTTGTTAATAACAATAATAAATAAATAAAAATTAAAGAAAACAGGATGGAAGAAAGGCAGTTTCACACAAAATAAATAACAAATAAGTAAATAAATATTTTTAGTGATGTAAACAAAAGGACAAAGGAGATGGGAGGAATCATTATTCCCAACATAGGAAGCATCCCCAAATAACATAAGAAAAGGAAAAGAACTGCCAATTATTCAGTCAACCAGAATATCCTATAACAAAATCATAGAACAGAGAAAATCTATTTTAATGTTTATAAATGTCCCCAACTCATCAATAAAAGGATACAGTTTAACTGAATTAAAAACAAGATTCAAATATACCTTATGTTCCTGAAAAGCAATTTTCTAGCAAAGACATCCAAAATCTGTGTCAATGAATGTAAAACAATCCACCAAGCAAACAGAAGCCAAATAGTGAGGCAGTCAATTTCATAACATAACTAAATATCATAAAAGGTTATGGAGATTGTCAAAAAAAAACGAGAGTGGAGATTCCAATGTCCCCTCTTATATTTAGATAGGATTTTCAAATTTAAAAGTAGCAAGGCAACTTCAAAATTAAATAATACTTTAGATCAATTGGACTTAACAGATGCCTACAGAATATTTCACTCAACCAATTAGATTCTTGCCAGTAGCATATTGAACTTTCTTCAAAATTGATCACATTATAGTCAAGTCTTAAAAAATTGAGAAAATTTTTAGTACCTTTTTAGTAGCAGATAAAAATGGAATAAAAGTAAATGTCAAAAATAAGAGAAACTTCCCAAATGGAGCATGAAACAAACTTTTGAAAGAACAGTGGATCACTGATGAAGTCAAGGAGAAAGTTACAATACATTCATAGAAACAATGAGAATGATACCATATACTACCTTCTTTGGTATACTGAAAACAGTCCTAAGAAAAAAGCTAGTAAATACAAGAGCTCATAAAAAATATGGTGATATCAATTTCAGATAACCTAATGATATATAAAGCACTAAAACAAAGGCATCAAGAAACCGATCTGAAACTTAGTAGAGGGCAAAATATTACAAATAATATGGCATAAGTAAATCAAGACTAAAAAAACAATATATAGAATCAATAAAACAAAGAGCTGTTTCTTTGAAATTATTAGGAAGGTTGACAAACTCCCCAACTAATTAGTAAAGTTAGAGACAAAGAACAGTTGTTCCAACAAACTGCAACAAAATCCAGATGATAATTAGGGAATAATATGAAAATGTATATTTCAGTAAATTGCAAAACCTAGAAGAAATAGAGAGGTTTCTGAAAACATGTCCACTAAGGTTATATCCAGAAGTTGTAAACTATTTCAATATATTTTATATGAACACTGAGATAGAAGTACTAATTAACAACCGTTCCACAAAGAAAGTTAAGGACCAGTTAGAGTTACTGCTAAATTTTACCAAATTTTAGGAAACTCTAACATCAATACTTCTCAAATTGTTCCAAAAACAGGAAAGAGGCTAGGGAGATGGCTCAGTGAATAAAGCACTCACCATGTGAAAATAAGGACATGGTTCAGATCCCTGACACCTGTGAATATTCTGGGTAATAATGGCACTCTACTTGAGATCCCATTGCTCAGGAAATGGAGAGAAGGGATTCCCAGGTCCAGCTAGCTACATAGATTGATTTGATTAATCGTCAAGTTCTGCGTTAAAGTGAGAAAACCTGTCTCAATAAGTAATGTGTAATATGACCAAACAAGATACTGAATGTCAACCTCTGGCCTCCATATGAACATACCTACATAAGCACATGCATGCATACATGTAGTCTACACACATGTGAACACACATATACTCATACACACTAAACACATATATATGTGCAAAAAAGTAGAAAGAAAACTATGAAACTCATTTTATTAAGCCACTTTTATGCTGATACCAAAACTGGATAGAAACACAAGAATAGTACCTCCAGCCTGATATTTTAATGGGTTTTTTTTCCCACTGGTTTTATTTGGTGGGGGGGGGGTACTTAATAAATTGTTATCAGAAAAAAAAGAAACACAAGAATAGAAAATTACAGACCATTTTTATTGTCAAACATAGATGCAAAAAAGAAAATGTTGGTCATTTCCCCTCAATCACTTATGTAGCACCTTCTGGCACTAGACAAGCTGTCTGGGGACTGACTTTCTTCCAGATTCCAGTCCAGTCACTCCATGTTCTGTGCCATATGGTGTCTTCAGTAGTAGGGTCTTACTGCGAACCTTTGGCGGGTCATCAAGTACTCTGGCAGCAGCAAACAACCTGATACGATGCTCACACAAGTGCAATAAGGCACACAGCCATGGTGGGTAACCAACAGCTCTTAAATTAGCTAATGGATCCACTCAGTGGAACGAAACCCATAGCTGGATCTGGGAAATAAGTCAAAATCATATCCATGCTCTCCGTTATTAAGCTCCCACCATTCATGGGCTGCAAGCAGGCCTACACCTATTAAATTCTCTTTAAAATAATAATGTTTATCTTATTCGTTTAGTGATGATATCACTCTCTGTTGGATAATTTACTTCTCTTTTTTAGATAGATGCAGATCCTTAGGAGAGAATCATTCCATCACACCTCACTAAGGTCCCAGCTGAAACCATAGAGGAATTGGGGAAATGAGCAAGTGTTGCTTTCTTGGGGAACCTGGTATCAGCATAAAGGTGAAGGAGATAGACACTGAGAACACTTAACTCCTGCTAAACCACAGATCAAGAGACACAGAGGCTCCTAAGACCACATCACTGAAGTAGACCTAAAACAAACCCAACATGGCTCAGGAAAATTCACAGAAAAGGGGACAGAAAGATTGTTAGAGCCACAAGTTGGGATATTATGCACAGAGATACTGCCTTCTCCCTATGACTGATAGCTAACCCCACAATGTACAACCCACATTCTCCAATGAGGAGGGTCCCTTTGGAGGAGGGAGGAGGCGACAGGACAAGGAGGAGGCTGACAATGGTACCCATATGGCTGTATACATACTATGTACATAACTAATAAAATAAACAACTTAAAAATAGAATCACCAGAAAAAAATGTTGGTAATCTGAATTAAAGAGCACATTTAAAATTTTATCCATCACAAACAGGTAAGTTTCTTCCTAAGAATAAAAAGTTGATTCAACATCTACAAGTAAGTAATTACAATATAGCACAAGAAAACATTTAAGAACAGACATTGATTGATGCAGAAAAAATACCTAATAATGTTCAACATATATTTATTGTAAAATTCCTTAAAAAAGCTAAATTACACCAAGCATATCACAATCATAAGGGCTATACATGATAAACTTATAATCAAATTTATAACAATTGGGGACGTTTGAAAGTATTTTCTCTAAATGGAGTGAGACAAGGGTGCAACTCTCTCTACAGTTATGCAATATAATGTTTGTAGTCTTAGACAGAACAATCAGTGAAAGACAAAAATTGATGATAGGAAAAGGACTTACATTGCTCATCCTAACAGATGATACAATTTTATACTTATGACAATGCAGGTGCCACCAAAATACTCTTAGATATGATCAACACATGCAGTAAAGTTGTAAGATTTATAAAATCAACATATAAAAATAAGCTTTATACAAACAAGTGCCACACTTGATGAAAATAATACTGGGGAAAATATCAAATTCACTATAGCCACAAAATATATTATAGTGCATATGAATAAACCTAAGTAAGAACATTAAAACCTTAAGACACTCATAAAAGCAATTGTAGAAGATGCTAGTTGATGGGAAAATACATCTTCTAAACACCTGGATGGGCAGAAATAATATTGAGAATTACTTCACTGCCAAAACTAATCTACAAAAATGAAATTATAAAATTTACAGAATAATGGAGAGATCTGGAATAAGGAAGAGGTACTAAGGTGTTTGTGGAGGCCAATTGCTGAAAGGGACCCAGAGAGGATAGGGGGATGAATAAGAAGAAGGCCAGAAGGACCAAGCAAAACAAATTATGCTTGAAAATACTATAATGAAACGTAGTATGTTTATACTCATTAATAAAGATTAAAGTGAAAAATAAAGAATATGAAAATAAAAAAGGACCAACAAATAAATATATGAATACTATGAATACTATAGTCATCAAAGAAATGCATCTATCAAATATACATATTCCACCTTAGGAGATATTCATAAAAAATGAAATCAAGATACCAAAGAGATATCTTTACATTCATGTATATTGTAGCAATATTCACAGTAGCTAAGATACATATGATACATATGTGCTGTCAAACTGAGTAACACTCAGTGAATGAATGGATAAGGGAAATAAGCACACAATGGAATCTCATTCAAGCAGGAAAACACTTTTTTTTTTTTCCTGTCATTTGCTGTAAAGTGGATAGAACTGGAAGACAGTATGTTAAGTGTTCTATGTGGAATCTACCAAAACACAAACAATACAAAATGGTGTTTCCTAGAGGCTGGGTAGGAGATAGGTGTAGATAAATTGTGTTGAGTTTGAACAGTGTCTGCTGTATGCATATATTGAAATTATACACTTAACTTCACTGATACATACAATGAGTCCATGTGAATCCAAGATAAATAAAAACAAAATACTTTAAAATGTGATTTTGAATATATTGAGTAGAATCAGATCCAGAAGACAAAATTCCTAGCTTTTTGTTTTCTATGTTATTCAAGCAATTAAGCCAAGATTATTAATTTCATCTGTTGGTGAATATTATGATACCCATTTATACTTTCCATCAGTTCGTTGAAACAAATCAACTATTTCTTGACAACTAAGATAAATGGAAAATGTAATATTTGTTAAGTTCTATTGATATTTCTTAATCATTGAACCACAACACAATTTCTCCACTAGAATTTGAACCCCTGATAGGCTAAGATTGTGTTTTATTTATCTTTGCGTTTTCAGCATATTTTTTCAGTATTTATTTAAAATAAACTTGTGACTAGATATGCACATAGGTTTAGAGCTGCTTATTTCATTACAGAAATGCAAAATCACATCTTCACTTTAGAATTTGTTTATGTAATTCAGACCTAGTTACTGGTTATATATAAGTATGGATTTTAATCAGCTCTTTTGAAAGATAGGAGAGTGCTCCTAGGAATGCAACATATGTATTTTCTCTACAGTCTACAACTAAAATATATTTTTTTTCCTTGTAGGAGAAACATCAAGTACAAATTCAGAGGTTTCCCTGTCTGTTGTTTAGTACTTATGAGTTATATGACTGTTCACAAAACTGGCTATTGCTTTGTTTTATTAAACTATTTGAAATTACTTTTAATTTGAATATAAATTCTCTTTGTTGTAAGAAAACAATTAACCTTAGTTATGTTAGAAAAACAGATCATATTAAAAACTGGCCATATACAGACTTAAAATCATAAGCATAAAAATACTAATTAAGATAAAATAATATATCTCCCTTCCTATATGAAACACAAATTAATAGAGCAATCAGAAATATGAATACCTTCAGAAAAAACTATAAATCATGTTAAAAATTGTTTAAAGAGTAAGATGATGTAGAGTTTGGTTAATGACTGGTTAGTTATTGACACCTTTGGTGACATTTTTTTTTTTCAGAGGACATGAAACAAATTCTTAATTTGTTACGAAAGTAGATTTTATTAAAAAAAAAAAAAAAGAAGTTCTGTACTTTTTAGCTCCCAAAACAATCAGTTTATGGAAAGACTTATTTAAAATCTGTCAACCAGCAGAAGAAATGAGAAAACAGATGTGAAATTACACTATTATTTAAGTAAGACTCTAGGACGAGGACAGATTCAGGCATTTCTGACAGCCTCTTGGAGATTTAAAAGCATAAAATATAGTTAATATTGTAGTGGCCACAAGCTACCACTGAAATGGATTCTGTGTGCTGCCCATAGGACTAAAGCATTTGTTTCTCTAGCTACCAAGTGTTCATATCTGACAGCTCTAAGCTAAGTTCCTTTTCCAAAATAGCTTTTGCCATTACTGAATCAAAATTGCCCTTTTGGATCAAATACACTAATCCTGGATCCTTCACCCTATATCACATGACTATTGCAACACAGTGTACACAGATCTTGGCTCTGACTATGCTTTCTACAGATCTCAGCCTTAGAAACATTCAAACTAACACCATGTAGTAGTTTGAACGTATGTCCCCCATAGACTTGAGTATTTTATTAAGCTTGTAACTTGGGTCTCCAGCCACCCAGTTCAAGGAGCTGTCATCAGGCGTTGGACCCTAGGGTCCAGGCCTAACGAGTTTTGGGGGCAGAACTCATTTCTAGCCAAAAGGTGTGCAGAGAGGTTTTAGATATGTCTAGGTCCCTGCTGTTTGCATCCCATTTGTGCTTTCTGATTTTGCTTTTTGTTGGCTGTTTTGGTTGTTTTTCTCTGCTTGTATGTATGGGAGCAGCTTTTTTCATCACTGATGGAACTTCCCTCTGGATCTGTAAGCTTGAAAAATTTCCTTTTTCTCCTAAATTGTGCCTGGTTTGAATGTTTATCCTAGCACTGTGAAACTGACGGAAGCACAAAAAGAAGCAGATGACTTAGGATTTATCTTACGTTCATGTACATAATAGCATTACTTAAAAATAGCAAATCTAAGGGTTATTTTTTTAAATTTGTTTTGTTTATTTTTATTTATTTATTTGAAAATGACAGACAGAGAAAGAGGCAGGGAGAGAGAGAGAGAAAGAGAGAGAGACAGAGACAGAGAGAGAGAAAGAGAGAGAGAGAGAGAGAATGGGCATGCCAGGGCCTCCACTCACTGCAAATGAACTCCAGATGTGTGCGCCCTCTTGTGCATCTGGCTAACGTGGGTCCTGGAAAATCAAGCCTCAAACCGGGATCCTTAGGCTTCATAGGCAAGTGCTTAACCGCTAAGCCATCTCTCCAGCCCAAGGGTTATTTTTTGTTATGTGTGTGTGTGTGTGTGTGTGTATAATGCATATTAACATGTTCCTGTGTGTGAGTGTGTGGGTGCACATATAATAGTGTCAAGGTCAGAGAAGACAACTTCAGGTGTTTGTCCTTGCCTTCAGCCTTTTTTGAGGGAGAGTCCCCTGCTGTTCTTCACTGCAATGTGTACCAGGATAGCTGGTCTATGTTCATCTGTGAGATTTTCCTGCCTCTGCCTCTGTTATCACTGAAGGCACTCTGGAATTACAGAAGGCCACCACAACATATGGCTTTTTCATGAATTCTGGGGATCTGAACTTTGGTAATCATGTTGTCATGGCAAGATCTTTATCTATTGAGTCATCTTCTAATCCCCAACAAATCTGTTATTATTATTTTTTAATACCAGAGAAGGTACACAGCCACCTGGAGATGGAGTTTTCTCCCAGGTGGTTTGTTTAATGTAGACCAAGCATTGAAGTTACAACAGACATACACACCAGCTGCCTCATGCTTCTCTGTGTCGCATCACACCACTGCTGCTGCTCCTGCACTTTCTCCTGTGTTTATAAAAGATGGTATTTGTTTATTTTCCTACTAGCAAATATAACCCAAATTTGCATTTAATGAAAACAAGCAAAGACGGCATTCCATGTTGGATAACTTCTTTTTTATAATACAAATATGCAGAATCTTACCTGCCTGTCCAAAATATTAGTTTAACATACGTAGTCATCATAAATATTGATACATGCTGAAAATATGTGAATTCTATCTAGGTAGGTAGCTCATTTAGTAAAATTCATGCCTTGCAAACATGAGGAACAGAGTTCAATACCCAGTACCCACAAAAATAAATGCCAGGTGTAATGGAGCTCAGCTGTAATCCCTGGAGTTTACCAGCTGGCTCAAATAGCCTAACTGGTGAGTTACAGGTAAATTAGAGAGACCTTGTCTCAAAGAAGGAGATAGGGTTCTTATGGTAACACACAAGGTTGTACTCTGGCATCCAAAAATACTCCCCCCTGTACATGACCATGATATCTCTCACACACACACACACACACACACACACACACACACACACACACACAGGACAAAAAACAAAACATATAAAATATGGGGATTCTGATTCAGTCATTCCAGAAATGGGCTTGATGTTTTGAACATGATCTCAGCTAATGATCAATTAGACCTGAAATAAAATGTTTTGTAATGACAAATCAGTTGCTGAAAGTTGTGCTTTCCAGCATACCTCCAACTTCAGTGGGAAGACATATCAGCGGATATCTTGTTAAATTGGGGATTGCACTCACTAGGCTTGTACTAGAGCTACATTTCAGGTAAACTTACATGAGACTGAATTTCATGGGACATGTCAAAAGCAGCAAGAATGCCAAGTCTTTCCCATGCACATCTTTTATCTTTTATCCTTGGATACTTTTTCATGGTTTTTGTTATTCTTCTGTGGTAAACAGAAATGACTTCTTCTCTGAGCACATATAAACATAGAAATGCCCTTAGATCTAATGACCATATCACTGACTGGCTATTGAAGATGTTTGTGATTCTCATTGCAGCATGAACATTTCCTGAATCAGCTATGTATGCGGGCCTCAAGTAGTTTTAAATTAGTCATTTGCTTTGCATGCCATTCAGGTTAGTGTGATGAAAAGAGTTTTCAAGGGACTCAAGAAGTGTCCTTTAGGAAATGTATGTATGAAATATTGTTGAAAGGCAGGTATAAAATGAGTCAATAAATTAGCTTATTAAATGTTTCAGTTTAAAGGAGACTCAATGCTTATGGACAACATTTGAATCAGTAGTTTAAGGTTGATAATGAGCTCTAGAGAAAAGATTTAACTGTTGATTTACTGATCTTCTAGGTTGGGTTTATTTATTGATTTATGCTTTGGGAGGTCACAAGGGATTGATAGCTGCATTTTAGAGCAATATCTTCTTATGTTGAACGTGGATCAACAATGAAAAAAAAAAAAGTAAGGCATGCATATAGCTCAGGTTTAAAACCTAAAAAGATATATCAACTTAAAGAAGCCAAACACAAAATACATGTAATAGAAAATTCAGTTTACATACAAAGCTCTCCAAAAAGCAAAAGTTAGTCAGGAACTGTTATGCATATGTAATCCCAGCTACTTGAGAGGATTGTGAGTTTGAGATCAGCCTGGAAAAGTAGGAGACTCTTACTCAAAAATAGATAGATGATAGATAACTAGATGATAGATAGATGATATGTAAAAGTACAAGAAAATAAAAATAATAGACAAAATTTGTCTATGTTCAAAAGCAGAAGAAAATTTTGGGACGAGGCAATTACAAGGAACACAAAGAAAGGTTCTGAGGTAATGTAAATGTTTTATATCTTATGTTTCTAGTAACATTGATGGACATTTATTCAAATATAGTTTATTCCAAAGAGCTTTAATACTTTTTACATTTTAATTATATCTTTTTAATTATATCTTAATAAATCCAAAATATAACTGCAAAATGCAAGTGTGGATGTTTGTTGAAAAAAAATCCCATAATCTAATTCATGTTAACAGTTGAAAGGATAGAGTCAATAATAGTACTTCTAAAGGACATTTTTATTTTAATGAATTAACCCTATGGGAAATGGATGGTGGAATTTCAGGTGTTTTATAAATGATTAGGATTGAATCTGTGGGAGTACAGATGATAGACAGAGTCCACTCCACCATTTGTAGCTGAATAAGTTATCAAAACCTCTTGAACTTTGAAGTACTTCTGATTTTCTATAAAAATATGATATATTCTTGATCCTCCTCAGTAAGGTAAGTATTTCCCAAACTTCAATATTTTTATTACATTAGAATATTTTTGTGGCATCTCTCCACTCTGTTCCTAGTTCATTTGTGTTAAGTATAATGTTGACAGTATATCACTGGCACTTAAAATATTACCTTGAGCACACTAACAACTCTTTACATACTTGCAGAATTAATAAAATCACACACGAGGCTTATTATCAACATTTTACACAGTAAATTAAATGTTCTGATTGCTTGTATTGTGAGAATTGTATCAATTATACTGGGTCACTAAGAGAAAAACAAAATACTTTCAGGCCAGTTCTAAAATCCAGGGAGGCTGAGTGAATGTGATATAGCATATATCCACTTTGAGATGCTTATATGTATATCCCCAGTCTGAGAATATTAATGCCTACATCATCAACAGTCATATAACAGTAGCCAAACACATTCCTTCAGAGTATAACTTAGACCAATGGGAAATGCATTTTATGTCTCATAGAGTTGTGATCCAATGCTTTGTTCAGATTTCATAATGCTGAACTGTGCCTGGCAGCAAAACCAGCCTGTTGGTGGTCCAATGATGATATCATGTAAAGCATTTCTGGTCTTGTTTTTAAACCAACCAAACAAAAAGCTTTGTTTTTGTGCACAGATATACTAAAGTTTCAGTTTTTTTTTCAGTTTTTAACTATGTGTAAAATAAAAGAGACATGTGCATTAAAGAAGTCCTTGCCTTCCTCAGTATACTTCCAGTGATGACATATGTACACATTCATTTAGGAAACTTGGAAAAACATGTTCATTACTCATGGGGAATGTAGTGGAGAGAAAATGGCACAAAGATGGTTCATAGCTTGCTCTAGATGATGTTGGAAAGTGAATGGACGGACCATTTGTGATAATAGCTGCTGATTTATTTATTTATTTATTGCCAGGGATCCTAACTGAAAATGCATTGCCATACAAACTATATATAGGAGGACCAATGTTAATAACATCTTCATTCTAGTTTTTGTCATTTGCTTCTTATATGTCCTTGGACATAAATGATATTTAAAATTGGCATAATAATTCTAGGCCATCAGCCATATAAATATTATCTGTTTAATAACTGATGCAAAATACTTTGGAAATCAAATGTATTATTTAAATTAAAGTAATATTTGTTCATTTATTTATTTTTGATAAAGTATTCTAATCTGGCAGGTGATAGTGATAAGATTATGACTCTGTGGTTAATATGTCATATTACAAGCATAATTCAGAAGTACTTGATTTTAAACTCTTAAAACATATGCATGTTTGCTATAAGATTAAATTCAAACAATTCAGTTATAAAATTTAGTGGAAATCTTATGAATTCTTCCCTATACAATAAGTATTAAAGTCCTAAAAAATTAAATCGCTAACACTAGATGTTAGACTGTCTGTTGATAAGGTCAAGACCATATTCAGAGATAATTTTACACTGAATTTAAGGCAGAACCATAACCCAAATAATGAAAGATTTTTATTTATTTGGTATGTATAATAGATACTTTGTAAATATGAAATTCTATGTCACACCTCCCTTAGTTTGATGTTATTTTATAGGCTATTTTGCCATGAACAAGGGAGTTTAAAAATCAGTGATATATATGAATGCTGGTAGAAAACAAATTTGGCTATCATTCTTACACAAATCAAAGTATTTGCTCATACATTAGTCCTGTGTTCCTCGGAATTTTCTTCTAACAAAGGCAAAATAATTATTGTTCTATCTTTTCAACTTAAAAAATATATATTGTTCAAAAGAAGAGTATGCATTTGGAAAATCCATTTAGTAAAGTTGAGTCTTTTGAAAGATGTTGCTGTCATCACTATGGGCCATTTGGTTCACCTGCTAATTCCCAAGAACCTGTATATAGCAAAAGGTTCCTGCCTGAGGCAGTCCTGCCTAATGCAGGAGCCAAATCAGTGGAATAGTTAGGGTACATATAAATGTTTTGTCACCTTCTCAGTACCAGAGAGCTCAAATCACTAAACATTTCATTCCCTTCCGTAGCTAAGAAACATGTGCTACTTATTATAAAAGGTTTAGGGATGGCATACTGTGTAATAGCTCAGATGAGTGAAAACAAATTTAAATACAAGCAATGTGCTGGCTTATACTTTGCATCTTGTAAATACTCTTAGAAACAGTATGGGGCCTTATTAAGTTTGAATCTCAGGTCTTTCAACTTCCTTGAGAAAAGAGAACAAATGGTAAATGCATGAGAAAATAAGTAACTAACCTTTGTGATTTCCCACTTCAACTCAAGCACAGATATTTTTGTCAGTTGTTAATTACAACCATATTTCTCTGAAACATTTTCTTCTTTTGGGGAGAAAAAGAGAGAGAAGAAAAACATTTCCAGGAGAAAAGTGGCACTATGCAGTATTCAGTTGTTGTGAGTGGAGGACTTCAAGGGATGGAAGTACTTGGCAGGGTTGCCTGCTGGCATTTACTATCATAGATGCAATTGTAAACCAGCCTGTGATATGTCAAGGGAAGGGCTAGATCCAGATGCAAAGGGTAAAATGGTCAAAAATCTGGCTTGATGATACAGGACATCTCAGGGGTGGACTATATGAACATATGCTGGAGAGCAAATATATTCATTCAATGTTTGCTTGTCTCTCATTTTGTATAGTTATATTCATGAATAAAAGTATACTGAGTCCAACAACCTCTCCCACAGTGATTGTCTTTTGATACCTCCTGTTTGCAGTAGAGTTTAGGCTTCAACTGGAGATGAAAAGAATTTTATATGAAGAAGAATCAGTCTGATAAGAATTTATTTAAAGTCAGATACTTCGATTACTATCAGGACTTGCATTTGGGCTGCCAATCCAAATCCTCATTCTGTATTCCTTTTAGAACTTTTGCATTGCATATTATCAGAGTTCATTTGATTCGGTATTCCATCATCTGGACCACTTCTGCTTTGATGTTACAATGCTAAGCAGTGCAGCCACTGATCCACTTTACTCTTATTCTCAGCATAAGAGTCGTTCCTACCAAGTTCACTGAACAAGTGGTTTTGTTGTGCATGAAACTTGACTCCTGTGAAGTGCTCTGAAATGTCTGTTACTACTAGGTTTACTTTCTTATTTTTCCACTTTGCCCCTGTTGACAGGAAAGTACTCAGCCACAATTCATTGTATTAAAGTAATCAAACAACCACAAACTGTCACTGTCGCTTTCATTTCCTCTCATCATTCATTTTGTTTAGGTGCTGTACTTTGTCACTGTAGCTGGATGCCTGCCCTGTGCTTGTGTGAACAGAGAAGAGAAGCCGAGATAGAGATATGCAGGTGCTGAGACAAGATGTGGGAGGGAAACAGTAAATGCTTGCAACCCAGCTCCTGCCTTATAGTTTACACAATTCACCTATGGGTTTAGAAACGTTTTTTGTTTGTGGGATCAAAATGAAATCCTAGTATTATTGCTACAGGATTTTCTTAATCCTCCCACAGTAGTTAAAGGCTATCCCTAGCTTCACTTTGTTTGCTGGAGCTTGTTAAGGAGTGATATGAGGCAAGCCAAACTGCCTCCATCAGCAGCTACTGAAGAATGCTTTATGATGGCAAGAATTGGAATTGGTTGTCCTTCCTCAAGGACCTTTTCTTCCCCCTGCTAGTTATACATAAATGTTTGTCTCTGGAACTCACAAGAACATCAGAAAACAGGTGTTTTTATATTAATAGCCGACTTTTATGAAAGGAAGGATCAGGTAGAGCAGTATGTGAAAATCAGGTGGTTCACACTTGAATACTTTGTACACAATAACTAATCACTCAAAGCTTATATCTATTTATAACAAAGTCTATAATTACAAGACAGGTGGCTGTGGTTAAGAGACTGTGGAGTTTTTAAACAGGTTATGCGACTCAACATTACATCTTCATACAGAAGACATGTCCACCTGGGTACCGGATGATGTGGCATGTGTTGCCCAAAACTTGCACATGTGTGCTATGCCCTAGTTTCTTTCTGTACTTCCTTCCTCGCCTGCTTATGTAATCTATATTCTACAAATCTCCTCCATTTGAAAATGAAATGAGTAGAACATTTTACATGAGAATCTGTGGGATTTGCATCCAGAAGTTTTATGATATTCTTCCTCCTGAATCTTATGTAGAACAGATTGAAATTATAACTTGCTGATGCATTATTTTGAAATCCAGTGTCATCTGTCTAGTTGAATCTGTGGCTCAAGATTATTTTTTTTGAATATTATGTTTAAGAATTGAGAAGGGCAGGTGGCAAAGACATACTTTGAAAGTGAATCCCTAATAGCCTGTCAAATAAGATCTGTAGGTGCCATGAAGAAGTGGAAAAGATAATTCCTTTTCAAGGAGAGAGAAAAACATGATAAAAGATAAAAATTCTGCCCATACTAATGTTCTATCTAGGCCACAGAGACCATTAGCTAAAACTGGTAATACACAAATATTTCTATGAAAGGATACTTGGCTACATGAAAATCTATTTTAAAGGGAAACTAGAGGAGCTGGAGAGAATTCTCAGTGGTCTCAGTGGTTAAAGAACTTACCTACAAAGCCTAATGATCCGAATTTGAATCTTCAGTACTCATATAAAGCCAGATGTACAAAGTGACACATGCATCTGGAGTTCATTTGCAGTGACTAGACACCTTGGGATACTCATTCTCTCCCTCTCTCTCTCCCTCTCTCTCTCCCTCTCTCTCCCCCTCTCTCTCTCTCTCTCTCTCCCTCTGTCTCTCTCTCTCTCTCTCTCCTGCATGCAGATGAATAAATAAATGTATTTTTTATAAAAGGAAACTAGAAAGATGAAATTATAAGTTAAGAAGGCAGAGCAACAGGTGTGCTGATTGTTTTGGGTTTTTAATTGTTGCATAAAAGTTAGTCATACTTCTCCTTCATTTTGTTTGTGATTTTTTGTTTGTTTTTGTTTTTGTTTTTGTTTATCAAGGTAGGGTCTCACTTAGTGCAGGCTGACCTGGAATTCACTCTGTATTCTCAGGGTGGCCTCAAACCCACAGCAATACTCCTACCTCTGCCTCTCGAGTGCTGGGATTAAAGGTGTGTGCCACCATACCTGGCTTCTTTTTGATTTTTATTCCAACAATGATTGTAACTTTTCAACTGGACTTCCAAGACTCCTACAAAGGTACTCTAATATGATATTGTCAAAATTGCAGCACTGTGGGAAATCACAGAAAATTATATTATGTTATTTTGATGATCCCAACTATACCATGCTGTGTAGTCAAATGCATATATTCTTCCTCAGGAAACAATAGTACTAGACAACGCATTTACATTTTTCCTGTAGGACATGTGTCTCTAGAAATAAAGATAGGGAAAAATCAATAGGAGAAGTAATTTAGCTCAATTCAATGGTGAAATTCAAAGCAACAATCTTCCCTTACCTTTGAAAACAAATGTTCTTTATCCCCACATCCAAATATTCCAGAGGCTTGTAGACTACCACAGCCACTCGAATTGAATACATTTTACAGTTTTATTTTTAATTATTTTAGCTAGATTATCAATGAATAGTTCTAGATTGCTCTGAGTAAGAAGTTATATAATTTGTAAAAGGTTTCCTATATGAATATTGAAGTCAAAGCTCTATATATAAGATTGTTAAAATAATGCTTAAAAAACATTCAGAAACGATAATCAGTCAATTGTTGCTACTGATATGTTCAAGGATGGAGAGTCTGCAACTTGCTAACATAGCTAAAATATTACAGGACTATCAAAGGTAGTAAATGTTAAGATGTTGTTGACTCTATGAAGTGATGGACTTGAAAGGGATATCAAAACACCAATTTTAGCACATTTTTTTTATTCTTTAATAAGTGTTCAAACCATTATAAAAACATTAGAAAACTTTTAAATCCCTGGACATAAACAATGTACTTTGCTCCATATTCCAACATTAAATCTCCCCTTATTTCATAATATGCTGAAGTTTGTAAGCCTCAAGAGAATGTATTACTTGTCATGAATTTTCTTTTTTGTTAACATAAAATATTGAGGGAGTAAATGCTTTTTTATGTATCAACAAAGGCTGCTTGATGCACACTGTTTCCTTCACACATGAACTACCCTTGAAGGAATATTTGTTCCTTTTTGTTCATAACCTGGCCTTGTGACAAAGGTGAGGAAGAAAAAAAAAATGTTGCCTAAGGCATTTACCAGCCCTACAAAGACTTTATTAAAAAGAAAAATACCCACAGATTTACTACCGATCCATCTAGATCTTTTACTATGTTGGTCAGCTCTCTAGGGAGACCAGTAATATGGAAGATTTAAGCATAAGAAGCAACTTCACAATTCAAAGAGTAAACCATGTAAAGATGCAATATTTCTTCATACATACTTGAGGGAAAAATTAGAAGCTTTAGAAAAATTGAATATTTTTATCCAGGTCAATGGAAATTCAGTTCATCTAGTCTATTAATAATTTAAAAAGTACAACTTATATAACATATATTTTATTATTATGAAGTATATTTATGGCATTATAGGGCTACTCAAATAGGAAATGAAGTTAGGTTTAAACTTTAAAAGAAAAGCAATACCACCAATTTAGAGGTTCAATTAATATTTTATGATTTAATATTTTAAGGTTTTTATGTCTTCTCACTACTAAATTGCTGCATGATAAATAGAAATTGAACTGGGCCTGTCCTTTGCCCTGTGTATCTTCTTCTAAGGCTCCTTGACTGTTAATTTTATTAAATAGAATATACTAGCATAAAGCTTGCCAAGAGAAACAGGGTAATCCTGGCTAATTTTTGTTGTTGTGGTTGTTGTTGTTTGTTTATGTTTTTCGAGGTAGGGTCTTACTCTAGCACTAGCTAGAATTCATGAACGAGTCTCAGGGTGGCCTCAAACTCATGGCAGTCCTCCTACCTCTGCTTCCCAAGTGCTGGGATTAAAGACATGCACCACCATGCCAGGCCATCCTGGCTAAATTTTAATTAGTTTTCCTAGCCATTTTATGCTGAGATTTATTTGAAATTATAAAAGAACAAAAGCTGAGTTGCAGCTTAGTGGTACACAACTTACCTAGCAAATGCAAGGCTCCAGCTTCCATCTGCAGTAACACACACACACACACACACACACACACACACACACACACATACCACAAAGGCACAGACAAATTCTGAAAGTAGGGGAAGGTTGAAATGAGTGGCAATCAGTGATGATCATCATGGAAGAAGCTATAAAAACAACAGGGCTTCCACACTGCAAAAAACAAAAATTAAAACATTGCCATGGCCATCATAGCATACCAGACAAGAAGAGATCTATTGTGTAGATTATTTTGCCAATTTTTCTAATATTATTAATAGAAAAAATATATCTTAGATATCTGAATGATTGTTCTAGGTATCAACTAATATAATGAATATATACTTTAAAATATGTATATAGTTGAATATAAATAGCAAATTTCCCAAAGAGATCCTCTTTATACAATACACATGAAATTTGAGGAATTTAAACATTATTTCTCTTTTAAAAATGCAGTGGAAGGTTGGATATGATGCACATGCTTAGAGTCCTAGCATTCAAGATCAGAAGGAGGATTACCAGTTTGAGGACAGCTTGGATTGCATAGGGTGGTCCAGGCCAGTCCCAGCAGAATGTAGTAGAAAATTTGGGAAAGAAGTCCTTACACCATTCAACAAGAGAACATTCAGTAAAATTATAAAATTAAATATTTGTTTTAATGCATTGAGAAAGGGTTTGAGCTGAACAGATTGCTTAGTGGTTAAGGCACTTGCCTGAAAAGCCAAAGGACCCAGGTTTGGTTCCCTAGGACCCATGTAAGCCTGATGCACAAGGTTGTGCATGCATCTGGAGTTCACCTGAAGTTGCTGGATGCCCTGGGTTGCCCACTCTTTCTTTCTTTTTCTCTACATATTTTTCTTTCTCAAATTAATTAATTAATTAAATATTTTTGAAAGTAGGATTTTAGTTACTAATGGGTCCACAGACTGAGGAGCATTGCCTACAAAAAAAAAAAAAAAAAAGGAAAAGAGCTCTGGTTTAATAGAGACCAGTAAGTTGTGATGGCTTTTTTGATTGATACTGAGGGCAATATGCCCAAGAGTTTCAAATGTTTATGTCATGCAGGCTTTCCTCATGAAATCCATTAAATGTCCATGGAAACTACAAGGAAAGAACTGTAACAGGCCCTGTCAAGGATCACTGTTGGAGAGGAAGCTACACTAGGGAAAGGATATTAGGCTTCAGCAGAATGTGTCTCCTTACAGCCACTTTGGAAGAAATGCCTCCACCTGTTGGATCAGCACAAATTGCGATGTTTGTTACATATGAAAACTCACTGAAATGTGGGAAAAGACTTATGAGGAAAAAATTTAGAATGTTAATAAACACAAGCCCTGAAAGAGGAGGTAACAATATTGACAGAAGTTGTAAAATCTCAGGAAAGTTCTTCCCAGAGGGAACTAAAAGAGGGACATGGGCACATACAAAGGAGGCCTTAAAGAGTCTCAGGATCTCCACTTAGTCTCGCTAATAAAGATGAGAGGCCAGTGCATCTGTAAGAAGCAGAAAATTCTTTAAATGAAAAGACATCAATATAACTTCAAGTCACATGAAAATTCAAGGAAACATGGCATATTAATGCAACATGATTTTCTTTAATCCAAGTCCAAAGAAATGAAGCTCTGGGAATTCACTAATGATTATGTAAAACAATAAGTTTGTGGAATCCCACTGAGTTATATGTGAACAGGGGCAATACAAAAAATCTGGAAAATAATTTATGATCAAAACTAGAAGTTTTTCTAAGAAATAATAATCATTTAAAAATCTGGAGATGAATACAATGAATAAAAATAAAAATATAGTAGATAACTCCCAACGTATGTATAATTAGGGAAGATAAAGAAGCTGTGAATATAAACAAAAATAAAACATATTTATTAGAAAAAGTTATTGATAAAATGACCATCCTTCCCAAAAGTATATATAGTTTCAGAGAAATTTGACAGGCTTACAGCCAGACATAGTGGCACACACCTATAATCTCAGCACTTACAAGTTAGAGATAGGAAGATCAAGAATTCAAGGTCATCCTCAGCTATATGTCAAGTGAGAGAGCAGCTTAGTCTGCATGCTACCGTAGCTCAGGAAAGAAAGAACAGAGACAGAGATAGAAACAGATGTAGAAATATAGATAAAGAGAGAATAGGAGTGAAAACATTATGTGAAATAAAGTAAGCCTATTACAGATAGACAAACATGACATGGTATCACATATGTGGAATCTATAACAGCTAAACTCAAAGAAACTGAGTAGAATGATATATATAAAGCTGAGGATTGAGTAAATTAAAATACTTTTTTCAAAGTGTACAAACAATGTTTTACTTTAGTGATCACAGTATATTTGTATGTATAATCATCAGGCTGTAGATCTTAACTATGAATATTTAGCAACTTTGTTCTCTCTGTTCATCCATGGTGGTTGTAGTAACTAAAGTTTAGTGATGACTTCCCTGGTTGAAATGAGTGGTTATTAGGAATATTCAGGATTTAATGTACTTATTGTTTACCTAATGTTTTATATATCACTACAAGAGATAGTTTAAATGTGCTTAGAGACTGAGGAGATCACTATGTCTCACAAGGTTGGACTGTAGTCAAGTGGATGGGATCTGCTTTACTTCATAGGTCAGCTCTTTCTTACTTCCAATGGATTTACTTATGTGAATGTGGTATTTGTTATATTGGATTCGTAGATTTTTTCCCTAATTCAGAAATCAGCAATTAACACTTGCATATATTCTAGAAATTAATTAGTCATTATTATAGAAATCATAGTCAATATCAGGAAAGACTTACTTTACTATGACTCTATGTATATTGCTCAAAGATATAAGGTCTGTGGAGCTCCATCTCTAGTTCCATGTGTGTCCATGCTACAGTTTGATTCACAGATCCAGTTTCACCCTTGTTACTGAATAAATGGTTCTGATAGCTTATTTAATATATTATATTACCCTCATGCTTGACAAAGATGAAACAAAAACAAAGCTAAAATATTATACAGTTTAACTAGGTAGAATCATGGACTTCTTTAAATTTGTGTCAGAGTTCTTAGACTATATGAGTTTTAAAATGCTTATGGGAAAAAAATCTGGGCTATAGCTTTGTTTCATTTCACTGTCATAATATTTCAAATTATTCAGGTGTAAACATGAAATTCATAAGCCAGAAAACTTCACATAATATCCAGATTTCAGGGTTATTTTCCAAAGAGACAGATCTGAAATTATTTGGCCTATCTTTCCACTTAGCTATGTTTACTGGATCTGGGAAGTGAGACATGTGTTTTTCAGTTAGGGCAGGACCCAATCACTCTGAGCCTGCATGCCATAATATGTCAGTTTTTGTGGTAGTTGTATAATTATATGTTTGCTTTTCTTATAGTAGAGAAATGTTTCTCTTACATTCTGATTCTAATGAAAATAAGAAAGGAGAAAATGAAAATTTATATTCACAAAAACTTAAGTAAGTGAGTATAACAGATTAATTTGTAATACCCAAACAGTAAAAATTATGCACTGCCCTTCAATGAATAAATGCTTAAACAAACTTCTATGTTTACAGCCTGGATTAAATTATGCAGAATGAGAAAGTTATGGTTTCTTGGTATACTCATGCATCAATATAGTGAGTAGCAAAGGATTTGTACAAAGTGAAAAAGTCAGTATACAAACTGACTCTTTGAGTCCTGAAAAGCTCTGGTGCTAAAGGTACAGACATTCATAGTAGATTAAATTGGCTAGGATAGTACACACAGGTACTGGTAAACTGTGAAAATGGGAATGGAAATGACAGACTGTAACAATGCCAATGTCCTAATGGTGATATGACCATATATAGTTATATAAGATACTACCATTAGGAGAAAGAGTAGATGGGATATTTCTAGACTATTTCTTATATCTACACATGCATCAATAAATACCTCAAAAGTGTTTAATTTTTTTAATTGGGACACAATTTGTAGAGGATTATATGCTGATTACACATGTCCACTTTCTTCTGCCTACATCATCTTCCTGCCTTAAAGGATATCCCACGTGTGACTCCTGACTTCTGGTGCTAATTCTGCCAGCTTACAATGACTCCCTTCAAAGAGAGTGGCATGAGTTTGAAGCTAGACAAAGAACATAATCACGGGAAACACAACACTGGACAAATCAAGCAAGTGAAAGGAATCATGAAATATCTCCTGAAACAACGTACTCTGATGCTTTCTAACAAAACCAAAACACACAATCATGTTCACAATTTTGTAGGTACATTTGCTCTCTTAAAATACAGTATGCTCACATAGTCTTTTTTACTTTATAATCTGGTACAATAACTTTCAGGGTAAAATCTTTGGTTTGGTCCAGAAAACATCATAAAAGAACACAGTGAAATTCAAGTACTTGAATGTATATGCAAATATAGTAGTTGGCATATATAATATACTAGAAGAGTGCACCTATAATAAGCGATAGTGTATAGAAGTCAATATTTTCAAAGAACGCATTTTGACCCATGATCTTAATTTGTCATGATATTATAACTATGGCATGCAATTAAGCAAAATGTTAATTTGAAGGAAAACCAAAACTGTGTCTTCTAAACCTTGAACAAATGTTGCAGTTAGGCTAGTTCCTACTGTCTATTTATGCTTCTTCTGCTTAGTGAATTCAGAAGGTGAGTCTGGGCTGCCTCCATGTGTCAGAAGCTTAGCATTTCAAAGGCTTGACATCCACGCTCAAGTGGAGGGGGTAAATCTCTATTTGTTTGTAGTCTTTAGCTCTAATTACATAATTACATTGGAAGGGAGATTGACTTCTGAGAAAAGGGAACAAAGCAAACAGGTAAAATTGTAGCAGGTCAGTCCAGCTATTATTATTAACCTCCAGTGTGTGTGTGTGTGTGTGTGTGTGTGTGTGTGTGTGCGCGCGCGTGTGTGTGAAGTGCATGAAGGTGGCCAGGGCAGAATGCAAGGTTCTCATTTTACCTTTAGTGCACAATGGCACCGTGATTATCTCTTTGAAATTAGAAGGTAAACGGGATGTTGTAGAAACAGAGGGCCTTCATGGCAGGTAATAGAGCAGACCTAATTAGCCTCAAGTACCTGTAATCCTAGGAGATGGACTTGGCGATAAAAGCTAGGGAGAGTCCCTCAGGTATAACTAATAGGTCCCCAGCCAGGTTGGTTCTGGGTCAGGTGTAGTATGTCAGCTGTACTGAATGTACCGTATTGATCCAGGAGAGCCTGCACTTTTCTGCCACAAATTGGATTCAAATTGCTTACAAGGCAAAGACATTGAGCTCTACCTGTTTCATATTTCAAAATAATTTTCTTTCATAGTAGCTGTATGGTCAATTGTATAGTCTTTTTTTTTTTGAAAGAGCTGTCATTTAAAACACATCCTCTTAAATCTATTTATTTATTTATTTATTTATTTATTTATAAGTGGAGAGAAACAGAGAAAGAGAGAGACAGAGAATGCTCTTAAATCTTTATATAACTTATTTTAAAACCATTTGTAAATCCTGTGGACAAATGTCTCATGGACTCATTGCATATTAAAAAAATGAAGAAGAGTTTTTTGTTGTTATTGTTTTGTTTTTTTGAGGTAGGGTCTCACGCTAGTCCAGGCTGTCCTGAAATTCACTATGTAGTTTCAGGGTGGCCTTGAACTCATGGTGATCCTCCTACCTCTGCCTCCTGAGTGCTGGGATTAAAGGTGTGTGCCACCACACTCAACTAAGAGTTATTATTTTTTTTTAATATTAGGGTATACTAGATAATATTATATAAGAGGAAATAACTTGGCTTAATAACTAATTATAAGAACTGATAATTAGATATGCTGAAAAAAAACACAGAATTTCAGATTGAAAGTTCACCTGGAATAAAGCTGAAATTGAGGAGATAATGGGCAATGTCACTTTTCGTGGGGAGAGGCAGTGTGGATCAGTCTAGAAGAGAAGAGTTGGTATCTGTTACTGATTCCTCTTTACTGATTTCATTTTAGTAGATTAAAGTCAGCCATGGTGGACTTACTCAGACCATTAAAACTGAAAAACATTTTAAATCTGTTCTCACAATTCCAAGAACTATATGTGAAACATTCTTTAGCATTCCACATGAATAACATACATTCCCACTTTTCAATAGCTATATATAATTGCTTTGTTTAAAAATGCCAATGTTCTAAAGAATACTTCTTCAGTAAATCTGGCAGGTTAGTTGCTAGGATTATTCTATTCCAATACAATGGTTTTCCCACTTTAAGACATTTGACCAATAGAGTGTCTTGTTTTGTTACTAGATACCACAGCTGATGAAGTAGCCTCACGATCTGAAGTTAAGTCAAAACATAACTTACATGGTTTACTTTAAATGAAGACATGAACAATTTAATCAAGAAGTTTTGGGGATTCTGCTGTTTGTGGAATACAAGTGAAATCTTAAAACAAGAATAACATGCTAAAGCATGGGAATAGCCTGGTTATTAAAGAAAAAATGGAAAAGCTCTAAGTAGCACAAACTTTAAGATAGCTTTGTGTGTAGTAAGGACTAAACTTGTCCCTGGTAACATGTGAAACTTAATTAGCAACACAATTGATGAAATTCTAATTGAGAAAGATGGATATTTACATCACCATATATACCTTCGAATCAGCAACTCAGCATTAAGTACTAATGGATATGCTGATATTTTTCCTGTCATCAAAAAATACATTTGGTTCCAATTCAGTTTTAGGATTTAGAAGATCATTTTGAACTAGGGCATGTAGAAGAGATGGATAATAAGCCAGAACATGAATCATATTGGGGTTAGACTTGATGGGGCTTTATTTTCCTAAGTGAAAGCTTGTCATTAAGTACCAATATTTCTAACCTAGAAATTGAACAAGGCTACTAGGCATTTTACTGTAATTCACCTACAGGAGCAAAATATGGGATAGGTTTGTTTGAAAGGCGTACACAAAACAAACTAGACAGCTGCTTTTTTCTCACTCATTTCACTCTATTACTGGTTAACTTAGTGGAAAAATGTAAATTTTCCAGGGATTTTGGATTGTAGGTATCTCAGCCAACTTAAATGTGTGCTTGACTTGAGGTCTAATTTAACTCCCATGTAGTATTGATCGGCATAGACCACCAGGGACACTTACAATCTTCCTTTGCCAAAGGTAGACAATGGTAGAAGAGTAAAGTGTAATAAATGCTCCTGTCCAGTCCCATGTCGATATCCACTTGCTGTGTATGTGTGTGTGCGCGCGTGCACACACCATTTTGAGTGCATCAGTATTTCACATTTATTGTACTGTGATGAAACACCTTTCAAAATGGCCAGAGGGACACTCAGCAGTAGGCATTTAGGCAGTACAAATTGGAGCAAACAGGAGGACAGTTAGCAGGGAATATTTCTGAGGTCAGAGTAGTCTGGATAGAAGCTGAATCAGCTAAATGTAGAGTTAAGAGCTACAGTACCCACAGCAAAGTATATATAGATTACCTTCTTGATGACAGATTGATCCACTAGACAAGGATGTTCCAGACAGACAGAGACACATGAAAGAAATTAAATAATTCACACTGTGTTAATTTTAACCTTTTATACTATAACCATCTTGTCCATCTACCTACCTGTCTTTATTGCATCATGTCAGTCAGAAACAATATATTAGACTAATCTAAACCTATACCAAACCTAAAATTGTATCCTCAGCATAAGTAATTTAGAAGATGAACTACTACTAAGTTCATAGTTAGCTTATGAATAAAGAATCCTTTATTATCACTAGCTTCATCATTATTTCTATGTGAAAAGAACATTGTGAATGGCATTATGTGATTGTTGTGATAATCACATCTGAACAACTTACACATGGCTTGAAAAGCAGCCTAATATAGATGAGCAATTTGAATTAATTCAAACAATAACTCTGAACTTCAATCATATGTCCAGTAGCCCTAATATGATTATTTAGACTATTGTTGTCTATGAAATATCACTTTTAGTCTGGTAGGTTCACTTTATTAATATATACATTTCAGTAAGAAGTAAGTGGGCTGGAGAGATCGCTTTGCAGTTACCTATTTGCCCGTGAAGTCTAAGGACCCCAATTCAAGGCTCAATTCCCAAGGACCCACATTAGCCAGATACACAAGGGGGCTCATGCACCTGGAGTTTGCAGTGGCTGAAGGCCCTGGGGTGCCCATTCTCTCTCTATCTGCCTTTCTCTCTTTGTCTCTCACTTTCAAATGAATAAAAAATTAAAAAAAGAAAAAGTGAATGTGGGAAGTGCGTGCAGGCATAATTCACTTGGCTACCAAATTTATAATAAAAATACACATTGAAGACTCAAGAAATGACTCAACAGCTCAGGAGCTTGCTTGCAAAGCTTAACAGTCTGAATTGGGTTCCTGAGTTCCCATGGTAAAGTCTGGTGTACAGAGGGGCATGTGCATCTGGAGAATGTTTTGCAGCAGGAGACAAGAGACACTGGTGAGCTCATTTTCTCTCTTTCTCTCTCTCTATTATTATTTATTTATCTATGTATCATGTATCTCTGCTTCTCTCTCTCTCTCTCTCTCTCTCTCTCTCTCTCTCTCTGCTTACAAATAAACAGATATTTTTTTTAAAAAAAAAGAACACGCACATTGACAATGAGCAGGATTTGCTGCAATTTATGTGAATTTTGTGTGTGTTGAAACTGCATGTATATATGCACATCCACTTGGGTATGGATGATTTGTGTAGATGCACATATGTGAACATATGTGTGAAGGGCAGAGGTTGATCTCAAATATCTTCATTAATTATTCTTATCTGCACTTCCTGAAGCATAGTCTTTTATTTCTACCTTGAGCTCAATTATTCAGTATGGCTTTACTAGCAAGCTTGGTTCAGGTATCTCCTGTCTCCACTTTCCAAGCACTAGGATAACTGCTGCATTGCCATGCACACAATGCATTTATAGTGGTGCTGGGTATCTGAACTTAGGTCTTTATACCTAAGTGGTAAAAGCTTTACTGACTGAACCATCGTGCCAGCCCCATTGCTGGCAGTTTTTTGTAAATTACCTTATTTTTATTTATTTAGTTATTTATTTTATAGAGAGAGGCAGAGGGGGATAGAGGCAGAGAGAGAGAGGAAAAGAAAGAGGGAGAGAAGGGGCACTCCAGGGTCTCTAGCCAGTGCAAACGAGCTCCACACGCATGTCCCCCCCCTTGTCCATCTGGTTAACGTCAGTACTGGGGAATTGAACCTGAGTCTTTTAGCTTTGCAGGCAAATGCCTTAACTCCTAAGCCATCCCTCAAGTCCCTACAACTATCATTCTTAACATAGCCTCTCGGTATCTTCTTGGAGGAGATAAGCAATTAAACAAGACAAGAGTATGGCAGATCATAAAGGTGTCTTTTAGAAAGGAAGTGGTTAGCCAAGTTCTCCAAATGATGGTCGTTAAAATCATATAGCTTTATGGAATAGGTGATAAAATCCGAATGTGTGATCTTGTAGAGTTAATAAGGAAAAATATATGAAAAAAGGAGAAACAACTTTTACAGCAAGCAGTAGAACATATGGCAGGGTACTTCCTAAGGTTTGATAGAGCTACAAACAGTTAGAAATATGAGCTATGTCTTACAGCATCAATAGGAGCATGTGGAGAAATAGCATCACAAGCTGAAGTCCTGTCTGGAAGTTGGCAGAGTGGAAAACATGAAATTAGTAAGTACAAGTGGTCTACCACCAAGTTGTGGTAACTAAAATCATTAAAGAAGTAAACAAGCTAGACAACTGGTTTCTTTTGAATCTACTAGACATATAAGGTTCTGCCTACCTCAAAATATCCCAATGAGGTGTAAAAAAATAGATCCGCATTAAAAAAATGTAGTTTTTGACCCCTATAACGAAAATGCGTAAGTTTTCCTTGAACATTTTTTTCTCCACTTAAATGAATTCACTCTTAACTATTGTTATTCAAATATTGAATATCACTGAATGTTGAGGACAGATTTACAAATGAAATAGGAAGTATACACCAAAAAATATCTTGGAATATTTTACAAATCTAGATTCTGAGAACGTTCAAAAGACATCCAAGAAGATGTGGAATATCTTCTTCAGACAGCTGACAAATCTTGACTATCGACTAGACTATATTTAAAAGAGAGAAACTAGCTTGGCTAAATAAATTAGACGACACAATTTATTCATTTTCTTTAAATTTGAAAACTACCATTTTAATTTTCTTAGAAAAATTGAAGAACTGAAAAACTACTACTTTAATCAAAGTAACAGACTCGGAAAGACAAAAATCACATATCCCCTCTCATGTATAGATCCTACCTTGTATGTATGTATGTAGGTAGGTAGGTAACAGGGGGTAAGTGTTGATTATAGGCTATGAAACTAGAAAAGCAATCAAGACTAAGGGCCTAAGAGGTGTTAGGGAGGGGGGGGTAATTAGGCACATGTGACATGAAAGCAAAGGAAGAGGCTATGGGAAGTTGTTGAAAGGGTACACGCAGGGGATGAAAGAGGTATGAAAGAAAGGAGTGGGAGAATAAGTGACAATTTTTATTTTTTTTAAATTAATTAATTAATTAATTTGAGAGAGAAAAAGAGGCAAATAGGAAGAAAGAGAGAATGAACATGCCAGGGCCTCTAGCCACTGCAAATGAACTACAGACTCATGTGCCCCCTTGTACATCTGGCTTACATGGGTCCTGGGGAATCAAACTGGGGTCCTTAGGCTTCACAGGCAAATGCCTTAACTACCAAGCCATTTCCCCAGCCCTGTGACAATTTTTATTTAAAATGCCATAGTGAAAACTTGTACTGTATATGATAATTAAAGCTTGTTGAGATAAAAATACAAAAACAAATAAATAAAAATGTATTTTAGTTGTTTTTTTATTCATTTGTTTTTGTATTTTTACCTCAACAAGCTTTAATTAGCATTATAGATTAGTACATAAAACAGCATGATGTCTTTTACTTTTAACTGTAATATTTAGGGGTTGGAAAAGTGGTTTGGTGGTTAAAGTATTTGCTATGTAAAGCGATACAGGAGTTTGGAACAAACTACATAAACACTGGGGAGGGGGGGAGCATGGTAGCCTGACATAATCTCAGCACTAGGAGGCTGAGGCGGGATTCTTGGGACAGGCTGGCTCAATAAACTAGACAAAGCAACACTCTCTTGATTCAGGTAAGAGATCTGTCTCAATACGTAAAGTGGAAAGCTATAAAGAAAGACACCACACATCAACTTCTGGGTTCCATGTGCACCCATCGACAGGCACCCGCATGCACCCACACTTCTAGACATATCCACACATATCATACATGTGTTAAAATACAAAAACACAAAATTAACATAACACATCAGTTTGCAACTTGTAAACTTAAATACGTGAACTTAGTAACTGAAATACTGTGTAAATCTTTTAAATTGTTAATGTGTGAGGCCAATAAAACTTGCAGAGAAAGAGAGAGAAAGAGAGATAGAGAGAGAGAGAGAGAGAGAGAGAGAGAGAGGGAGGGAGGGAGGGAGGGAGGGAGGGAGGGAGGGAGGGAGGGAGGGAGGGAGAGGGAGAGAAAGAAGGAGATAGCTGTCCATCCATTTTATGTCAACCAAGGAAATGACAAAAAAACTTCTTGGCTAAATTACCCATTTTTTTTTAATAAGGTTCTTTTGGACCTACAACCCATATTTATTCTCCAACACATTTTTTTTTAATTTATTTATTTGAGAGCGACAGACACAGAGAGAAAGACAGATAGAGAGAGAATGGGCGCGCCAGGACTTCCAGCTTCTGCAAACGAACTCCAGACGTGTGCGCCCCCTTGTGCATCTGGCTAATGTGGGACCTGGGGAAACGAACCTCGAACCGGGGTCCTTAGGCTTCACAGGCAAGCGCTTAACCGCTAAGCCATCTCTCCAGCCCTAAATTACCCATTTTTAAACAAATACCCAGAGTTTGGTGTGCACTTTTCTGGAAAAAATCATGCTTTCATATATATAATAACATCTATGGACACATTAGGGGGATAAAGTTACCAGCGTATGTTTCCAAGTGTGTTCCATTATATGCCAACTACAATTTTCTGAGAGCTAATTTACAGCTATACTTCAAGCTTACTCTAGCTAGTCTGAAGTAAATACTGTATGTATTTCAAGAATTCTATATAAAATTATATATTTGATAGCAGAGTGGAGTTCTAATTCAGCAAACATTGCATAGCTACATTGTATTCACAGTGTTGCCCATCAGTTTTGCACAGCAGGCACATGGAGGAGGGGGATTTGTATACCTTAAAATTTTAAAGTTAAATTCTTGAATTTCGTGCCAATCATTTTATACATTAATCAAAGAAGCTCCAGAATTCCCTGTCATCAGCTGTAAGGAGAGAAAGGCCCAGTTTAAGAAGTAATATTAGCCTTAGTGACAAATAAAAGTGATCTGTGAAGATAATGTCAAATCAAGAGCATGAAGAGGAAGAGAATCTTAAGCAGTACCTATTGATTCAAATAGCTTCAACCCAAGCTTCTTCATAGGTGCCTAAGGTATACAGTCCCCTAGAGAAAATGGCTTTTAACTGTAAGTGTGGACTGAGCGGGTCTGAGGCAATACAGCTATCTCACCTCTGAACACAACATCTTTCACCTTTGATCCAGGGATGCTCATTGCTTCCCACTCTATTTTTTTTTTTTTTTTTTGCTTCAGGCAATAGCTTAAGAAAAAAGAGCAGATGTATTTAAGGCACTGTAGTTCACAAGTCTCCAACGTATCCAGGGCATCTGTACACACTGATGGAATGTGTTTTCAATTCAATCACTTTGAAAGCCTGGAATAGGAGGGCAGAAGGACTTGCAGCATGGACAACAAAGTTGTTTCTTCTTCTTTTATGAACATGAATCTCAGTTAGCAATTGCACCAAACATTGATTTCACTGCCCTGTTTGTAGGCACTGCAGGGGTCTTTTTAGCTGAACTGCACAGACATATGCTGAACAGTCTTTGATTTTTCTTCTTACTAGTTTGCTTTACAGATAGGCCACTGATGGCATGTGTTGCTTTGACCATTATATGAGATCTGTAACAACATTTTGCATTTAAAAATCACCTGTTTCCACCAGTGATTTTTTTTTTTCATCTTTTGCCAATCTGGGTGTTTGGTATCTCTAAACCACTCTGATCTGAAAAAAATCATGTGTTTCTTGTTCAGAACATTTATAAACTATCATTGCAGTAAACAATTTCCTTGGGAACTCTCTCCTCACTGTTTTATTGGGGAGGGGACATACCACAAAACACTCATTATTGTGACGGGAATTATATAGGTGCTTTAAGCAGAGAACAGACTCTTTAGTGTGAACTTTACACACAGAAGTCTCTGAAACAACTTTTCAAAAACCTTGTCTCATTTATTTCCTTCCTTTTTCTTCCCAGTTTGATGTCAGTCATCAATCGCACAGGAGACAACTCATTTCATTTCTGTGACACACCATGATGGACTTGTGTTGCAACCCTGACTTATTTTGAGAACTTCAATTTCTCAAGCTGAAAGCTTGAATGTCCCATGGTTGGAAGAGCTATTGATCTGATGTAGATGGACAGCTCATGAGGAACTGATACATTCCTTATAGCATTTTCTTTTTCCTTTGGCTTCCTGGCCACTATATACTGGAGCCTTTCTTGGGCTTTGCAGTCCTGTCTAGTCTTTGACTCTTGCATTTTGAGTATATTGTTATACTTCTTTCACTATAAGTTTTACTTCATGTAGTACTGCCTCATTGAATTTCAGAAGAATCAGCTATTAACTAAGGAGAAAATTATTCTTCGTCCTTTCTGCCACTTGACATAGAATATCTAAGCACTGAGAATAAGAGATATTTCCCATGTGCCTTTCCAGTGAACTGAGAAGTAAAGAATGCATGCCATTTCTTTCAAGTACACAATGACAACATGGAGATAAAACTTAGAATTCAGGTTGTAGTTCAAATAGCAATTTAAACATCTACAAATATCTTTTGAGTGTAAATTAATATAAATTATAAATGATCAAATAGAAAATTACTGTTAGAAATGAATGATTTTCTACTCCCCTCTAAAATAAAGGTGGCCGCCCTCTGGAATTCTAGAGAGAGAAATTAATGTAACTCAACCTAAATTCCTTTTATCAATTTAGGAGTCTAGTGGTATAGAGGTGGAGAGTCCTGTCTCTACTTTCCAACATTCAAAAGAGAATGCAAGTATTTTTATTGGCAGATTTCTCCAAAATATAGATTTATTTTATTTTTTCTAACATTTATTTTTGTAATCATTAAATGCTAAGCTATGTATAAGGTGTTTTAGATATGTTTGTTCATTTCATTTTCAAAGGGCCTGCAGTAAGTTCATCTTGTTACTGTGCACACTATAAGTGAGAACACTCAAAGGCATCATGTGTTCAGGCTCTGGTAGTGGCAAAGTGAAGCCACCATTGAAAACAAGTCTCTCTAATAGTCAGATAAGAGGATTTCTGTAAGGAAACAAGCTTTATTTAAGAAAATTTTAAACAGAGAAACAACCTATATGCATATGAGCAAGTTTAAGTCAAAAAAAAAAGAGAGAGAGAGAGAGAGATACTCATAAATTATCAAAATTGAAAGCCATTAGTTTGTTAGAGCAAAACAGGCAAGGTGAACAAATAGCTTCATCACTGGAGCACAGTGAGAACCAGAAACCAGAAGAGGAACTTCCAGGAAGATATAGAGATGCAGCTCCTGCACTTCTCTTTTATATCCCCCAAAGTGATATCAAACTCTTACCTATTCTCACCACTAACTGCACATTACTATCCAGCCCACAAAGTATCCCAGGAGATATTGCTACTAGAGATCAAGGCTTTGTGTTTCAGAGTAGAACACAGGACAAAGAATAGATGAGAACAGGTGGCAGGGGAGGATAAGCACATACTAAACAACTGGTCATCAGCAATGCAACAGCATACCAATGTTCTCCGCCTTTACCTGCTTAGGTCTATTTTTGGACTGAAGTTTACCATGTAAAAGAAAGGTGATTCACTCACAAAGTTTTTAATAGTCCATATTCAAAATAAGTTATTTCTGTGTATATTCATCACAGTCTTAGGGAGTTAAAATTCTTCTTAGAAATGATTGAATAAACATTATATGATGTCTTTTCTGTAAATCATATTCAACTTAGCATATTTCCTGGAAATTTTAGTTTATCACATCTAAAATATACTTAAAATTACCAATAATTTTAAACATATTCCTAGAAATAATTATTAAATCAATCAGCCCAATAAATATGTCTATGAACACTTTCATTAGTTATGTATATAGTGTGTGTACAGCCATGATAGTATTGTTAACCTTCTCCTTGTCATCCTCCCAATGGGGATTGTGGGTCTTGAATTGTGGGGGTGACCATCACTTATGTGGGAGAGGCAATTTCTCTGTGCATAATGACCCAATTTATGGCTCTAACAATCTTTCCACCCCCTCTTCTGCAAATTTCCCTGAGCCATGTTGGGTTCATTTTAGGTCTATTTCAGTGATTAGTTCTTGGGAGTCTCTGTGTCTCTGTATATCTCATTTGGTAGGAGTTGAGTGTTCTCTATGTCTAGCTCCTTCACCTTTGTGTTGATACCAAGTTCACCAAGAAAGCAGCTCTTTCACATTTCTCCACTAACTCTATGGCTTCAGCTGGTGCCCTGGTGAGGTGCAATGGGCTGATTCTTTCCTCAGGTTCTGCATCCATCTTCAACAGAGAATGAGATCAGTGCAAGATACATGGGTACCCATTAGATTTTGGAGAAAATTTAATATATGTAGGCCCTCTTGTAGCCTGCTATTGGTGAGAGCTTGATAATGGAGAATGGGCTCATTTTTGGATAGGGTTATGACTCGTTTCCCCATTCCAGGTATGGGTGCCATTCCACTGAGTGGACCCATTAGCCAAATCAAGAGCAGTTGTTAACCCACCATGGCTTTGTGCCACTATTGCACTTGTGTGAGCATCATGTCATGTTGATTGCTGCTGAGTAGCTTAGACCACAAGTTGCTTAAACAGATATTAGTTATTTTCCCCCAGTCACTCATGTAACACCTTCTGGCACTAGATAGACTGTCTGGGGACTGACTCTTCTAGTTTCTAGCCACGTTGCTCCATGTTCCATCCCAACAGCATATGGCATCTTCAGCAACAGTCTTATCATTAACCTTTGGTGGGTCATCAAGTACTTTGACAGGATTCTGTCTTCTTTGGGGAAACCTCGTAGGTCTTTCTGATCAACAGTTCATTGTGGATGCTACCCATACGCTGGTACTGAGAGTTACAGTGTCAAGGGAAAAGAAGGAAGAAAAATATAGGTAACCTAAGAGAGAAAGAGAGAAGCCAAAGAAGAGGAGTGAGAAAGAGAGAGAGAAACAGGAGAAGATTGAGGATAGTCTTTATTATACCCTCTCCAGACACCTGTGATTCAGGTGTCCTCTTTAAGCATCTGATGAAGGTTCAACTTTTTAGTATGTCTTTCAAGATGTTGGATTTTATGATACCATTTCCACTTGGATCTAGGTTCCCTCCCCCCCCACCCCCGCCAACACCACCCTTCCCCTTCCCTTCCACCCAATCATCCCTATTGTCTAGTCCTAGAGATGTTTATTAGATATGTCAGCATCTCAGACAGATTCAGGTTAGGAGCCATAAATGAGTGAGACCGTGCAATGATTATCTTTCTGTAATTGGGTGAGTTTGCTGATAATGATCTGTTCTAAGTTTGACCATTTTTCTTCAATTTCATTATGTCCATCATGTCATTTTTCCTTACTGCTGTGTAGAATTCCATCATGTAAATACACTGCATCTTAGTTATCTATATGTCTAATAGTGGACCTCAGAGTTGATTTCAGCTCTTAGCTATTATGAATTGAGCAGCTATTAACATGGTTGAACAAATATCTCTTAGCTGAGGTTTGGAGCTTTCAGGGTAAATGCCCAGTAAAGGAATAACTGGGTCAGTTGGTACCTCTATAGTCATCCTTTTTAGGAGTCTCTATATTGTTTTCCATAGTGGTTGTACCAGCTTACATTCCCACCAATTCTGGCATTTGTTATCATTAGATTTTTTAATGTTTGCTATTCTTATTGGGATAAAATGGAATCTATAGTTGAACATTTTCTTAAGTGTATGTTTGCCATTTGTATTTCTTCCTCTTAGAACTCCCTGTGCAGTTCTCTGCCCCATTTTGTGAGTGGGTTGCTGGACTTTTTATTGTTTAGGTTTTTTAGTTCTTTGTAGAGTGTAGAAATTAGCTCTCTGTCAAATGTGTATCCAGCAAAAAATTTCTCTCATTCTGTGGGTAATCTTTTGACTCTGATCATTGTATGATTGTCTATAGAAAAGCTTCTCAATTTCCTGAGAGCCCAATGGTTAAGTGATTGTTTAATTTCCTGAGCTACTGGGGTTTTGTTCATGGAGTCTTTTCCCACTCCTTTATCATGGAAACTTCCTCCTATTTTTTCTTCTATTAGTAGCAGAGTATCAAGACTTATATTGAGGTCTTTGATCCATTTGAATTGATTTTTGTGCATGGTGAGATGTGTGGATCAAGTTTCATTTTCCTGCATATGGTTATCCAGTTTGTCTAGTACCATTTGTTGAGGATACTGTCTTTTATCCAGTCTAACTTGTAAGGCCATTGCCAAATATCAAGTATCTGTAGTTATGTGGCCCAAAGTCCTTGTCCTCAATTTTGTTCCATTGCTCTATAATCCTGTTTGTATGCCAGTACCATGTTGATTTTATTACTGTGGAATGTAGTATAGCTTTAGATCAGATATGTTGATGCCTCCAGAGGTGTTTCTTTTGCTGATGATATGCTTGGATATCCAAGACCTTCTGCCATTCCGAATTTTGAGATCACTTTTGTCTATCTTGGTGAATAAAGATGCAGGGATTTTTGTTGATATAACATTAAATCTATATCTTTTTTTTGGTAAGATTACCATTTTCACATTGTTAATTCTGCCTATTCAGGAGCATGGTAGGTCTTTCCATTTTCTCAAGTCCTCCTCAATTTCTTTTTTTTAAATTAATTAATTAATTTGTTATTGACAACTTCCATGATTGTAAAAAATAATCTAATGGTAATTCCCTCCCCACGCTTTCCTATTTGAAACTTCACTCCCCATCATATCCCCTCCCCCTCTCAACCATCTCTCGTTTATTTTGATGTCATCATCTTTTCTTCTTATGATGATCTTATGTAGATAGTTTCAGGCACTGTGAGGTCACAGATACCCAGGACATTTTGTTTCTGGAGGAGCAGGTTTTAAGGAGACCTACCCTTCCTTTGGCTCTTACATTCTTTCTGCCACCTCTTCTGCAATGTACCCTGAGCTTTGGAAGTTGTGATAGAGATATCTCAGTGCCGGACACTCCTTTGTCACTTCTCAGCACCATGGTGCCTTCTGAGTCATCCCAAGGTCACTGCCATCTGAAAAGAGAAGGTTTTCTAACCAAACGTGAGAGTAGCATTAATATATTGGTATGAACATTAAGAAAAGTGCTTACTGGGCAGTTTGGTGAGCATAGTATATACATTTAGCCAGAAAGCAGCAGGTGTTACACCTGTAGGTTTCATGACTACCCCTGTTGTAGGTTCTCAGTATCAGGGATATATTCCCTCCCATGGGGCAAGCCTCAAGTCAAATTATAGGGCAGCTGCTTTCCCCCTAACAGATGTTCTACTATTGCACCCATTAGCTCATTTGGCCTGGCTGGCCAAATATAAAGCTCGCAGCATCAACTGTTTAGTATCTTTACTGGTGATTTCTCTCTCTCCCATTGAACTGCTTGCAGCATGGTTTTTTCCAGCTTTCTGTCAGCTGGTCTACATGGAGAAGGTTTTCAGCTCAGCTCCAGCAGGATTTCTCAGTGACCTTGCAGCCCAAGATGTGGAGTCTTCAGTAATAGGATCTAACCATCTATTCCTGGTGGGAAACCAAGGGCCCTGGCAATGATCTGTAATGTTTTGGGGGCAAATGGGACCTCCCTGGCCAAGAAGTCACTGGAACGTATCCCATCCTTGGCACTGAAAATTTTCTAGTAACAATCTGTGGCTCCTGTGTTCCTTTGTCCAAAAATGTAGGTTTCCACATGACTTATTTATATCCTCTTAGATTTTGATTAGCCCTCCTTCCACCTTTCTTCTTCTCAATATCTTCCCTTGACCTCATTTAGGCCTTTTCACCCCCATTAATCTGTTCTTCTACTTACATATATTCAATACCATCATATTAAGTTCCCCATACCTCCCTTTCTATTCCCTTTATATTTATTTATTTATTTATTTATTTATTGGTTGTTCTACACACATCTTTACTAGACAGTTCCTTTGGTGGATGTGGTGGGGTACTCAGCCAAGTGGCTGCATCTGGGTATTGTGCCCACTTCACACTTCAGGGGTAACTCAGCATGAGATAGACTATCAGCAGTCAGCAGGGAAGGGGCAGTCACTTCTCCAGGCTATACGGTCAGCGGGGCAGGAGCAGTCACTTCTCCAGGGTTTCATAGTTGAGCAACTTTTCAATCAGGTCCACATGTGCAAGCAGCATGCAGCAGCAGCAGTAACGCTTCAGGCAAAGTGCATCCAGGGCATCCCCTTCCATGTATTCGGCCTGCAACAGCCCTAAGTAGGCCTCCCACTTGTTGCCACCGATCTTGCCAAAAGTGAAGCAACGCACAGGGATGATCATGGCAGCGTCTCTATTCCCTTTATATCATTTTGTTCAATATCTTTCTTGAGTGTTTTTATATTTTCAATGCAAAGGTCTTTTACCTCCTTGGTTAATTTTATTGCAAGGTAAATTTTTTTGATGCTATTGAAAATGGGACAATATCCCTTATTTCTTTCTCTGTATCTTTGTCTTTTGCATTTAGAAAGTCTACTGGTTTTTGTGCATTGGTTTTGTATCCTGCTACTTTACTGAAGGAGTTAATCACTTGTAAGAGTTTTGAGATGGATGTTCTTGGGTCACTTACATATTGAATCTTGTCATCTGCTAATTGGACTAACTTAACTCCTTCCTTTCCAATTTGTTTCTCTTTTATTTCTTTCTCCTGCCTTATTTCTTGAGCTAGTATTTCCAGTACTATTTTGAAGAGCAGAGGTGAGAATGGATTTCAAAGGAAGTCCTTTAGTCTCTCCCCATTAAGTTTTATATGGGCTTTAGGATCTTTATATATAGCCATTATTATGTTGAGATATAGACCGTCCATGCCTATTTTCTCCAATGTTTTGATTATGATTTTATATTTTGTCAAAGGCCTTTTTCTGCATCTACTGGAATGATCATGTGTTTTTTGTGTTTTAAGCTTATTTATATGGTATATTACATTGACAGATTTCTGTATGTTAAACCATCACTGCATTCCTGGGCTGAAGCCAAATTGGTCCAGGTAGATAATACTTTTGCTGTGCTGTTGGTTTCAATTTGCAACTATTTTGTTCAGCATGTAGGTTCATCAGGGAAATAGGCCTGTAGTTTTCTTTTCTGGTGGCATCTCTGGTTTTGGCATTAGGATTGTACTAGCTTTATAGAAGAATTTGGGGATCTTACCCTATTCTCTTTTGCATGGCCCAATTTGAGAAAAATTGGTTTCAGTTTTTCCATGAAGGTTTGATAGAGTTCAGCTGAGAAGTCATGTGGTCCTGGACACTTCTTTTTAGGAAGGTTTTTTTTTTTTTTTTTTTTTTTTTGTTTGTTTTTTATCCTTTCAATCTCAGTGGGTATCATAGGTTTGCTTAGGAGATTAATCTGCTCTGAGTTTAACTTTGGTAGGTGGTATGTGTCCAGCAATTCATCTATTTCCTGCATATTATCTATTTTTGTGGAGTAGAGGTTTTTTCTAGTAAGTCCTGATTATTCTCCCAGTTTCACTTATGTCTGTTGTGATCTCTCCTTTTTCATTTCTAATTTTGTTAATTATAGTTGTCCATTTTTTTTTTTGCTTGATCAAATTGGCTAAGGGATTATCAATCTTGTTAATTTTTTCAAAGAACCAGCTCTTTGTATAATCAATTTTCTTAGTTTCCAATTCATTAAATTTTGCTCTGATCTTCATTATTTCTTTCTGTCTGAGTTATTGGGATTAGATATTTCTTGTTTTTCCAGTGTCTTTAGGTGGATAGTTAGGTTATTGATTTGGGTTCTCTCTGTCTTTGTTATGAAGGCATTTAGCACAATGACTTTTCCCCTGAGGACCACTTTCATTGTGTCCCATAAGATTTGGTACACTGTATTCTTATTGTCATTTATTTCTAGAAATTTTGCAATTTTATTTTTTATGTTGTCTACTACGATTTATTGTTTACAAGTGTGTTGTTCAGTTTTCAGGAGTTGGTTGAGTTCCTGGCATTTCTTTTGTTGTTAATTTCTAACAATACATCATTGAGATCTTACATCATACAAGAAATTATGTTGATCCTTCTAAATATTTAGAGGCAGGCTTTGTGACCCAGTATATGATCTATTTTAGATAAAGTTCCATGAGCTGCTGAGAAGAACGTGTAATCTGTGGATTTTTGGGTAGAATATTCTGTAGATGTTACATCTAATTGATCTATGGTTTTGTTGAGCTCTCTTACTTCCCTGTTAATTTTCTGTTTGGATGATATATCTATTTCTGATAGTGGAATATTGATGTCCCCACCTATGGTGGTATTAGTAGTTATTTCTGTTTTATTGTCAAGTAGGTTTAGTTTTATGAATGTGGCACATCTGTGTTTGGTACATAAAGATTAATGATTGTGATATTCTCTTGTTGGATTGTTCCCTTGATAAGTAAGAAGTGGCCTTCTTTATCTTTTTTGATTACTTTTAACTTGAGGTCTATTTTATCTGATATAAATATAGCTACACCTGCTTGCTTCCTATTTATATTTGTTTGGAATATCATTTCCTATCTTTTCACCCTGAGGTGGTATTTGTCTTTACTGGTGAGGTGGGTTTCTTGAAGACAGCAGGTTGAAGGGTCTAGTTTTATGATCCACCCTGTTAGCTTATGTCTCTTGGTGGGTGAATTAAGGCTATTAATATTTAGGGTAATGACTGTGAGGTTTGATTTAATTCCTGCCATATTGTGGTAGTTTATGTGGTTTGTTCTTTTCTCGGCCTTTGTAGTGTTTGTGACTTTGCAAGTTTGTTTTTTGGATCTGCTTCTCATAGGCACTTGAGGTTGGTTATTTGGATCTTCTGTGTGGGAAAAAAATATATACACACACACACACATACACACACACACACACACACACACACATATATATATATATGTGTGTGTGTGTGTGTGTATATGTGTGTGTGTGTATGTATATACATATACACATACACATACACATACACATACACATACACATACACATACACATACACATACACATATATATATATATATATATATATATATATATATATATATATATACGCACAATATACTATTATGAGGGATACTTTTGCTTAGTTATTTGGTTTGGAAGCTATAATTTCTTAGAGTTTACAGTGCTCCATTCCAGGCCCTTCTGAAGTAAGACGGGGACAGCAATTGTACAACTCAGAAAGGCTATGGAGGGAATGGTGACTGGGATAGTGATCATGTGCATGGCGAGGGGGTTAGAAAGGCTAGGGAGGGAACGTTGAGTAGGGTGGCGGGAAAGCCTGGGGTGGAGGACCTAGCCTGCTAGCTTGGGTCCACTTGGCCTGCAGTTAGTGCAGGAGGGACCTCCTGCTGGGACTGCAGCTAGGAGGGCTGCTTGAGAGGATTGGGTGATTGGTGGACTACCCAAGAGCATGGGAATCAGTGGATTCACTGTGTTGCTCCTCCACACCCTCCCACTGGAAGCGTACTAGAATCAGCAACCCCCTAAAAAAAAGTCCCTAAATTTTAAGGGTCTTGCCTTTCCTTCCCTGTGAGGTGAGTTCAGGTTAGGTGGACACCATCTTGACCAGAAATCCTATGAACACTTTTTATTTTTCTTTTCATGAATTTATAGCACATCTTTCTGCTGTTTATCATCTTTAAACTGATGAAATACATTGGTTTACTTAGTCTAATCTATAAATTACTGACAAACAAATAAAATTAGCCAAGAGTGAAAGCAATCATTTCTTTCCCAACCACCCATCACATTCCTGCCTTCTGTTCTACTCCTATATTTGAAGATTCTTCATCCACACTGTTTGTCAGCCATACTGAGCTCCCTTTCCCAGAAGGCATTCAATGTATACTATTGGGTTTTGTACCTTTCCATGGATATACCTTAAACACAATTTTGCACAATTAGAACTGTCTTTTCCACTAGCTTCTTTCTAAATTGTCTATTTTAGTACAGCAGCCCCCAGGGCCATCAGGGATCACTTAAAAACTAATATAGGGGCTGGAGAGATGGCTTACCAGTTAAGGCTCTTGCTAGTGAAGCCAAAGGACCCAGGTTTGATTCCCAGGACCCATGTAAGCCAGATGCAGAAAGTAGCATATGTGTCTGGAGTTTGTTTACAGTGGCTGAAGGCCCTGGAGTGCTCTTTCTCTTTCTATTTTTCTCTGTCTCTTTCTCTGTCAAACAAATAAAAAAATGGTTTAAAAAGCAAATATGATTATGTTGTTTTCCTAATCACCTATATTGACTCTCTAATTGCCACATGATGAAAAATATGAGCTTCTTAACTTGGTAAAAAATTATTGCCCAATCTGGTTTGAACTCACTCCTCTGGTCTAATCTGTTCCAGGATTGCTATTGCATCCTGCACACTGTATACCTATTCAGAACTTCTATTTCCATTCTGTCTTTGTTCATTATGTACCTAGATATCTTATTTCTTTTATAATTTTGGTGAACTCCACCCATATATACATTCATTGACTAACATATGGGTTTATCTGTTCATCTATCTAGCATCCTATTTTTTATTAATCATTGTCAATTATTAAATACTTTCTATCTTTGGCCAGAAAAATATTTAAAGACTTGATTATTCAATACTGAGCAGAGTCTGATAGCTCTTTGTGGCATGAATAGAAGAAGGTCGATACGGCTAAGCAAAGTCACAAGTGTAAATACAAATAGAGCAAAGGAACACAGGTCCATGCAAATACTTAACAAGGCAATGTGTCTTTGGTTGGCAATAGTAGACCAGCAATGTTCATAAATTAAATATTTCCCCACAAATTAATGCTTAAGTTGAAAGGTGAAGAAGAGTAAGAGATAAGTTGTTAAAGTGGAAAAAGGAAAGAAAATATAATAGGCAAACGGAATACATGGACAAACATTTGTAGCTGTCAAATAACATGTTTAAGGTAAATAGAAAAGGATACAAATCCTATAACAAACAAACTAAGAAAAAGGATTGCAAAGGAAAGTAACTTTAAAATATTTTTTTAAATATTTTTTGTTCATTTTTTATTTATTTATTTGAGAGCGACAGACACAGAGAGAAAGACAGATAGAGGGAGAGAGAGAGAATGGGCGCGCCAGGGCTTCCAGCCTCTGCAAACGAACTCCAGATGCGTGAGCCCCCTTGTGCATCTGGCTAACGTGGGACCTGGGGAACCGAGCCTGGAACCGGGGTCCTTAGGCTTCACAGGCAAGCGCTTAACCGCTAAGCCATCTCTCCAGCCCACTTTAAAATATTTTATTTATTTGTTTGACAGAGAAAGAGGAGAGAGAGTGAGAGAATAGGCATGCCAGGGCCTCCGGCCACTGCAAACAAACTTCAGACATGTGCCCCCACTTGTGTATCTTGCTAACATGAGTCTTAGGGAATGGAACCTGGATCCTTTGGCTTTGAAGGCAAATGCCTTAACTGATAAGCCATCCATCCAGCCCCAGGAAAATAACTACAAAATTCAATTGTAAAAGGCTGGGGATATGGCTCAGTGGTTAAGGGGCTTGACCAGTTAAAGGGCTTGCCTGCAAAGCCTAATGACCCAGGTTTGATTCCTCAGTACACATAGAGAGAAAAATAAAGTTACACAATTAATACTGTTCTGTACCTCTTCCAGCTCTTTTCCCATTAGTTATTCCTCAAATTTCAACTTAATGTTTCAAATCATTCTTACTCACTTTGTGCTTTTTTAGTTGAATACATGCAACAGATAAATATAATGCAAATGAGACCCATTTGGGACCTTCCTATTTCACAAGAGCCATGCATTCTTTCCTTCTCACAATCTGTGAAATGAGCTTTATGATATTCTATAATGAAATATTTCCAAACTTCAAAAAATGAAACAAAAAAATAATAATGCAGTAGTCATCTACTGGTTACTAGCCCTCTCTTATATGAATTGCCTTACATGACTACATGCCACTGTTCTATAGTACTGGTGGTTCCCTTGCCTTCTAGAGATAGGACAGGACACTCGCTTCAGAAATGGACATTATAGGCTTTCTCATTGTATCTCGCAGAAAGAAAATACAGTATGTCTCTAAAGCTGAAACATGTATTATGTACAACTGGGCTGTCAAGAGTTCAAGGGAAGACTATGTTCAGTTACTAAATGTATCCTAGCTTTGTTTCATTGAAATATCACAAGATAACAATGATAAATCTCATTTTCACTTGTGGTTTTTCAAATTGAGTATCTTTTACACCAAAGTAAAATCTCATTTGTAGCCACTATACCTCCAATCTAGTCATACACTTTGTTCTTTGCCCTTATACAGTCTTCTAGTCCTCTTTTGCTCATTATTATTTGACATTAAATATGATCAAGTGTCCTCTACTTGCATGCTATTATATTAAGTATTGATAATACAAATATAAATGGCAAAAAGGAAGTTTTTGCCTGAAAGACTTTCAACCTTGTTAATTACTAACCATATCCCTTTCTTATTTTCATTCTCAATTTATTATCAAAGGAAATGTTTGTGAAGGTAGCTTCTTGATGAAATGGGAGATTTATTCCTACTTTTTTTTTTTTTTTTTTTTTTTTTTTTTACTAGGGATTAGGTAGAAATAGTTGGTAGGAGTTTGTTGTCCTATTCAGACCAATTTTATTTGGAGACTGAAGAAGGCATCTAGCTGTTCTACTGGAAAATGCCCTTTTGACAAACCACATTAACAGAGTGGGCTTTAGATGAATAAAATATATGCTTTAGAGCTTTTTAAAATCTACTTTGGAATGGCTTTTCCTTTCTGTTCTAAGCCTATGAATTCAAGGTACTATAGTTTCCTTGAAATACCAAGGTATTTTTATTACCACTTCCAGGAAGACTCCATGTGTCTATCAATCTGCATTTTTCTCAATAAGGAGGGATTCCAGGCCTAGGTCTCACTCGCATCATTTCTTGATGGAGATCAATTCATAGAACAAACTACAACTTGGGATGCAACCAATAGAATGTACACAATTTGCATAGTTTTGATGTACCAAATTCAGATGGACAAGTAATGCTTTGTGTACAGACTCACAGTAAAGTTCTTTAACACCATTTTCAGCAGACAGGAACTTGGGGTTTTCCCACCACAATTTAAGGTGTGCATTCATATTTAGAAACTTCTTTAAGAAAAAAAGGCTATTGTGTGCACATGTGTTAAAATTTTAAAAATGTAGTTTTCTTTTTACAATATTAGCAACTTGACTTGTTTATAGACTTGACATCTTACAATTCCCATGAAAACATTTCAATTTAAGCATAGATTAACTATAGGGTTAAAATCTGTTGAAAGAGCCATTTTAGAGACAGAAGCTTTAAACTGTGCAGTTGGTGTTTTTAGCTATGAAAAATAAATGGGAGAAAGAAAATAATATTTCCAAAATCTACTTAATGAATAGCAGAAAGCTCCAGAAAGATGTTCCAAATGACAGGTGTTTCTTTTCAAAAGTAAAGTTTGCCTAGAAATTGAAGCTAAGGGTGATAGGAGGCCAATAATGTTGCATTTGGACATAAAAGAGCAGAGATAAAAAATTACCAATCTGAAATTTCTTCTGGGTCACTTGGCTAAGCAATTAAACTTGACAAAATACCACTAAATATACAAATTGTACTCTTTACAATTTTATAAAGTAGAAAAAACTTATGAAGTTCTTGAAAATCAGAGTTAAATTTGTTAAAGCCCTAGTATTTTCTCTTTCTTCTTTAGGCCCTGTCTTCTAAAGACTCTCCATGAAGTATTAACTACTCCAAACCATTCATATTAGGGATTTAAAGGATTTTGGCTTTCCTTCTGATTCAAGAGTGAAATCCACTTTGACTTGAAATTTGCATTTTTAGAATTGACCTTTCTAAACATGACCACTTTGCTCCTTTTCAATTGCTTTATAATACCACTTTACAAGTGCCTTATGATACTACTTCTCAATTGCCTTATGATAATTCATGGATGAAATGACATTCAATTGTTAAATACAATTTTTACTCAACCATAATTGTTGACTAATTTGCATGTCACTCACTCAATTTGCAAGATGCTGATACTTGCTATTATATCATGTGCTTCTGAAAAACATTTTTTTAAAAAAGTTATAGTTTTTCAACTGAGGTACTCAAGTCCTATTATATGGAGTATTAGTTTGAAGACAAAATGAGCCCAAAGCAGGCACCTACAGATTGATCTTTTCTCATGGCAAACACTTATTTCACTTTTCTTGTATAGGGGAGTATTTTAATTTTCAATTGGCCTTGAATTTGCTATTTCATTTGCATTTCAATTTTATTCATTTTTAAAGTGGGAAGCAAATCAACAACTTCTAGTTCCACTGATATGATTGACAATATAGCAATATCCTGTTGTTATTTAGTTCCATCTGTTTTCAGATAGTTAAAAATGAAACTAATTGCATCTTCATATAATTCTTTAAACATATTTAAGAGGAAAGTTGCTTTTCAGTTTTATTGGGAGCACTGATTGATTTCACTTCCTTGTTCATAATTAAGACGTAATGGAGTGAGATAGACAGGAAGAGAGTAAGAGACAGGGATCCATCATTGCAGTGATGATGTACCAAGCATGAGTAGGGAAAACATTCACTGCTGAGATGGAAAACCAAAGGGAAATCGTGCTACCAACAAGACAATGAATACTCACTTACTGTTTTTCATGAGAACTTCAGAGATGCTAGTTAATTTTTAAAAGTAAATATACACACATATATATAATTTGATTTATTAACTAGCATAATGTCCTGCTTTCTGCATTTCGATAAGTACTGAAAAAAGGACAGACTATTTCATACATATTTACCATATCTGCTACCTAAATGGACAAACTGCCATTATCTTTGCAAAAAAAGATAGTCATAGTAATGTTCATTAAGTAATAATTAATAATCACTCTTATTTTCATCTCTAGTTTTAATACAGTTGTCAATGAGGAAAACAGGGTACATATTAACTATACAAATGTTCTTTGGTCATATTCTACAACTTAGTAAGATGTTATTGCTTGGAAAACTTGATATAAAGTAAATTCTTGATTTCTGTATAATACTTTTTATGACTTAAGAATGTACAATTATCTCAACATAAAATATTTAATTGTTTTGTTGCTGTTTTCTCAAGGTAGGGCCTCATTGTAGCCCATTCTGACCTGGAATTGACTATGTAGTCTCAGGATGGCCTCAAACTAATGGCAATCATGCTACTTCTGTCTCCCGAGAGCTGAGATTAAAGATGTGCATCACTACACCCAGCAAAAAATGCTTCCTTTTAAAATATTTTATGTTAGTTTTTATTTATTTAAAAGGGAGAAAGGTGTATAGAGAGAATGGGTGTGTAGGATCTCTAGCAGCTTCAAACAAATTCCAGATGCATGTGCTTCCTTGTCCATCGGCTTACATGGATCCTGGAGAATTGGACCTGGGTCCTTTAACTTTGCAGGCAAGCACCTTAACTGTGAAGCTTTCTCTTCAGGCCAGAAATGCTTAATTTTTAAAAATCAACTGCAAACATACCATGAGTCTCAAACATTGATTTCATTATTTCTTGCTTCCCCACAGTTCCCACATATACACATATAACATATGCTTATGCCTTCACCATCATAGTGCAGAATTTTTATTCTGTGTTTACTTTGCTAAAAACTAATACATACCCTCTTTTACCTTGTTATAAAGTTTTAATGATTATTAATGAAAAGTGCATAGTCACTTTGGTAGGTCATAATTACTTCTTGATGGCAAAATCAAAATTCCTGACTTTCCCGTGGAGTAGACCAGTCCATTTAAATGGAGGTAGAATAAATAAATTAGAAGAGAAAAGTAAATTAAAGGCCTAAGTCTACTTATGAAAGCAGGAAAATGTCTGGGGATGGTTGTTCAAGAGATGTGAATCTTATAATTTAACTTTGAAACAGACTTTCAGCAAACATCCTATTGAATATTCTCTTTTATAGGTAAGAAAATTTGAAAGAATTTTCTCATGATGATTATTTACTTTTACATACATTTTAATTTCTTATATTCTATTTATTCTTTTAAACTTCCCAATACCATTAGAAACGTTATGAAGTATTATATGGTTATAACACTACAATTAAGCCACATTACACATTTCAGATAATATATATTTTAAAATATTTAGTTCTGATACAGAAAAGGAGACATGAGGAATAAATTTAATGTGTTTCCATGGGACACTAGAACACCAATCATATTAGGTGAAAACTAGAGAACTCTAAATAAATTGTGGTCTTTGTTTAATATTAATACAGCTAATTAATAATATGATAATGTTGCCATACTAATGTCACATGTTAATCATAAGAGAAACTTTATTTAGAATATTGATGTATACTATATTAACTCCACAATTTTCTGTGAAACTAAAACTGTTCTAAAATTAAAGTAGAGCAAATGCCATGTTACTAATATTTAAACTTGTTAATATATTTCATAGGGGAACTAAGATCTGTACTTAAACTAAATTATTATGTCCCTAGTACACTTTGATTTTGTGTTTTGAATATTAAAAAATAAATATTCAAGCAAGTCCAGGTCTACTTCACTGTCTTTTATGGCCACTGCCATTCACATGCAGGCATGTATAGCAACAGTGAAGTTGGGGCCAGGACCTGAATTTGAAGGAAACAAATAAGTCAAAACCTTGACAAACTTATTGTGCAAAATAATTGCAAGTAGTTGATTTTTTTTCTTTTTTTTCTTTTTTTTTTTTTTTAGTTATGAAGCAACTGCTTCCAGGAGTTCTCAGAATTACCTGCTTTTCAAAATGCTACATTCATTAACATAAGATAACTAAAAGAATGAAATAAAAATGAACTTACAAGAATATATAGAATACACTAGTAACTTCAGTGATGACTTAGAACTGAAAAGAGTTTCTAGGGGGTGGTAAATTTCATTATTCATTCTGTTTTTATTTTCTTGAGGTGTATGTGTACATGCATGCTCATGTGTGTGAGTATAGATTCATTCATGCCATGACACTTTTGTGGTGGTCAGAAGACCACTGTGTCAGTCCTCACCCTCCACACTGTGGGAAGCAGTGGCTGTGGTTAAATATTCCCCACTGCATTCATCAGGCTAACTGTTCCTTGAACTTCTCAATGATTATCCTGTATCTACCTCTTTTCTCACGTTAGGTACCCTGGGACTAAAGATGCTAACAGTATAGTTTTCAGCTATTTACATGGGTTCCAGGGATCTGGAGAAAAACTCAGATCCTTGTGTTTATGTGGCAAACTATCCATTTGAGCTATCCCCTTGCCCCAAGCACATTATTTAGCATCACTACTGTATGATGATTAAATAAAAATTAACTTGTCTGTTTTCATTTTTAAATTATCTTTTTTTTTTAATTTTTATTTATTTATTTGAGAGCGACAGACACAGAGAGAAAGACAGATAGAGGGAGAGAGAGAGAATGGGCGCGCCAGGGCTTCCAGCCACTGCAAATGAACTCCAGATGCGTGCACCCCCTTGTGCATCTGGCTAACGTGGGACCTGGGGAACCGAGCCTCGAACCGGGGTTCTTAGGCTTCACAGGCAAGCACTTAACCGCTAAGCCATCTCTCCAGCCCCATTTTTAAATTATCTTAAGATGACTTCCTGCATCCAGGCTCGTGCTACTCTATCTTTTATATATAACATTGTGTTTGACACAATAGTAATGTAGTCAAATAGAAGAAATATTCTTATGTAGGGCTAAGTGCTAGGTAGAATGTGCTACCACCCAAAAGTTCTCATTGCAAATACAGGATGCAGGACTTTTTCTTCTACTTTCGAAGGTATATTCCAGGATAATTCTGACCCAAGGAATTAAACTTTACTGAACTGCAAGCTCCTGAATCTGCCTAGGATTTATCACTCACTAAGTGGGGTGAATGATTCTTAAGGATCACTCCAAGCCATGAGCTAGCTGGGCCTTCCTTGCCTCTCCCAACCAACATGAGCTCATGAATGTAAAGAAGCAGTGTGTAACTCAAAAGAGTGCACAAAATTTCAAAGAAACCAACTTTAGATAATATTATGACAAAAGGAAAAGAAAGTATCCTTGGGGAAAACTGGAAATGAACATCTTTATCCCATAAGTCTTGTCAACTGTTTCAGGTCCTCTCGCTTTCTGCCCCTCCCCCCCCCCTCTCTCTCTCTCTCTCTCTCTCTCTCTCTCTCTCTCTCTCTCTCTCTATATATATATATATATATATATATATATATATATATATATATATATATATATATATATATATATATGTATATATATATATGTTTATTTATTTATTTATTAGTCTCCTATTCTGCAAGTACAGGGAGTTTGGTACCATTATTAGGCTCATCCATGACCTACCCTCTCCCCATTGGACCCTCCTTGTTGAGGTATATGAGTCATGCATTGTGGAGTTAGCCCAGTTATTGGTAGGATGAATGTCTCTGCATATCATGACTCAACATGTGGCTCTGAAATTCTTTCCAGCCCCTCTTCTGCAAAATTTCCTTGAGCCATGTTGGGTTCATTTTTGGTCTGCTTCAGTGATGAGGTGTTGAGGGCCTCTGGGGCTCTGGCTTTCTGATTTGGTAGGCGTTGATTTTTCTCTGTGTTGGTCTACTTTCTCCTTGTGCTGGTATCCGGTTCATCAGGAAAACAGCACCCTTACTTGTTTCACTAATTTTCCTTAGTTTCAGCAGGGGCCCTTTTGAGGTATGATGGGGTGGCTCTCTCTTTGGATCTGCATCTATTTGAAAAAGAGAAGCAGATTCTCCAACGGAGAGTAAGTTAGCACCAGGACAAATGAGATAGCCCTTACTTTTTTCATAGAGAGTTTAATAGGTATAGGCCCTCTTGTAGCCCATGATTGATGTTAGCTTGATATTGGAGAGTGGTCTTATGTTTGGATATGGGTCTCGTACCACTGAGGGGATCAGTTAGCCAAATTAAGAGCAGTTGGTTCCCCACCATGGCTGTGTGACACTATTGCACTTGTGTGGGCATCATAACAAGTTATTTGCTGCTAAGAAGGTTGGACCATGACTTGCTTGGACAGATATTATCATTTCCCCCAGTCGCCCATGTAGCACCTTCTGGCACTAGATGCGCTGACTGCCTGGGGACTGACTCTCTCCTGGCTTCCAGCCTTGCCGTTCCATTTTACACGTCAGCTGCATATGGTGTCTTCAGCTTAGGGTCTTACCACTAACCTTCGGTGGGTCATCAAGTATTCTGACAGAAATCTGTCATTCTTTTAGAAAACCTTGTAGGTTTCTCTGATCAAAAGCTCATTGTGGGTGATAGCCCCATGCTGGTCCTGGGAGTCACAGGTCAGTGCCCACTAAGAAAATGAAGAAAAAAGGTAACTAATATATAGGAATTAGAGAATAGAGAGAGAGAGAGAGAGAGAGAGAGAGAGAGAGAGAGAGAGAGAGAGAGGGAGAGGGAGAGAGGGAGGGAGGGAAGATTGAAAAGAGTGGTGTCACCAGATCAAAGGACCTAGTCTTTCCTTATGGAGAAATCTAGCATGGGACTTTGCAAAGTTGTTGAGTATATAAATTTTACTGAGAAATAAAAGAATACCAAGAACCCTGTGAGTTGAACTTTAGCTGGCACTCCAGTCGCCACTTGCTCCTTTAGGATTCCTCCTAACATGACTAGTCATCCTAACATTTTGTTTCTTTCGGGTGTCACTATCAACTTGGGCACTGTGCCTAACCCTTCTTTTGTCAGGTTTCATTTCCCTAACACACAGTCACCTAAACAGACCAAGGCTTTGTGGGAAAAGCTTAAGGGAATCCCCACTGCACCTGGCTGTCCTTAGTTGAACACTTCAGACATTCCCATTCTGAATCTGAAAAATAAGCTCAGAATGGGAAACCCACCCATAGACCATGACATTTTTTAAGGTTTTTTTAAAAAATGTATTTGTTTATTTGAGAGCAACAGAGAGAGAGAGAAAGAGGGAGGGAGGGAGAGAGAGAGGGAGAAAGAAAGAGAGCGATAGAGAGAATGGATGTGCCAGGCCCTTCAGCTACCACAAAGGAACTCCAGACACATGTGCCCCTTTGTGCATCTGGCTAATGTGGGTCCTGGGGAATCGAGCCTTGAACCAGGTTCCTTAGGCTTCACAGGCAAGGGCTTAACTGCTAAGCCATCTCTCTAGCCCCAGACCATGACTTGTTATTGGAAGATCACACATACATGATTAAAGAGATTAAATCAATCCTGATGAGTACTTATCAGCATTTTGGCCTCCTAAATACCTTAACCCTATCTTCTTGATCAATATGATAGTTGTGTCCCCTGTCAGTTGAGGTTGAAAGTTACCTACAGCCTCCTGGCCTTGCTCACAGTGGCCCCCACAATACCTATAGACAGTAATGAGTTCACATCTGTGACTGCCCTTCCCATCTTAAACCTGGTTTACAGAGCAGAAATACCAATAAAATGCTGGTAGATTTCTTAGCAATGAATTTTTATTGTCCTGGTTAATGGCATGTCCTCATTGGAAAGTACATTTATGATTGCTTTTCTGCCCTGATACAACATTTTCATGCCAACAGTTCACTTTTGTGAATTGGATCTTCTTTTTTATTTATTTATTTTTATTTTGGACGTAGGGTCTCACTCTGGCCCAGTCTGACCTGGAATTCACTAGAATTGGGTCTTCTTATCCCTCTACCATATGCTAGCAGAGTTTGGGACATTTCTATTTCATTTATCAAAGATTACTTTATTCATGTTTTTAAATGCCACCTTAAGGTAGGATTTCTACCCTTAGATGTCTTTGTGAACATATTTAATGGCAAATTCTGAGACACTAAGCCTAGGTCATTTGAGTTATCCTATTCAAATATGATATCCCAGTTCCCTTCATCAAGCACCCATAAAACCCATCTTCTTGTTACTTTGGCTTTTGATAGATCATGCTAGCTGAAGTTTGCATTTCAATTGTTATATCCTTTGTGAAGGACAGACCATCTGTAGGATGAAATTTAGTTATTTCTGTCACTCAGGTGACAGAGTAACCATTAAAGTGAACACGTGTTCCACTGGAAGGTAGGGGTTTCATGGATTTTTCTTGTCTTGTCTTTTCTTTAACAGTAATCAGTGCTAATTATGACTGCTGAAGTATGGACATTTCTGTAAATTGTAAGGCTTCTAAGATATATCGAAAGCAAACAAAATCATAGGCATCGATATATAAAACCAACTTTTATTGTTCATGTGTAGAAACTTCTATAGCCATTATTACACACAGACTCTAGAAGATTGTTTCTTATCCCTGAGTTTCATCATCCTTCTGTCAGACATCAATGTAACAGTAAAGAGTAATTAACAACTTTGGGTTTATAAGCATTGTGCTACCACAACTATTGTTTTTTTCCTTCACTAGGATGTTTTCATGCAAGTCACCACGGATAGAGAAAAAAAAAAAAATATTCACCACTGGAACATTAGAGTGTGTTCATTTTCCAAGAGGAAAAGGCATCCCCCTTATCAACTAGTTGGTGCATGAACCTATTGCTTAGCCCCACTGTAACATGTGTTTACTAAAAACACTCCTAGCAAACACCAAGGTACAATTTAAAGTTTAAATGAATTATTGAGGGGGGGGGTTGGACAAGGGAGTTTCCCTTTGAAAAAGTGGGTGATTTAGGGTTCTGTGGCATAATAGAGTTGATCAGGAATGGAGTAGGCATAAACAGAATGGCTTTTTCCAGGAGAGGCAACATTTTTCCCTACAAAGACAAAAACAAGTGATCATATGGAGAATGCAGAGTACAGTAAGATGTGCAGCAACTATGTCTTTCACCAGGGATTTAAGGTGAACTGTCAGAACCTATCTTGAGTGCAGCAAACTTTCTACCTGTGTAAAACATAATAACCTACATAAACATGTGTCATGGATATAGTAAAATATAAATGCATAAACCAATAACACGTTTAATAATAAAACTGAAATTCAAAATAATTAGAGAATAATACCTGTTTTACTTTATTAGTCTTTGTATGAATCCTAGTCTGTTTAAATTACTTATGGTGTAGAATAGAGGCATTTGTAGAATGATTTTAGTAATTATTTAATAGCAGGATCATGGAATTCTAGTTAATAAAATTTAAAAATGTAAGTATTAGAAAGAAAGTAACTATTTTAAAGTGATTTTCAAATGAAAACTCAAAGTAGTAAATGAAATAGCATTTAAACATTAATTAAAGTTACCAGGGTATTGTGGTACATGCTTAAAATTCCAGCACTTGGGAGCTGAGAAAAGAGGGTTGTGAATTCAAGGCCTAAACCTGGGCTACATGGCAAAACTCTATATCAAAAGACAAAAAAGGAAACAAACGAAAACATAAATTCAATTTAAAAATTCTTAGTGCATACATGTATTACTTAGCATATTATTGAAAAATCACATAGATAACATGAAATTGAAGATGAATATGTTTATTGCCCTCTATGAGAATTTTAATTTTATATATGGATAGTTTTCTCAAATTAAGTTTGCATTCTTGGAAATCCAAATTTATATTTCAAGGTGATGATTTTATGATTTACCAAAACAACTTAAAAATTCATCTGAAAAACAAGTAAATGTAATATTGAAAATGTAATATTGTAAAATAAAAATAGTAGGAGTGTTTTCAGCAATAGGGTCTTACCATCTACTTCTGGGAGGTAACAAAGTGCTTTGGCAATGTCTGTAATGTTTTGGAGGTATCACAGGCCTTCCAGACCAATATTCCACTGTGTAATGTGCCCGATTCTGGCACTGGGATTCAAATGCAATGGCCTATTGTTTTATAATAAATGTTTCACATATCAACATATCAACAGAATTCTTCTGCCCAATATCTATGTCTATCTATACATCTCTCATTTTTAATTTTATATATATATATATATATATATATATATATATATATATACACACACACACACACACACATACACAGAGAGAGAGAGAGAGAGGGAGGGAGAGAAATAGAGAGAGATTGTATACTACTATGCCCTCATGCCAACTACCATAACCCTGGGGACCCTACTCAATGTGGTTATGGTAGTCACTATAGGGTCAAGAAGGCCTCAGACAGTTCCTAGAGAAAGCGGGGAACCATGTCTCAGGGTTTTCCTACCCGCTCTGTTGCATTCTGCCACAATAATTCATGAGCCATGCAGACCTATGAATAGTTTGAATTAGTGTTGAGTTATTTGGAGCCTCTGGATTTTTACTTGCATAGGTTTTGATTATTCTAAGTGTCTGTCACCATCAACCTGTGACAGATTTTCAGGTTAGCAGTAAGAGCAGTATTTATGGTGTAGCTTCCTCTACACATTCTCCTGTGCCCTGGAAGATGTGGTGGAGTGGGAAAGGTTCATGGTGTGAAGACAGCTTATTTTCCTCTCTTATTGATGAATACAGGCTTTCCTCCATTTTCTTTGCCACATGTAAAATAAAGCAGATTCTCCAACCAAGCATGAGAGCAATATGGGTTAAAGAGTTATGTAAAATTGTTTAGGAGATTTTGGTGTGTCAGCCCACTCTTTCCTGACTATGGGATTTTGACTTGGTTTCCAGTACCAGATATGAGTTCACTCCCACTGAGCAGGCCTTAGTCCTCATGTCCAATCAAAGAACGCTCGGTGACATGTAGAGGCTACATAAAAGGTTTTCACAAGTATGTACTTCTTGTCCATCTGCCTGATTTTGTAGTCTTGCAGGGACCCCTGCTTATTCATGCAGTTTGTGGTCACATATTTAAGTCCTTAATCTATTTGGAGTTAATTTTATTCTTTAACATGTGGTTAGATAAGTTATCCAGTATCATTTGTTGAAGATGCTGTTTCCCTCCAGTGTGTATTTTTGGTCCATTGTCAAAGTTGAGATCACTGTAGTTGTTTTTATTTAAAGATGGGTCTTCTATTCTATTCCATTGATCTGTGTGCCTGTTTTGGTGCCTGTACCAGTTACTATGTTACTTAGTTACTATGGCTTTGTAATATATCTTGAAATTAGGTAGGTAATGCCTCAAGATGAATTTCTTTTACTGATGCTAGTTTTGGCTTTCTGAGGCCTTCTGCTCTCCAATATGAATTTTTAGATTACTTTTTCTATCTCTGTGAAGAATGTTGCTGGGATTTTTATATTAATTACATTTAATATGCAGTGCTTTAGGTAGGATGCTCATTTTCACAATATTCATTCTTCCAAACCATGAGCATGGGAGGTCTTTATATCTTCTTATATTCTCCTCAATTTCTTCTTTAAGTGATTCTGTGTTTCTTTGTATAGCTCTTTCAGTTCCTTGGTTAGTGATATTACAAGGCATTTAATTTTTTTGTGGCTTCAGAAAGTGGGATAGTGTCACTTGTTTCATTCTGCATGTTTATTGTTGGTTTATTGAAAGGCTACAGATCTTCTGTATTGATTTTGTATTCTGACATATTACTGAAGGAATTTATCAACTTTTGAAGTTTTTTTTGGTGGAATCTTTTGAGTCACTTATATATAAAATCATTTCATCAGCAAATAAGGTTAGTTTGAGTTCTTCCTTGCCAATTTGTATCCTTTTTATTTGTTTCTCCTGTCTCATTGCTTGAGCTAAGAATTAAAGATCTATTTTGAAAAGTAATGGTGAGAGTGGACATCCCTGTCTTGTCCCAGATCTTATTGGGAATGCCTCAAGTTTTCCCCATTTAGTATGATCTGGGCCTTCAATTAATTATAAATATCCTCTATTCTGTTGAGATATTTTCCCTCCATCCCTAGCCTGCCCAGTATTTTTAATAATAGAGGGGTATTGTATGTTGTCAAAGGCTGTTTATGCATCTATAGAAAAAAATCATGTGATTCTTGTGTTTAAGTTTATGTTGTGAATAACATTTATCAATTTTCATATGTTGAACTATCCTGGCATCCCTTGAATGAAACCTACTTGATCAACGTGGATGATACCTCTGATGTGCTCTTTAGTTTGGTTTGCAAGGACCTTATTAAGAATTTTTATGGATATTGTATTTTTTTTTTTCTATTCTTGTTGGATGGCCATCTATGTTAGGTAGTAGAAAAATTTTGGCCTCATAGAAGGAGTTGGGGAATTTTCCCACTTTTTAAATTGTGCAAAATAATTTGAGAAGAAGTAGTGTTAGTTGTTGAATGATGGTTTGGTATAACTCAGTGGAGAATACAACTGGGCCTGGACTTATTTTGTTAGGAGGTTTTAAAATGCTTTCTCAATTTTGTTATAAGTAATGTTTTTGTATTATAAGTCTATTAGTTCTGGATTTAGTTTGGGAAGGTGATATGAGTCAAGAAATTCATCCATTTCTTCCATATTTTCCAATTTTATAGAATACAGGTTTTTGTAATGTGCCCAAATGGTTCTTCCGATTTCATTGGTAGCATTTGTGATGTCTCCATTATCATTTCTATTCTTATTGATTTGAGTATTTTCTTTTTACTTCTTCTTTTTCTTTTCATTCTCTCTCTCTCTTTCTCTCTCTCTCTTTCTTTTTTGGAGGTAGGATCACACTCTAACCCAGACTATGTAGTTTCAGGTTGGCCTCAAACTCACAATGATCCTCCTACCTCTGCCCTCCAACCTCCACCAAGTACTGGGATTACAGTCATGCACCAGTGGTTTATCTATCTTGTTTATTCAAAGAACCAGCTTTATTTCTTCATTTTTAAAATTGTTTTCTTTATTCCGATTTGTTGACTTCTGCTTTGAGCTTGATAATTTCTTTCCATCTGCTACATTTGTTCTTAGATTGCTGTTTTCTTTCCAGCACCTACAAATTGAGATCTCTCTGTTTTTGTAATCATGGCATTTAGTGCTATACACCTCCCTCTTTGAACTGCCTTCATTGTGTCCCATAGGTTTTGATATGTTATGTTTTTACTGTCATTGAGTTCAATAAATTTATGGATTTCCTTTCTGACTTCTTCCACAACCCATTCATTATTTAATAGTGAGTTGAGTTGATCAGTCTCCAGGTGTTATTCTAAGTGTTTTCTATTATTACTGCTGTTGATGTCTAGCTCTAATGTATTGTGGTCAGATATACTGCAGGAGATTACATCCTTTTTTTTTTTATTTATGGCAATATGCTTTTTGTCCTAATATATGTTCTAATTTGGAGAAAATTCCATGAGCTGCTGAGAAGCATGGATATTCAGTGTAATTAGAGTGGAATATCCTGTAGATGTTTGTTAAATCCATTTGATCTATAGTATTGTTTAGATCCATTGTTTCTCTGTTTATTTTCTGTTTTGAGGAACTATCTGTTGATAACGGGTTATTAAAATTCCCTACCATTATTCTACTGGCATATAGATCTAGTTTTATATAGTAAATTTTACTTTATATAATTAGATGGTGCTGTGTTTGGAGCATCTAAGGTTAGGATTTTAATATCCTTTTGTTGGATTGTTCCTTTAATGGGTATGAGGTGTCTTTTTTTTCTCTTTTGATTACTTTTGGTACAAGATTGATTTTGTCTAAAATTAGTATAGCCACTCCTTGTGTCTTGTTTCCCTTTGTTTGGGATATCTTTTTCCATCTTTTCATCGTTAGATGGTGTTTATTTCTAATTATAAGGTGGGTTTCTGGTAGACAGCAGATAGATGGGTCCAGCTTTCCAATCCAGACTGTTAATCTATGTCTTTTGATTAGAGTGTTCAGCCCATTAACATTCAGGCTATAACTATGAGATCTGAGTTAATTCCTATCATGTTCAAAGTTTTGTGGACTTTGGTCTTTTCTTGGACTTTGCAAGCTTTTTGTCTGTTCTAGTTTTGATTGTTTCTTTTCTTTCCTCATGTTCATGTTGTTTTCACTCCTCAGTGTAGAGTATTCTGTGCAGTAGTCTTGCTAGGGCTGTATTGGTCCTTATGTAATTATACAGATGGTTTATATTTTGAAGGGTTTTTCTTTCCTCTTCTATTATGAGAGATAATTTTGCTTAGTACAGTAGTTTAGTTGGCAGCCATTGTCATGTAATTTTTGAAATTCTCCATTCCAGGTTCTTCTGGCTTTAAGAGTTTCCATTAAAAAGTCTGAGGTAATTCTGATGGACTATCTTCTCTTCTCATTTTCTGTGTTTAGTGTTTTGATTATTATGTGATGTGGGTGTTTCTTCTCTGGTCTTGTCTTTTGGTGTTCTATGAACCTCCTGTACCAGTATCTTTCCCTTTAGTAAAGTTGGACATTTTTTCTTCAGTAATTTTGTTGAAGATATTCTGTATTCCTTTGGCTTTCATTTCTTCCCTTTCTGTATGTCTATGATCTGAATATTAGGTCTTTTGTAAGATTTCCAATATTTCTCTCAGTTTCTGTTCATACATTTTTTGAACTTGACAATGTTTTCTGACTCTCAGTCTAATTCTTCTGTCCTGCCCATGAGTTCCAATATTCCGTCCTTCTTGTTTTCTACTCTTCTGGTGAGGATATCTTGGGATCCTATTAAGAGAGTTATTTTATTTTTGATTTGTATTTTTCTTCAGTGTTTCTATCTCTTGGTTAAATTACATTTTTATTTCTTGATTTGACCTTTTTGTCCAGTTTGATAAATTGACTCTTGGAGTTAATTCCTGCATTTAGATATGTCCTTGCTGAGCTTGTTTCATTGGCCCATGAGCTCATTTATTTGCTGATAGTTCTCAAATTACTTTAGCCTTCTGATGATCTGTTTTTGATTGTCTCCAATTTTACTAAGCAATTTATGGAGTACGGTGTCCTGATTCTTTTTGGTTTCTTCCAGCCATTGATTGAGTTCTTTTTGTTGATTATCTTCCATTTTCTTCATCCATCCTTTGATGTCTTTTTGTTGTATTTTTTTTTTCAATTCATTGAAACTACCATTCATTTGTAATTTAAATTACATTTTACTAGTTTTCTACCATTTCCTTCAGCCACTCTTGGAGTTCCTGTTTGTTTACATATTGTCCAATTTTTTACCTAATCGACCAGCCATTTGTCTATTGTTATATTTATTTATTTTTTTAATGCTTGCTGAGGTTTCATTTTAGGTTTCTGTGTCTTTGGTTTTCTTTAATCTTTCACTGGAGACTTCCACTGTGGGACTAGGTAATCTTGGTAGGGATCCCTTTGTTTAGGGTAGTGTGTTTCCTGTTTGAGTCTCCTCAGTGGCTATGGATATCTCACTGGAGGAAGTTCTCAGGTTAGTAATGAGAGCCTCACTCATATTTAATCTGCAACTTCCTTTAATGTTTGCTGACAAATGTGATGATGGTGACTTGTTTCTAGGTACTTGGCTTTATTTCTTGTTGTACTGGTGGGATATGCTTCTCCCTGGCATTTGGTGCCATTTGTAAATATGCAGGTTTCCTAACAGAGACTGACAGCAACATTGATCAAAGAGGGACATTCATTTAGAATACTTTTTCATGGGCATATTCTTTCCTTTTACCAAAGAAGAATAGAAGCCTCCCTCTAGGATTTATGTTCCCCCAACTGTTAGGCTTGGTTCTCAGTACCAGGCATCAACTCCCTCCCACTGAATGGTCCTCATATGTAATCAGAGAGCAGTCCATTACCCCCATAGCCTATGTGCTACCACTGCATTAGTATGTACATCTTCCCTGTCTGGTTGACTTTGTATCTTGCTCCATCCACTGCTTGTTCATACTGTTGGTGACCTTTATTCCCCAGAAGCACTTTCCAGCACAATGAAAGACTGTAGAGAACTGGTTTACTTCTCAGTTCCAGAATGATATCTCAATATCCCGTGACCGCAACCTGTGGCAACTTTAGCAATAGGAACTTGTCATTTAGATTTGGTGGGTAACAAAGTGCTTTGGCAATGTCCTGCAATGTGTATTGGGCCTCACGCGCCTCCCTAACCAATAGCTTTTGTGAAGGGTAACCCACTTCTGACACTGGGGTTTACTAGCAAGAGACTATGGTTTTAGGGTAAAATTTTCTCTACATCTTCTCTGTGCTTCTGCCCAAACTGGTCCCGGTGTTTCCCTCTTACTAAGAGTGCCATAACTTTCAATTAGCTTAGAAAGAGAAAGTTTTAAATGGTACTGATTCATGCTATCTTTAGCTTTGTGTATTTTCCTAGTGCACTGCCTCCCTTAGCTCAGACTCTTCTTCCCCCAATAATTTGCCCTTCCACTTGTCTGTCAAGTATTCCCTTCTCAGAACCCCTCCTGATTCATCTTTCCCAAAGCTTCATTTCTGCTTCCTTAACAACACAAATTCCAAGAATTTTACTGATATTTTTGCCTCTAATTTTTTCATAGCTATGATAGATTTCTTGTTGTGTCTCTAGTTTTTCCATTAGTGTAATGCTGGTGTCATAAAAGGAGTTAAGAGAGATATTCCTTGCTTTTAAATTTTGTGAAATAACTTAGGAAGCAATAGGCTTTAGTTCTTCTATAAAGTTTTGGTAAAATTCAGCAGTGAATCCATCTGATCATTTTCTTTTTTCTTTTTTGTTTAGAAGACATAAAAATATTTGTATTTATTTGAGGGAGAGGAAGAGAGAGAGAGAGGGAGAGAGCGACCACACCAGGACTTCCAGCCACTGGAAATGAACTACAGACACATGTGCTACCTTGTGCATCTGACTTATGTGGGTCCTGGAGAATCAAACCTGGGACCTTCAGTTTTGCAGGCAAGCTCCTTAACTGCTGAGCCATCTCTCCAGCTCTGGATGACTTTCAATTACTATTTCAATCTCATTAGATATTATAATTCTATTCATGTAATTATTTGCTTCCAGCTTAATTTTCGTGGGATATTTCAGTCAAGAAATTAATCCTTTTATTTTACATTTTATAATTTTATGGAATATTAGTTTCACAAATATGACCTAATGATTTCCCCAATTTTATTAGTATCTGTAATAACATTACTTCTTTCATCTCTAGTCTTATTTGATTATTCCCTCTTTTTTTGTTTGTTTATTTTTTAATTGTTTTTTGTTTGTGTTTTTTGAGTTAGAGTCTCACTCTACCCCCAGCTGACCCGGAATTCACTATGTAGTCTCAGGGTGGTCTCGAACTCACGGCAATCCTCCTACTTCTACCTCCCAAATGCTGGGATTAAAGGCATGTGCCACCACGCCCTGCCCTCTTTTTTTCTTTTCATGAGTTTTTTTTCTTTTCATATTTTTTTTCAAAGTGCCAGCTCATTTCTTCATCATTTTACTTCATTTCAACCTCTTTTATTTCTGCCCCAATCTTTCTTCTTATTTTTTTTTTCCTGTCTGTCATTTTGGGGTTTAGATTGTTCTTGCTTCTTCATAGGTTTCAGAACATTTTTTTTTAATCTTTTTATTAGATAATTCTCTACTTTTGTAATGTAGGCATTAACAGGATTAAACTTCCATCTTGGAACTTTCTTTACTGTGTCTCACAAATTTTGATATGTTGTGTTTTTATCCTCATCAAGTTCTAGGACTTTTTAAAACAAACTATCTTTCTTGATTTCTTCACTGACCCATTTATTGTTCAACAGTGTTGTTGAATCTCCTGGAGTTTGCCTGTTTGTTATTGTTGTTGTTTCTCTTGTTGATTGATAGCTTTATTGCCTTGTTGTCAGATATAATACAGGCAGTTATGTCAATTTTCCTGAATTTCTGCAGAGTTGCTTTACGTCCTAATGTACGATCTATTTTAGAGAAGCTTCCATGAACTGTTAAGAAGCATAGACAATCTGTTGAGTTTGGCTTCAATGTTCTGTAGATATCTAGTAAGATCATTTTATTTATACTGTCATTTAGCTCCATTGTTTATTTTTTCCACTTAGATGATACTGACATATTAAAAGCACCCATCATTCTTGTGTTGTGAATTGTTTCAGAGTTAATGCCTGACAGATTTTCCTTTATAAAATTTAATAAACCTATGTTTATTAGAAGTGTTTATAATTATAATATTTTCTTGGTGATTTGTTCACTTAATGAGTAGAAACTGGCATTTTATCTCTTTAGATTACTTTTGGTTTAAAATCCATTTTGCCAGACATGAGTATAGCCTCACTCTCTTTATTTCCTATTTTTATTTACTTGGAATATATTTTTCCATCCTTTCACCTTAAGGTGAAATCTATCTTTAATGGTAAGGTAGGTTTCTTGAAGACAGCTAATGGATGGATGCAGGTTTCTGATCCAGCCTGTTAAATGGTGTCATTTGAGTGGGGAGTTTAGTCCATTGATATTCAGTTATACTGAGAGGTGTGGGTCAGACTTATGGAATTTGGTGTGTTGATCATAATTTGCTTTCACATCTGTTTTAGTTTTTGCTATTGTTTTCTCACTCCTCTTCAGTATGTTTAATCTATTCAGCATGTAGTATTTCATGTAGTTCTCAGTAGGACTGGATTAGTGCTCATATATTCATGAAGTTGGCTTTTATTACGGATTTTTTTTCACTCTCTATTAGGAATAATTTTGCTAGGTATAGTAGTTTGGGAGACAGCCATGGTCTTTTAAAATTACCACATTTCAAGTCTTTCTGGCTTTTAGAATGTCTACTCAATATAATTCTGATTGGCTTACATTTGTTGGTGAGGAGCTATTGTACTCTTGCAGCTTCATGTACTCTCTTTTTGTGTTCTGTGTTTAGTGTATTAACTACAAAGGGACATGGGGAATTCTTTTTCTGATCTTGTCTATTTCATCTTCTGTGTGCCTCCTGTACATGTTTGAGCCTCCTTTTATAAGATTTTTTTTTTCTTTTTTAATTGTATTAAATATATGCTCCGTAGTACTGGCCTATAGTTTTTACCCTTTTTGTATATCCATGATTTAAATATTTGGTCATTTAAAAGTGTCCCACTTTTCCCCCATGTTCTGTTCATAAGTTTTTGATTACTATTTAGACTTGTCATTGATTTTTTTCATCCAGATCAAGTTTCTTTGTTTTGTCCTCCAACCTGGATAGTTTGTCCTCCTCATGACCTATTCTGTTGGTGATGCTTTCTTGAGAGTATTTCACATGAGTTATCACATATTTGTTTTCCTTTAGGTCTTCTTCAGAATCTCCATCTCTTTATTGTGTTCCTGCATTTGATCATGACCTCTTTGAGGTCATTTATGCTGTCTATTGAATTCTTTATGTTGATTCTCCTCTATTTCATTCAGTGTTTTATTAAGTTCTTTTTACTTTTCTTCCATTGTATTCAACCATGTATTGAGTTATTTTTGTTTTTCTTAATTTCGTTCAACCATTTGTTAATGGCCTCATTAAGTTTGTTGACTATGCTTATCATAATTTCATTCTGGATTTCTTGTATAGAGTTTCCTCTAAGTAGCTTTCTCTGGAAGCTTCCTCTGTGGGGTAGACATTCTTAATGGGAATATCTTGTCTTATTTTTTTGTAATTTGTTTTGCATTGAGATTTGTCCATCTTTAAGTAGTCCTTAGCTGGGAATACAGCAACAGAAGCTTTTGGTGGAGCCTGTATTCAATGGCATGGCCAGAGTTGATCCATGTTGACATTGAATGGTTATCTATGCGCAAGTGTTGGCTGGACACACTGGAAGCTAAATAGGCTCCTTGTCCTATTTGCAGTTTTCACATGGGTCCAGGCTAGGGAAATATGACTACTCGAGGGTCTTTATTTAAGGTGGAATATGCAGGTAGGCCAGGGAGTGAGGTCAAAGATAAATGGGTCTGAGACATAATCTGAGTGAGCAGATTCTGGCGTGTACCTATGGGAATGAAGGTGTCCAGTGTTGTGGGGTAGGGATAGTATTCACCTGGACCATTGGTGGCCTGCTTTGTGCTAAGACTGAGGAAAGAAGTTGGGGATTGCAGTCAGCGCACTTGTTCCTTGGGCACATGCTAGAGGGAGAGAGGTAAGTGTTTTAATTAGTTATTGAAGAAGCAAATTTAATAATGGTGTCATTAGTTTTATAAATTCTTTCTCCCCTCCATCCTTTATGCTTGTCCCCTCTAGTTTCTTCCATTGCTTTATTTTGTCCCTCTTCTTACATGTCTACTACCCCTCTCTTGTTTGGATCCCTCCCCTCTTCTTTCTCTAATATTCATTTTAGATTCCCAAGTGCTATTACTAATGCTTACTACAACTTATAAATAAAGTATTCCATGTTATAATCAGTATATGAGAAAGAACATGCAGCATTTGTATTTCTCAGCATGAGTAATCTCACTAATGTAAATTTTTACAGGTCCTTCTATTTTCCTAGGAGCAATTTTTTAATTGTATAGTTTATTTTTTAAATGACTTAATTTTTTTTTTATTTATTGAGAGAGAGAGGGAGGGAGGGAGAAAAAGAGAAAGAGAGAGACAAAGTAAGAGGCTGATAGAGAGAATGGGCATGCCAGAGCCTCTAGCCACTGCAAACAAACTCTAGATGCATATACCACCTTGTGGATACATGAGAATCAAGACAGGCTCCTTTTGTTTCTCAGGCAAGAGCCTTAATTGCTAAGCCATCTCTCCAGCCCTCCTACCAATTTTTTATTTTTAGCTTCATTTTTTCTTATAGCTGAGCAGAATCCCTTGTGTATATATACAACATCTTAATTTTATATTCCATTTCCTAGCTACTGTGAATAAGAAAGACACCACAGGCTGTGGTCATAGTTCCTTAAATTATCAAGTTGGAACTGAGATGGATGCCAGCTCCCTGCCACCTAGCTGTCATCATGCTTGGAAGTACTAAGCAAGCTGCTGGGGGACAAAAGTCACCAACAGTTTGAAGAAGCAATGGCTCCTGTAACATACAAAATCAACCAGCCAGGCAACAGTGCAATACTGGCATGTCAATTGTGGTCATAATCAGTTGTTATGTGATTGGATATGAGCCCCACTTATTGGGAGGGAATTCATGCTTGATACTGACAAACAAATCAGATATCTATGGCTTGGAAGGTCATAGGCAATAAAGGGAAGTTTATAGTGTTCTCTTGACAAATGGAAAGATTATGTCCATAAAATTTATTTATTTTTTATCCACTTTGATCCATCTGACTCTCAATGTTTTTCTAGAGAACCTGCATTTAACAGTTGGTGGTGAATACTGGGGATATCCAAGACCAATCAGAATAAGAAGAGAAATCACAGTGACTCGCATGAAATGGATCATCAGTATCGAACCAAACCAGGATCCATGCAGCACTTCAGAGAAATAGGGAAACCAAATATGGCTAGTGATATAACCTTCTCCAAGGAGATGGTGGTAGACACTGAAGAAACTCAAACTAATCAAAGCAAAAAATATGAGGCTGCTGAGAGCTCACCACTAAAGTGGACTTCTGACCCAGTCTCCAAGAATTAGAAATATTGCCAAAGAAGGCATGGAAAGAATGTGAGACCCATGCAGTGGAAAGATTTACTGTAAGACACTTTCCTCCATACAGAAACTGACTGCTGTAACTGTGATGTCACATTGACTACCCATACCCCATTGAAGAAAGATTTCAGGGCAATGTCAACAATGAATAGGGGCATAAGAGGATAAGCTGATAGGAATATGACCAATTTGCAATATGTTCATATATGAAAGGTTCCAATAAAATGCAAATATTGAGAATGGCACTTAGACTCCTACTTATTGGGACCTATTATGCATCCATAGTAATTTAAAGTGATGGTATTATTGCCAGTGTAGAAAGACAGACAGAAAAACAGTTAGATAGATGAATGATAATCAATCATCAAAATGTAAAGCTGGTCCTACAGTGTCTCATGTGATTTTGTAAGTAAGGATGGTGTTCAAGGTCACTGCTTGCTGAGAACTGAAGGTGGCCCTAAGGCTTGGGTCTTATAGATTTAATTTTAATTTTGTTAGAGAGAGAAATAATCAAACCCCAGATGCTTGTACCACCTAGTGGGCATAAATTTAAAATTAGAATAACTTTGACCATCCCACACTATGAAAAGGAGGGGCTTGAAGGTCATGATGTAAAGAAGGAATATGCTAATTTGTGGAAATATCATGAAATCCTTATGGAGCTTTCTAAGTGCTTGAGAGTCACAGGGTAAGCGATCAGTTGTCACTCAAGGTCTTATAGTATGAAGAAATGATGTTGAAATTTGCCTCAAGGGTGACTGGCTTCTAGTGAGGATTCTTAAGATGGGAGTAAGTTATAGGATTATAAATGATGTGAAGTACTTTTATATTTATCTCAAAGCATGTCAGTGCATTCTCATTTCTAGACAACAGATTGGGAGGAGATTATCAGAACATTCTCAATATTAATTTTGAGTACTGGGATGCTTCTATTTTGTTTTTTCAGATTTATGTTTTTTAGACAGGGTCTTGCTATTATATAACTCAGGAGAACTTAAAATTCTGCATATCCCAGGCTGACTTTAACCTTGGAATATGTCTACCTCCATCTATAAAATGGTAGGATTATACACATGCAGCATCACACCTGACACTTTAAAAAAAGTCTTAGCTTTTTAAATGATATTTTATTGACATGTGTTATTATTTTGAACAATAATTTTAAAGTAGAATTAAGCTTTCTGATATAACCTAATAATAGGAAGCATGGAAGAAAGAAAATATATCTCCACTTAATTCAGTGGAAAATTGAAAAAAGTGGCTTTTTATAATTCATTTAGGAAAGTAAAGAAAGTTAAAAGTTATACTCCCTTATCTCTAATTATCTTCCTGTGGGACAAAGTTTCAGTCTATTTACTATCTGAATGTAATGAAAAAGGAGCTTTGGACATAAGAAAAATAAATATAAATTTGTACATATCAGCAAAACTCAGTAGCAAAATACTCAAAAGATTTTGAAATTTATCTAATACAAAACAAGAAGCTATAAAGACAAATAGCAGACTTCTCTTCCATGAACATTTGTCAGTTTTTAAGCACTGATTTATATTAAAAATAGTAACAGGGCTGGAGAGATGGCTTAGCGGTTAAGCGCTTGCCTGTGAAGCCTAAGGACCCCGGTTCGAGGCTCGGTTCCCCAGGTCCCACGTTAGCCAGATGCGCAAGGGGGAGCACGCGTCTGGAGTTCGTTTGCAGAGGCCGGAAGCCCTGGCGCGCCCATTCTCTCTCTCTCCCTCTATCTGTCTTTCTCTCTGTGTCTGTTGCTCTCAAATAAATAAATAAAAAATTAAAAAAAAATAGTAACAAAGCAAAACTATTTTCCTATGCACTATGGCACAGATTTTTTTGTACTATTGTCACTACTTTAGTCAAATGTATGAACTACAATAGATATTATATTTTAATAACATGCAGCGTTATAAAATCTAGTCTAGAAAGATCTTGATATTTTTAACAGTCATGTTCTAAAATATAGCATTAAAATATTAATAGTAATGATAATACACATTACTATTAATTAGGGAAAATTAAAACATTACAAAGAGTTGCTTAATAAACATGAATCATAAAAGTATTCAGGGTTAATGACAAATGAGTTTTATGTTTCAACTTTACTTTCCCAAAGATAAAGATAATGTCAGTTTTAAAAGCATGAAAAACAAAGGTTAAGTAATTCCTTATTTTTCTGCATGCTCATGTCATTACAAATCAGTGATGCCTTCCTCAAATTGTCAGCAACCAGGTTCATTGATCTTTCAGTCAGTTTCTAAAAGCAGAAATTTACAGTGATGTTCAGTTAGTACTACAAGCTACAAATACACTGCCTAAAGGTCTGTTTTTGTAAAGAAAATTTTCAATTAGTAAAAGCCGTGGGTATCCACTTTCATAAGGAAGAAAGAGAACTTCCCTATAAATCTTTGATCTTTTTCTGCTGCATCACGTTTCCATGAAAGAAAATTGTAGTGCTCCTGCTTAGAAAGCTTCTACAAAAAAATTAATTTTCCAGCCTGCAAGATTAAAGACCTAAAAATTTTTTTCAAATAATACTGCAATAATAAAATGTTAAATTTACTTCATCCATCTAGATATTTTCTAGATGAAATTTGTTAAGAACTAATAACATGAGTAACAAAAAATTATTTTCTTTTGCTTTTTACATTGATAATGCCAGCATTTCATGGACTTGCACTGGGGGATCTGTCCTTATGATTTTTCTTTGTTGTAGCAACATGTTATGCTTTTAGAAGTTCCTTGGTTTAAAAAATCCTTGAGAAATGATTTTCATCTCTTGCCTTCCTAATAAGGAATGATAACTTTGTGGAAACAAAGAAGGCCCGTAGATTTCACTGTGCACTTCTATATTCTATTCTTCTCTCCTCTTCTCTTCTCTTCTCTCCTCTTCTCTTCTCTTCTCTTCTCTTCTCTTCTCTTCTCTTCTCTTCTCTTCTCTTCTCTTCTCTTCTCTTCTCTTCTCTTCTCTTCTTATTTATTTATTAGCAAGGAGAGAAAGTGAGTATAGTCATGCAATGGTCTCTTGCCTCTGCAAATGTACTTCAGATACACACACCATTTTGTGTATATGGCTTTACATGGGTGCTAGGAAATCTAACTCAGACCATTAGGTTTATATCTCAACACAAAAAAGTTGTTACTATGGCTTTGTAATATAACTTTAGATAAGGTATTGTGAAACCACCTGAGGTGTTTCTTTTGCTGAGGATATGTTTGGTTATCTGAGGACTGCTGCCAATTTATATGAAGTTTAACTTTATTTTTCTCTATCTTTTTGAAGAATGATAAAGGAATTTTTATTGATATGACATTAAATCTGTATAGTGTTTTTGGTAAAATTGCCACTTTTATAATACTAATTCTACCTATCTAGGAGTAGGGAAGGTCTTTGCCTGTTCTCAACTCCTCAATTTCTTTCAAATGTGTCTTTATGTTTTCATTATATAGATCTTACACATTCTTTGTTAGTGTTATTCCAAGGCATTTAAATTATTTGTGACTATTGAAAATGGGACAGCCTTATTGATTTCTTTCTCTGTATATTTGTGTTTTGCATATAAAAAGGCTACTGATTTTTGTATGTTGATTTTGTATCCTGCCACTTTACTAAAGGAATTAATCATCTTTAGGAGCTTTGAGATGGAGATCATGCCATCTGCAACTAAAGGTAGTTTTACTTCTTCCTTCCCAATTCCTATGCCTTTTATTTCTTTCTCCTGTCTTGCTGCTTGGGATACAACTGCTAGTTCTATGTTGAAGAACAGTGATGAGAGTGGGCACCCCCATCTTCTTCCTGATCTCAGTGGGAACTCCTTGAGTCTTTCCCTATTAAGGATTATTTGAGTTTAGGTGCTTTCTGTATCACTTTTATTGTGGTGAGATATAAACTGCCCATGCCTATTCTCTCCATCTGTTTTACTATGAAGTGATTTTGTAATTTTTTCAAAGGCCTTCCCTGCATCAATTGAAATGATACTGTGGTTCTTGTGATTGTTTATTATGTGGTGTGTTATGTTGACTGATTTCTATATATGGAACCATCCCTGGGATGAATCCTGTTTAATGAAGTTACAAAATGCTTTTGATGTGTTTTTGAATTCAGTTTATGAGGATTTATGTCAGGATCTTTGCATCTAGGTTCATCAGAGATGTAGGCTTATTAGTACTGCCTTCATGGAATACATTTGGATGCATCCTTTCTATTTTCATTCTAAGAAATAGTTTGATGGGCATTGGTTTCAATTCTTCAAATGACTGACAGAAACTAATTGTAGATCTTCTTCTTCATGGTATTCCCCTCTCCAAGAGACTTTTTAATACAATTTCAATCTCAATGATTATTATTGATTTACATAGATCTTTTATACCTTCATGATTAAATTTTGCCATGCTATATGTCTTAAGGAATTTATCTAATACTTCTGGATTTTACAGTTCACTGGCATGCAATTGTTCAAAATGTTACCTAACAGTCCTGTAGACTTAAGTGATGTCTGTTGTAAAATCCCTGTTTTCTTTTATTACTTGGGGTCTTTTTTCCATCTTTCTTATTTTGTCAAATTTTGGTTATATTTTCAAATAACGTGTTTTCTCATTGATTCTTTTATTTTTCTTTTAGTTTCTTTAATTTATTTCACTTCAGAGAGCATGAGAGAAACAGAGAGAGAGAAAAAAGAGAGAGAGAATTGGCATGAAAAAGGTTCAGCCACTTCAATCGAACTCCAGATGCTGTGCCACCTAGTGGGCATGTGTGACCTCGTGGTTTCCTCACCTTTGTGTGTCTGGCTAATGTGGGATCTGGAGAGTAGAACATGGCTCCTTAGGCTTCACAGGCAAGTGTCTTAACCATTAAGCCATCTCTTTAGGTCACAACTTAGTCTTTTATTTGACTAGAGCTTTCCATTTGCAAAAAAAAAGTCACAATGAAATTTGTAGGAAAATGGGTAGACTTAGAACAGATCATACTTCACAAACACACAGAATCACAGAAAGGCAAACACCGCATATTCTCCCTCATTTGTGGTTCCTATTCTGGATGAGCTTACGTTGCTGGCATACCACATAGGCAACTTGAGGACCAAACAATAGGGATGGATGGGTGGAGTGTAGGGGGTGTGCAATGAGAAGGACAAGGGAGTATGGTGGGACATAAGTACAAAACTAAACCCAAAATAAATGGTTACCATAGATACCTTTCTATTTTAAGGAGATTAAAGACATAGACCTCAACAGGAGTATAGGGGAAGCACCCAAAAAGAAGGTCTCTGGAGAGTGTGAGATGAAGCATAATCTTAAGAAGTTTTGGCTCTGACCTGTAACATGCAGTACCAGGAATAGATGCTACCCACATTTAATTGTTGATAGGAGAGACCTTCGAGGTCCCAACCCAAGACAGGCTTCTGTCAAAGCACTTAATTACCCCCTTGAGGTAAAAGGTAATACCCTATTGCTGAAGACACCATATGCTGTTGGCACAGAGAATGGAAAGACCTGGCTGAAATCCAGAAGAGATCCAGTCCCCAAACAACCTGTCTAGTGCTGAAAATTACTACATGAGCTACTGAGGGAAAGTGCAAAATAATGGGTGTAAGCAAGCAGGGGTCTAAGATATTCAGAAACAACCAGCCTGACAAGAAGTACATACCAGGGCAATGGTGGCACACAACCTTGGTGGGTACCCAATGGTTTTCTGAGGATACTCTGTGCATACCAAAGCAGAAATCCAGAGGCTCCTAAGAACTCACCACTGAAGTAAAATTAAACCCACCAATGAAGGATCAGGGAATTTTTTGGAAGGCAGTGGAAAGGGGATATCATGTCCAGGGGCATTGCCTCTGCCAAGTAATTGATGGCTGCTCCCACAAGGCATAACCTACAACCCCAAAGCAAATATCAGCAACTGCACTGAGGAGGGCCCCCTACAGAATAGGGGTATGGGGGAAGATGGTACCAACACATGATGTATCCATACAAAGTTTGTTTCTAATTTAAAAAGAAAGAAAATTATATATTATATTGTTCTTGGTGAAAATAGATACAAATATCTTCAAAAATGGTTTATAATTAAGCAGCATATTATAAGGTTCCTATATTGTGAACAAAACCTAGTTGTTTGGTTCTAGAAATACAATGATGGTTCCATATATGTCAGTCAATAAATGTAATACCCCAACAGAATCAAAGATAAAAATAATATGATCATCTCAACTAAGTTCAACATCACTAGTTATAGAAATCCTGAATAAATTAGGTAGAAGATTGTACCATGCCAGGCATGGTGGTGCATGCCTTTAATCCCAGAACTCAGGTGGAAGATGTAGGAGGATTGCTGTGATTTGTATGCCAGACTGAAACTATGTAGTGACTTCTAGGTCAGCCTAGGCTATAGTGGAACCCTACTCAAAAATAAAATAAAAGAACAATTACACCGTAAAACCTAAAGGTTATATACTCTATAGTGAATATTATTCATCATGCCTTAAAAATATTGAAGAAAAGCAGGTCATATATTAATATACAAAACTAGCACTAAGCATGGTTGTGCACACCTTTAATTCCAGCATCTGGCATGCAGAGATAGGAGGATTGCTGTGAATTCAAGGTGACCCTGAGTCTACATAGTGAATTCCAGGTCAGCCTGGGCTAGAGTAAAATGCTACCTTGATAAATCAAAACAACAACAAAGACAAAGAACTAGCAATTTTTCTATATGCAATTAATGGACATATTTAAAAATAGGAAATCAAGCTTCCAATGGCCTAAAACAACAACAGCAAAAATATAACACTCTAGGAATAAACTCAAGTAGATGATGAAATATACAATGAAAATGATGAAATGAGATAGACATCAAAGGATACAAAGACCTCCTATAGTCTTTGAAAAAGATAATTGAAATTACAAAATGCTTACCATCCCAAAATGATCTACAGACCTAATATAATTCTCCTCAATATGTAAATGAAATTCTTCACACAATCTCAAAAGGTCACAAAGAGTAAGTAGGAAGAAGAAAGGGTTCAGTAGAAGGGAGAAGGGGGAGGTAAAAAGAAAGTAATGGGAGTGGATTATGATCAAAGTATATTACATACATATATAAAAATTGTCAATAAAACCTACAAAGAAGTACAAAAGACTAAGTCATCTTAACAGTTTGAGTAAACAAATGCTAAAGGTATTACAATATCTAACTACAAAATATACTACAGATTCACAGTAACAAAATCAGCATGACACTGGCACAAAACCAGACATGTAGACTAATGAAGAAAAGACCCAGAAATGAATTCATGAAGCTTCAGGCAAACTGTTTCTCAACAACCATTAGGAAAATATGCTGCAAAAAATAAAAAAAGATATCCATTTCAGCAAGTGATGCTGGAAAAACTATACATGTACATGTAGATGTCTATCAACCCACAAAAAAATCTATTCAAAGTGGATCAAAGACCTTAATGTAACAACTGAGCCTTTGAAACAGCCAAAAGCAAGCATGTGAAAAATGCTAAGATATAAGCATAAGCAATGATTTCCTGAACAGATCACTAATTGCTTAAGAAATAAAACATGAATTGACAGGTATGGTTACATTAAATTCTTAAAAATCCTCACCCAAAAGGAAACAATAAATAAAGCAAAGATATTAAGAATGTGAGAAATTCTTTGCCATTCTTTCAACCTGATAGAGCTCTCAGAACCAGGATTTATAAGGAACTCAAACAACTGGGGTTGGAACAGTGGTTTAGCACTTAAGGCACTTGCCTACAAAGCCTAAAGAGCCAGGTTTGATTCCCAAGTACACACATAAGCCAGATGCACAATGTAGCACATGCATCTGGAGTTCGTTTGCAGTGGCTTGAGGCCCTGGCACATCCATTCTCATCTTCTCTCTCCCTCTTCTCACTCTGCCTCTTTTGTTCTCTAAAATAAATAAATAAATATTTTTAAAAGATATCAAAAAATTGAAAGAATATGCAAACCAATCAGTAAACAAGCAAATGGTCTTTATATAAATCTCTCGACCAAGTAGGCTTTATCCCAGAGATGCAGGGATGGTTCAACATACGCAAATCTATAAATGTAATACATTACATAAACGGGTTGAAGGACAAAAATCACATGATCATCTCATTAGATGCAGAGAAAGCATTTGACAAAATCCAACATCCCTTCATGATAAAAGTCCTACAGAGACTGGGAATAGAAGGAACATATCTCAATATAATAAAGGCTATTTATGACAAGCCTACAGCCAACATATTACTAAATGGGGAAAAACTGGAAGCTTTTCCACTAAAATCAGGAACAAGACAAGGGTGTCCACTGTCCCCACTTCTATTTAATATAGTTTTGAAAGTCTTAGCCATAGCAATAAGGCAAGAGACACACATAAAAGGGATACAAATTGGAAAGGAAGAAATCAAGTTATCATTATTTGTAGATGACATGATTCTATACATAAAGGACCCTAAAGACTCTACTAGCAAGCTGTTAGAGCTGATCAAAACCTACAGCAATGTAGCAGGATACAAAATAAATACACAGAAATCAGTAGCCTTCATATATGCTACCAACAAACACACAGAGGATGAAATCAGAGAATCACTCCCATTCACAATTGCATCAAAAAAAATAAAATACCTTGGAATAAACCTAACCAAGGAAGTAAAGAATCTATACAATGACAACTTTAAAACACTCAAGCGAGAAATTGCAGAAGACACTAGAAAGTGGAGAAACATCCCTTGTTCCTGGATTGGAAGAATCAATATCGTGAAAATGGCAATCTTACCTAAAGCAATCTACACATTTAATGCAATCCCTATCAAAATTCCAAAGGCTTTCTTCATGGAAATAGAAAAAACAATCCAAAATTTCATTTGGAATCACAAAAAACCTCGAATATCTAAAATAATACTGAGCAACAAAAAAGAGGCTGGTGGTATCACCATACCTGATTTTACCCTATACTACAGAGCCATAGTAACAAAAACAGCATGGTACTGGCACAAAAACAGACATGTAGATCAGTGGAACAGAATAGAGGACCCAGATGTAAGCCCAAGTAGCTATAGCCACCTGATATTCAATAAAAATGCCAAAAATACTCATTGGAGAAGAGACAGCCTTTTCAGCAAATGGTGTTTTGAAAACTGGATAAATATCTGCAGAAGGATGAAAATAGATTCTTCTCTCTTGCCATGCACAAGAATTAAGTCCAAATGGATTAAAGACCTTAACATCAGACCGGAAACTTTGAAACTGCTAGAGGTAAAAGTAGGGGAAACCCTTCAACATATTGGTCTTGGCAAAGACTTTCTGAATACAACCCCAATTGCTCAGGCAATAAAACCACAGATTAACCACTGGGACCTAATGAAATTACAAAGATTTTGCACCGCAAAGGACACAGTGAAAAAAGCAAAGAGGCAACCTACAGAATGGGAAAAAATCTTTGCCAGCTATATATCTGATAGAGGATTAATATCTAGGATATACAAAGAACTCAAAAAGTTAAATAATAAGGAATCAAACAAGCCAATCAAAAAATGGGCTAGGGAGCTAAATAGAGAGTTCTCAAAGGAAGAAATATGAATGGCATATAAGCATCTAAAAAAAATGTTCTACGTCACTAGTCATCAGGGAAATGCAGATTAAAACTACATTGAGATTCCATCTCACTCCTGTCAGATTGGCCACCATCATGAAAACAAATGATCATAAATGTTGGCGGGGATGTGGAAAAAAAGGAACCCTTCTGCACTGCTGGTGGGAATGTAATCTGGTCCAGCCATTGTGGAAAACAGTGTGGAGGTTCCTAAAACAGCTAGAGATTGATCTACCATATGACCCAGCTATAGCACTCCTAGACATATATCCAAAGGACTCATCTCATTTCCTTAGAAGTACATGCTCAAACATGTTTATTGCTGCTCAATTTATAATAGCTGGAAAATGGAACCAGCCTAGATGTCCCTCAACAGATGAGTGGATAATGAAGATGTGGTACATTTATACAATGGAGTTCTACTCAGCGGTAAAGAAAAATGAAGTTATGAAATTTGCAGAAAAATGGATGGACCTGGAAAGTCTGATACTAAGTCAGGTAACCCAGGCCCAGAAAGCCAAGCACCACATGCTCTCTCTCATATGTGGATCCTAGCTACAGATGACTGGGCTTCTGTGTGAGAATGAAAATACTTAGTAGCAGAGGCCAGTAAGTTGAAAAGGAGACATAAAGGGTGGAGAAAGGAAGGGAGGAGGATACTTAATAGGTTGATATTGTATATATGTAATTACAATGATTGTAATGGGGAGGTAATATGATGGAGAATGGAATTTCAAATGGGAAAGTGTGGGGGTGGGGAGGGAGGGAATTACCATGGGATATATTTTATAATCATGGAAAATGTTAATAAAAATTAAAAAAAAATCTCTCAAATGAATTATCAATGGTAATAAATGTTTTTTTTTAAATTCAACATTTTTAGACATCAGGGAAATACAAGAAATGTGTCAATATTATCTCTCAGCCCACTGAGTGCTTATTATGAAGAACAAAAATAAATAAAAATGCATGTAAGTATGCTAGAGGATAGGGCCCCTTGTGTATTTTTTGTTGGAGCATAAATGAGTAAAGCCACTATAAAAAAAATCAATACTTCAAAAAAGTTAAGATAGAACTACTCTATGACCAAGTTATATTACTTGGGTGTATAGTACAAGAAAACACAATCTATATACTTAAGAAATACCTCGTACCCTGTACTGTAACACTATTCACCACAGCTAAGCTAGGAATCAGCCTAGATGTCTATCAACAGAAGTGTGGATAAAGAAATGTGAAGCAGAAACATCATGGTGTGTTATTTAACCATAAAGAATGATATCATGACATTCATAAAAAAGCTGATGTAACTACAAATCATTATGCAACACAAAATTGTTCTGCTACAGAAAAACATTTATGTATTCTCTTATATGTGGAAGACTACACAAAGACCAAAAGAATACCTGAAAATACAGCAGGAGCTACTTGGAAAGGAAAGTAGTGAAAGTGAAGAGAGAACAGCATTGTTTGGATGGTGGAATTTACTCTTTTTTAAAAATACATGATTGTGGGCTGGAGGGATTGCTTAATGGTTAAAGCATTTTCCTGAAAAATCTAAGAACCCAGGTTTGATTCCCCAGTACCTATGTATAGTCAGATGCACAAGGTGACATGTGTGTCTGGAGTTCATTTGCAGTGGTCAGAGGCCCTGGCACATGGATTCTTTCTCTGTTTCTCTATCTTTCTTTCTCAAATAAATAAATACAAAATTTAAAAATATGTGGTTGTAAAAAAAGGTGTACAGCAATTATGGTGTCAGTAGAATACAAAAGTGTATCTATGTCAAACTCATACAATTTTCAAGGAAACACTTGCATTAGGAAAAAAAAACTTTAATACTATATTTGTTTATGAGATACATATATATATATATATATATATATATATATATATATATATATATATATATATATATATATATGAGAGAGAGAGTGGGCATGCAAGGTCCTCTAGCCACTGCAAATAAACTCAAGATACATGCACCACCTTATGCATCTGGCTTACATGGGTACTGGGGCACTGAGGCTGGGTCCTTTGGCTTTGTAGGCAAGTGCCTTCATGGTTAAGCCAACTCTCCAACTCTGAAATGATGTTTGACAAGGCTCCACATATGGAGTTAATGGCAGATAGCTCAGGTTGGGAATCTTTGGAGAAGTGGAATGTTGGCTCTGCAAATTAAGCATGGAAAGAAAAACTCCAAAAGGAGCAGTCATTGATGGGTGACCAAACATTGGCAGTGAAGGTGGATATGTGGAGACTAGCAGTGGAAGTAAACAAATTTAGATCTTTTTAAGTCTATTTAACAACAGCAGCAATAGGAACAAAAAACACATATATAGTTAAGGCAGATAGACTATTGAGTTGTATAACAAAAAGTTTCTGTCAGCAATCCTTTCACTGAGTCCTCCGTCATTTCTGGGTTCAGCGATGGCTGGCAAATGCACTAGTACAAGCCACTTCTTGGTGGGCTTGGCGTCAAGCCAGCAGTAATGCTTACTTTTTAAACCATGAAATGTACTTGGCCTTCTTCACTTACTAAGAAAAGAATCAAGAGGAAAACTGAGTTGGTACCCTTGGATTCATTTAGAGAACACAGATGATGATTTGCCAATGCTGTGTCTTACTTAACTTTCTTATGAAGTTGGATGACAGGATGTTTATTTGTTGTTGTTGTTATTGTTTGTTTGTTTGTTTGTTCTGTATATTTTTCCAGCAGAAATAAGGTAAATTGCAATTCACTGTTTCAACCACAGATGAATGTTAGATTCTACAGTACAGAGGACATTATATGGCTTGAATAGAAATTTTCCAGACACAAGTTTACTAAGTGCAGCAGGACTGTGGCATATATAATTAGAGAAAAAAATAACCATGTTTATGCACTGCATATCAAATTCCTCCAACTTGAAACATTCCATTCATGGGAGAAAGGAAAGGAACTCAAAGGACGCAGAAAAACGAGTCTGGAAAAAAGGTTTCAAGAGCTTTACCTAGACATATATAAAGGTAAAACAGCTGCTCAAGAAGAGACACTGAGTGGCGGAGCTCCCTGCAGGGGCTGCAGTTCTCCAGGAACATTGAGTCTGTGAGTTGCTGTCTATGCTGGCTGGGGTCTGTCGTAACCAGCTATCTTTCAGTCACCTGAACTCCTCACCCTGCTCTACAAGTACCCCAATAAATTCACTGGTTCACTAAAACTGGGTTTGGTGCAATTGGGCTTTATTCTGTCATCAGGGTCCAACTTCATTGGACTTCATCCAACTTCATCCAATTTAACTTTATTGAAGAGATTCTCAATGTTCTGCTTAAGTCACCATTGTAATTTGACTACATGTGACTAGTTAGCAGTTCAGAGTAATGGCAAATATCACATTCATCCTCAAGTAATTTTAAGTAGCTAAAAAAAAAAAATCCTTTATGAAGTCCTTTGTCTCATTCTACTCTATCTCTCCTTAAATTTTAGCTGAAACAATCATTGAAAGATAGAAAATGTCTACTGAGTTCCAAAATATTTTCTTTTTTTATTATTATTGAGAACACATTTTTTATTAGTTTTGTATTCAGCAAATACAGGCAGTTTGGTACCATTATTAGGCTCATCTGTGTGGCCTACCCCCTCCCCATTGGCCCCTCCTTGTTGAGGTATATGGGTCATGCATTGTGGGGTAGCCCACAGTTATTGGTAAAATAAATGTCTCTGCATATCATGACCCAACATGTGGCTCTTACATTCTTTCTGCCCCCTCTTCTGCAAAATTTCCCTGAGCCATGTTGGGTTCATTTTTGGTCTGCTTCAGTGATGAGGTGTTGGCCCTCTGAGGTTCTGGCTCTCTGACTTGGTAGGAGTTGATTTTTCTTTGTGTTTCTCTCCTTCCCCCTTGTGCTGGTACCCAGTTCATCAGGAAAACAGCACCCTTGCTTGTTTCGCCAGTTTTCCTTAGTTTCAGCCGGGGCCCTTTTGAGGTATGATGGGGTGGCTCTTTCCTTAGGATCTGCATCTATCTTTCTTTCCCCGGGATTTGCAGCGCAGCTAGGCAGTCACCATCTTGGCCAGAAGTCTGACCGAGAACATATTTTGTATGGCTGCATCATGTTTTGATACAATCTTTTCCCTCCTCCCTGCTTCCATTCCATAGGGGCCCTTCCTCAGTGGGGTTGCTGATATATCACATGAGGTTGTGGTTTATACCTTGGAGCAGTAGTCAATTATTATGGGGAGGAAATGCTTCTGAGTATGACATCCCAACCTGTGACCTTTATAATCTTTCTGTCTCCTCTTCCTCAAAATTCCTTGAGCCTTGGTGGGTCTGTTTTAAGTCTATTACACTGATGACCTCCTAGTAGGTTTTGGATTTCTGCTTTGGTATGTATTAAGTAACCTCATCATCTGTCTCCTTTTCACCCTGGCATTGCTTGTCAAGTTCACCATGGAAGCAGAACTCTGGCTTATCTCTCCAATTCCACTGTAGTTTCACATGGGACTTGACTGAGATGTGAGGGATGATTTATCTCCTTATGTTATGAAAAACAGATTATGCAATGGAGATTTCAGTCAGCATAGGTTAAATTGGATAATCATTATTTATTTAGGGAGAGTTTAATGGGTATATCACCTCTTTTAACCAAAAACTAGTGGGATCTTGACATTGGTGAATATAATCATTGATTCCATAGGATTCATAACTGGTTCCCAGTTCCATATATGGGTTCCTTTACAATAGGCTGTGTGCTACCATTGCACTGGTGTGTACTGCTTCTCAGTGAAGTTGCTTCTGAGTAACTTAGACTCCTGGTTACTCAAACCATTGCTGGCCATTTTCCCGCAATAGCTCATGTAGCATTTTCCAGCACTAGACAGGCTAACTGGGGACCAGTTTTCTTCTGATTTCCTGCCAGCTCTCTCCATTCTCTGTGCCAGCAGCTTGTGGTGCCTTCAGCAATAGGGTCTTACCATTTACTTTAGGCAGGTAATCAAATGATTTGAAAGAAGCCTGCCTTGTTTTCGGGACCTCTTAAATCTTTCCTATCAAAAGGTAAATTTGGGTAGCACCTATTTCTGGTACTGTGAGTTACAGGTCAGATCCAAAATTTTTATATTTATGCTTCATCCCACTCTCTCCAGGGTTCTTCTTTTCATGTGGTCTCACTATACTCTTGTTGAGAGATTTGTATCTTTTAGTCTACCTTCAAGGAGAAAACGTTCTAAGGTACCAGTTCATTTTGAGATTTGTTTTGTGTTTACTCCTCCCAACTTCCCCTTAGACCTCCAAACCCTGCTCTATTGTTTGGGCCTAAAGTTGCCAATCTGGTATGCCAGCAAGTCATGATGATCCAGGTTAGGAATTGCAGATGAATGAGAACATGCATTGTTTGTGTTTCTGTGATCTTGGGAGTGCCCTGAGTATGACCCATTCTAAGATTATTCATTTTTCTACAAATTTCATTGTATCATTTTTTTTTCTTACTGATGAATAGAATTCCATTGTGTAAATGTACCACAACTTCATTATCCATTCATGTAATGATGGGCATCTGGCTTGTTTCCAGTTAACTATTTTGAATTGAGCAGTGCATCTATAACCATGGTTTATATATATAAGCAAATATCTCTGTAGTGAAGCATGGGACATGTAGGATAAATGCCTGGTAAGGGAATAACTGGATAAGTTGCTTGTTCTGTAGTCATCTTTTTCAGGAATCTCCTATTGCTTTCCATAGTGGTTGTACAAGTTTGCATTCTCACCAACAGTGTGAATGGAGGTTCCTCTTTCCCCACATCCTCTCCAACATGTGTTGTCATTTGATTTTGTTAATGATTGCCATTCTTATTGGAGGAAGGTGGAATCTCATAGTTGCCTTACTTTGCATTTCCCTGATGGGAAGAGATGGTGAACAATTTCTTAAGGGTGAGTTAGCCATTTATACTTCTTCCTCTTAGAACTCACTATTCAGTTCTATATACCATTTTTGTTTTTTCAATGATTTTTTATTGTTTAGTTTTTGAGTTCTTTGTAGATTATAGATATTAGGCCTCTGCCAGTGGTATAGCTGGCTAAGATTTTCTCCCATTCTGTGGGTAATCTGTTGGCTCTGCTTATGGTATGTTTATCTGTGCAAAAGCTTCTCAGCTTTCTGAGATCCCATTAGCTGAGAGATTGGTTAATTTCCTGGGCTACTGGGGTATTGTTCAGGAAGTCCTACCCCACTCCTATATCAAGAAGAGTTCCTCCTATTTTCTTCCCATTAGTTGAAGAGTTTCAGGTCTTATATTGAGGTCTTTAATCCATTTCAAGTTGATTTTTGTGAATGGGGAGATGAGTGGTCCAAGCTTTATTTTTCTACATGTGGTTATCCAATTTGTCCAGCAGCAATGTTGATAATGCTGTCTTTTCTCCAGTCTACATTATTAGCACTTTTGCTAATGAGCAAATAATATAGCTACTTGACCTAAAGTTTGAGTCTTCAATTCTTTTCCATTATCTAGATTTGTGTTTTTACCAGTACCATGCACTTTTTGTTACTATGGCTTTGTAATACAGCTTTAGATTGGGCATGTGATATCTCCAGAGGTGTTTCCTTCACTGAGAGTATCTTTGGATGTCTGAAACCTGCTGCCATTTCACATTAATTTTGAGCTCATTTTTTTTCTCTCTGTGAAGAATGATGCTGAAACTTTGTTATTGCATTAACTCTGTATTTTGTTTTTGGTAGAATTACCATTTTCACAATATTAATTCTACCTGTCCAGAAGCATGGTAGGCCTTTCCCTGTTCTCAACTTCTCCTCAATTTCTTTCAAATGTGTTTTTATGTTTTCATTATATAGGTCTTCCACATCCTTTTTTAAGTGCTATTCCAAGATATTTAACTTATTTGTGCTATTGAAAATGGGATAGCCTCACTCACTTCTTTCTCTGTACATTTGTCCTTATCATATAGAACGGCTATTGATTTTTGTGTGTTGATTCTGTATCCTGCCACTTTACTGAAGGAATTAATCACCTTTAGGAATTTTGACATGTAAACTTCTGAGTTACTTATGTATAGGGTCATGTTATTTGCAAATATGGCTACTTTGATTTCTTCCTTTCCAATTTGTACCCCTTTGATTTCTTTCTCCTGTCTTACTGTTTGAGATAAGACTTCTAGTACTATGTTGAAAGGCATTGGTTAGAGTGGGTATTCCTGTCCTAGTCCCAATCTTAATGGAAACTCCTTGAATCCTTCCACTTTAAGTATAATGATACTTAAATATGATAATAATGGATAATAATACTCAAATATGAGCTTTAGATAGCTTTTATTGTGTTATGATATAAGGAGTCCATGCTTATTCTCTACAATGTTTTGATAATGAGGTGATATAGCATTTTGTCAAAAGGCCTTCTTTCTCTGTATCTAATGAAATGATCCTGTGGTTCTTGAGATTAAGTTGATTTATGTGGTATTTTATGTTGACCAATTTCCATATGTTGAACCATCCCTGCATGGGAGGAATCTTTCTTGATCAAGGTGGAAAGAACCTTTTATGTGTAGTTGAATTTGGTTGGCAAGTACTTTGTTCAAGATATTTGCATCTAAGTTCATCAGGGACATAGGCCTATAGTGTTCTTTTGTTATTGTATGTCTGACTGTTTTGGTATTAGAGTGATTCTAGCTTCATTACAGAGCTGGTGAAAATTCCCTGTTCTCTGATTATATGAAATCATTCGGGAAAATTTTGTTTCTGTTCTTCAAAGAATATTTGATAAAATTTGGCTGAGAAGCCATATGGTTGTGGACTTTTCTTTTGATGGAGGTTTTAGGTTACCTCTTCAATCTCAATGAATGTGATAGGTTTGTTTAGGAGATGCATCTATTCTGAGTTTAGTTTTTGTAGGTGGTATATGTCTAGGAATTCATTCATTTGTTCTAGGTTATCCAATTTTGTGGAGTAGAGGTTTAGGAAATATGTTCTGATGATTCTTCCAATTTCATAATTGACTGTTGTGATCTCTTCCTTTTCCTTTCTAAGTATGTTATGGTGAGACTTCTCTATTTTTCACTTGAGCAAATTGGCCATGGGTTTATCAATCTTGCTTATTTTTTTCAAAGAACCAGGTCTTAATTTCATTGATTTTCTTAGTTTCCAATTCATTAATTTCTGCTCTGATTTTATTTCTTTCAACTGTAACTCTAAGCATTGGATTCTTCCGGATATTCCAACACCTTTAGGTGGATGTTTAGGTTATTAATTTAGAATCTCTCCAACTTTGTTATGAAGGAATTTAATGCTATGAATTTTACCCTTAGGACTGCCTTCATTGTGTTTTGTAATTTTGGTAGGTTGTATTTTCATTATCATTCAATTCTAGAAATTTTACAGTTTATTTTTTTGATTTATTACACAATACATTCATTGCTTAAAAGTGTGTTGTTAAGTCTCCATGAGCTGATGGAATTGCTGATGTGTCTCTTGTTGTTAATTTCTAGCTTAAAAGCATTAGGATCTGATATGATGAAGGAAGTTACATCAATTTTCCTGAATTCATGGAGGCATGATTGATGGCCTAATATTTGATCTATTTTTGAGAAGTTTCCATGGGTTGCTGAGAAGAATGCATATTCTATAGAATTGGTGTGTAAAGTTTAGTATATGTTACTTAGTCTAGTTAATCTATGGTGTTCTTGAGCTCTATTATTTCTCTATTGACTTTGTTCTTGGATCATTTATCTATCGATGATAAGGGAGTATTGAAGTCTTTGACTATGATGGCGTTGGTGTTTATTTCTGTTGTGTTGTCAAGTAGGTTTTGCTTATTAAACAGTGGTGTACCTGTGTTTGGCGCATATAGATTTATGATTGTGATGTGCTCATGTTGGATCATTCCCTTGGTAAGTAAGAAGTTGCCTTCTTTGTCCTTTTTGATTACTTTTGGTTTGAAGTCTATTTTATGAGATAATATAGAAATTCTTGTTTATTTCTTATTTCCATTGGCTGGGAATATAATTTTCCATCCTTTCACCCTGAGGAGGGGCCTGTCTTTAGGGTGAGGTGGGCTTCTTAAAGAAAAGGATCTATTTTTCTCATCCACCCTGTTAACTTGTATCTTTTGATGGGTAAGTTAATAGTTAAGGTTATAACTTTGAGGTTTGATTTAATTCCTACCACGATGGGATGTTTTATGGGGTTTGGTGTTTTGTTTAGCTTTGTACTTTTTGAGCCTGGTCTAATTTTGGTTATTGTGATTTTCCTATTGTTGAATTGAATTATTCTCTGTAAGTTTGGCTTTGTGTTTATATAATCATAGAGCTGGCATTTTTCATGGAAAGTTTTTCTTTTACCACCTATTATGAGGGATACTTTCAGTGGGTACAGTAGTTTGGGTTGGAGGCCATAGACCTTTAGACTTTGAAGTGTTCCATTCCAAGCCTTTCTGGTTTTCAGGGTTTCCATGGAGAAATCAGAGGTAATTCTGATGGAATTTTCATTGTATGTAAGAGTTGTTTCTCTTTTTCTGCTTTTAACATTCTCTCTTTGTTTTCATTGTTAGTTTTGACTATGATGTGCCATCAAGAATTTCTTCTTTGGTCCTGTCCATCTGGTGTTCTGTGAGCTTCTTGAATATGGATGGGCCTCTCTTGAGAGACTGGGAAAAATTTCTTCACTAATTTTATTGAATATGTTCTTTATACCTCTGGTCTGGATTTCTTCCTCCTCTGATATAATCTGGATATTTGGTCACAGTTCCTCCATATTCTGTTTTTATGATTTTTAGAACTTAGCAAGGTTTTTGGCCTCCTGATCAATCTCTTGTCTCCCAGCTCAGAGGTTTTGTCTTCCATGTGACTAATTCTGTTAGCAAGGGGCTCTAGAGAGGTTTTCATAATTTCTATTTGATGTTTGTTTTCTGTTGTGTTAATTTGCATAGTGTCCATCTCTCTCTCTCTCCCTCCCTCTCTCTTTCTCTCTCTCTCTCTCTCTTTTTTTTTTTTTTTCCAGGTAGGGTCTCACTCTAGCCCAGGCTGACCTGGAATTCACTATGGAGTCTGAGGGTGGCCTTGAATTTACAGCAATCTTCCTACCTCTGCCTCCAAGTGGTGGGATTAAAGGCATGCACCACCACGCCTGGCCTGTCCATCTCTTTTGTGAGATACACTTTGAGTTTGACATCTGATTTTCTTGATGCTTCCTGGAATATATTCTTGTATTTGGTCATGTCTTCTTTAAGCTTAATCAGCTGGTTATAGATATCCTCTATTTATTGTCTCATCTTCAACTTGTATCTCCTTTGTGGCTTCTCTCATTTTCTTCAATTTAGTTGTTAAGCTTATGTGACAAAAGCAGAGTCCTCTAAGAGATGATTTTGATAAATTTCATTTATGCAATTGCACTTTTAATTTTTTTTAATTCTTTGCTTCTACTTCAGCAATTCTTTTGGGGGGGATCACATATCGGGTTGTGTTTTCATTTTGGAATTAAAATTCTGTTGTTATCTCTACAATTACACTGGAGGCTTTTATGACGGGTCTAGCCATCCTTAGTGGAGATCTCTCGGTTTTCTGAGTTTCATTGACATTTTTGCATTGTGGTCTACCTATCGTGAGGAAAAGTCTTATTTTATTGAGGAGGAAGGAAGTATTTGTCCTAGAAGGATCATCAGAGAGTATTCTGTTTTATTTATTTATTTATTTATTTAAACTTTAAATATCAGATTTATTTGGAGAAAACAAAACAAAATAAACAAAAACCAAAAACCCACAAGTGTTCTGTTTTAAACGTGAATCAGACATCGAAGGTGTCTAGGGAACTAGGAGATGGGAACTGGGAGCTCTGGCCTACTCATTCCACTTTAGCACACTCTTTTGCACAAGGGAAAGGGGTTGTGGAACCAGGAGCCTGGAAGATAGGGATTCAGGGGCAAGAGTCAGTCTCCAATAATGGCCCGTGAACCCTCTGGCTCAGGGGAAAATGAATTTTGTGATTTGGGGACCTAGGAGCTGATCAATCATGAAGCCAGAGCAAACTTCCTGCTTTTGCAGCACATGCAGGGACTAGGCTGCCTCAAGGCAGTTGCAGGTGTACCAGGGAAATGGGAGGCGGGAAGGAACTGGGAGCTCTGGCCTACTCACTCTGCCAGGGTGCACCCTCTAGAGAAAGTGATGATGGGTTTGGGGACCCAGGGGCAGGTCAGTCAGGAAGGTGGAGCAAAAGACCTGCTTCAGCAGCATGCCTGCAGTGCCTTGCAAGCCCCAAGCCAGCAGCTGGGGTATAGGCCCTGGGAACTGGATGGTGGGGAAAGAAAAGGAACTCTGGCTTACTCATTCTGAGTATGTACCCTCAGGAGCCTGAGATCCAGGAGTTGGGGACCTAGGGGACATTCAATCAGGACGGTGGAGTAAGGGGCCTGCTTCAGCAGCATAATAACAGGGTCCAGGCAACCCCAAGTCAGCAGCAGGGATATCAGAATCAGGGATCTGGGAGCTGGCAGAGGAAATGGGAGCTCTGCCTACTCACTTAGCATGCACACCCTCCAGGGCAGAGGGTACCCAAAATATTTTCCTTAAGATGTGAAATACCCTTCAAACTTAAATTAATACTGATTCCTATTTTACATATCATATTTATGTTAATAATTTGTAAAAAAAAATAATCAAAGACAGTTATAACAAGAGAAAAGGAGCACATGTTAGTGAGTTTTTATTGTGGTAACTGCTATTGTTTCAATAGTCACTATGTAACCTACTCTTTTATTTTTCAGCAGTCATATGGTTATAATCCATGCTGATATTAACTAATACGCTAACATTAAGGAAATGTAATTCTGTTTCTTAAATGTAATATTTTTATTTAGTGGATATATTTTAGAAATGTGTAGTGTAAAATGTATGTTTTTAATGTGTGTTAAATTCTTGACAAGTACCTTGGAAACTGAGCAGCTTCCTGGAATATATTAAAAAGTATATATTACTGAATTATTTTTCTAGTTACCTGTAGGATTAAAATTTAAATCTATCACCTGTTCAATGGAAAGTTCACATGCCCAATTTTACACCTCACAGCCTAGGCTTAGTTACAATTAGTGAAGAGATTAATGTTGCAAGAGTGGTGCTTACCTGAATACTACTGGACATGTTTCACTTGTTCACCTATCTTTTGGGGTTCCCATCCTTACCTGATATAGATAAGAGTAAAAATATACTTACTACTGTTTAAAATTTATTTTGTTATCAATGCTGGTTAACGTGGATTTATAAAATTAACACAGGATGAATGACCTAATGCTATAGAGTAATATATATGTAGAATATCATGTGTTTATTACAAGCTATATAGAAGTGTCAGAGTTAGTTTTTGAGTCTAACTTGCAATCTTATCACAAATGATGTAAAGGAAAAAAAAGAGCAAATACTCAAATCATCATCTCTGTTTGATTAGATTCTTAAGTTTTATTGATCTATGGTCTGCTGATTCTTCTAGTCTACAACCACAGTGATCTTGTCTATAATGTGATGATAATTTTCTTAAATCAGGTTTGCCAGATAATTGGATGGCATACTTCCTGAATTGTGATACTTAAGCCTTCGAGGTCCCTCCCCACAATTAGCTATGTGAAACCTATACTATTACTAGCTCAGTTTGAGTGTCTGATGTTCCCTATCTCCCCTTGCTTGTTTTATGGTTAGTTTTTCTTGTCATATGACAACATGGGAGGAACTTTTGAGGCAGACTTAGTGAGACAGGCCGTAGGCTTCCTACAGCAAGCTAATTGAAGCTGGCAAGTAGGGCACAGAAAAACCTACAATTCATCATGCAAACTGTATGACTGTCACTGTGTGTGCCCATGTTTACATTAGAGTGTCACTTTCTTATTGATGGTTGCCTGAACATTCTAGGTGGGAAGGACCCTTCCCAGTAATGGTTGGAGTGTGATGGTGGAACTCTTGCTCCTGCTCCATGATCCACCAGCATATTGAAAACCTGTACTGCTACTCTGCAGTCTCCAGGGTAACCTGAGAAGGGGCAGGGACTCCAAGTGATAACTTTTAAATTACAGGCAGACTAACAGACCTTCCTGATTGATCTTCATGACCAATCAGGAACTGCCTATCTCCACATAAACTCAATCTCAGTCTGGTCAAACTTGGAGACAGTAACAGAAGACCTCCATGTGACTTCTTCGGTGCTTATTCTTCAGGAAATCAGGCCTATTTCTTTCTCTAAGAGCTTCCAAGTCTGATCCTGCTCCTAGAGTTACCTGTGCTCAGGGTACTTACTGGATCTGAACTTGCTCCTGGACTTACTTCTGCCTTGAGAAGAGAACCAGTGGGCCCTGTTGCCTCACCAGCCTCTGGCCATTGCCAGGGGACAGATCTTCAGATGCAAAGAGGGCACCTCATGGTCCCAGTTACTGTTCAAAGGCTCTTGACTCTTACCAAGAAGCCTCTCAAGTGTTCTGAGCTATATCAGCATTGTGTTCTTTTGGTCAGCAACCTACTGGCACAAGGAGAGCTGTAATAATTTTATTCCTAGTAGATGGCAAAAGCACTGCCACTTGCAGTTGAATTCAATGCTTTCCGTTTGAGTACTTGTTACACAGTCATGTAAATAAACTTGTTTTTTGCATTCTTCACCACCTGTCCATTCCACTCTTTGGGTGGATGAATATGTACCTGGAAAGAATGAACCATTTCATTAGGATGTGGTGGGGAAAAATCACTTCTTTTTATATCTGACCATAAACTGAGCTGATCTGTTGCACAGAAGTGATGAGTGCTCCCCCACATTGTCTTTGTGTCCTTTACATTTTCTTATCATCAGTTGCTATCTCCTAGAGTGATGCCTTATGGATGACTATTTTAGGTTTGTGCTGCATCCCAAAGAATCTCTGAGGTTCATTATATTTATATGACTCTAGCATCAGTTCCTAGAGACAGTGCCAGCTCTTGGTGATGAGTCAGACAGAAACTCTTCAGGATCTACTGAATCATCCCATTTGTTTCAAAGTAGTCAGGAATTTAAACTTCACAGCCATAAAAAAATGCTTTTCATTTATTTATTTAAGAGAGATATATGCAAAGGGGAAGAAAGACAGAAAGCATGAGAAAGCAAGGGAGAATGGACTCACCAGGGCCTTTAGCCACTGCAAACAAACTCCAGACTCATATGCCACTTCTGGTATTATCTGGGTACTGGGGAATCCAAAGCTGGTTCTTAGGCTTTGCAGGAAAATGCCTTATTGCTAAGCCATCTCTCCAGTCCCTAAACTTAATTTTTTTGTTTACTTTTACTTATTTGAGAGCTACAGACAGACAGAGAGAGAAAGAAAGAGAGACAGCCTCCAGCCACTGCAAACAAACTCCAGATGCATGTGCTGCCTTGTGCATCTAACTTATGTGGGTACTGGGGAATTGAGCCTTGAACCAGAGTCCTTAAGCTTCACAGGCAAATGCTTAGCCACTAAGCCATCTCCCCAGCTCCAGCCCCTACATTTTTTTAAAAGTCTTCTACCTGCACTCCATCTTGCAATTGACAGACTGGCAGGTATCCCATATCAAAGTTGGGACAGAATGAGTTAAGATGGGTTTCATTGGCCTTGTTTCTAATTTCCTCTGTACCTGCCAGGTCTGCTGGCACATGCTTGATTTAGAGGTATGGATGTGAGCCAAGGCCCACAATCAATCTACACAAGGAAAAAGGTGATGTTGCAGTTTAAAAGGAGAGGCAGATGTGATTTAGGAACTCTTGAAGAGAATTGTTTGCCCTTAAACCACAGAGGCTCTTAATCTTGAGAAGTTACTAAATCATTAATATCTAAAGTCAGATTTAGGAAATTTTAGCTATGATACATTGAGCAATACTGAATTCAAATGAGGCCATCATGAATGTGAACTATGTTAAACCATGAAGGCATTGATCTTTACAAAGGTGAAAAAAAAAAAAAAACTAGTAAGATTTTTTTTATTTTTTGACATGAGAACTTCACTATGTCACCTATGCTGGTTTTGAACTTTCGGGTTTAAGTCATTCATCTTACTTAGCCTTTCTAGTTACTGGGACTATAAGCATACCATTGCACTGGGATCCAATAACAATTTTAATAAAGTAATTTGAACATAGAGGTTAAAAATTTGACTGCCAGAAAGAATTTGCCTTTGACACTAGTGAAATGATTATTAAGTGTCTACCAGCTTTTAACATTGAACAAATAGAAAAGTGCTCTATTGTCTACTAAGAAGCAAATGTATGATACACAGTAGAATCTCTCCAGGAGTGGAAATATTATGGAAATAGCCTCACGTAGCCAGATGTTGGTCTTGATCAGTTGAAATGTGACTAGTTTAATTAATAAGGATCTTTAAACACTCCAATTTAATTTATGTAGTTATTTGTGACTAATACTGCAATTTGGGTCCAAAGTTGTAGAGAGATATTACTTTAACAATCAAGAAGACATTTAAATTTTTCTTTAGAACAATGTTTAGAGGTAAAGTTATTTGGATCAGGTTACTTGTACAGGTGACTCTGTCAGCCTCAGAAGTGTGGTCAGGAAAGTGTCCTCAACATGTAAATTTCAAGGAGGAGATATAAGCTATCACTTTATGCAGAACATTCTAGACCAACATATATATTATTGACCTTTTTTGCAAAAGTCTTTGGGAATTTTTTTAGTATAGAATGATTATACATGTGTTTATGCAATACCTCTCTAGTTGTACTCAAGAGAGATTTAGGAGGAGGCCATGGAAATAGTCAAGGTGAGACAATATAGTTGTTGAAATAAAGGATAGAAAGCAAGGGAAGTATACCTTTACAAAGTTTTAAAAAATGAAAATGACATAAGAAAGTTGGATCAGGGAAACAAAAAAAAAAAAAAGTATCTCTTATAGCCCTAGATTCCTGACATAGGACTAGATAGATGGCAGGGTCATTCACCAGTGATAGAAACTGGAAGGTAATCATATATGAGAATAATACAATTATATGAGTGTGTCTACTTTACGAGATCTAAAAGTGTCAAAGTTAAATGTCTATTCAGGCAGAGTCAGAAGAGATTTTTGTTAAAAGTACAAACTAGAGGGCCAATTGCATGCTAACAAAAAATTTATGTACAAGAATACTGTCTTAGAGTAAGAAGGGGTCTGGTTTCTTAATATAGAAAAATATTAATAATTCTTAGTAATAGCATAGAGGCTTATATAAGTGAATATCCTAGAACTTTAAAATGCTCCTTTACAGATAACTAATAAAGTAAAGAAAACTGTATTATAACTCACTATGCACACAATTATGTAAATAAAATATACATACATTTATGTATAATCGGGATTTTTGCTGGTGAAAAATTACTAAAAATTTAGTTGTTTAAAAAAATTGACCTCATGTTGAAGGTATATATTTTATTTCATTCTAGGTTCTCCTGGATATTTTCTGGGCCTCTTTTGGGCTCACTCAGTCCACTAAAGTCAAACACTGATTCAGAAGGGGGAAAATGTCTCACAATTATACAAGTGGCTATCCTTGGTTAATTGATTTGATTCAATACACATTGTTCACTGAGCAAAGGACATGTTAAGTTTTTATAGCTCAAATTTAAAACATGTTTCTTTTTATTTTTCTACCTTTTACCTGTCATGGAATGTCACTAGAGAAATTTAGATTCAAAGAATTTCTAAGGATTTGTTGGAAAGGGAAAAATCCATGTCCATTTTTTGAACCCTGTATTACATATTTATGAAATAAAATCTCTTTGCTTCTTGTTCTACAAGTTTTCGCACATTCCACACACAGCTATCTCTTTCATATTTCTGTCCTCTCTATTCTTTGTGGAAATTGATGTTGGTCTTCATCTTCATGATATAAGGGCTATATAAATGAATAGTCAGCCAGCTACTTTTTTTCTTTACGAAAGTTCCATAAAATGTGGTGTGGATATTGTCTTATAAATTTATATCTTATTATGAATCAGTCTAATGTAAAAGCTTATTCCACATAATAATTGTAACATACAGATTTACATGTGTGTGTAACAGACTAAGAAATCCTAAACTGAAAAATCTACAAATTTGAAATTCTCCTAAGTTGTGAAATGTTATGTGCCAACATGATATCATGTGGAAAATTTCAAACCCAACCCTATGTGGTGAGTTGTATTCAAAACCCAGGCACTCTAAAAATACTATACCTAAATTACCTACAAGTTACTTGCATAAGATGAATGTAAGTATAAATAAATTTCCTGTTTAGATTTGGACCCTATCCAAAATGTCTCTTTGTATATATGCAAATATGCCAAAATCTGAGAAAAATCCAAACTGTGTCTATCTCCAAGTATTCAGAACTTTTAAAAACTTTTCATGGGGGGGGGGGGGAATCTAGGCTTTGCACATAAATGCTCTAACACTGTGTTATGTCCAAACCTATATATTTTAAAGGAGGAATAGTCAACCTGCATGAATGTATTTATCAGGAAACTGAAAGTCAGCTGTGTTGCAAACGACGAGAAGGAGTAATTAGAAAATTGTTATTAACACATAATTGAGCTGAACTAGAGAGCACAAAAAGTAGAGGGCTACAAAGTCCACCACTAAAAACATTCCCAAATCTGGTTCTGTAGGGTTAATTAAAATTTCAAATTGCACTTCTCTTGACTATGCAGATATTTAACATTATTATCTCAATTTTTAAATTTTTTTTAATTTTTTTTAAAGATTTTTATTTATTTATTTGAGAGTGACAGAGAGAAAGAGACAGATAGAGAGTGAGAGAGAATGGGCGTGCCAGGGCTTCCAGCCACTGCAAACGAACTCCAGACGCGTGTGCCCCCTTGTGCATCTGGCTAACGTGGGTCCTGGGGAATTGAGCCTCGAACCAGGGTCTTTAGGCTTCACAGGCAAGCGCTTAACCGCTACGCCATCTCTCCAGCCCTAAATTTTTTTTAATTTAATTTATTAGTTTTCTTTTCAGTAAATACAGGCAGTTTGGTACCATTATTTAGGCTCATCTATGATCTACCCTCTCCCATTAGACCCTCCTTGTTGATGTAAATGGGTCGTGCATTGTGGAGTTAGCCCCCAGTTATTGGTATGATAAATGTCTCTGCAAATCATGACCCAACGTGTGACTCTGACATTCTTTCTGCCCCCTCTTCGGCAAAATTTCCCTGAGCCATGTTGGGTTCATTTTTGGTCTGCTTCAGTGCTGAGGTGTTGGGGGGCCTCTGAGGCTCTGGCTCTCTGCTTTGGTAGGAGTTGATTTTTCTCTGCATTGATCTCCTTCCCCTTTGTGCTGGTATCCGGTTCACAGGAAAACCTCACCCTTGCTTATTTCGCCAGTTGTCCTTAGTTTCAGTTGGGCCCCTTTTGAGGTATGTTGGGGCAGCTCTCTTCTTAGGATCTGCATCTATCTTTGTTTTCCTTGTTGTCTGTAGTGCTGCTAGGCGGTGGCCATCTTCTTTTTTTTTTTTTTTTTTTTTTTTTTAAGGTAGGGTCTCACTCTAGCCCAGGCTGACGTAGAACTCATTATGTAGTCTCAGGGTGTCTCAAACTCATGGCATGTGCCACAATGCCTGGCTCAATTAATTTTTATCCCCATGTCTCTCAAGATATTGAATATCCAATGACTCACCTTGATTTTTCCTGACTCTTCATTTCTCAGTAGTTAAACTAGGTTTTACTTGATCCTACTGTATTTTCTTTGCTACCATCCTGAAATAATGGACCATATATCCAACTGCCTGAAATAAGTTAGCTTAGTGTATTTTTTCTTGGTGTATTAGTAGTAATAAGATATTGTACTACCAAAATTTTGTGGCCTAGCCCAAAAATTACATGATTATTTTAAATATAATTAAGATGGGATATGTGGGATAGAGAGATTGTTCAGTGGTTATGGTGCTTACCTTTGAAGACTAAGGACCCAGTTTCAATTCCCCAGTACCCATGTAAGCCAAATGCACAAGGTGGCTCATGTATCTTCAATTTAAGAGGCCCTGGCACACCCTTATTCTCTTTTTTCCTTCCTCCCCCCTTCCCTCTCCCTATTTCTCTCACTCTCTCAAATAAATTAATTCCATATTTTAAAAAGCTTCTAAGATGGGATATGTGTGCTGGAGAGATCATTCAGTGGTTAAGGTACTTGCCTAACAACCTACGTATGATTTTCCAGTATCCAGGTAGGCCAAATGCAAAAAGTGGTGGATGTACCTGGGGTTTATTTCCAGTGGCTAGAAGCTCTGGTGTGCCCATTCTCTCTCACCCCATAGTCTTTCCTTCTCTCTTTCTCGCTCTTCTTGGAAATAAATAAAATATTTTAAATGATGGGATATGCATTGAATGTGATATCAATAGAGGGTCACAGATTGAAAAATAATCACCATTTTATCATCATCCCAAATAGCTCTATGGAATGGACCAAGTCACTTAATGCTGCTATGCCATTTTTCATGTCATTCAAGAATTTTGAATGACATACCTCAGAAAAAACTCAAAGGTACTGATAGCCCCTTTAGTAAATGTCACCAGCATCTGACTTGTGTATAAACAAATTGTTTTGCATTAAAGTTATCATAAACAACCGTTGACTTATTAAGTAAATGGGAAACTTCCCTAGAGAGAATGACAAAAAAATATTGAGTTAAAATGGATGATAAAAAGCTTTAAATCTTTTACCTGAGGAGAGTTCCTTGGTCTTTGCACACTTATGTATGTCTTCTTCATTTTCACAGCTGACCTACAGTGACAGTGTCTATGTGTTCTTTAATGGGCTTGGGTGCTGAAAGTTAGCTAGTTAATCTTAGCATGTAATAGCAGCAATAAGTAGCAATGGGGCACAGTAAAAGATGAAAAAATATTGAATCAAATGTTGAGTGTGTATTTTATATTTAAAATATGTTTCTACATATAGTTTCATGATTATACCACATAACTCTCACCCATTTCAGTGATATTAATATTATTTAGAAATTATATTCCTTAAATCATAGGGGAAGGATTGCATGATATTTTGTATATTCACTCATCAGCCTTGCAAGTCATATTATGGTATCTATTATCTTCATTTGTATTAGCACTTTAGGTTAACATGGAAAAGTTATGAGTTTCTTTATAGAAACATTTTACATACTTTGGTGTTATTCCTCCCCTATTGCCACTCTTTCCCCATTGTTTCTGATCCTCTTTCTAGTCCCCTTCTCCTCACTCCCTTACAGACCTGCAATCATATTATGGATATTCAATATGCTCATTATATTATGCTCTCTTTTTATTATTCCTATGAATGATTTCTTCTTCTTTTGTGGTCTCCTTTCTAGGTTTAATTTAAACACACCACACAAATTTAAAATTCCCATGTGAAAGAAAATAAGTAATAGTATTTTCTGATTCTGTCTTATTTCATTTACAATAATGATTTCTATTTCAATTTCTGCATATTTTATGATTTCTTTATAACTGATACACACACACAGACACACATATGTATATATACATTTTATTTATCATTCATCTCTGGATAGACATATAGGCTATTCTATTTCTTAAATATTGTGAATAGTGCAGCTATATAGACCTTTATCCATTCAAGACTTTCTGGCCTTAATTGTATATATTTTTCTTGGAATTCTTATCTTCTGTACTCCCATTAAAGTAGTCACAGAATTAAGGTGTTCACAGAATTTTATGGTTTCTTTTGACCACAGGTCCCAACTTGTCCACATTACTCTCATTATACCATTTTCAAGATAGGGTGGAGAAAACTTTACACTAAAACCATGGGTTGCTCCTGGTAAATCCCAGTGCCAGAATTACATTACCCCTCACAGTGAGCTATTGATCAAGGTGGCCCAAGCATGGGAGATGATAGTAGACAATGAGGAGATTCAAATATCATCAAAGCAGAAAACCAAAGTCTGCTGAGAACTCAACTATAAAGAATACTTGTAACTCACCCTCCAAGGCTCAGGGAATATTGAGGAAGGTGGGGTGACAGAATATAAGAACCACCGGGTGGGAAGGACTATTGTGAGGCATTGTTCCCCTAAAAGAGACTAATCTGTGCATTCATGACTCCACAGTGGTTATAGATAACGCTACTGAGCAGGGCCCTCCATGGGGTAGGGTTCAGGAGAGAAAATACAAGAGTGTGCTCTGATAGGAATATGAGAAATATACATTACTTTCATACAATAAAGTTCTGAATCAAAAATACTAAGAATGACACAGTCAGATTTATCCCAGTAGCAGTGCCATTAATTGAAACCAATCTTAACATTAGTTCATTTTCTCATTGCCATGGTGGAATATCTGAAAAACCAAACTTAAGAAAGACAGGGTTTATTTTGACTCATGGTTCAAGACTGGATACCATTCACCATGTTGAGAAGATTTGACTGCAGGATTATGAGATACTTTGTTATATTGCATTCACAGTGAGGTTTGAGAAGGAACAAGGACTCTACAGAGAACTTGTTTAGAAGGAAATAATTATATTATTTATTCTATATATTCTCTCCATGTATTTTCTTGTATTCAGAAAATTATATTCTGGGAAAGAATCTGGCATCATTGTGTTTATGTCATATAATCTTGATTGATAACTAGTTTTAAAAGCCATAGACTAATTCACTTGGTAGAAGAAATTTTGGGACAGGCTAATATTCAGATAAGTCAAGGTTACAATTCACTCATCTTATCCAGATATATAGTGACTGGGCAACAACAATTAGAGCAGAAAGAAGTGAACAAAGTCACATGATCAAGTCTGGAGATACAAACACAGATCTAGAAGGCAGGTCTAGTGACTTTAAAACATTTCAAATATTAGTTTATCAAATGGTTTGGGTATGTCTGAGAGCAATCCTTTTCCCAAACTACCCAGATATGACAAAGTTCTTATACCATGTCGTCTATGCATGGATGAACTGTTTTCAAACAATGAGCCAAACTAAATTCTCTCTTAACTTTCTTTTTTGCAAAGTATTGTCTAATAGCAATATGAAAAGTATTAGAATATAGGTTCAAGTCAATTCTTTTTAATCAGGATAGAAAGAATAATTACCTTTAAAAACTCCATACATTGGACATAAGTGAATATATTTATTTACTGTATCATAGTTATCATCTTGTTGCTTGGGCAAAATACACAAATAAATGTAGCTGATGGGAAAAAAGGATTTATTTGGCTTATAGTCTCTAGGGAAAGCTTCATTATGGCAGAAGAAAGCATGCCATGAGCAGACACTGGACATCACCTCTCCCATAGCAGGTAGCAAACTGCACCAGGAGAGTGAGCTAAACATTAGCAAGAAAGAGCTAACTATAACACCCCTAAGCCCATCCCCCATAAGATACTTCTTTCATGAAGTCTCCACCTCTCAAATTGTTATCAGCTGGGAAACCAAACATTTGAAACATGGGAGGTGATGTGAGACATGTGATTCTAACAACCACATGCTGTTTCTCTGATCTATTTCTGTTTTGTGTCAATGACTAAATGATTATTGATTGCCTTCATTTCTTGCTTTCCTTGAAAACTTAGAAGTATGTCATTCTATTCCTAGTATGTGCCTCTTCCCGGGCAGAGGTGAAAAAATATCCATTTACCCCAGTTAGAGCAATAATGACAGACAAAAGAAATGATCACAGTGGGTCTAGCTTAGAAAACCGTTGATCTTATTGGAGTTACATATAGGAGGTAGAGATGGGGTGAGTGCAGAAGGATGAGTGAGAAGCTATATACAGGAAGATGAGTAAATTAAAGGTAGCCAAATTACTAAAAAGCCAATTCAGAAAGGGCAACAACTCACACAAGCTGCATCCCTTGAGCTCTTTGCATAATGTGCAGGTAGCTCCACAGCTGTTTCTTCTCCCTAGTAATTATTACTGCTTATATAATCTTGGGAAGGGACCTTGTGAATTATGTAATTTCTTGAGTTTACTGAGACTTATACATTTTATTAGCTCCCTGAGTCCATGAACCTCTCTTCTCCCTGAAGAAGGGAGGGAATCTTTCGTCTTGGAGGAGATAGTCATATAAAACTTCTTATTTGCTTCAAACTGTTATAGAACCTTATCATCTATAAATTGCAACTTCTGAGTCTATGTACTTTGAAGCCAGTTTTATTTTCCCAGGTAAAGTTACATGAAGTGCCAGGATGAAACCGAGCTGGGATTAACTTTTCAGAATTGTGTGGTCTCTAAATTCTCTCTTCCTTTTAATGCAACACATACCTGATCAAGAGTCTTTATGAGAGCACCACTGGTAGTGATTACGAGCCAGATAGCTTACGCTGTAAGTAGTTTATTCAGGAGAGTAGGCCCTCACGGAAAGAAACACATCTCTATGTCCAGTACTCTGGACTTTTCAGGCACCAGCTATCCACTTGCTTTTGCCCATTGTTCTCCCCATTCCCCATACCCACAACTTCATTAGAATTTAGGCAGGCTGTCCACTTTCTGATTTCCTTAGAATTTTGGAAAATCCCCCTTGAACTTGTACAACTTCACCTTATCAGTTTACCAATTAGAGGTCCTTGAATGTGTTTATGTAGACCTATCACAATCTGTACCTATCAAGTGTCTAATTTCCATGTGAATCATCATTCAAACCAGCTTTAAATTTATAAATGCTACTGCAAACTCAGAACCAATGGCGACTCTTTGAGAACACTTCTCTGTAAAAAAAATGTACCACCCCATCAGTCAGTGGGTTTTCTTCCTATTTCTCACTGCCTCCCTCCAACACACACATAAAAGAAGAAAAAAATGCCAAATAGATCTATCCAGTAATTTTGCCTGTTGGCATTTTTTGTCCCTTAACTTTTCCAATTACAAATTTCCATCATTTGAGAACAAGTAATCATCATGTTATAGGTAGAAAGTTTATTAAGAATTCATACACATGTAGCAGTTGATAATGCAATGTTTATGACTACTATTTCAAACTTTAAACTGGTGTACCAGCTACTTTCTCATTGCTGTGACCACATCCCTGATCAGAGGTAATGAAAAGAAAGAAGGGCTCATTTCCATTTACAGTTTGTGGTGACAGTCTATCATGGAAGAAATGGCATAGCAGTAGGATCATGAGTCAGCTGGTCAATCATGAAGCAGAGAGCAATAACTGCTGCTGCTTAGTTAAATTTCTTTGTTTTATTTTTAATAATATTTATTACCAAGAGAGCAAGAGGTAGAGATATAGAAAAAATGGACATGCCAGGGACTCTAGGCACTGCAAACAAATTCCAGACACATGTGCCACCATATGCATCTGGCTTACTTGGGTATGAGGAATCAATCCTGGTTCCTTAGACTTTGCAGGCAAGTGTCTTAACCTCTAAGATATCTCTCCAGCCCCACTTTTTTTTTCTTTTGATTAAACTCATGTCCTATCCCATGGAATCCCACAGTTAGGTTGTGTTTTTCCATTTTAACTGACCTAATCTTGAAGATACCAAACAGATATTCCCAGAGATTGGTTTCCATGGTGACTCTGAATCCTGTCAAGTGAACAATGAGATATAAACATCACACTGGGAAATTAAGTCATATTTCTAGTTCTCATCCATCTGGGGAGGAAATTCCAGTCCCTTTGTTCTATACCAATTATATCCTATATATTGAAAATGTAGTTTTATATGCTCATAATTATATGTATCAAAGTACATTGCATTAAATGAAGTAATGCTGAAACAAATGAAGGAATGCTGATAGTGGGAATAACAATACCCAACAACCATGGCAGGGCGTGCTTTAAAAATTGCCTCTTCCTATGGCAAAATTAAGAGGATTTTGTATCAGGAAAAATATGAACATTAACAATACCCATCATTTCTCATAACACACATAATTTTTGAACATTTTTTGAGCTTGCATAATATATTTAAAATTGTATCCTTTACTTGTCTACATGTAAGTCATTTTAGAATTTATTTTTTTAAATATGCCTATTGCTACACGCAGAAAAAAACCTTGTGCTGCCTTCTTTGGGAAGTAGTTTTGTGTGTGTGTGTGTGTGTGTGTGTGTGTGTGTGTGTAAGTTTTTTTAGTTTTTCTCTCATCTTCTTTAAAATCCTGATATATAGCTCTCCCTCTGATACTTAAATGAGCATTGCATTCAAAAAACTGTAAAGGTGGAAAAAGATCCACAGAAAAAAAGGCACATTCAGGCACAGAATCTATAGAAAACCCTCTACAAATAGAATGAATTGAAAAATTCAAGCATGACTAAAAAGTACATTCCCCACTACTCAGTGGGGTTTGCTTCCTATTTGTCACTGCCACCTTGGAGAGCAGTGAGCATTAATAATGCATGGGTGCTAGGAATGTATTAACAACTAACCTTGTGAAAAAATCAGCTGGGAACTCAGAAGAGCTATAAAAGGGAGAAAGGGGGAGAGAGGGAGAGGGAGAGAGAGACAGAGAGAGAGAGAACACTCACTGAAGCATCTTTCTTATTTATTGAAAAGATTTGGAAAGCACTGTCAGGTATGCAGGCCACGATGTATCATTGTAAAAGAAACCTAGAAATCCTTGAAATGGGGCCATAATTGAGTTCATTGATCAAACTCATGAGTTACTCCCATCAGAACATTATATTACCAACCTTTTCTCGCAACATAGTAGAAAATCTCCAGGGAGTTTAAACATATTGATACACTTAAGCAGATAGGAAATCTTAATAAAGATATTTTGAACACCTTTCTTAGAGCAAAATGATAAACCAGAGTTTGTAAATTTGTTTTGTTTGATTTTAGATGTGCATTGCAAATAGACTTGTTGTGATATGCAAAAGATATCTCTGATTTTAGAATTCCTTTTAAATAAAAAAATGAATAAACATCTGAAGGCTTGCTGGCTCAGAAGAGTGAGATTACTCCAATTTAAATAGAGAAATTTATTTTCTTTTAAAAAATATACTTACTATTTTTGTAGCTATATTAAATTATAACAAAACCTGTTGTTTGTGAAGTTATAAAATGTCCATGAAGATGGCCACCAATGATCACCTCACCTGGCTGTTCAGAGCACAGACCTAATGTGGGTATTGTTGCTGGAGAATTCTCTGGGTTCATACATCCCACCAACCTACTCCCAGTACCATATCAAGACCACAATGAATTACCAATTTGCAGAATTTGTTGTGGAATATGGTATATAATGAATGCAACAAATAAATATATTTAAAAGTATTTATATCTTAGGCCCACATTGTTTAATTCACACATTAAGTGATAATTCATACATACAAAGTATTTTTAAAAATGGGAAAATTTTATTATATATGTGAACATGAAATAATATTGGTTTGTTTACTAAATTAGTATATGCTCAAGTTTTATTTTTCTTATTTTTGCCATATGAAAATGTCAAAATGATGAAAAGATGAAAGAATCCTCACTTGCAGATTCAATGCACTTAATTTTAAAATATGAAATCAGAAAATGCTCTAAATTCCACAACATTTTGGTATGCATTATGATGTCATCAATAGAAAATTTCACACATTATTTCATGTGATGTATTGCATTCATAACACAGAACATAAGTGCACTGTGTTATATAAAAAAGAACATTAGTCTTTTGTAGCCAATAAGATGCACATAAAAATAAGCTTAAATTTAATGTGAAACATAAGCCTGCACTTGTGTTCTATCCCAGAGATATCTGATTTTATCTATGTAACTATAATAAAATTACAAAAAAAAAGCCTTTAACATTTCAGACCCAATCAATTTGGGTAAAGGATACAAAATCTTTATTTGAATTTTATCCTATATATGCCACATTGATTATACAATTAAAATATTAGTATAATCACTATCACCCCTTCTAATTACTTATCTTATTTTCTGCATGTCAAATTATATTGCTGATAATATTATAACTTACTCCTAAATATCTTGGTACTCATTGTTCTCTATTTTAATTTAATATTTAATTTAATTAAGTATTTAATATTTGATTGTTTTGTATTCATATAAATATCTGTAGATAATAAAATGCATAGAAATGTAAAAAAATCCACTATTATTATTAACGTGTTATTTCCTCAGCTTCCTAACATTTAATTTTCAAGGTAATGTTAACTCTAAGAACTACAGTTAAAGTTTTGGTAACAAGTGCTGATTCAAGTTTGAGAAGATTGGATTTTGGCATCCTAAGAGGATCATATGTTTAATATGTAAACACTGTAAAAGCATGGTTTCCTTAAACTTTTTACATAATTGTTCTCTTGAGAAATTAATAATTTTGTCCCATTATTTTTAGCTGAAGTGAAATTTTGCTGATACTTCTCTAATTATTTCATTATTATCATTATTATTATTTCTATAAATTTCTCATTTGGGAAAGCATCCTAGATTTATTTTATTTTATTATAGCAAACTTATATTCCAACGCTCTCCTTTCCCTCTCTTATTACTTTTATATTAACATATAGAGAAACTAAGAAAATAGTTTCTAGATCCATTAATGTGACTTTAAACATAAATAGTACATGCTCAGTGAATTCTTTTATACCATACAGTTCAGAGATAAATGAGTAAATAGTATGTATATTATTTGAGGCAAGGTTTCTTGCCTAATTTTTATCTGCTGAGTATATTTAAAACAAATTTAAAAATAGTACAGTTGTATGATTATAAACGCCTTTAAATATTTACTATCAGTTCTTCTATATTCTTGTTCTGTACATGACTTCCATAAGTAAGGATAAAGACTGTTTTAAAACTAAAATGCATCCTGAATACATTCCTGGACACATGTACACACACTTCTTCTTTTTCTTTAAGGACAAACAAACCAAACTTTTCACATATAATATACCTCTAACATACCCATAATATGAATTATCTTGATTTAAAATCACCAATATATATCCATCCAAAAATGAATTGTAATATACTTATTAGCAAATGTGACTCCTGAAAAGAAATTAACTAATGGAAATAACTGATAGCCTTGAATATTTTGTTAATATTTTCCAATATTTTAATAGAAATTTAATTTCTTCTAAGTCTAAATAAGGGATTACTATTTACTTATTTTTCTCATAAGGCTATAGAAATGTTTAGAACCTTGAATCCCTTTCTCAGCGAGGTGATTTTTAGCTGACACACTGAGGTTTTATACTTGCTGGATTTACATATATATATATATATATATGTATATATATATATATATATATATGAAGTCAGGTGTGGTGGTGCATGCCTTTAATCCTAGCACTTGGGAGGCAGAGGTAGGAGAATCATTATGAGTTCAAGTCTACCCTGAGACTATATAGTAAACTCCAGGTCAGCCTGGACTAGAGCAAGACCGTACTTCAAATATAAAAAAAAAAAAAAAACAAAAAAAAAAAAACAGGGCTGTAGAGATGGTTTAGTGTTTAAGTGCTTGCCTGTGAATCGAGAGGACCCTGGTTCAAGGCTCAATTCCCCAGGACCCATGTTAGCCAGAGGCACAAGGGGGCCCATGTGTCTGGAGTTTGTTTTCAGTAGCTGGGGGCCCTGGAGTGCCCATTCTCTCTCTATATCTGCCTTTTTCTCTCTCTTTCAGTCACTCTCAAATAAATAAATAAAAATAAAAATATGAATATGTTTTTAGTATAATCCCATTAGCATATTATCCAATTACTCTTGATATAATTTTTGACTACAGAGCTGATTCAATCCCAATATTTCCATTTGGGTTACATTGTAGTATTTTTTAAGTAGCAAAAATAGAATTCCAAGGATATATTAACCACAAGAGTTCAATTAAAAATGTCATTACTACAAAGTCATGAACTAACAGGATGTCAAGGGACATACAATGAATATAAACAAGAGCTATGTTGTCTGTGCAGAGAAACTTCAAGGTGATTCTCCCTTCCTCTAGTTAGAATGTGTTGCTGGGCAGAAGTCCTAACATGTTTTCCTCGTGTACTAAATTGTGGGTTAATGAACTGATGCTTTCTATTAAAATTATTCTAGTAGTAAATTTGATAGCTAGGGCATTTCTTCTTCAGTAAATTAAAATGTATTTTAATTCAACTACATATAATGATATCAGATGGGCTTGACAAAAATAAAGCATAAAAAATACAATTAGAGGAATAAAAGGGAACCTGGAAGGGATATAGCTAAAGTGTGATGATTGAGATGCTACTGGAAAGATGCAAAGGACACAAACATACTAAAATTGAGGAAAGAACTTGTAAAAAACTTTAAGGTTTTAGGATGCCAAATTATTAGAGAAACTAGGATCCACAAGCTGTTATGTATACTGAGGCTATCAACAATTTGGCTTCTTAAAAAAATGAAGAAAAAGTCAGTGTACCTCAAATTTCTCCACTGTAATTTGATGTGATGAAACAAAGTCATTTATTTTGTTGATTTTGGGTTCAGCTCCAAAGCATACAAAATGAGTAGGATTCTTTACACAACAGATGAGACACAGAAACAGTAATTCATTTAGTGTTCTTATGATCAATCGCCACAAAGAGAAAAGTCCCAAAAATGATCCACTGAACTAATGGATGCCAAAAATCTATTCTGGGTACAAAAGATAGACCATTTTATGATGAAATCAAATGGTTAACAAATGGGATATCGATTGTACCCAGACAAAAGTAAATACAGTTTTTCAAAAACAATCACAAGATGGAAAGAATAAACATAGAAATTTGGGGAGTAAAGTATGAAATAATTCAATAATCTAATAAATATAAAACACAGGAAATCTAACAAATGCTAAAGTACTGAAAGATATGGGACAAAAGTACATATTAAGAGATCTACTATCCAAATTGTTCCACAAACATAGCCATGAAAAAGAAGTGTGAGAAGACTTAAACACTTATAATACTAAAAGATATGTTTTTTATTAATGACAATGACAAATATTTATGAATTCACATGCTAGTGTAAAATTTTATAATATTAAAATAACAAAAATATCTTGGAATCTTTTAGATGACTTAAGAATTATGCATAAACATAAAATCATTCTGGGATCATAATTTTTCTTAGTACTCAATGCTGTTGGATGAAAAACAATGGTTTTAATTTTTTATACCTAGAGAAACTGTCATAACAGGCAAATGCAAGTATAATCATTTTCAACTCTAAAAGCTATTGATAATTTGCTTCTTGCCACATGTGGTGGTGCATACCTTTAATACCAGCACTTGGGAAGCAGAGGTGGGAGGATCACCATGAGTTAGAGACCACCCTGAGGCTACATAGTGAATTCCAATCAGCCTGAGCTAAAGTGAGACCCTACCTTAAAAAACAAAAACAAAAACAAAAACAAAAACATAAAATAAAATTTGCCTCTCAGTGATTTTTCATAGGGAAATATTAGAAGATATAAACTAAGGAAAGAATGTATCCAAAAGGACTAAGAGATACAATCTAGGAATAAAAAACACAATATTATAGATCTTTGTAGAATACAGCAAAAACTATTAAGAATACAACTCTTCCAGAAAGAAGGAGGACTAGAACATTAGGTAAGGATTGCTTAAAAAAAAAAACAAAAAACAAAGAAACAAACTATGAGCTAGGTTCCTTGTATGGACACTGTGTGGGAAGTGCAGTGTCCTGGAGAGAACAGAATATGAGGAAACTATGGGACATCCTAAAACTACCAAACATACAGATCATGGATATACCATAAGGAGAGGAAATCTAGACCAGAGGCATAGAGAACATACTCAATAAATGTATTGAAGAAAAATTTCCAAAGCTCTAAAAAGAGAGTCCCATCCAGATACAACAAGCTCACAGAACACAAAAAAGACAGGACCAAAGAAGAAACTCTCAATGACACACCACAACAGACACAAAGAAAGTGTTAAAAACAGCAAGAGAGAAGCAATCCACAACATACAAAGGCAATTCCATCAAAATAACATCAGATTTTTCAATGGAAACCCTGAAAGACATAAGGGCCTGGAATGGAACACTTCAAAGTCTGAAGAACTGTGGCTTCCAAGCCAAGCTACTTTACCCAGCAAAAGTATTACTTATAATATATCGTGAAGAAACATTTTCCTTGAAAAATGTCAACTCTTATATTGTATGAACACAAAGCCAAACCTACAGAGAACACTTGAGGGAATATGCCACATAGAACAGTCAAAGAACCAACCTCAAGAGCCAACAAGAAGATCACAGTAACCATAATAAACCAGGTTCAAAACAGTACATAACACAAGAAAGCAGCAAATCCCATAAAGCACCTCATCATGACAGGGATTAATTCAAACCTTACAGTAATAATCTTAATAATCACTTTCTTAACTCACCCATCAAAAGACACAGGTTATCCGGATAGATCAAAAAACTAAGCCCTTCTCTCTGCTGTCTTCCAGAAACCAACCTCACCACTAAAGATAGACACCTGTTCAGGGTGAAGAGTTAGAAAATGATCTCCCAAGTAAATACAAATAAAGAAAAAAGCAAGTGTTGCTATATTAATATCTGATAAAATAGATTTCAAACCAAAAGTAATCAAAAAGGACAAAGAAGGGCACTTCTTAATCATCAAGGGAATGATCTAACATGAGCACATCTCAATCATAAATCTATATGCACCTAATGCAGGGACACCACATTTTATAAAAACAAAATCTGACAAAAAGAAAGAAAGAAAGAAAGACCAACACCATCATAGTCAGAGACTTCAATACTCGACTATCACCAATATACAGATCATCCAAACAGAAAATCAGGGGAAATAATAGATCTCAACAAGATTTTAGATCAACTAGACCTAATGGATATCTACAGAAGTTTTTAATACAACTCTACAGAACACACATTCTTCTCAGCAGCCCATGGAACCTTCTCCAAAATTGACCATATGTTAGACATAAAGCATGCCTTCATAAAGTCAAGAATATTGAAGTAACTTTCTGCATCATGCCATATCAAAATGTTTTAAAGCTTTAAATTAAGAACAATAGACACATCAAGGACTCCTCCAGCTCCTAGAAATTAAACAATGCACTTTTAAACAATGAATCGTTCATGAATGAATTAAAAAACATTGTAAAATTCTTAGAATTGAAAGATTAAAAAAAAATCCTACCAAAATTTATGGGACTCAATGAAAGCAGTCATAAAGGGAAAATTCATATCCCTAAATGGCTTTATTACAAAGAAAGAGAGATCCAAATCAATAGCCTATCTTGCCACCTAAAGGCACTGGAAAAACAAGAAGAATCCAACCCCAAAACCTCCAGACATAAAGAACTATTCAAGATTAGAGCAGAAATTAATGAATTAGAAACTAAGAAAGCAATTTAAATGAAGATGTAGTACATTTATACAATGGAGTTCTACTCTGCAGTGAAGAAAAATGAAGCTGTGAAATTTGCAGGAAAATGGATGTATCTGGAAAGGTGGTAACTCAGGTCCAGAAAGCCAATTGTCATATGTTCTTTCTCATATGTGGATCCTAGCTACAAATGACTGGACTTCTATGTGAGTAGGGAGAAAACTCAGTAGCAGAGGTCAGTAAGCTAGAATGGAGATATAAAGGGAATAGAAAGGAATGGAGGAGGGGGGATTTACTAGGATGTTATTGTATATATGTAAGTAGAAGAACAGATTAATGGGGGTGAAAAGGCCTAAGTGAGGCCAGGAGAAGAGATTGATTAAAGGAAAGGTGGAGGGAGGGCTAACGAAAATCGAAGAGGATATAAATAAGTCATATGGAAACCTATATTTTTAGATAATGGAACACACGAGCCACAGAGTGTTACTAGGAAATTTTCAGTGCCATGGATGGGATACCATCCAGTGAGTTGTTGGCTGGGGAGGTATATGATGCCCCAAAATATTAAAGGTCATTCCTAGGCCCTTGATTTCCCATCAGGGATAGATGGTAGGAGCCTTTTGCTGAAGAATCCACATTCTTAGGCTGCAAGGTCACTGAGAAATCCTGTTGGAGGTAAGCTGAAAACCTCCTCCATGTAGACCAGCTGACAGAATACTGGAAAAGCCATGCTGTATGCAGTTCAATGGGAGAGAAAAAAGTCACCAGTGGTTATACTCAACAGTGGACACTGCAAGCCTTAAATTTGGCCAGCCAAGCCAAATGAGCCAGCAGGTGCAAAAGTGGCATGTCTGTTACAGGAGAAACCGTACACCATCTAATTTAACTGGAGACCTACTCCTTGGGAGGGAATACAGTCCTAATACTGAAAACCTACAACAGGGGAAGTCATGAGCCCTATGGGTGTAACGTTTGCTACTGTTTGGCTAAATGTATATATTATGCTCACCAAAGTGCCCAGTAAGCACTTCTCTTAATGTTCATACCTATATATTTATGATACTCTCACTTTTGGTCAGAGAATCTTCTCTTTTCAGGTGGCAGTGACCTTGGAATGACTCAGAAGACATCATGGTGCTGAGAAGATGGGACAGAGGAATGCTCAGCACTGAAATATCTCTATCACACCTTCTAAGGCTCAGGGTCCATTGTAGAATAGGTAGCAGAAAGAATGTGAAAGCCAAAAAAAGGGTAAGACTCCTTATAACATGCTCCTCCATACACAAAATGACCTGGATATCCATGACCTCACAGTGCCTGACAGTACCTATAGAAGTCCATCAGAATAGGAAGAAAAGATAATTACATAAAAAGAAGAGAAACTGATTGAGAGGGGAAAGTGATATGATGGAGAGTGGAGTTTGATAGAGGAAAGTGAGGGAGAGGATGGGAATTACCATGGGATGTTGTTTATATCATAGAAGATGTCAATAAAAAATATAAAAAAATAAAAAGAAATCAATGAAATGAAGAGCTTTTTCTTTGAATAAATAAACAAGATTGACAAACTCTTGGCCAAACTGATCAAGAAAAAAAAGGGAGAGAGAAGTCTCAAATTTAAAAAAAAATCCGAAATGATAAAGGAGAGATCAAAACAGATATCAATGAATTGGAAGACCCATCAAGCAATACTTCTAAAACCTAACTCCACAAAATTAAATAATCTCAAGAAATGTACAAATTGCTAGACACATACCACCTAACACTAAACTCAGAGCAGATTAATCTCCTAAACAAAACTATCACATCCATGGAGATTGAAAAGTTAATCAAAAACCTTTCCAAATAGAAAAGTCCAGGACCAGATGGCTTCTGAGCTGAATTCCATCAAACTTTCATAGAAGAACTAAAATCAATTTTCTCAAACTGTCACACATAATTGGAGACTAGGAAAGCCTCCCTGACTCCTTTTATAAATAAGCATCACCTTAATACCAAAATCAGAGAGATGCAACACAGAAAGAAAATTGCAGGCCTATATCCCTAATGAACTTAGATGCAAAGATCCCGAACAAAATCTGTGCAACCAAAATTCAACAACACATCAAAAGCATTATCTGTCTTGATCAAGTAGGCTTCATCACAGGGATGCAAGGATGGTTTAACATACAGAAATCAGTCAACTTAAAATACCCCATAAATAAACTGAACAAAAAGAACCACATGATCATCAGAATTGATGCAGAAAAGGCCTTTGACAAAATACAATACTACTTCATGATCAAAACACTGGAAAGAGGGCTGGAGAGATGGCTAAGCGGTTAAGCGCTTTCCTGGGAAGCCTAAGGATCCCGGTTCGAGGCTCAGTTCCCCAGGTCCCACGTTAGCCAGATGCACAAGGGGGCGCACGCATCTGGAGTTCGATTGCAGAGGCTGGAAGCCCTGGTGCGCCCATTCTCTCTCTCCCTCTATCTGTCTTTCTCTCTGTGTCTGTTGCTCTCAAATAAATAAATAAATAATTTAAAAAATTTAAAAAAAAAACAAAAACACTGGAAAGAATAGGCATGGAGGGTTTATATCTGAACATAATAAAGGCTCACTCTCTCTGTCTCTACATACACACACAAACACACACACACACACACACACATATATGGGGGGGAGAAGAGAAGAGAAGAGAAGAGAAGAGAAGAGAAGAGAAGAGAAGAGAAGAGAAGAGAAGAGAAGAGAAGAGAAGAGAAAAGAAGAGAGAGAGTTCCCACTGAGATTGGGAACAAGACAGGGGTGCCCATTCTCACCACTGCCCTTCAACATGGTACTAGAAGTATTTGCCCAAGCAATAAGACAGGAGAAAGAAATAAAAGGGGTTCAAATTGGAAAGGAAAAACTCAAGTTTATTCTATTTGCAGAAGACATAATCATATATATAAGTGACCTGAAAGTCTCTATTCTAAGACTTTTAAAGGTAATAGATTCCTTTAGCAAAATGGCAGGATACAAAATCAATGTACATAAATCAGCAGTTTTTGTATATGCAAAAGACAAAAATACAGAGAAAGAAATCAGTGAGGCTGTCCTATTTTCAATAACAAGAATAAAAATTAAATATCTTAGAATAACACTAACAAGTGACATGAAGGAATTATATAATGAAAACAAAAATACTCAAGAAAGATATAGAGGTGGACTTGAGGAGATGGAAAGACCTCCCATGCTCCTGGAGAGTAGAATTAATTGTGAAAATGGCAATTATATCAAAAGCAACATACAGATTTAACATAATGCCAATCAAAATACCAGCATCATTCTTCACAGAGATTGAAAAAATAATCTCAAAATTCATATGGAATGGCAGAAGGTCTTGGATATCCAAACATGTCCTCAGCACAAGAAGTACCTCTGTTGGTACCCATACCTGATCTAAATCTGTATTACAAAGCCATAGTGACAAAAATAACATGGTACTGGAATAAAAACAGAAACATAGACCAATGGAATAGAATTGAAGACTCAGATCTTAGGGCTATCAACTACAGCTGGTTGAACTTTGACAAAGGTGCCAATAATGTAGACTGTAGAAAAGACAGCATCCTCAACAAATGGTATTGGTCAAATTGGATGACCATATGTACAAAAAGGAAATTAGACCCACTCATTTCTCCATACACAAAAATAAAGTCCAAATGCATTCAAGACTTCAATAAAAACCTGAAATTCGCCAGGCGTGGTGGCGCACGCCTTTAATCCCAGCACTCGGGAGGCAGAGGTAGGAGGATCTCCGAGAGTTCGAGGCCACCCTGAGACAATATAGTGAATTCCAGGTCAGCCTGAGCCAGAGTGAGACCCTACCTTGAAAAACAAAAAAAAAACAAAAAAAAAAAAAAAAAAAAAAAACCCAAAAAAAAAAACCCTGAAATTCTTCAACTACTGGAAGAAAAATAGGAGGCACTCTTAAAGATATAGGACTTGGTAAAGACTTTCTGAACAAAACCCCAGTAGCCAAGGAAATTAAACAAGCACTCAATCAATGGGATCTCATGAAGCTAAAAGCTTCTGCACTGGCAAGCATACCATAAGCAGAGCAAATAGATTACACTCTGAATGGGAGAAAACCTTTGCCAGCTACATAACTGACAAAAACCTAGTATCTAGAATCTACAAAGAACTAAAAACTAAGCAATACAAACATCAAAGAACCCACCCCAAAAGTGGTTCAGAGAACTAACTAGGGAGTTCTTGGAGGAAGAATTACAAATAGCTAAACTATACATGAGAAAATGTTCAATATCCCTAACAATAAGGGAAATGCAAATTTAAACAACTATGAAATTCTACCTTCACCAAGTAATGACAGTAAACATTAAAAAATCAAATAAAAGCAAACGTTGGTGAGGATATGGAGAAATGAGAACACTCATTCACTACTGGTGGGAATATAAGCTGGAATAACCATTGTGGAAATCAATATCAAGATTCCTGGAAAGGATGAATATAGAGTTACCAGCAGACCCTGTTATTCCCTTACTGGGCATTTACCCTAAAAGCTCCACATCTCAACTCAGAAATATTTGCTTAACCATGTTTATAGCTGCTCAATTCATAATAGCTAAAAACTAGAATTAGACCAGGTATTCATCATTGGATGATTGGATAACCAAGATGTGGCATATCTATAGAATAACATTCTACTCAGTAGTAAGAAAAAATGACACACTGATGTTTGTAGAAAAATGGCCAAACTTGGAACAAATTATTCTAAGTGAACTCATACAGTCACAGAAAGACAACCTTTGCATCATCTGCAGTTCCTAATCTGGATCAGCTCAAGTTGCTGACATAACTGAAAAGCATCTGGAAGCTTGGACAATATGGAGGGTAGGGCTTGGAGGAAGGGAAAGGGTGAAAGAGGAAACAAAAATTAACCTGAATTGAGCTGGTACCATAAAATCCTAAATTCTGGAAGTCATACTAAATGGTGGAACCCTCAAGAGGACTGCAGAGGGAGCACCTGAATCAAAGGACCGTGTGGAGAGTGAGACAAAACCCAACCTCAAATTTCTCCTGTTTCTCTTTCTTCTCTGTCTTTTTCTTTCTTCTTTTCCCTTGGCACTGGCCTGTATTTCCCTGTACCAGGATATGGTGGGGTCTACACAATGAGCTGTTGATCAGAGAGACCTACTAGATCTCCCAAACAAGACAGACTTCTACCAAAGAACTTGTTTACTCACCACAGGTTAATGTAATGACCCTATTGCTGAAGACACCAAAGTGTTTTCACAGACCATGGAGAGACCTGGTTGGGATCTGGAGGAGAGCCAGTCCCCATCAATTAGCCCATCTAGTGCTAGAAGGCACCACATGAGCCATCATGGGAAAGTGACCAACATATATCCAAGAAACTTAAAATGTATGTGACTGAGAAGCAAACAACCTGACTGAAGTTCACACAAGTGCAATAGTGGCACACAGCCATAGTGGGTAACCAACTGCTCTTGATTGGCTAATATATCTGCTCATTAAAAAAGAAACCATATTTGGAACTGGGAATCATGTACGAACCATATTGACATAATGCTTCTGCTTTCTATTGTCAAACTCCTACTAACCTTAGACTATAAATGTGTCTAATCCCTTTTCATTCTCTATAAATTAATAATGATTATCCCATTTATCTGGTGCTGACTTCATTCTCCAATGGAAAATCTGCTTCTCTTTTTCCGATGGGAACTAGACCTGAAGCGATAAATGACCCAGTGCACTACGTCCAAGCCACAGCTGAAACCACAGAGAAATTGGGGAAATGTACAAGAGCCAAGATTTCTTAGCATGAGGGTGATGGAGAAAGACACTGAGGACATTCAACACCTTCCAAAACAGAGATCCAGAGGCTTTTAAGGGCCCATCACTGAAGTAGACTTAAAATGCTCCCAGCATGGCTCAGGGAATTTTGCAAAAGAAGGGGTGTGTTGTAGTCAGGTTCACATTTCTGGTAGACATCACCCAACCAAAAACAGCTTGTAGGAAAAAGAGGTTTATTTTGGCTTACAGACTCATGGGGAAGCTCCATAATGGCAGTGAAAACAATGGCATGAGCAGAGGGTGGACATCACCCTTGGCCAACATAAGGTGGACAATAGTAACAGGAGTATGACAAACACTGGCATGGGGAAACTGGCTATAATACCCATAAGCCCACCCCCAACAATACATTGCCTCCTTGAGGTGTTAATTCCAAAATCTCCATCAGCTGGGAACCTAGCATTCAGAACACCTAAGTTTATGGAGGACATCTGAATCAAACCATCGCAGGGTGGAAAGAATATTAGAACCACAACTTGGGAAATTTTGCACAGAGACATTGCTTTTTCCCATAATTCATTGCCCACAATCCCCATGGAGTTGAGTATCCCCAATGAGAAAGGCCTCTTCATAAGAGGGGCAGGGTGGAGGAAAAGGATGATACCAACATGTGTTGTTTACAAGAAAATATGTCCACAGAAAATTTTAAAAAAGAGATATGAAGGAATTAAAATTTAAAAATGAGAAAAATGCAGAAATCTGTAAAAACCTATGGGTGGAGCAGGAGTGAAGGCTTAGTGGTGAAGGTGCTAACCTACAAAGTCTAACGATCCAAGTTCTATTCCCCCGTACCCATCTAAGCCAGATGCACAAGGTGGCACATGTGTCTGGAGTTTCTATGGGGTGGCTGGAGGCCCTCCATGCCCATTCTCTCTCTTTCTATCTGCCCCTTCCACTGTCTGTCTCTCAAGTAAGTAACTAAAAATAGAATTAAATAATAGGGGTAACTAAAACAATATTAGAAATGACAAGAAAAACAAATGTCTATATAAAACACACAATAGAGTAATGGTCCAAACATAAATTAAATTAAAATGAGTTAGACTACAAAGTAATTAGAAGTGCTAAAGTAAAGAGATAGATTCTATCTTATTCTTGAATTTTCAATGATTTATATTAAATTTGCTTGTATGTGTAAGAAATTAAAACAAATAATTTTATTACATTATTTGATTCATTATTGGTTGATATTTACTTTCCCCTATTACTGATAGCAATATTAATTTTATAGTCAATTCAGTGCCAAGAAATAATTTGCAGATAAAAATCATTTTAAAAGCTTTTTTTTTTATATATTTTATTTATTTATTTGAGAGCGACAGACACAGAGAGAAAGACAGATAGAGGGAGAGAGAGAGAATGGGCACGCCAGGGCTTCCAGCCTCTGCAAACGAACTCCAGACGCATGCGCCCCCTTGTGCATCTGGCTAACGTGGGACCTGGGGAACCGAGCCTCGAACCAGGATCCTTAGGCTTCACAGGCAAGCGCTTAACCGCTAAGCCATCTCTCCAGCCCCATTTTAAAAGTTTTATTCCCTGGGCTAGAGAGATGGCCAAGCGGTTAAACACTTGCCTGTTAAGCCTAAGTATCCCAGCTCAAGGCTTGATTCCCCAGGACCTACGTTAGCCAGATGCATAAGGGTGCACACATCTGGAGGTCCTTTGCAGTGGCTAGAGGCCCTGGCGTACCCATTCTCTATCTAGCCAACTCCCTCTTTCTCTCTGTCTGTTGCTCTCAAATAAATAATAAATTTAAAAACAAAAGTTTTATTCCCTACCAGGATTCATTTTGATACATGTTTAATGTTTTTAATGATACAATAAATATTTGAAGAAAAAATTATGAGACATGAATTGTGGCAATGGGTAGTATGGTAATTTTAATGAAATATCCCCCATAAATTCACTTTTTAAAATTCTTGGTTCCCAGCTGATGGCAGTTTTGGAAGTAGAGCCTTACTGGAGGAGGTGTGTTGCTGGGGTCAGGCTTTGGTTGTTACAGCTTAGTTTTTCTGGTTTCTACCAGCTGCTGTGGCAAGAAGTCCAGCTTCTGTCCTACCATACTTTACTTCCCAAGTTGAAACTTCCCTTCAAGACTGTACACCAAAATAGACCATTTCTGCCCTGTCAGTTGCTTTTGGATGGATTCTTTTTGCCATCAACAAGAAGGTAACTACAACAAAAAATCGATACCAGATGAGCGCAGTTATTACTGATAGGAACATAACTGTCTGGCTTTTAGTCTTTTTGACTGATTTGTGGAAGGAATATGGAAGGGATTGTAACTTTGGACTATGAAATATCTTTCAGTGCTATGCAACCAGAGCTTAATGGATCATTATTGTGAGAATTGAAACAAATCCAGAAAGAATTGTGGACTATGAGGCATAGCTTATGAAGGGAAGGAATATTGTCAGCACTGGGCTTCAAGCAGGTTGTGTGAGAGGATAGCTATGTTCTATTCACACATTGAGAACTTAAGCAAAGTTGAATTCAATAGTAATGGACTGATGTGTTTGGCAGGGAATATAGAACAATAGAATACAAATAAGCACTTTTGCACAAAAAGAAATGAAAGTTTTGGGCCAGAGCCTACAGATTAGTTCTGATGCATTATTTTTGAGAGATTACTACCACTATAAATGGGCCAGCTATTGTGCATTAGAATGGGAAAATGCTTATCCTTTTGAAAGGAGAAGACTTGAAGGAAAAATGCTGAAGGGGTTTTTCTAATGTTCAAAGTTGGATTTATCCCCATTCCCAGATTAACAAATTCGGTAGCCTTTACATACCTGGTACTGGTTTTGGAAGCATGACAAATGCAGTAAAAAGGGTAATTGGTACTTGCCATTTGCTGCTATGCCTAATGAAACCAAATATTAATATACAACAAACTCTTATCCCATGGACTCATTTTAAGGTTTTCATTAGTCCTTACATCATCTAAGTAAAAGAACCTTTCAACGGAGAGTAAATGTGTTCAATGGAAACAGTCACAGTTTAGAGTCTGTGGTGGTTTGATTCAGGAGTCTCCTATAAACTTAGGTATTCGAATGATAGTCTCCTCAGCTGATGGCACTTGAAAATTAAAGCCTCCTAGAGGCAGTGTATTGTTGGGGGCAGTCTTATGGGTGTTATGGCCAGTTTCCCCATGCCAGTGTTTGGCACACCCTCTTGTTCCTGTTGCCCACCTGATGTTGGCCAAGAGTTGATGTCCAACCTCTACTCATGCCATCATGAAGCTTCCCCTAGAGTCTGTAAGCCAAAATAAACCTTTTCTTCCCACAAAAAAAGGGTAATTGGGTTTTGCATTGCAGTATTTTTAAAATTGCCACTGAGCCATGTGAGGCAGGATTGTTGAAGTCTCTTTGTGGGAGGCCCTGTAAACCATGGAACGGAAGCATGGGTAGGAGTGGAGGCCCCAGGAGTTTGGAGTTCCAGGAGTATACAATGGCAGCATACCTGCTGGCTTAGGATGGATTTTACATAGGCCATAGGAGTCTACTGTGCTGTAAGAAGTCCAGCTGGCGAAGTGGCACTTGAACCCCAGATATTTAAATAAAGTTTCAGTTTTCAGAAATGGAGTTGTAGGATGTTATATTTGCTTGCATGGTTTTGATCTTGCTTTGGTCCAATCTTTCCTTGTAATGCATTCTTTTGCATTGAGAATATTTATGTTGTGTCATATATGTGCCAAAAGTATTTGACTTGTGTTTTGATTTTATAGATTCACAGTTATGAGACAATTTCAGATGAGGTTTTGGATTTATAAGTAGTCCTGGGATAGGTAATGAATATGGGTTCTTTTAAAGTTAACCATTTTACTTTATCAGATGGCCTTGACTGTACAGGAGCCAGTAGTATAATATGGCAGGTTGTAGCATATGTCCTCTGTAAACTCATACATGTAAAATGCTTAGAATCCAGCTGGTGGTAATTTGGGATGTGGAGAATTGATCGAGGATGTGTGCTACTGGGAGGTAGGACATGAAGTATTAGAATGCAATTTCTCCTTTTGTAGAGCTTACTTCACTCTGTTGCTACTTTCTTCCAGCTGCTTTTGCAAAAAGTGATGCACAGCATCTGCTCTAGCATCTATTCCCTTCCATATGAAACTTCCCCTTAAGATTGTAAGCCAAAATCAATCCTTTCCACCCATAAGTTGATTTTTTAAATATGTTTTTTTTTTAATTTTTTTATTTATTTATTTGAGAGCGACAGACACAGAGAGAAAGGCAGATAGAGGGAGAGAGAGAGAATGGGCGCGCCAGGGCTTCCAGCCTCTGCAAACGAACTCCAGACGCGTGCGCCCCCTTGTGCATCTGGCTAACGTGGGACCTGGGGAACCGAGCCTTGAACCGGGGTCCTTAGGCTTCACAGGCAAGCGCTTAACCGCTACGCCATCTCTCCAGCCCTAAATATGTTTTTTGAGGCAAGCCCAACAGACTGGCCTTTTTTAATGCAAGAGTGTGAGGGAGAGAATTGGTGTGTCAGAGTCTCCAGCCACTGTAGTTGAACTCTAGACATGTGTGCCACCTTGTATATGTGTGTTCAACCTTGTGTGCTTGTGTCACCTTATGTGTCTGGCTTATGTGGGTCCTGGAGAGATGAACATGTGTCCTGATGCTCTGCAGCCAATAGCCTAACTGCTTATCCATCTCGTCATCCCCCATAAGTTCCTTTTGAATAGGCACTTATTCTCAGCAATGAGAAGATAACTGTAGGAGGAAAATTCACAAATATATAAAAATGATGAAATATAATGCAAAATTACCCAAGTTTGTTAAACATGGACTCAAAAAACTATTGAAAGAGAAATAAAAATAGGAGCTCTAATATATCATTTCAGTTATAATTGTGAGCAATAGGGAAATTAAAAAGAGTAAATATATCTCACAAATTAATTGAAGATAGATGGATAAATTGAGAGTACAGATAACAGTCACTGATCATGTAAATAATAAATATCATCTGGAATCAGAATATATTGTCAAATGTATTAAAATTCTTTCCAAAAGAGTTAAAATGTGTAAATATGGCATTATTACATGTAAGAGAAAGGCAAAATATTATAATATATATGCTTCTATTTGTATTAAATAGGTACAATAAGTCTATACACTAAAATAAAATTAAACATTAGTTTTTCCTGGTGCTGAGGCAAGAGGAAAAGTGCAGTAGAAGATCAACATATAGTTCTTTGTAGGGCATGAAATAATATAGAAGTGTTAGTTTTAAATCACAGTAAATGTAATAAATGCCCCTGAATGGTTTGCTTTAAAATAGTTAATTTTATGTTAAGTATTTCACCTAAATAAAATATCATAAATAATTTTTAACATAATTCCCATTTGATCAATATTTGATATATCATACAATCATATGTAAAGAAAATATAGAGGGCATAAATGTAAATACATAATTTTAAAATAAAAAAAAAAATAATTCCAAAACCTGTTATCCCCCATTGTAGAGTATAAAACGAGAGAACAGGTGCAATTTTGGGGGTGGAAGCTAGAAGATCTGGAGTTCAAGAACATCTACAGTAACCTAGTGAGTTTGAGGTTAACCTGGGCTACTTGAGATGCTACCTTAAAAATAAATTTCAAGTTAATATTTAGAATATCTTATTCACTATAGCCCTATTTCAGTTGAACCTGTTGCCATCTGTGAGAAGAATATTATTTGTTTCTCTTGGCTGCTGAATGGATCAGATGAGGCACTTAATATGTGCACTATGTAGGTTTACATACCACTACACTCCTCTGTCCTTTCAGAATTACAGACTCAAAAATACATGCATAGAGGGATGATTGATATATAGTGCATGCCCAGAAACTAGACCAGGAATCTGAGAAGCAGTGCCATCCTTCTATGGATATTACCATGCTTTGTGGATACTCCTCATGCTTCTCCTCTGTCTGTTTACCTTTGGCCATTGATATATTCTGGAGTCCTTATGATGAGAAAGCCCTACAGATTTCTCTCCAATGACTGTTGTGTCACATTTATGAAGGCAAATGCCATACATAAAAATATGGTTCTATAAGTGGTATATTAACAAAGTTATTCATACAACAGCCCATTCCTATTTTATTTTTAGGTCCTCTGTCTTTCAGAGAACTCAGACTTGATCCCATTCATATAGAAGGTTATGTATTAAGACATGTTTATGACATTTCATTAATAATGTACATGATAACTAAAGTTACAAAGCTGAAGTTCACTACCTATTAACCTACTTATAATAAAAATCACATACATGTGTGTATATGTGTATGTGTAGCAACTTCTAAAAGTAGAAAAATAATGAAAATGTGGGATTTATTATTTTTTACATTTCTGGTGTGTGTATATGTACATTCTTATGTGTGGTGCTTCATGTGTTAAGAAGAGGAAGGCCAAATAGTGACATTGGGTAAATTCCTTAATCACTTTCTGCCTTATTCTTTTTAACACAGTGTAACTTACTGAACTAAGAGCTCATGATTCAGTTAGACTAGACTTTCTCTACCTTCCAAGTACTGGGATTATAGGCACATTCTACCATACCCAGCATCTAGGTTGATGAAAAAGTTTCAGCCTCAAGTCCTTTTGCTTGCATGATTACAGCCAGTGAGAAATCTTCCCAACCTGAACATGGAATTTTTATGCCTAGCAAGCTCTAGTCAGTGGTGACTCATTTCCCAGGAATACTCCACAGCTCTTAATACAAAAAGTGATGGATATACTCACCTACTAGGGCAATAGTCACACCAAAATTTGTACACCAGATATATATTCTCTTTGTTAGATCAAAACAGAGTAGCATCTCCAAACTGATATTTCTCATACATAAAAGAGTTTTAAAAGTAAAAAAAAAAAAAAATCTTGAAGAGTTATAGGTACATCTCCACATGTTCAAAACAAGCATCACCCTTTTTCACACTAACAACTTTGGTAATTATTACATTGTTTAGCACATTGTGGTTTTTAATTTTTTCTTTTATTATTATTCTTACATTGTGTCTTGGAATACATATTCACTATGTCCATTATTACTATATGGAAGTGCTAAAAGTTTGACAATGTTCTACTCTTGTGTAAAGAATGTGAGGCAAGCCAGGCAAGATGTGGCCACCGTGCAATAGTGGCATGACTCTTAAGGGGGAAACAACAGATAATTGGATTTGAGACACTCCATGTCAAGTTCTTCATGCCAGGCATGAAAACCTAGTCAAAAGCTGATAGCTGGGAAGTTCATAGGGCTTCACGTGAAGCTACTTATGTTGCTTGACTAAATGAATATGTTGTCTTTATCAAATTGCCCTCTAAATATTTATGTTTATATGTACAGAGTGATGCTGCTCTCACTTTTGGTCAGTAAATCTCCTTGTTGCAGATGGTGGCAACTACTAGAGAGACTTAAGGCTTATCGAAGTGCTGAGAAGAAGTGACAGTTAAGTGCTCCTCACCAAATGAGACGTGTTCATTATACCCACCAATGTTTCAGAGAATATTTTAGAAGAGGTGTGGGGAAAAAAAAATGTGAGAGCCAGGGGATGAAAAGGAGAACTTAGGAATGCTGTTTTCTGGACGTAAAGAGGCAGTTGCAGTCATGACCTCACATGGCTGTTGTTACCTGCAAAATATTGAGTTCATCAATACATTGTCAAGGTTAATGAGGTAAAGCACATACAGGGCATCAAACTGTAAGAACTAATTGGAAAAGAGGTTATATAAAAGGGTATCAAAGAGGACAAACAAATAAGAAGGATTATGATTATAATTTAGCATATATGTATAAAAATTGTCAATAAAAATCTTCAAAATGTGTTCAGTTGTTAGTCTTGGCTGCTTGTGAGGCCTAATGGCCCAAGTTTGAGTCCCCTGAGTCCATGGAAAGTGAGATTCACAAAGTGGCACAAGCATCTGGAGTTCATCTGCAGTGGCAAATGCCCATGTATTCTCATTCTTTCTCTCTCTCTCATCTCTCATACATGAAAATAAATTAAATTCTCATTCTTTCTCTCTCTCGCATCTCTCATACATGAAAATAAATTTAATTTAATTTAATCTTTACAAAACAATGTCATACAAATCTTTTCTTCAGAGTCAAGGATTTTAATTTCAAGAAGCCTATCAGTGGCAGTATAATCTGCTAAACCAAAGCATGAACAAAACTTATCATGATATTCAAAGTATGACACAGCTATTGTTTACTTCAAAAATCCTGGTCTTGCCAGATGTGGTGGTGCACACCTTTAATCCCAGCACTTGGAAGGCAGAGGTAGGAGGATTCCTATGAGCTTGAGGCTACCCTGAGACTACATAGTGAATTCCAGGGTCAGCCTAGGCTAGGGTGAGACCCTACCTCAAAAGAAAAAAAAAAGTCTCTTGCTGGGTATGGTGATGCATGCCTTTAATCCCAGCACTCAAGAGGCTGACATATGAGGATTATTGTGAGTTTAGGGCCAGCCGGAGACTACATAGTGAATCCCAGGTCAGCCTAGGCTAGAATGAGACCCTACCTTAGAACTCCCTTATCCCCCCCACCAAAACCCTCTATTTTACTAAGTGTATACTTTGTCATTTCTTTCATGATTTCATAAAGTTCAGAGAACTTCCAAATGGATCCCAAAATATGCATTATGTTCTCCAACAGTAGAGAAAGCCCCCCCCCTTTTTTAATGCAAGAGTGAGAGAGAGAGAATTGGGGCACCAGGATCTCCAGCTAGTGCAATTGAACTCCAGACACATTTGCCCCCTTCTGAGCATGTGTAACCTTGTGCATTTGTGTCATTGTGTGTCTTGCTTATGTGGGACCTGGAGAGTTCCATATAAGTTATTAGGTTTCACAGACAAGTAACTTAATGGCTAAGCCATCCCTGCAACTTGGACACCAAATTTTTGAGTTTATATTAGATGGTTAAGAAGACAGAGGCTTTTAATTGTAAACAAGAACCTATTTGTGCTATAAAATGCATTATGCAATATTTTAAATGTTACAACTTCAACCTAGAGCAAAAAACGGAGAAAAGTGGAGGAAATAAATCAGTAAAATGTCCACTTTATTAGATTATAAATGGATGTAAATACACTCAAAATAAAACCTTTTGCTCTCAGAAAATATAAATGAATTTCATCTATTTATTTCAATTATAAGTTTATAAACTTAAATGAATACATAATTCAGATAAGTATTATAAATACTAAGAAATCTGTAAGATGATCTGCAGATGTATCTATTTAGCTCATCATAATCATACTATAATCTACACTCAAAGCTTTGTATAATAATTATGAAGGGACGTGAATCTCTATAGTTCTCTTATCCTTGCCTTTTAGTACTGCCTTGAAAAATTTGCTAATGGGCTTTGTTGTCTGATGACCTGAGTTATTATGTTCTCTGCCATGACCCAACTAAATCATTGACAGGATGTGAGAAATTAACCTCCATTTACTCATTAGGGTTGAGGACAGAAAAATTAAAGGATTACCTATGATGGCAATAAAAAAATCAATGTTTTGAAAGATAAAGCAGCCATAAGTTTTATATTCTTAATTTATTTGTGTTTAAAGAAAATTAAAAAAAAAACAATTTTAGTTTATGACTAAAATAAGAAAGGAAAAGAGTATTCTTGAACCCTCATTCCTCAAAGATAATTATTTCCTTTAACAATAGAACTTCTCCTTTAAAAATGCTACCAGACTCTTTGAAACTTTTCATTGTTATCCCCAGACATGGAATAAAGTAGCACATTTTTATTACATCAAATGTTTTCCTAACCTGCAGTAGTGATAACTTATAAATATGTATTTAAACATTCTTAAGATTTGTAAGTGAAACTTAATGAAATGGAAATTTGGTTGATAATTATATCCAGTATCACCCTGGGAATTGATAGTGCTATCAGCATGTGTGATCATGGGTACCTAAGAAACATAGCCAACTAGCACCTATGTGAAGGATATATTTACTTTCATTGTGCATTATTTTTCACTTATCTATTAGAGATTGAGTGCTTTACAATTTATTTTGGAATGTCTCTCCTCCTTCTTCCTCCTCCTCTTCTCCTCCTTCTCCTTCTTCTTCTCTTGTTTTTGTTTTTTTGAGGTAGGGTCTCACTCTGGCCCAGGCTGACCTGGAGTTCACTATGTAGTCTCAGGGTGGCCTCAAACTCATGGCGATCCTCCTACCTCTGCCTCCCAAGTGTCAGGATTTAGAATGTAACTTCTTAAAATGAAAATATACCATTATTACCAAAGGAAACAGATGAGAACTTAAAAAAAACTTAACTTTTGTGATTTGATATGCAAACCACAAAAGTATTGTAAAATTTAACATTGTACTTATTTATTCATTCAAAAAACCTGAAAGTATATTGAGGTTGCATATAGTTGTTATCAATAAGTAAACGTTGAGTTGTTTGCACATGGGTAAAGACAATGGTATCAGTTGTTAAATAGCTTAATCTATTTTTTTTCAATTTTTATTAACATTTTCCATGATTGTAAAAAAATATCCCATGGTAATAACCTCCCTTCTTCCACTTTCCCCTTTGAAATTCCATTCTCCATCTTATCCCCTCCCCATCTCAATCAGTCTATCTTTTATTTTGATGTCATGATCTTTTCCTCCTCTTATGATGGTCTTGTGTAGGTAGTGTCAGGCACTATGGGGTCATGGATATCTAGGCCATTTTATGTCTGGAGGGACACGTTGTAAGGAGTCCTACCATTCCTTTGGCTCTTACATTCTTTTCACTACCTCTTCCACATTAAACCCTGAGCCTTGGAAGGTGTGATTGAGATGTTATTCAGTACTCTAGTCACTTCTTTCCAGCACTATGATACCTTCTGAGTCATCCCAAGGTCACTGCCATCTGAAAAGAGAAGATTCTCTACCCAAAGTGAGAGTAGCATAAACATAAGGGTATGGATATATTTTTTTTAAGTTGTTTTGTTCATTTTTTATTTATTTATTTGAGAGTGACAGACATAGAGAGAAAGACACATAGAGGGAGAGAGAGAGAATGGGCTCGCCAGGGCTTCCAGCCACACTGCAAACGAACTCCAGACGCATGCGCCCCCTTGTGCATCTGGCTAACGTGGGACCTGGGGAACCGAGCCTCGAACCAGGGTCCTTAGGCTTCACAGGCAAGCGCTTAACCACTAAGCCATCTCTCCAGCCCAAGGGTATGGATATTAAGAGAAGTGCTTACTGGGCAGTTTGATAAGCATAGTATATACACTTATCCAGACATCAGCAGATGTTACACTCCTAGGGCTTTTGACTACCCCTGTTTTAAGTTTTCAGTATCAGGGATATGTGCCCCCCCACCCCATGGAGTGGGCCTCCAGTCCAATTGGAGGGCAGTTGGTTTCCACCATGACAGACCTGCCACTCTTGTACCCATTGGCTCATTTAGCCTGGATGGCCAATTATAAGGCTTGCAGTGTCCACTGTTGAGTATCTTCACTGATGGTTTCTCTTTCTCCCATTAAACTACATGTAGAATGGCTTCTTCCAGCTTTCTGTCAGCTGGTCTACATGGAGGAGGTTGTCAGCTCAGTTCCAGCAGGATTTCTCAGTGGCCTTGCAGCCCAAGTATGTGGAGTCTTCAGCAATACGGCCTTACCATCTATTCCTGGTGGGAAACCAAGGGCCTTGAGAATGTCCTATAATGTTTGGGGAGCATCAGGGACCTCCCTGGCCAACAATTCACTGGAGGTATCCCATCCCTGGCACTGAAAATTTTCTAACAATGATCTATGACTCTGGAGTTGTCCATTGTCTGAAACTGGAGGATTCCATATGATTTATTTGCATCCTCTTAGAGTTTGATTAGCTCTCCCTCCACATTTCCTTTACTCAATCTCTTCCCCTGACTTCACTTTGGGCCTTTTCACCCCCGTTAATCTATTCTTCTACTTACATATATACAATACCAACGTATTAAGTACCCTCATCCCTTCCTTTCTCTTAATCTATTTTTAATCTTAAATTCATATTCTGATGATAAGCGCATGATTGCTTAAGAAGTGAGTATGACATAGACCTTAGGATTATGTTCTTTTGGTAAAAAGAATTTCAAGGGTATGTTAGGAAGATACTAATTTGATAAAACACTCAAATGTTTGGCTGGACAGATGTCTTAGCAGTTAAGTCACTTGCTTGTAAAACCAAATAACCCAGGTACAATTCCCAAGGACATGTGTAAGCCAGATGCACAAGGTATGAATCTGGAGTTCAATTGCGGAGACAGAAGGCCTCTCTCTCTATCTGCCCCCCTCTCTCTCCTACTCTCTCCCTCTCAAATAAATATATAAAATAAAAACTGTAAACAAAAGAGAAGCCTTAAATGTTATAGTAGTTCTGGACAGCATGCTTTGTAGAGTAGTTAATCGTGTTCTACCTGGAAGAGCATTGGTGGCCAAAAGAGAAATCTACTGTATCATGTCACACTAGTCCATTTCCATCTAACAGGGCTGATTGGCAATTCCTCCCATAAGGTTAGGTGGTTTTCACATACTAGGGATAGCTGGACATATAGAGATAAAGCAGACATGCACCCAACAAACAAATGTGATATTTAGAATGGACAAGTGAGATGAGTTTGAATAATACCTGTTCTATCAATTAATACTTGGTATCCCTGTGTTAGATTCTTTGTTTTTTTTTTCTTTTATGTATATATACATATATATTTTTAGGCAAGGTTTCACACTTGACAAAGTAGACCTGAAGCTTGCTCTGTAGCCCAAGCTGACCTTGAATACATAATAATCATTTTACCTCAGTCTACCTGGTACTGAGATTATTTGCTTGAGTCAACACACCCAGCCAGATTTAGATTTCAATCTTCCTCCAGTTTTTCACCTGTATAATTCAGTGGTATACTCTAACCTCCAGGCTTATGAGAAAAAATTATAAAGTTAATAATATATCTAGGAAACAGTAACCTAGTTAACATGGTCTAATTCAATCCCTGTCCTTTGTAACAGCATACTGTGTCAACATACTAATACCAATTTCCATGTTTGTCATACCTTGTCTGTTGACATTAATATAATGTAAGAAGATAGCAACCACTGACTGTATCTATATTTTCTTTTTTTTTTTTAACAATGGTTTACTAGTTTTTTTTTAATTTTTTTTTTTATTTATTTGAGAGAGACAGACACAGAGAGAAAGACAGGTAGAGGGAGAGAGAGAGAGAATGGGTGCGCCAGGGCTTCCAGCCTCTGCAAACGAACTCCAGACGTGTGTGCCCCCTTGTGCATCTGGCTAATGTGGGACCTGGGGAACCGAGCCTCGAACCAGGGTCCTTAGGCTTCACAGGCAAGCGCTTAACCGCTACGCCATCTCTCCAGCCCCGTATCTATATTTTCTTATGGGGAACAATCTTTCATTTGGAAAAATGATCTCTCAGTAAATAATAGAACTTTTCCTAGGTTAGCTGAATATAAGAGAAGGATTTTTATTTTATTTTATTTTTTTTGGATTGGAGACTTTAGTTTAACAACCTGTTATTTATGATATGAACATCTAAAATAAGAACATACAGCCTTAAAAATACCATACAAACAAGAAAGAACAAGTATCTGTGTCCTTTTATTGAAAACTTGATGATCATCCTAAAATCTAAAACCATTCTAAAATATACTCCTTGCCTTATTTAAATGAGTTTATAACTTGTTTAATAATCTATAGAAGATCCCCTTTACAAAGAGTCCTGTGTTACTAAAAGACAATTATATTTCATGTAATTTCCACTATAATGGCCAAGTGCCACAAGAATAGGAGAGCAAAGATATGCCGAGGAGCCAAAAGGAGTGCTCAGATGACTTTCAACTGTAGAAGAATGGAATCAACTCACTGTAAAATGGGTACATTTCAGATAACAGAAGTTTAAGGGCATGAAAGCAATCTTTTTTTCTGCTTGTTAATCATATTACCAAAGGTTTCCAAAGCTGTTCTGTAGTTTTTCTGTATTTGTGATTCAGGAATAAAGATCATTATGCGAAATATAATACCAAAATTATAAAAACATTCTTATATTGACTATATTATATCTTAATGAAAAATTGCTGCTATTTACTTGGTATCATAGAATTCTGGGCAACTTTTTTAAAAAAGCATTTCCTATTGTATTTGTATGTATGGTAGTTTGTGAGTTGATGTAACATCAGAAATTTAACTCAAAATAATTCAGGATGAGTAAAAGTTAACAGGAATGTACTCAGAAAACACTGAGTTAAGACTTAATAAATGTTCTGACTGAATAATTGTTCATAGGTTTTGTTGCCAGTATATTTTTGCCTGTGTACAAAATTATCCATAATATAGATTGTGATTAAAAATTATTTTATTATTAATTTGCAAGGACAAAGAGAAAGGGAGAAAGAGAGAGGAGAGAGGGAGAGAGAATAGTTGTGCCAGGGTGGCAAGGTTTCTAGCCTTTGGAAAGGAACTTCAGATTCAGGCACTATTTTGTGCATCTGGCTTTACATGGGTACTGGGGACTAGAACCCTGGTCATTAGGCATTGCAGGCAAGTGCCTTAATGCTGCGTCATCTCTGCAGCCTAAACATGATATTTTTAAAGTCTAGAAACATAAATAATTTTCCCAGATTGTGTTTGTAAAATAATGCCTTAAAAAGTGGAGTTGCTGACTTCCTACCTTGAACACCTCCAAGATTTCCTTTGTGGATTGACAGTGGAGACAGGGAGAGGGTTGAGAATTTCATGTTACTGTCTTGTTCATGTTTTTATATCAACGAAAATCAATTTAAACTAATTCTAAAAGGTACTCCTTGACACAAACATTTATGTTTGGCAATGGAGTGCCAGGGATCCAATGACTGGGATGTAGCTTCCCACAGTGTACACAAGCTCCATTCAGCACTCAGGAGAAATCAGATGAGATAATTCCTGTTGTACAAGGAGAGGTGATGTGAGGTGGTAGTAATTATTTTTAGCTTCATTTGCTCTTTTCTATTTTTTTTTTTTTCTGTGTGCACTAAGTAGAGTAAACCTTGATATTGGAGGTAGCAACAAAGACAGGAAGTCCAATATTGCCCTTCTTTTTGTTCTGACCAGAGATAAGATTAAACAATAGTAACATGTCTTACTGCTGACATAAAAGTACAATGAAAACATTGCCAGGAATGCCACAACTCAGAAATTCTGAATTACAATCTTAACACAGTTCCCCATTCCCTTTAGATCTGAGATTTTAAAATAAGTCAAACTTCAGTGGTATAACTACTGCCCCTGTAAGATGAGTGGTAGGTGATATAAAACTAAAAGAATAAAAACTACATGAACTTATGATGACAATTATGAAATAGAACTTTTCAGTTTGTTTTTTATTGTACTTGATAATGGTTATAGGCTTCTCAAGGCTGACTCAAGTAATATGCATTTTACTCCTGTTATGTGTAAAGTACATCAGTGAAATAAAGGAGGCAATATAAAAATCTTTGAGAAAGTTTACATAAATTGCATTTACTCACCCATTTATAGACAATAGAAATATTAACACATGTAGGGACTAAGGGCACTTTGCTATATGCTCAATGCTGCTGGTACTGAGTTGCTTCTTTCTCTTTAAGTAAAGTACCTTTGATTTACAACTGCCATTCTATTTTATTTTCACTTGTTACTTATACTTTCCCTAGGACACATATATTTAAAGATCACCACTGAATTTCAAACTCAATTTTGCATCTTTATTTTGTCCACATATTTATTCTTATGCATTTTCTTTAAAAACATCTTTCTTCCTTTATGAGTTTAAATTTTGATCCTCTAACCAAAGCATAAATAATTGCCTAGTTATTTTAAATGTAGCTACTGTTTGTGTTGAAATGATATTTATAGCTTTAAATTTTGGTCACGTCCCCCTACTTCACTTCAGACTAGAATATATATTTAAATATCTAATTCTTATGCATATTAGTAAAGAGTCCTCCCTAACATAACCCCCTTTATTTCATTCCCTCTTATAATCTTCTGATTTTCCCTCCCCCTCTTCCTCTGTTCTTTTTTCCTCCCCCTCCCTCCTTCCTCTTCTTTTCCTTTCCTCCTTTATCCCCTACCCTAACACCTCTTTCCATTCCTTTTCTTTCTCTGACAGTATATACCTTGTGAAAACAACCATGCAGCTTCTCTTGATATCTTTGTTTGGCAAATTAATTCTTCCATCTCTATTTTGGGCAGATTTTAATTACTCACTTTAGTGATGGCTATATTATCTGTCATGATGGTAAAATATGATTGATATAATTTCTGAAAAATGTCTGAGATTTGATTTTTTAATTTAGCTTCTGTTATACCCAGTTCTCAGCACCCCCAGTTGACCACCAAGGAGAACCAAACACATATGCAAGGGCAAGGAGCTTTATTTCAGGCTTAAGCTCAGTCTCTTGACTTCACCAACACAGTGGATCCATTCAAGAGCCCCAAGTAATGGGAGAGTAGGGTTTTTATAGGGATTTGAACATTGAAGAAGGGGATGGGTACATGATTGGTTGATTTCAACAGTAACTGCACTTGTACTTTTCTGGTTGGCTTAGGATTTTGGCGGGCAAAGTGGGCAGGCTGGGTCTAGGGGAATTGAACTTATCTATGACTACAGGAATGTATGGTATAATCAGTTTCCAGTAACTGTTAAACCCACCCTTACCAGAAGATAAAAAAAAAACTTAGATCTTGCTGGGAAACAGAAACTTAGGTCTACTGAGGACTCTGAAGCCTGTCATGGTGTCCATCTGGTTCCTGAGTCCTTCAGCTTCACTGTTTTGTTTTTATACATTATTTAGTAAAATTGGTTTTACACTCAAATTTCTTTGAAATAGTAATAATAATAATAATAACAGCAAAAACAATAATAATAAAACTAGAGTGTGGTTAAAGGCACTTGCTTGCCAGCTTATTGGGGAGGATTCAGTTGTGCAGTACACATTTAAAACCAAATACACAAAGTGGCACAGACATCCAGAATTCATTTGCACTGACAAGAGGCCTTGGCATGCCCATGTTCTCTCTCTATTTCTCTCTCTCTCTCTCTGTCTCTCTCTCTATCTCTCTTCACAAATAAATAAATGATTTAAAAAATGAGTAATTCCATGCTGATAGTTAAACATTTACTAATGGATCCCATTATATGGGAGTAATTTTCCTGTTATACCTACTTATTGATTACAAACAACATTGCATAGGAAGAAATTGAAGAATTTGATATCAGAATATAACATTATGAAATATCCTGGATATTATCAAACATCAGTTATCTGTTCTATAGGCAGTCATAATTATACAAACTCTCATGTGGTAAGACATAAATGCTGTTTGCATGTGGAATGTGATTATATGATTTGACAGGACATTGACTCTACATACATATAACTATTAACATGAGGAATATAGTGGATTTGATCCTTAAGTATTTATTATTTGCTAGTGGAAGTATTTTCAGAAAACAAATCAAAGAAATTTAAAACATGCCAATAATAGTTTGTTCTTTATTTTTTCTACAACACTTTAAAATTTAACGAAATTACAGGTCTTACAGTATAAAACAGTTATGGTACATTTTCCCCAGACTAGATTAAATAAATTTTGTTAGGTTAAGGTTTATATTTGGAAAAACATGAATTTTTTTTTAAGTTTGACTATTTCTTCTACTAAATGTGGGTGGCCTCATTTTAAAGACAAACAAGGAAGCAAGTGACACAATCAAAATCTATTTCAAGGAATTTAAATAGGGATATCCAATTAATTAACATCTGTATTCAATTATGCCTCACTTTACATTGAGCGGATTCTATAATCTGTATCCTGCCAAGGTTTAGAGCATAGGACTCCTAATAAGAGGACATACATATATAAAATAATCATTGCAGGGAAGATGGTTCACATTAAGTCCAAGGGAAACTTTCAGATTAATGTTAAACAGTGGACATTTATCACATTAGCCCTTGTAAACTGTATGAATAACTAGTGGATGGGAGAATGAACCTTCAAATACTACAGCACTTTTCCATTAGTCTCTCATCCTTTAGCATTGCTATTTGATATGTAGACCTCATGACGGTGGGCAAGAGGAAACAACTGAAATTAATCCCCTCACTTCCTTTATTTTTCTTCTATTTGAATGATACGATATGCATAATAAAGTCAGTCACAGTGAGAAAATATGACCTTGGTACTACGTTTTTTTAATATATGGACATGTCATTATTTAATAGTACTCTAATACTAATTACCTCTTGTGATATTATTTTTTGAAGTCTTTATGCAGACTTAAATTGAACTAGAGTAGTTCTTTTTTTATTTTTTCTCATACAGAAACCTCATTTAAATGTGAATCAGGTATGAGATGAAAGTACCTAGTTTTCACATTGATGTTCTATAATGAATATGCTATCTCAGGAAACTTCTTGGCTCACCTTTTCCTGTTGAATAACACTCCATTTTATTAAAGATCTGTGAAATGTTCTCTAAGATGTTACATAGTCTGTTCTTTTTAGACAATAAGTTTTGTAAAATCTTCTTGGCTATGTATAGGTGATAACAGGAAACAAGAATAATGAGATAAAACCTTTTTGCTCAGGTTTTTTAATTGAGGAACAAATTATTTCATAGTTTCTCATTAGTTATTCCCAAGGATTCTAATGACAAGGCGACAACTTTCACACTTTAAACAGGTTAATTAATCAGGTAGTAATGAAGTTGGGTGCTACCTGAGTGTTGGTGTGCAGAATGAGCACAGTTCCTAATAATGTACTTAAATGTCTGTAAACCTGAGAGATAAGTTGAAATTTTCTGGGTTGTGTATAAATAAACATGTGCTAGCTAATGGTAAAACTAATTTTAATTTATTATACTAGGTGTAATATTTAATTGTGCAATGTATACATATACATACATAAACACAGATATCAATGATCATATGTATTTATATTTTGTGACATAAGTTTGATATCACAAATTCCACATTCATGCACTTCTTCATTTGATATCTAATTCATATAATTTTATGGTTCGGTTGTGAGTTATTATAAAACCAGGTAAGAGTGAAATGTTACATGAAATCCCAGTATGACAAAGTGTCTGATTATGTCAAACTTAGCACTTCTTTCCTAGCATGTAAATAATCCTAAGAATCCAAATGTTTATTGCTCAGGCAGATGCACTAGTGATATCTCAAGATCTTGTGTACGAATTTCATTCTTCATAAATCATAGGAATGATAATAAGTGAATGTATATACAAATATGTACATGCATAAACATATTATGAGATAATACTCATGTGCTTATGAACCAAGTAACAACTTTGTCCTGGGACCAGGACCCACTATCTAAGAGCACAGTAGAAACTGATTTATTAACCCTTAAATATAAATTATATAACAGCTGAAATTTAGCAATTGGTTATGATTAATTGATTGTGTTAAGGGCTATATATATGAAATATTACATCAGTATCAGGATTTCAAATATCTCTTATTTGTATATGAAAGGAAATGATAGATACTCATTATATTGAGTTTGAACCAAAGTTTTCTACACCCTATGTGGTCTGACCATTAGATATGATTCTGCTGGATATAATTAACATTGCCTCAGCTACTGAAGTATATGCACATTTTTCTTCTTATTTACACATCGCAATTGCAAGCCATTATCTTTCTTCATAGTTTATTATGTGTAACTGTCAAGAACACTCAATGATGGAAAGACAAAATAAAGGAAATAAACTCATGAATTCAAAAGGCCCTTGACATGATGCACTTTGCCTCTCTCAGACAGCAGAGAAGGGCCAACTCCAAACCTTAAACTGCTCTGAAAGCTTTTGTTTCAAAATGACATGGTTTTGCTAAGTTGTTGTCGAAAAGGGGGGGAAAATACAGAAACGTGTATATCATTAGCACAACTGCATTCCATTATTTTCTTTTGCAAAATAAATTGCATAAATGGGGTTGGTATTGTTTGCTACACTTCACCCAGAGATTTGGATAATTAAGTCTCAAGAACTGAGATGCTTTAAAACACATTTAATTTAGTAAAATTGGTAAGGAAGCTACTGCAATTAAAAAAAAAATAAACAAAAAAGGACAAAAGTTTCCCATGTCTTACTGGGTAATTTGAAGTGAATTTAGACTATGGCGTTAGAAATACAAAAGGTAACTAAAAATGCCATTAAATGAAATGTTCCAAGTCCAAGCAATTTCCTTCTTAACTGAAAGTAAAATGCAAACAGAGATTGCTAAAACCCTGCTGTGTTTAATTTAAGTGTGTGTAAGCCTTTTACTCACAGTTGTTTTGTTTGGAGATAATCACGGTCATCCACAGTGGTCAGGACTGTGAAGTATGGGTTCTCATAAGGTACTCATTCTTTGACTCTACCTTGCTTGTGTCAGCCATGGTTCATCTGTGTCTGGTTCAGTACATTCATCTGGCAGGATAGGATTCTTCTATTTCTTTCTATATTAATTTGTTTTTGCTGTCTCCAGACCACAAGCAACAACCATTGCACAAAATAACACATTTGGTCATTCACAGGCAAAAGTCCCTTGATAGCTATGCATATAAAAATCAGACATATTTTTATCTGTTGGCTATTTATGGACATACATATGTTTTTACAATATATAATTCAAGTGATAAAGACTGAAATATCAAATCAAATCTTTTTACCATATTCAAACTGTAAGAACTATTTTGGAATATACAGAATTCATTTTGAAAAGTAGATAAAACCTTGATAGGGTTATTCAGAAGATAAGATTTAACCCTTCTTTATATTTTATTTAGTTACTTACTTGTTTGAGAGTGAAAGAGAGAGCTAGAAAGAGAGAGAATGGGCATGAATGGGCATGTCAGGGACTCTAGACACTGAAAATGAACTCCAGATGCATGTGCCACCTTGTGTGTTTGGCTAAAGTGGGTCCTGAGTAACTGAACCTGAGTCCTTAGGCTTCATAGGCTAGTGAAGCCCAAAGACTCTAAATTAAGCCTAAGGAGGACTTAACTGCTAAGCCATCTCTCCAGTCCCTGAACTCTCTTTTAAATATAAAATAAAATTAAGGAGATTTTGAAATAAGTCTGATTAGTAATATTCTTCATTGGAATAATCAATTTTATAATATTTAAGTATATATTTTACAATTAGAGATAAGATTATCTTAAAACCTAGAAGATACTTTATTTTTTCATTTGATTCCTTTTTCAATGTAGGGTCTTACTATAGTAAAGGCTGACCCAGAATTCACTATATAGTCTCAGGTTGATCTGGAACTCATAGCAAGCCTCCCACGTTCTGGGATTAAAGGTGTGTGCCACAGCACTCAGCTAGAAGATAATTTTTATGGGAGAAATGCTAATATTATTATGCAGTTTTATAATGTTTTATATGAAGAGGATGAAATTTACCATATTTTGATATTGCATCATTATGTTAAACTTTTATTATGTATTGAATATCTAAGACTACATGAGTCCCTTCCAGTAAATGTACAAATAGCAAATAAAATAACATTTTTCTAGATTAGTACACAAAGAATTATAAAAAATTCAAAATGCAAGTAATTATATAATAAAAAAACATGCAAATATTCACATACTCATATATATGCAACTTGTCAATGGAAAGGAGGGATATTTTCAGAAATCTATAAAACTTTTTCCCCTACATGCGAATTTCCACAATCACCTAACCTTTATGTTTCTTTAATTAAGGTATAACTACTGGCCTCTGAAATCATTTAATTTGCACATTTTGGAATAAAATAATTTTTGAAAACTTGTTAAACAATAAAATTCAAAAGGAATGAACCACATGGAAGTTTCACCTGAATATGCCATGCCTGAGTAGAAGTGTATCCTTTGCTATTTAACATCAAGGCACTGAATGGAAAGTTAAATGTTAATGGAGCTCACTGTAATATTGGATGTGATCCACAAGCCTGAGTTAGGGCCAATAATGAGCAGTTTGGGGTGCCTATGGAAAATTAAAAGCAACCAAATATTCTTTATGGTGATGTGACTATATCATGAGAAACTGGGAAATTTGCCTAATTTGTTTTAGGTAGCTTTTTCCAAAAAGCTATTATAGGGCTAGAAATATTGCTTAGTGATTAAGGTGCTTCCCTGCAAAGCCAAAGGACTCAAGCTCAATTGCCCAGGACCTACATAAGCCAAATGCACAAGGTGGCATATGTGTCTGGAGTTCATTTGTATCTGCTGAAGGCCTTGTATGCCCAATCACTCTTCTTTCTCCATCTCTCTCCCTCTGCAAATAAATAGATAAATAGTTGTTCTTCAAAAGGTATTATAAACCGTCCTATGCACATGTATTAATACCAACAACTTTAAAAGATCTAAATATACCCAAGAAAATGGAATGGGGTATTGAAGTATGTGAGATAATATGCCTTAATTAATCAATATTATTAATGAGAAAGTTAATACTTGAGGATGGTGTGTTCCTTCATTGAAGAGATAAGGAGTTTGTAAGGTCACCATATCTGAGTCTCTGTAATAAGGATGGCATGATTCTTTGGGACACACTGTCCAGAGTACAATATAAATACTAGCTCTATATTGTAAAAAAAAAAAAAAAAAATGGCAGAAAGATCAATTAAGTGCAAAATAATGTAAAAAACAGACAAAAATCTCAAATAACCTCCATGACCTACAGGGGCTAATTTGAATGATATATTTCCAGAAAGTTTCAAAGATTTCCACAGGTTCATTGTACAATAATTTGTATGCTTTCCTTGCCCATAGCTAACCTTTTCATTCCATAAATTCTTCATTTGGGTTTAGGAGAAGAGGGATGCTATCTCTTCATTAGGGATATATCAATTAAATATTTTATTTAATTTGTAATAATATATTATCAGCTAACATGTACCTTATATGTTATATAAAAATAAAGTATATTACTTTATAATTGTATGCACATTAACTATTATACACTATTATATATGTTAAATGTATATAACTTGTCAGTTATTTTATTATATCATATTATGTGCTTTTATATGTGTATTTGTGATTTCTATACTCTTTAGCATATTTATTATATTCTCTAGTATTTCTTTTCATCTTATTAGTGTTATAAATGAAAAATTTTCATTAAAATTCTCTATGCAAAACATTATACTGTTTTTCTGTCACAAAAGTGTTCAAATTTAGTTTTGTCCATGGAACATATACCAAGTGTGGTACTGATATAGAGGCATAAGGATACATTAAAGAAAAGAAAGGCAAAAAAGAAGGAAATGGAAAAGAAAAGTAAGGAGAATAAAGAATAAAAGAAAAATGGCTTTACTGAGTAGGTACATATAAATTCTTTGTATATAAAATGTCAGTCATGCAGTGAACTAATATGGGGCATGTGAAGTAGCATATAAAATATGGCATATAATAAATAGTAAAAGAAATATTCAGAAAACTCCATATTTGAAAACATAGGGTCTTAGTATAACTGTCTATATATAATAAATATAAGAGAAAATACATAAGAAATAGGATATTCTAGGTACATTGATTTTAAAAATTAAATGAATATAAGAATTAACTTGAAGGTATTTCAGTGCAAATAAAATTATGCCATACTCAAGCATAAAAGCAAGAAAAAGATAACATAAGCAAAAAGATTAGGGAGAATGTTAGGCACAGGAGGAGGGAAATCAGATGGTCTAACCTAAGTGTAACTGAACTAACAAAATGAGAGAAAAGAGTAAATAGGTAACAATAATCTTTGAAGAGATAATGGTAAAAGATTTTCCAAAGCTTACTGAAAGAGCCAATGTACATTTGAAAATTGTATATCAGGATAGTATTTTTCACTTTAATCAAGTTTATGTCATTTCTGTTATTTTAGGCGATGTCTTTACTAAAAACAGTTCTTGAAATATTCACTAAAAAATTCTTCATTGTCCAATCATGAAGACTTTTATTGAATATTTCAGTGGTATGGTGGCAGAGAGGAGGGAAAAGATAGTACCAACACATGATTTATTCATACAAAGTATGCACCATATATATATTTTTGTTTGCTATTGTTTTTGTTTTTGTTTTGTTTCGTTTTGAGGTAGGATCTCACTCTAGCCCAGGCTGACCTGGAATTCACCATGAAGTCTCAGGGTGGCCTCAAATTCATGGCAATCCTCCTACGTCTGCCTTCCAAGTGCTGGGATTAAACGCATGTGCCACCACACCAGGCTTTATGCATACACACACACACACACACACACACACACACACACGCATATATATGTATGGAGGAATTTTGGTTAAGTCCATAACAATTTTCAAAATTCTGATCCTAATACAAGCAATGTGAACACAAGATAAATTATCAAAATCAATGTTTTCTGAACTGAAGAAAATAGATGTACTACAATCTAGAGCATTTCTTTGAGCTGTGTGGCCAAATATCAGTAACAACTTTTTAAAAAATATAGTTCCTTTAGACAAATTATTTTTATTTCTGGGTTTTTTTTTTTTTTTTTTTTTTTTTTGAGGTAAGGTTTTGGTCTAACACAGAATGACCTGGAATTTACTACGTAGTCTCAGGATGGCCTTGAACTCACTGTGATCCTCCTATCTCATTGTGATCTGCCTCCTGAGAGCTGGGATTAAAGGTGTGTGCCACTACTCCTGGCTACAACTTTGTTTTTGGTGTTTTGTCTTTACTATTATAAAGAAATAATAATGTTTAATTTTCTTTAATGAGAAAAGGAAAATATATTTGCTAAGTTACAGATTAAGGATGGTAAGTAGGTCAATACTTAAGGGTTCTAAATTTCTGAGAGAATATAAAAATATTTTCATTGTAGAAGCATCTAAATTACATATATAAAATATTTAAAAAGTTTTTACTAGACAAACTGAAAATATAACAGATATAAAGCAGAAATTGATTTTATCTATATCTTGTTTATGTCTTCCTTGTGTTCCCACTATTAGGAAAGTGGTATTTGTATTTGGTATTAGTGATATTTTTATTACTTGACATCCTCTGCAAAATGACTGAGTCATTTTCACCCAAATACTAATTATTGCAAGTCTTGTCTGCTGACCCTGTTAGCAGTCACCTCATTAGATGGTGCAAAATGTTTCAGTCCTTTTCTGACTCAAAATGAAGTCACAGCAATCTTATCCATTCATTGATTTCTCGTCAACTGAAGGATTGACTTCAAGGCATCCTCACGTTCTTCAGGGTTTTATTTGGATTATGAGATTGAAGGCTTTGTTCCTTTGTGTTTGATGAAAGTAATTACCACTGATTCTTCATTCTTGGGACCAAGTATCACTTCAGTTATCAAAATTCACCTGATGATCACATGGAATAAAAGTGCTTTTCCTTAATGGTTCTAAGTTCAGAAATCTGTTGATCAACCTGTTTCTACTTTAAATATCTTATATCAAATATACTATCAACTAATTTAATCCTGTTTTATAGTTTACTGATTTAAAACTGCTGTCCTTTACTATATTTTATTTTTATGAATCATGATAAATGTCAAGTGAATTGAAAAAGGATTATGAAAAATGAAAAATGCTCATGATGTTGATATATGCTTAACAGTTTTAAATGAATAAGTAGCAAAAGATGATTTAAAATATTACTTCAGTAACAAATAGAGGAATCATTTTTTAAAATTGCAAGAATTAGAAACTTTAAATAATTTCTTGTTTTGCAAATGTAAAGGCAACAAGGCAATTTCTTTACCATTTTATATCAGAATCTTTGGGACTTTATATTATTATACTTAACACAATAGAAATTTTGCATAGGATATTTTTGTTAAAGAAAGGTCTTGAGTTTTGTTTAATTTTTTTAGAAAAATATTTATGGAACTGAAAGCATGTTTATCCCTTTCTTTGAAAATGTTTTTGGCAATTTGGTAAAAATAAACTATCATACAGGAGTTCCTGGAACTACTCAGATCCCCTCTGAACTTATGGTGATTTTGTTTACAGAAACACTTGTTGCTGAAGTACCTTGAATTCTGAAGGGGGAAAAATGCTGGAAGTGTTGAAATTTAAATGTGTATTTCTCTGTCAAGCAAAGTCCTATATCTGGCAGAGCCCCATCATTACATAAACGGATATGTCTCCTCCTCAGAGCTAGAGACCAATCATTGGCACCAGTTTAAGAGAAACAGAAAAGTTTCTCCAGGCTAAAAGACAGCAGGAATAGCAGTAATATCAGATGGAACCTTGATCCACATCAAAGGAAATGAAACCCTATGGCTGCAGAAATTACATGGGTACCATAGACCAATAATGTTAAATATTAAAAGGCTCTTTTCAAGCTAAGGACAATTTGTAGTTATAAGCAGACAGCCCAAGGTTAGCAAGCACTGAGAAAAATCATTCCTTTAAATCCAAGAGATTTTAATACCTCCAAGCTTTCCAGGAATTAAATTGTCTCATCTAATTCTTGTTGATTAATGTGATGTCTCCACCATTGTCTTCCCAAGTGTGTGTGTGTGTGTGTGTGTGTGTGTGTGTGTGTGTATGGTGTGCATGCACACACAAGGGTATGCATATGTGTTTGTGCATGCATATGCTCTCCCAGAAATCCATATACATATTTTAAAGTAAACTTTCTGCAACCAGTTTTCAACAATATATATTGAGTCATGGTATTGATTTTTAACTTAAGCTGAAAGGCATTGTCATACCCATTGGTATGCCTCTAGCCTATTTCAGACCCCATATTTAAGTTGATGTTCGCATTTTAAGTCTCATTTTCTTTCCTAATAAAAGTTGTCTCATTTAGCTATCAAGCTATGCTTTTGTTGTGTAAATCTGATAACATAGTTAAAGGCTCTGATTTATGATGGTTTCTTCAAAACCTATCTTGCACATAACTCTTCAGTCATATTTGCTTGCATGGTTTCTAACAAAGGCTCATTAAAATGAATGAAACTAATATAAAACTTACCTTGAACCAGTTCCCTCACTGAACTCTGTTCTCAAAGGATTTTCTAATTTGCAATTTTTATTTTAGTCTCTAACCAAGATATTAAAAAAGAAATAACCCATCTGACTCTGAAAATATGCAATATTCATTTTGAATGTAGAACTGAATAATGTTCCTTGAATTATTAAGACATTTATGTTTATATTATTTACACATAAAAGAATATTACAGAATTTGTCACCAAATATATGACATTTGAATGTCTAGAGAGACAGCTCAGAGGTTATAGGTGCTTGGAAGCCTGATGACATGGGTTTGATTCCCCAGTGCCCACAAAAGCCAGATGCATAAAGTGGCAGGTGTGTTTGGAATTTTTTTTGTGGTAGAAAGAGGTCCTGGAATGCCCATATTCTCTCTCTCTTTGCTTGTAAATAAAATTATATTTACATATGACATTTAGAAAAAAACCAGTTCCATAAATGTTTATTTTATTCAAGCACTAGAGAAATCTTATTCTGGGGTTTATATATAAGGGACTTTAGATTTTGAAACTTAGTTATGATTAGACATATGCAAAAATCTTGCCAAATTTCTCTTGTCTAATGTGCTCATTTAGATATGAACACGCTCAACTCTTTGGCTTCTTTTTATTTCATATTATACATAGAATGTGATCTAATTTAAACCTGCATGGATTCTTCTCAGCCCAAGGTTTAAAGTATGAAATAAAATCTCATTACAAGTTTTTGACATTTTTTTTAGCCTAGTTATTTGACCTTCTGGTAAAAGTAGAATAAATATAATATTGAAATTTAATAGTAAATTGTTTCCAAAATATAATTTCTACCTCAGTGTATTAAAGTTAATTTAATCATTTTCTGTCATTTGATGTTTTCTATTGAACCATAGGTTCAACTTCTTGAATGTAAATTACAACTTGCCAAAAAAATAATTTAAAATATTAGGCTATAAAAGTAGTGACTCTGGGATATACATAGAAAGTAGTTTATACACTAACTGTTGAGTCAGCATTCTTTCTCTCACCATTACCTTCCTCCTTGTACATAGTATAAAGCTTTCCTTTAGGATATTTCTTTATTGGAATTTACCTATTCAAAGTTTTGTGAAGCAAAGTAAAATGACCCAAAATGACTATATTATATTTAAAAACTCATGAAGACCTGGGTAACCAACTTAGGTTTTATTTGTTTGTTTTAAATGTAAGGACTTTATATAGTTTAGTTGTTATTTAGGAAGTACAGAAAGGTAGGGGACAAGATATTCCAGTAAGTTTTTGGATAACGCCATCCAACTACAGATCTGCAAACATTTTATATTTTAATGGGAATTAAAATCATATTCTCTTACTGTTACTTTTGCTTGCTGATTGAGGTGGGCAAAAGATGTAAATGTCCATACAAACTACTTTACAAATGTGCTTAATGGCTATAGCTTTCATGAGTATAGGCAAACAAGACTTTAACACATAACACAAAATATTCAGATCATCACTACACTAGTAGAAGATCACTCAACATGGGGTAGTTTAGACCACACATGTAGTGTAGCAAAAGTGCCATCTGGAAGTAATTCACAGTCATTGCTGCTTATAAGGACAGCTGAGGACTTTTTTTTTTATAAAGTGTAAATGAATCATAGAGCAGGCTGATATATGCTCATTAAACTACAGAAAAACTGTCCAGTTATCTTACCATGCAAAAGGCAGTCTAATGGGGGGGGGGTAAGCTACATGGTATGAATGTGCTACATGAAGAAAGAAATTGACTGAACCCCGTCTGAGTTATTCCAGGAAATTACATATTCTTATCAAAGTAAAATAAACACTTGACAAAGCTGTTAATCATCCCTTGTGGAAAGGATTTGCAGATTCAATATTAAGATGATGAGCTTCCCACTGATCCTAGAAGCACTGTAGTCAAATGAATCTATTTTCTTCAGAAATCATTTAGATAAAAATTATATTTGTATTGAAGGGTATGAATGGGTAGAATGCTAAAATATCACTTTAAAAATGCATTCTCCTTCCTATGGCCCTTATTAGATTGCAGCTACTATTCAGTTAAGAAGGGATGACATATAAAATCAGTATTTTTCCTTGGACGGAGAAGTAACTAACCTAAATTTTATATGAAAAATTAAAGGAGATGATGGATGAAACAGGTGAGTAGATGGACACTTCAAATTCTTTCAAACTTATGTATGTAACTCACCCACAAAATAATATACATTCTCAGGTTAAGATTACTTCAAAAAACCCATATCTTACATTTCAGGGTAGATGGAAATGATTTCTCACTGATGACACATTTGAAAGTTTATCTTCAGTGATATTGTAGCTGGTAACTCCTATTTTAAACAAACAAGTTTTAGAAGTTATCTATGCACAAAGAGATTATAGACTTTAGTGATTAAGGATGTGTGCAGTGCAGTAGAAGTGTATTTGTTTCCTAGGAAACAAACTGGTACTGTAACAGTGAAGAAATTTGTTAGCACTAGAATATTCTGTAATTAGGCCCAGGAAGAACATGTTAAATTTTTTAACAAGAATAAATATTTGACATCCTAGCCACTTTCTAAATATACTTGTAGATGAAGATTTCTGTCACAGACTTTTATTTCTATGTTGAGATCAAAGATGTGATATATAAGTCAAGATCATACATGGACATGGAGAATCTAGGGGTCAGTATTAATGCAGGTGACATCATGAAAGATGAAGTCAGCCAAACCCAGCAGGTAGGAATAACAAAAATAAGCTAAATTTACAACAAATATTTAGATAAGCATGAAAGTGTACTGATTCATTATATAGTACTTTTATATATTTAAATATACAGAACCCGTTTTCTGTTATCAAGATCACTCGTATTTAGATTAAAGAAGAGTCCTATAGGGCTGAAGAGATGGCTTAGCGGTTAAGTGCTTGCCTGTGAAGCCTAAGGACCCCAGTTCAAGGCTCAATTCCCCAGGACCCACGTTAGCCAGATGCACAAAGGGACACATGCATCTAGAGTTCGTTTGCAGTGGCTGGAGGCCTTGGTGAGCCCATTCTCTCTCTCTCTCTCTCTCTCTCTGCCTCTTTCTCTGTCTGTTGCTCTCAAATAAATAAATTAAAATGACCAAAAATTTAAAAAAGAGTCCTATAAATAATGCTACCTGCTGATTAACTAGCAACATGCCAACCCAAGAATATTATCTGTGTATGCCTCTCATGATAGATACTTGAAACCTTTGCTTCTGTGAGATGTCTGCTGTGTCTCCATGACTATGGATTTTGGTAATAGTGGTTTATGTGACCTTATGTCATAGTTGAATACAAAAGATCAAAGATTTAGAACTAAAATACAATTTCTAATTTGTAAAATAAAGACTATAAAAATCTGTTCCACAGTGTTTTTAAAATATGTATTTAAAAATCTAATGTAGGTGATAAAAATGTTTTGTCTATATTAAACATTCAGTTCACAGCAGTAGGAATCCTCACTGTTGAAAAATATCATGTTACTTGGAATTACATATAGAAGCAGCTACTAGACATGTAATCTTGATCTTACTGAGCTTTAGTATGAGATAGATAAAGAGATAAATGTGTGGGTTTCTAGTACATAGTACCCCTTTTTATCTGAAAAAAGCAAAAAATGGGAAGAAAGCTAATATCTCTTCATCGAATGTAAAAAAAAATATTCTTCCTTCTCTCTGTGTCTCCTGTTTTCTCTCCTCTTCTCTCAAATACATATTTATTTAAAAAAAAATGAGAGCATGAACATACTAAAGTCTGGTAGAGACAGGCAATAAAACAGTGCAAATCCATTGGAGATGGAATATACTTACAAGCATAATTATTTGAAGAAGCACGAAGAATAATATATGGGTTCAAAAGAAATGTAGAGATTTAAAGTTAAAGATAATGAAGTTGGGAATTATGTAGAAGTTGGGAAGAATTAAGTCCTAGCATCCAGTAGCAGGGCTTTTTATTTTTTCTAGTTTAGGTATGATGAGAAGCTATTAGAAGATTTTGTTCACATAATGACATGAGCCTACTTATCTTTGCCTCATGTGGTACATGAAGAAACTATGGGTCTATTGCTTCATGAAGGTGCTGGACAACTGAGAAGCAGATATCAAAAGATTTTTAAAGGGGCCTAAGACCTGGATGTTGCTCTTTATGAACACTATCTATAACTTTAGATCAAAATTACCAGAGATGATCATATAGCTATAAACAAGAAAGTCAGCAATCTTGTTAGAAATACCATTTGTTTTTTGCTGAAATAATCATGTGTGGCCATAAGCAGTGGTAGCCACACATGCTCCTCATTAAAAGAAAAGGAAATATTCAGAGGTCAACTTTTGTCATTATTGTCTCGGCAACATACACATGGAGAGCAGCATGGTGTATGTGGGGATGGATAATGCTTTAAATCTGATGCTAGGTTAGAATTGGGGTTTATTTTCATTGAGAAATTGTAGCATATTCTGGTTTATAGTTCTGTCCTGTGTAGAAGTCTTATCTGCCATAAGGGAAGATTATTGAAGGTGCTCTAAGAAAACACTTTACAGTAGCAAACAGAATATAAAGACAGAAGTACTTGCTTACTTAATAGGCAAGATATGATAACATATGCTCACAGCAGCTATACAGAAGATTATAGGCAAATGGCAGTGAGTTAAATGAAAATGTAAGAGATTTATAAATAGAGATGAATGGTAACACAAGGGTAGACTTTGGGTCTTGCAATTCTCTGATCCTTGCCCAATGAGTTATATTCAATGTCCTAATTTGTGCAGATTGAAAAACTGCAAAATAATAATGACAAATTGAAAGTAAAATAAAATATCATCCTTAATAGTAGCACCAGTTATAAATGTCACGTTAGACATTTCCTCCTCTGAATTGAGATGTACTGATATATTAAATGCACACTTAAATTAGAAGATTGCATGAAGATAAGAATTTTAGATACCTATTGTATAATTTTATACTGTTTACAGATAAAATACATAATTACTGATTTTTTGTTTAAATAAAATTTGAAATTAAATTGAATGAAATTTAATTTTTAATAATGCTGCTATAAATTTAATATCTTACAGTGTAGTTAGTATTTGTGACTTTCATCTCATTCTTAGGTGATAGTATTATACTAGCACTTTATTTTATTTTATTTTATTTTATTTCTTTCCTTGTTGAAGAGATTGACACAGAAAGAAAAAGAGAGTGAGCCATGCTACTGCAAATGAACTCCAGATGCATGAACCACTTTGTGCACCTGGCTTTATGTGGGTGCTGGGAAAATTAACCCGAACCCTTGCCATCAGGCTTTGCAGAAAATGCCTTTATCCATGGTTATAACTCTCCAGCCCTGTGCTAGCCCTTTATTAGGTTGGATCTTAGTTTGTCAATGCAAAATGCACAAGGTGGTAATGTGACTGGTGTTTTATTTTTTGTTGTGGTGGTAGTTAGAGCCCTGGTATGCTCATTCTCCCTCTCTCTCAATCTCTCTCTGTGTCTCCCAAATAAATAAATAAAAGGAAATATTTTAAAAAGTGAATCTGACTCAAAGCAACGTGACAGGGTTTTTGTTTTAATCCAAAACATTTATGAACTTTAAGTTTTAGGGATTTTTGACTATAAATAAAAAGCATATTCAAGGTTCAAAATTACAGTGTTGTAATTTGCATAACATCAGGTTCTAAATAAAATGTAGTTAATTTTATTTTCATTTTTTTTTCTTTTGTGATGGAATTAAAGGCATGCGGCACCACGCCCGGCTCCATTCACTTTTTTTTTTTTTAATTTTTTGTTCATTTATTTATTTATTTATTTATTTGAGAGCGACAGACACAGAGAGAAAGACAGGTAGAGGGAGAGAGAGAGAATGGGCGCGCCAGGGCTTCCAGCCTCTGCAAACGAACTCCAGCCACGTGTGCCCCCTTGTGCATCTGGCTAACGTGGGACCTGGGGAACCGAGCCTCGAATCGGGGTCCTTAGGCTTCACAGGCAAGCGCTTAACCGCTAAGCCATCTCTCCAGCCCTTATTTTCATTTTCTAGGAGTAGAAAACAGAGTAGTGAACTCTTCTTTCCCTTCTCCTAATAACTAGCTTTATATTGGCTCAAATATACATTAGTTTCTTTCTTGTATAGTTAAGTCAGAAGTAAATATGGCTAATCATTTTGTAATGGCTCTGAACCTAACATTATTTACAAAATGATTTTATTTGTTTTGCATGTATATATCTGTGGTATGTACCTATGTTTGTGCATGTTCCCCTGTGCAAGACATTATGTGTACAGGTGCTTGTGCACCTGTGTGAGTATGAATGTGTAGGATAGAAGTTAATAGATGATATTTTCCTTAATTGCTTTCCACTCTGTTCTTTGAGACTGGGTCTCTGACTGAATCTAGAGCTCACCAAATTAACAAAAATAATGATTCAGTGATGTCCCAAATTCCATCTCCACCTTCCCATGGCTGTGAGTGTAGGTGCAAGCCACTGTGCCTTACCAGTTTTATATATATATATTAATTCAGATCATCATGCTTGCATGGCAAGTGTTTCACTCACTGAGCCATTCCTCCAGCATTTGTATTAGATCTAGTTTCCACACTGACCTAGCAATTGTTGTTATGAATAATACATGCAGAAACACTAATCAGTTATTTTTGTTACAAACACACTGTGCTGATAAAAGTTGGTCTTCATTATTAGAAAGTAAATTCCAGGAAAGGCATTCCTTAAAAACACATATATGAAAATAAGCCATTTAGGTAATACATAATTGCATTTATTTTAAAATCCTCCCACACTTTGTTCATCATTATCTTCATCTGCAATAAAAAATATAACTTCTGATTACTCTTCAAGTCTACCCATGCTCCTGTAGAGTTTTTCTCTTTCTCATCACCCCCATCTAAGCTTGAGTGCTGGGGTTAAGGTGTGCACCACCACTCCCAGCTTCAGTTGGCACTTCTAAAACAATATTAGGGAACCAGTTCAGTAATACTGCCAGCAGCTGGGAGGTGACACTTGATAAACTAGCATGACTGTCTCCACTATCCTAGTAAGCGAGTTATATACAGGGTGTTAACCACTCCTCAAGGGTCATTTCTAAGAAACTGTCCAAGTGTCTTTTCTGAATTGTCATTACTCTAGACAATATGGTAGCTGCTTCCTGGAAGGTACCAATGTCATTGTTGTGTAGCAGATTCCTCTAAAATGAAATATTCTCTTTTGAAGAGAGAAAGGATATTCTGGAGATTCAGGAAATCAAGTCTGGGAGACCTTAAACTTAAAAGTCACATAACCACTTTCCAAGGTTATGTTACTTGAAAACTGAAATATTCCTTTCTTGGGTCCAACAAGAAGGAAGATTCAGAGACTCAGGAAGTCAATAAGTCTGGGAAAGGGTTGAAATACCCAGTTCTATGGCTATATAATGAACTACTTAGAAAAGAAACACTGAGATTGAGCTGCCTGCAAGTAGTGTAGGGTACTGGACACGCCAACAAGCTGAGATGCCTGCAGATTGTGCAGTGTGCTCCAGGGATGCAGCCACATAAGTGTTCACCTATGCTGGGTGTGGTGGCTTGATTCAGTTATCTTCCATAAACTTAGGTATTCTGAGTACTAGGTTCCCAGCTAATGCCAATTTGGGAATTAACACCTCCTAGAGGCAGTGTATTGTTGAGGGTGGGCTTAGGGTCATTATAGCCAGTGTCTAATGTTGGGCATACTCTCCTGTTGCTATTGTCCACCTTATGTTTGTTGGGGGTGGGTTATGTCCACCCTCTGCTCATGGTATCATTTTCCCCTGTCATCATGGGGCTTCCCCTTGAGTCTGTAAGCCAAAATAAACCTTTTTCCCACACAAGCTGCTCTTGGTCAGTTTATTTATGCCAATTAATATGAAGCTGACTCCAACAATACACTGTTGTTACCAGAAGTGGGGTCATTTGCCGCTAGACACCTGACTGTGTAGCTTTGACCTTGGAGCTGATTTTCAAGAGGAACGTGGATGAATTTGAAATATTGGCCTAAGAGACGACTTGCAGTTCTGTAAGTACAGCTCAATGGACTATTCTAGTCAGAGTTGAAAGACCTGAATTCAGTAAGAACTATGAACTATAAGTTTTGCTTTATGAGCGTGAGGAAAAGCTTTGTCTGGACTGGGCTAAAAGTAGTTTATGTGAGAGGCTTGCTGTTATATCTATTCCTGAGAACTTGTGAAGGATTGCTTTACATAGAAATGGATTGATGTAAGCAGAGGGATATGGCACAGGAGAAAAATGAATTATTTTTACTGAAAATTCTGCCTGTTCAGCTGCAATTATATGAGATTACAACCTTTGAGATCAGGCCAGCTGACATGCACTGGAGTAACAGGGAGAATGTAGACTGTTTTGAAGGGGCCTGAGGGCTCAAGGAGCGTCCCATTCTTCAAAGTCTAATTTATTCCACCCTAGATTAACAAATTGGCACCATACCTGGTGTTGTGGAATATAAGGACGGCATGAAAGAGAGGGTCTTTGAGTTTGCAATATGATCTTGTGTTTTGGAAATGACCATGGGCAGTGTGAAGCAGGTTTGCTGGATGCCTGCATGGAGACTTGATGGAGCCGTGAAGATGGAGCATGGGTTGCAGTGGAGATACAAGGACCACAAGGTGGCTGCTTAAGAAAGCTGCCACCCTGGGTGAAGTTGTCCAGGACTGTGAGTAGCCTCACTGTGGGGGCAGAATTGGAACGCTGGAGATTTGTTGCTGGTTAGAATTATTGGACTTGGAGATTTTTCACTGACTAGAGTTGTTGAACTTGGAACTACAGAGTTTGCTGTTTGCTCTGTTTAAATCTTGTATTGAATATTTCTTTGCTATGTCCAATGCCATCTTTTTCAGTATGAATGTTTATTGTGTGCCATTGTGGGCTTGTGGGTGATTTTATTTTTATTTATTTATTTATTTTTAATTTAATTTATTAGTTTTCTTTTCAGTAAATACAGGCAGTTTGGTACCATTATTTAGGCTCATCTGTGATCTACCCCCTCCCATTAGACCCTCCTTATTATTGAAAATGGGTCGTGCATTGTGGAGTTAGCCCCCAGTTATTAGTATGATAAATGTCTCTGAAAATCATGACCCAACATGTAACTCTGACATTCTTTCCGCCCCCTCTTCCGCAAGATTTCCCTGAGCCATGTTGGGTTCATTTTTGGTCTGCTTCAGTGCTGAGGTGTTGGGGGCCTCTGAGGCTCTGGCTCTCTGATTTGGTAGGAGTTGATTTTTCTCTGCATTGATCTCCTTCCCCTTTGTGCTGGTATCCAGTTCACAGGAAAACATCACCCTTGCTTATTTCGCCAGTTGTCCTTAGTTTCAGTTGGGCCCCTTCTGAGGTATGTTGGGGCAGCTCTCTTCTTAGGATCTGCATCTATCTGGAAAAGAGAAGCAGATTCTCCAACGGAGAGTAAGTTAGCACCCAGAAAATTGAGATAACACTTACTTTTTTGATAGACAGTTTGATAGGTGTAGGCCCTCTTATACCCCGTGATTGATGGTAGCTTGATATTGTAGAGTGGGCTTGTGTTTGGGTATGGTTATGACTTGTTTCCCAGCTCCAGCTAAGAGTCTAGTACCACTGAGTGGATCAGTTAGCCAAATCAAGAGCAATTGATTCCTCACCATGGCTGTGTACCACTATTGCACTTGTGTGGGTATCACATCCGGTTAATTGTTGCTACTTAGGTTAAACAATGTGTTGCTTGGACAGATCTTGGTCACTTCCCCCAGTCGCCTATGTAGCGCCTTCTGGCACTAGACACGCTGACTGTCTGGGGACTGACTCTCTCCTGGCTTCCAGCCATGTCATTCCATTTTACGTGTCAGCTGCGGATGGAGTCTTCAGCAATAGGGTCTTACCACTGGCCTTTGGTGGGTCATCAATTACTCTGACAGAAGTCTGTCATTGTTTTGGGAAACCTTGTAGGTTTCTTTGATCAAAAGCTCATTGTGGATTGTAGGCCCAAGCTGGAAGTGGGGGTTACAGGTCAGTGTCCACTAAGAAATTGAGGAAAAAGATAACTAATATACAAGAGTTAGAGAGGAGAGAGATAGAGGGGAGAGGGGGAGAGGGAGGGAAGGAAGATGTAGGAGATTTAGGTCAGTCTTGATCCTACCCTCTCCAGTGTCTTGTGGTTCAGGTGTTTCCTGTAAGGGACTAGTGAAGGTTCAGTCATTTGGTCTGTCTTTTAGGAAGTAGAATTTTATGGTACCATTGCCGTTTGGGTCCGGATTACTATTTTCCACCCTTTGATTCCCTCCCCGCCCACCCATCCATCTTATTGTCTATTGTTAGGTGTCTTATTGTCACCTAACCTGAATTTGCCCAAGATGCCTTACATACCCAGCAAGCACCTCATGGACTAGACAATAAGATTGTGGGTGATTTTATGGCTCAGTTAAAAGACCTTGAATTACGGGATGTTTGAACATCATTAGGATCAAAAAAATATGGACATTTAAAGTTGGGCTGAATACATTGCATTTTAACTCATGAATGGTTATAAGTTTATGGGTACCAGGGGTGGAATGTAGTGGTTTGATTTTGGTGTCCCCCTGTCACTGCTATCCATCTGATGTTGGCCAGGAGGTGATGTCCACCCTCTCCTCATGCAATTATTTTCCCCTGCTATCATGGAACTTAACTTTGAGTCGTCAAGCCAAAATAAACATTTTTTCCCCCACTAGGTGCTTTTGGTCAGGTAATTTCTGCCAGCAAAGTGAACTTGACTTCAACACTGGATGAGCTTTTTGGTGATGCAACTGCCTTTGAGTCATCTATTGCTCCTTTAAAGCAACCCTTCACCATGCTGTGTAAGTAACCCCAATAAACTCATTGGTTTGGCAATTAATCATCTTTTTGTCTGTAGTCTGTGCTCTATCTGGTGTGAAGGCATGCTTACATGAACCAAAGGAAAATATTTTCCACAAAAGCCATGTACTTTTCTCTTTTTTTTTTTTTTTGTACTTTGCAATACTCAGGTTACAAAATTTATACTAGCTAATGATTCCATATATAATAATCTCAATATCAAAATACTGATATGATGACTAGAAAGATTGCTTAGCAGTTAAAACACTTGCCTGTGAAGCCTAAGGACTCATGAGCAACTCACCAGGTCTCACCTAAGCCAGCCGCACAGTGATGCAAGCATGAAATGTCTCACATGCACACAAGGGGGAGAACACATCTGGAGTTCCACTGCAATGACTAGAGGCTCTGGCATGCCAATTGTCTCTCTTCTCCTGTCCCCCACCTCTCTCTTTTTATTGGCACACACACATGCACATACATACAATATGTATAGGTTGTCGTCTTATTCTTGGCTACATTCCAAGAATACCAGTGATTGTATGAAACCAAGGACAGTTCAAAAGCCTATATATGCTAAATTTTCATTATATATGCATTATATATATATATATATATGTATATATATATATATATATATATACACATACACACACACATATATATGCGTGTGTGTAGAAATTAACAAAATACTTATAATAACATATATTTTGTTATATATGTTATTTGTTATATATATGGATATATATAAATTAACAAAATGTATGCATAGTAACAAGTTAAAAATCAATAACAAAATAGAAAATTCATAATAAAATTTGTATGAATTCTCTTTCCTTGAACATATTTTATTATACTATCTTCACTTTTCTTTTCATGGTTATGTAAGATGACATAATGGATTCACAAAATCAGGTGAATCATCTAGGCATTGTTGCATAGTCTTAGACTATACAAATTCTTTAACACAATCACTGCTGTACTGCAAGGGACAAGCTGATAAGAATGCGAATGAGTAACATGCACTTTATCCATCAGATAAGTGAATATATTGGATAAATGAATGATTTACATTCCTGGTGTGAAAGAGAATAACACCACAAGATTTCTTCAGAGTATGTAGAGTGGAGGACAACTTAATCTTAGGAATCATTGATTTCTGGAAATTCTCATTTAATAATTTCTGATCATATTTAACCACAGATAACTGAGACAGAAGAAAGTGAAGCATGAGTATATGGCTTCATGTATTCAAGCTTAGTTGAAATCTAGCCTGTCTCTTAGAATATTTTATTACTTTTATTATCTTTATAGCTTTTAAACTTAGGTATTTTTCTACTCTATGTTATCTTTTGTATACTCAGAGATAATACCTGTGCTTCATTTTTCCAATCTGTGTTACTTTGGGCATTCCAAATGTGACTTCAGAGCTGCAAAGGCAGCAGTGTTCATATAGTGCCTAGTCCTGAAAAGTTTACTGTAATGGCAGAAACTAGGTAAGCAGCTGACATTGATGAAAAGTCATATGTACTTTTTGATATTTGAAAAGCTAGAGTATATGGATCAGGGATATTCAATTGTTCTCTTGTGGATAGATAGCAAATAAATAATTAATTGCCAAACTTAAAAAAAAAAAAACAAAACAGATCCACATACAAAAACATATTTGCAAGAAGCTAGTAAATAAATGACTATTGTTTAAGAGATTTTAGAGCACTTTGACCTCAAGGTCCTTTCAAATGAAGCTCTCAGGAAAAAGGAGTTACAGCAAGTTTAAGGATGAGATGGGAAAATTGGTCTCAAAAGGTATGAAGTAATCACTACATAGGGAAATACTTAAGACAGAAGGAAGAGAAGTGAATAGTGATGAAAAGGGAAAGCATCATTTGGGGCCAAATGAGAAGAAAGTGGAAGAGAAGAAAGAAAATGCTAGGAACTGCTGGTGTTTCCCCAGTTGATTAATGCATGAAGGATTAATGCTAGGAAGTGTAATTTACACGTGTGTACATATTAGTCCTTTTTTTTTAAAGCCACTGTGCTTTATTTTTACTAAATAAGATTAATTCTCTAAGTCTGTGAAGTGCTGTCATGTGCCTTTGGACATTTTCCTAATTCAGAGTTATTTTAAGTAAGTATACTGTGGTTTTAGAACAGTTATTTAAAGCAAGTGTCCAGGCCAACATTCCCTGGGAAACACATTTTAGATAGCTCACTTGATGATTCATAGGGGAAAAGATCTCTTTTCTTGCTAATATTTTAGATTTGATCCCTTAATGTAATTGAGCTGTCTAGTCCTATAAACAAATGTAGTTCCACATTCACTTCAGAAAACCACCTTAAGTATGCCAAAGAGCCATGATGACAAAACAATTTAAAGACCCAGACAAACTTCTCTGCTGGTAAAAGGACTCATTTAAACAAAACAAAAAGAACACTATTTGTTCTATGAAACTTTTCAAACTATTTGTTTCTGATTTTGAGTTAAAGTATTTTTTGAAAATATTCAGTAATAATATTGTCTATAATGGTTAAAAAGTAATTCTTTTGCATGGCTATTTAATTCTAATTATCTCAATTAGGACAGTGACTTGTACTTTTAAATGTTCTAATCAGACTTACTAAAAGTCAATTAAAGATTTAAATGTGTACTTTTAATACAGTTGTTATTGTTCAAATTTCAGAATGTAGTATATTTCCCATATAGCATATTTACCTCGCACAGAGTGTTTAAACCAGCACTTCAGATTGTATTGTAAGTAGAAAATTGATGACAATGTAACTATTGGGAGAAAAGTTGGAGTTGAGAAATTGCATATAACAAATTAAATTTATGTTTCTGCTAATACGTAAATAAGCAAATGACAGTATCTTCTAAGAAGATACATGTGGCAGTTTTTGTTTTTTTGGTTTCTAAATTAGCTGTATAAATTTTAATGACAGTGTCATGGTAGGAATACCATGTTCCATAGCTTTGGTGACACAATACCACCTTAGAAATACCATAGGCTTTCTTTTCTCTCATTAAATTTTCTATCAGTAAATAAGTATTTAAAAAGTATTGTAAGGAAAGCATTTGCTTAGATTTTACTTCTTGGCAGAGTTTACATTCCATGTTTTCCCAAAGGGCTTATCTATTCCAAACAAGCATATAAATAAAAATTATTGGATTCCAAAAATTTTATTTTCTTTGATGTAATATTTTCAATACTCCTAATCTACTTTAAATTTATTTTTACTTTCAGTTTAAAATATTTCTTGAAAACAAAAAAAAAGTTTTCTACCTTTTAAATCAAAACTTTGGATTGCATTACAACAAAAACAAATCTTGTAACAGAAAAAGTCAGGTTGGATAACAAATTAGATTCAGACTTGAGATAATACAAATAGCTGCAATAAGAAGATATGTTTTATTATTACAGATGGAGATAATGGTGAGGAAAGTGTGGGAGAATGCCTAAGGCTTATTTTAAAACAAATGCAATCATATATTACCTACATGACTTATTTTCATATATGTGTTTTTAAGGAATGCCTTTCCTGGAATTTACTTTATAATAATGAAAGCCAACTTTTATCAGCACAGTGTATATGTAATGACAGGAACTGATTAGTGTTTCAGTATGTATTATTCATAACAACAATTGTTAGGTTCAGTGTGGAAACCAGGTCTAATACAAATGCTTCCTGTCTTCAAAATCCTTACAATCTATTTTGGAAGAAAGTTCATGTCTTTTAGAATATTTTGATGTATATTTAGTATCAAGACTAGTAATTTTTTTTAATTCAAAAAAGGGATAAAATCAAAATAATAAGCATATTTGCTCATCGGACTTTGAGAGATCACATTTGTGAAGATTTTTAGGAAGTGAAATAACCTGTGAAGTAGAAGAGAAGAGAAAATACACCAGATTGGAAATTCTTGATTCTGGAGAATGAAAATAAAATAATAAGAGGAGATCTGAACTTATGATCCAATTTAGAAATATTTCTTGACTCTTACCTAATTAAGTTTCTTCATATTTTAAATAAAACATTCAATGAGACAATTATTAATACATTTTCCCATTTCTAGGATTTTAGTGATACAAATGGCATACATATATCGACCAATTCAATAACAGTGTAAGAATTTACAAATTGTTAAAAAGTAGATGAAATTGTCATAATCTTTAGGTATAGAGCATTTCAAAAGCATCCACAAGCAAATGTATGGACACTTTAGAAATGTCATCCTAATATTTGTGATAGAAGCTAAGAGTGTTAGTATATGACAATGATATCAGCACTTGAGAAGATGAGGTGGGGGATCATAAGTTTGAAACTAGCCTGGGCTATATAGTGAGAACCTGTCTCAAAAAAAAAAAAAGCCACAAAAGTTTCAAGAATTGAGGAATTAAAAATATTGTGCACATATGTCTATTCACATGTTAATGCTACATATGATATTTAATATGAAGATCATGTGATGCTATCTCAGGCAACAATTACTATACTTCTCTTTGTCAATACTATTGAGAATATGAATCTATGTGTAAAATTTACCAATATCTTTGAAATTGTTTTGTAATCTCCAAGTTTTACACTTAAAGTATCTTCCCAAGAAAAAACTCTATTCTCCAGTAAATGTTTGGAATTAAGCTACTGACAGCAAGATTCTCATGAAGGATTTTTGTTGAAATCTATAGAGTAGGTGGTGAAATATCTCCTATCTATCATATTGATATTAAACTTATGTCATATTGAATCAGTACAGTTAAAGATGCTGGCACCCAGAACCATGAAGTTTTATGGAATTGGCCATGCATAATTAGGAATGAGTATAGGTCTCTACTAATTGCAGAATTCTCACTGTGATTACAATTGGCCTTGTTTGTGACTTAACAACTGTTTTATCACCTAAATCTAAAACTCATGGTGCAACTACAAAGTAGAGTAATTTATTTATTTTTTAAAATAATACCTCATTTTGTTACCAGAACCTTACCTTTCCTATTTGAACAAACTATAGCAACTTTAATTATTTGCAATTTATTTTATCACCATGTGTAAAATGGATGTCTTTATTGGCACATGGCTTTGTAAATCCAATGGGTATACAGATTTATGTACCACCAAGGCAAACAGGACCTTCAGTAGCTTAGCTAGTCTTCACAATTCATTCAATTTTACCTTCATAGTCCCAGTCTAAACTCATCCTAATTTTAGTAACCTCTGACTTCTATCTATTATTATAATATAGACTTTCATAAATGAAATCATAACATATATGTATTTTGGAGATTATCCCATTTCACTGAGCATGCTGCCTTTGGTGGTACCGGAATTACTGTATATATAAGTAATAAGCACAAACCAGTTGCTGTAATGTAATCCCAGTTTGGAGTAATTATGTAAAGACCGCGTGTGTGTGTGTGTGTGTGTGTGTGTGTGTGTGTGTGCATTTGGTACTGGGAATCAGGTTGTACCATTAGTTCCATAAAATATAATTAATCATACATATTTATACATATATTTATCTATATTTTGTTGGTATACAAATTTTATTTCTCCAGGGTAAACATCCAGGAGTGTGTTTGATAAGTAATATAAGTGAATGTTTTAAGGGTTAATCTGTTTCTCATAGTACTATATTGCAGTTGGCTTTTTCTGAACAATGGATGAGGTCTTCTCACTCTTTGTCCTTGGCAGCACATGCTGCTGTCAATAATTTTTAAATAGTCATTCTGATAGGGAAGTTTGTGCATCTCATTTTGCTTTAGTTTGCCTTTTTCCAGTGATTCCTAAGTTTATCTGTCATTTTAATCCTTTTGTCCAAAATGGAGCTTTGCTTTGGCTGGTTCTTTTCTTTTCCTTTACTTTATTTAGGAATCATCCAATGCACTCCTAATTCTCTTAACCCCCTCCAACTCTTGTGGAATTCAAACATGATATTCCACCCTATTCCAGTAAGGATGACAGTCATTAAACAATCTAACAACAACAAATATTGGTGAGGATGTGGGGAGAGAGGAACCCTCATCTACTGTTGGAAGGAATGTAAGCATTTGCAACCACTTTGGAAATCAATATGGACATTCCTGAAAAGGATGAATATAGCACTACCAACAGACCAAGCTATGCCCTTACTGGGCATTTTTCCTAAATGGTCCATGCATCACTAAAGAGGTATTTGTTCAACCATGTTTATAGCTGCTCAATTTATAATAGCTAAGAACTGGAATCAACCTAGGTGTCCACCATTGTATGAATGGATAACAAAGTTGTGGTATATTTATACAATTAAATTCTACTCAGAAGTAAGAAAAATGATACAAAGAAATTTGTAGAAAAATGGACTTGCAACAGATCATACTCCGCGAATTCACACAATTATAGAAAGACAAATACTGCATGGTGTCACTTATCTGTGATTTCTAACCTGGACCTGATAGAATTGCTGACATACCTGATAGACAACTCAAGGCCCAGACAATAAGGATGGAAAGGTCTGGGAGGAGGGGTAAGGGGGAGGACAAACACAAAACTAAACCCAAAATGAGCTGGTACCATAGAAATCTTTATCTTTGGAGATAGCCTAAAAGATATAACCCTCAAAAGGAGCAGTGGGGGAGAGTACCTGAAAAGTAGGACCTTGGAAAGGGTGGGATGAAGCCTAAGATTAAAAGTAGTATTTTTTTCTGTCTCTGACCTGTAACTCCCAGTAACAGAGATTGGTTGCTATCCACATTGAGCTGTTGATCAAAGAGACCTATGAGGTCCCCAAATCAAGATATCTTTCTGTAAAAGTACTGGATTACCCACCTGAGGTAAAAGGTAAGACCCTATTAATGAAAACACCATACACTGCCACCACAGAGCATGGAGAGACCTGGCTTGAATCTAGTAGAAAGCCAGTCCTCAGACAGTTAGACTGCATTAGTGCTGGAAAGTGCTACATGAGCACTGGGGAAAGTGGCCACCAATGGTCTGAACAAGCAGAGGTCTAAGCTACTTAGAAGCAAACATTCTGACAGGATGTACATGCCAGTAAAATAATGGCCCACAGACTCAGTGGGTAACCAATAGCTTTTTGGTTGGCTAACAGATATGCTCAGTGTAAGAGAGCCCATATATAGCATTGGAAACCAGACCAGAATCCTATGGATACAAAGATTATGCTCTTCAGAGACAAGATCTCACTAGTCTTTGGCTAAAAAAGGGGTTGCATACAGCAAATTTCCCCTAAATTACTAATGTTTATCCAATTTAAACTGTGTTGACTTCACTCTCTGTTGGAGTATATGTTCCTTTTTTAGAAGGTAACAAGATGGGAAGAAATAAACTACACCTCACACTTCAGCTAAGCCACAGCTGAATCCACAGAGGAATGGGAAAATGAGCACAAGTGCTGCTTCCATTCTCTTCCTCATAATCAGTGCCAGGATGTAGGAGACAGACCCTGAGGATACTCAACACCTACCAAAGCAGAGATCTAGAGGCTTCTAAGAGCTCATCACCGAAGAAGAATTAAGACCCATCCACCACAGCTCAAGGCATTTTGTGGAAGAGAGCCATATATTTTAGACATAATTCCCAGAGGCAGTTCCTCCTCCTCCCTAACCCCCCTCCCAAAAAAAAATAACTGCTTGCTGCTGCCACAATGCATTAACCATAACCCTGTAGGGAATACCTGCAACTCCACTGAACAGTGTCCCCAACAGAATGGGGGGCAGGGATGAGGGAAAAAAGAGTACCAACACATGATATATCCATACAAATTATGTTGTTAATAATAATAATATGTAAAAATAAATTTAAGTAAAACACATACAATGACTTGTTTTTAATAGTTACAATGACACCAAGGTATTTCAACACACAAAAAAGTGCTTTGTCACAACCAGTGCAGTTCAAATTTAGAGTGAAATGCTTAAAAAAAAAATATTTTATGACTAGAATGCCTGCTATTTCCATGACATTTTTTTTTTCGTACAGAATTTAGTTAGCATTTCTTGTATAATGAACATGGATGTGTGTGGGTGTGGGGGGGAATTAATTACCAGAGCATGAAAAACATACATTGGTATACTCCACTGAAGAAAATGATCACCCAATGAAAATTATTTTTTCCCACTTTATTTTATTTTACTTTTCAGTAATTAGTTTTGTACTCAGTGAATACAGTCAAGTTGGTACCATTGTTAGCCTCCTCCCTTTCCTCCCTCCTCTCCCTGTTCCCCTCTTGTTGGGGTATATGGGTCATGCTTTGTGGGGTTAGCCCTCACTTATGGGTAGGAGGAAATTTCTCTGTCTCATGACCCAATGCATGGCTCTGACATTCTTTCCACCCCCTCTTCCACAAATTTTCCTGACACATGTTGGGCTTATTTTAGGTATGCTTCAGTGATAAGGTCTTGGGAGCCTCTGTGTCTCTGGATATCTGATTTTGTAGGAGTCGATTGCTGTCTATGTTGATCTCCTTCACCCTTGTGCTGGTACCAGGTTCACCAAGAAAACAGTACCCTTGCTTTTTTTGGCCAATTATTCTTAGTTTCATCTGGAGCCCTTTTGAGGTATGATGGGGGTGGTTCTCTCCTTAGGATCTGCATCTATATTAAAAAGAGAAGCAGACTTTCCAATGGAGAGTAAAGTTAGCACAAGACAAATGGGATAATGATTATTTTTTTTTAAAGAGAATTCAATAGGTATAGGCCCTCTTGTAGCCCATGATAGGTGATAGGTTAATAATAGACAGCAGGTTAATTTTTGGATCAGGTTCTGACTTGTTTCCCAGCTTCAGCTATAAGTTTCATTCCACTGAGTGGATCAGTTAGTCAAATCAAGAGCAGTTGGTTCCCCATCATGGCTGTGTGCCACTATTGCACTTGTGGGAGCATCACAACAGGTTATTTGCTGCTAAGTAGGTTAGACCATGAATTGCTTGGAGAGATATTAATCATTTCCCCCCAGTCGCCCAGGTAGCACCTTCTGACACTAGAGGCACTGACTGTCTGGGGACTGACTCTCTTCCAGCTTCCAGCCATGTCACTCCACGTTATGTGTCAACCACGTATGGTGTCTTCAGCATTAGGGTCTTACCACTAACCTTTTGTGGGTAATCAAGTACTCTGACACAAATCTGTCATTCTTTTAGGAAATCTTGTAGTCTCTCTGATCAAAAGCTCATTGTGGATGATAGCCACCTGCTGGTATTGTGCATTACAGGTCAGAGTCCACTAAGAGAAGGGAAAAAAAAAGATGAGTAATATAAAAGAGTTACAGAGAAGAGGGAGATATAGAAAGATAGAGAGATAGAGAGAGAAGCAGTAGAAGATTAAGGTCAGTCTTCAATGGCAACTATTAACTGTTAACTATTAACCAATAGTTCCTCTAGGAGGGGTAGGATATGATGCCCTTTGATGTTATTATATAAGTCTTCTTTAGTGTTGAGGTCTCAGATGCTTCTTACTTTTTTACTCTGATGAGTCTTCAGTTGCCTCAGTGTCTACAACCATCTCTTTGGAGAAGGTTATTATGTTATTTATGAGAGCAACACTCATATTTAATCTGCTACTTCCTCTATAATGTTTCCTATGCCCTGGCAGATGGCATATTAAGATGAATATTCCACATACAATCCTTTGAGATCAAACATAAAAGCATATGCAAACCACACAGAAACACCCCTTTCCCAATCGGTCTGGCACTATTTAATTTTTAGATCTAGTTCTGTGCATGTTTTACAACTTCACAGGACAATAGTAAGGACACTACTTCTCCAAGTGTGCTCACACCATCTTACCCAGATTCATTAGTATATCTTTCTCTAATGGATTTATATCAACAGTATAATCCTTAAATTGGTGAGCTACATTAGTTTCTGATCCCAGGGCTACAGTTCAAATACTGCCTCTACTATGTTCAGACCATGTAAAGACAGTGTGAGTTGTAAGAGCAGCAGCCAACTCAACGTGTTTTGCATGGTCTGAACCCAACAATGGAGGCCCTCAGTGGAGTAAAGAAGGGAAGAGGAAACTGATAAAACCAACATATGATGTAGTCATGCAAAGTTTCAACTTAATAAAAATAATTTAAAAATTGATCAGCAAGAAAATAAGAAACCAATGAATATATAAATGGACAAAGAATTGTCAAAATAAATATAAATTGTCAATAAATATCTTTTAAATAATGCTTTGAAGTCTTGCTGCATGTCTTCTCACATTTTTGAAGAAAATAATAACAGTTTTGGGTAAGAGGGTTGCATAACAGTCACACCAATCAAGTCTACGAAGGGATTTGAGCAAATCAATAGCAAAACACATTCTTCTTCTGGAAAGTGAAGGTGTATAGGTTTTTATCAGCCACGGTGGAGAAGAAGCAGAAGAAACCAAGATCTTTCAGTAAGAAGGAAACCAACCAGAATCCCACTGAGGAGTGTGCTGATGCAGACCTGATCTGCATGGACCACGAGGATCTGTGTGACCGACCAGCACCCAGCTGTATGAGAAAAGACCACACAAGGGTATTTTCCAACCTCATCAGTCTCCTTACAAAGTCAAGAAATCTGAAGGGGGACAGCAAAGTAGCTGCTGAAGAAAACACAGGCAAAACCAGCTGAGCTGTTCCAGCACAATCCCAGGCTTCTTATAGTCTCCCATACCCCAACTGACAGCACCATGACCTTTCAGAGAACACAGTCAGCTCCTGGTGGCAGGGCATCCAACAAAGCTGATCACAGGACCAGAGTCACAGAACAAAATGGAGGGATCAAGATGGATACTCAGAATTGGTGAAATTTAAAGCTACCCCAAAAGGTAACAAGGCTGATTGACAAAACAGCAGTTATATAAGCCTGAAATGAAAATGATAATCTCTCTTTCCTGTCAGGGAAGATTATGGGTTACATAACCTTAGCTGGCTTTACCATTCTCAATTAAGCTCTATTAGACAGGTTGACTAATGTTGCCTTTGATGTTTTCAGATTCAGAGGGCCTTTGTCTTTTTCTTCTGTCATTACTGGGCACAGGGTCAGATTGAGACCCAAGCTGACCCAGAGCCCATTTTGGAACAGAATAATAAACCTTCCAGCTGATAGGATTAAGGGTGTAGAGCAACACACACCCTTAGGAATTTGGGGTTTCAGTTTCCACACTTGCATATTTTGTGCTCATTTTTATTGAAAGTATATATTGCTCAGTTGAATTTTAGATTTTGCCAGTAAATTGCTCCACCCAGCCCACTAAAATACTTGAATAGCAGGCAAATCCAACACCTAGGATTACTTCTGAGGTTGTAATGGAGTAAAAGAGCTACACTTGGCACCTGAAACACCTACTCTGGAGGTACATAAATTTGGATTACCAAATGTAAAAGCACCACAGGTTATTAGAAAACCGAAGAATCAAATCAACCCAGGATGCAAAAATGACAACATGATAATACAAGAAACACAAAAAATTGAGACAATAAAATCCCACCAAAAGTTATAAATCCATCAAAAAGGACCATTTATGAGACTGTTTTAGATGAAATGCCTGACAAAAATTAAAAAAAAAAAAAAGATTTTATCTGTATTCAAAGAAATCAAAGAAGTAATCAAAGAAATCAAAGAAGAAAACAAACTCCTGAAGATATTCCAAGAGAACACAGGAAACCAGCATAATGAAATAAGGAGGTAACTACAAGACATGAGTTAGGAAACAGAAATACTGAAGAAATACCATGCAGAAATTCTGCATAGAAAAACACAGTCAGAAAAAAAAAAAAAAAAAAAAAAAAAAAACTGTGGAAAGAACCTCTCCTCACCATGTTATAATTAAACTACTGTGGTGGTTTGAATAGAATAGATGGCCCCCAATATATTGAATCTGTAGCCACCTGCTGGAGGCAATGTCACTGGGTGCATCTTAAATTGTGGTGATGGGTTTCCAATTTCAATCTAAAGATATGCAAAGTGTGCCTAGCTGGAGTTCCTGAAGTGTGCTGTGGCTTTTGGCTTTTAGGCTTGTGCTTCTCTCTTCTGCTTGGTCCTGTGAAGGCAGGCCAGCTTCTTCTGCCATTATGGAACTTACCCTGGATCTGTAAGCTTCAATAAATCCCTTTCTCCATAACTGTGCCTGGTCTGAAAGTTCATCTCAGTGAACCTGAAGCTGTCTGCCACAACTACTAAACATGCAAACCAAGGAAATTATATTGAAAGCAGTTAGAAAGGAAAAGCAAGACCCCTTAAAGGCAAGCCCATTAGGATAATAGCAAATTACTCAACACAAACTTTACAAGCCAGAAGATCTTGGAATGATATATTCCAAGTTCTGAAAGAAAACAAATGTCAACCAAGAATACTTTATCCTGCAAAGCTATATATCCATACTGATGGAGAAATAAGGACATTCTGCAACCAAAATAAATAAATAAATAAATAAATAAATAAATAAATAAATAAATAAATAAAAATAAAGCTAATTTACTACAACAAAGCCAGATTTACAGAAAATACTTGAAGGAATCCTTCATGCTAAAGAGAAAGCAATGCACACACTTGAGGAAACAGGAAAAACTAAACCATACTCAAATAACAATTAAAACCAGAGAGGAAAGAGAAACAGGAAGCACTAGAAAACAAGAAGAATGGCGGTAATAAGTACATACTTTTCAATATTAACTCTTAATACCAATGGATGTGATGCTGCAAACAAAAGACACAGGCTTGCAGACTGGATTAAAAGGCAAGATCCTACTGTTTCTTTCTGCTAGGAAATTCATCTTTCAATAAAATATAGACACTATCTTAGGGGAAAAGCATGGAAAAAAGTTTCTACAGAACATTCCAACCATCTGTTGCAAATATACATTTTTTTCTCAGCAGCACATGGAACATTCTCCAAAACAGACCATATATCAGGACACAAAGAAAATCATAATAAACATAGGTAAATAGAAATAATCCCATGTACTCTATCTGACTACAATGGGATTAAACTACAAATCAGCAACAAGAAAAACTAGAGAATACACAAATTCAGGAGAATAAACAGTACATGATTGATGAATTGGTCATTGAATAAATCAAAAAAGAAATCAATAAATGCATAGAATCCAATGATGATAAGAACATAATATACCAAAAACCGTGAACCCCAATGAAGGCAGTCCCAAAGGAAATTTATAGCTCTAAATGACTATATTAAGAAATTACAGAGTTCACAAAACAATTTAATGCTTCACCTTAAGGCACTGGAAAAAGAAGAACAAGGCAAACCAAATTCAAAACTTAGTAGATGGGAAAAATAGTAAAGATTAGGGCAGAAATTAACAAAATAGATACCAAAAAAGAATCCAAAGAACCAATGAAACAAAGAGATCATTCTTTGAAAGAATAAACAAAATTGATAGGCCCTTAGCAAATCTGATCAGAAAAAAGAGAGAAGAGATAAAAACTAATAACATTAGAGAAGTAAAAAGCAGCATTACAACAGATACCAAAGAAATTCAGAAATTCATAAGGATATACTTTAAGAATATATATGCTCTAAGTTTGAAAATCTGAAAAAAGTGGATAATTTCCTTGATTCATATGTCATACCAAAACTAAATTAAGATGAGATAAACCATTTAAATAAACCTATAACAAGTATATAGATGAAAGCAGTTATAAAAATTTTCAAAGTAGCTGGGCTCAGGGAAGTTTTGTGGAAGAGGGGACAGAAAGAATGTCAGAGCCACATGTTGGGTCATGATATGCAGAGACATTTATCCTACCCATAACTTTGGGTAACTCCAGAATGCATGACCCATATACCTCAACAAGAAGGGGCAAGGGGGAGGGGAAAGGACATGGATAAGCCAAACAGCGGTACCAAATTGACTGTATTTGCTGAGTACAAACTAATTTTAAAAATTAAAAAAAAAAGTCGCCAAAATAAGAAAAGCTCAGGCCCGGATAGATTCACTGATGAATTTTACCAGACATTCAAGGAAGAATTAACACCACTGATTCTCAAACTTTTTCATAAAATAGAAAAGGAAGGAATTCTACTGAACTCCTTCTATGAAGCCAGCATTATCTTGATACCAAAACCAAAAAAAGACAGAACAAACAAAGAAATTACAGACCAGTCTCTCATGAACTAGATGCACAAATTCTGAACAAAGTATTTGCAAACAGAACACAAGAATATATTAAAAAGATTATTCACCCTGACAAAGTTGGCTTTATCCCAGATATGTAGGGATGGTTCAATGTATGCAAATTGATAAATGTAATACAACATATAAAATGGAGTAAAGGACAAAAAAACATCACATGACCACCTCAATAGATGCAGAAAAGGCATTTAACAAAATCTAACATTCCTTCATGGTAAAAGTCCTACAGAAACTGGGAATAGAAGGAATATATCTCAACATAATAAAAGCTATTTATGACAAACCTACAGCCAACATAATACTAAATGGGGAAAACCTTGCAGCTTTTCCATTAAATTCAGGAAGACAAGGGTGTCCACTCTCACCAGTTTCATTTCATATAGTACTGGAAGTCCTACCTATAGCAATAAGGCAAGAGACACTCATAAAAGGGATACAATTGGAAAGGAAGAGAACAAATTATCATTATTTGCAGATAATATGATTCTATACATAAAGGACCCTAAAGACTCTGCCAGCAAACTGTTAGAGCTGATAACCACTTTGAGCAATATAGCAGCATACAAAATAATCACACATAAATTGGTAGCTATCCTATATAATAAAAACAAACATGCAGAGGATGAAATCAGGGAATTTCTCTCATTCACAATTGCCTCAGAAAATAATAAATAAATAAATAAATAAATAAATAAATAAATAAATAAAGTACCTTGGAATAAACCTAACTAAGGAAGTGAAGGATCTCTACAATAAGAACTTTAAAACACTCAAGCAAGAAATTACAGATGACACTAGGAAGTGGAAGGACATTCCATATTCTTGGACTGGAAAAATTAATATTGTGAAAATGTCAACCTTACCAAAAACAATCTTCACATTCAATGCAATACCCCTTAAAATACTAATGACATTCTTCACAGAAATAGAAAAAATAAATTCTAAAATTCATTTGGAAGCACAAAAAGCTTGAATAGTCAAAAAAAATTTGAGCAACAAAAATAAGACTGGTTTTAGCACCATACCTGATTTTAAGCTATATTACAAAGCTATGGTAACAAAAAACAGCAAGATATTTGCACAAAGACAGGCATGTAGATCAACGGAACAGAATAGAGGATCCAGGGGTTAATCCAGTCAACTACAACCATCTTGTTTTTAATAAATATGCCAAAAATATTCATTGGCAAAAAGATAGCCTCAACAAGCAGTGATGACAAAATTGGATATCTATACACAGAAGAATGAAAATAGATCCTTGTCCTTCTCCATACACAAAAATCAAGTTCAAATGGATCAGGGACCTTAATATCAGATCTAAAACTCTGAAACTGCTAGAGGAAAAAGTAGGGGAAACCCTTCAATATATTGGCATAGGCAATGACTTTTTGAATATAACCCCAGCTTCTCAGAAAATTAAACCACTAATCAACCACTGATATCTCATGAAAGAATAAAGCTTTTGCACATTGAAGGACACTGTGACTAGAGCAAAGAGACAACCTACAGAATGGGAGAAAATCTTTGTCCACTCTACATTTGACAGAAGATTAATATCCAGAAAATAAAAAGACCTCAAAAAAATTAAAACAATAAGAATTCAAACAACCCAATTAAAAATGGGTTTTGGAACCAAATAGAATTCTCAAAGAAAGAAATTCAGATGGCATATAAATATCTAAAAAAGTTTTCTACATCCGTAGCCATCAAGGAAATGTGAATCAAAACTAGTGTGAGATTCCATCTCTCCCTGTCAGAATGGCTATCATCACAAAAACAAATGAGAATAAATGTTGGTGAGAATGTGGAAAAAGGGGAACACTTCTGCACTTTTGGTGGGAATGTAGTCTGGTACAGCCATTGTGGAAATCATTGTGGTTCTTTAGATAGCTAAAAATAGATTTATCGTATGATCCAGCTGTAGCACACCTAGGTATATATCCTAATGACTCTTCTCACTACCTTATAGATACTTTCACAACCATGTTTATTGCTGGTCTTTTCACAATAGCTAGGAAATGGAACCAGCCTAGATATCCCTCAACAGGTGAATGGATAATAAAGATATGTACATTTACATAATGAAGTTCTATTCAGTGGTAAAGTGTTGGGCCCTGAAAGGCCTGGGTATGAGGCCTAGTGGAATTTCCTGAGCCTAGCTAAAATTTGGCAACCTGTCTCTGGCCAGCTAGGACTCAGCAGGGCACCTAATTGCCTTTGGCCTGCTACTTCTGCAAAAAAGTTAAAGTTCCTGCATGCGCTTAGAGCCAATCATTTCAAAAGTCACAATATGCTATTGGCCTTTACACCTCATCCTTTTCTGAGATCCCCGTCTTTGTTCTCAACATTGTATAGGCAAACGCCTATAACAATAAAGCAATTTCCTGCTTCGACAAGACTCCTGGATCAGTGTGGTTTTTCTCCGGTGACTAGGAGAGATTCTAAGCCATCAACACAAATCCTCCTCCTCAATCCCTTACGAGGAACCAATAGGCCTGGTCCTTCCATAACAATACCTGCCAGGGGAGCCCAGCACCTGGCGCCCAACATGGGGCAACAGGAACCAGGCAGACTAGTACCCCATGAGAGGCATTCATTCAGGAGGTCAGTCAGTGTGCGGGTGAGTGTACCTTCATAAGTTATAAGGCGGTCTTCATATTTAATGTGCTAAACTTTGCTCCTATAACAACATCTCTTCATTCTCTTTCTCTTTCACTTTAGGTTCACTGCAGTTCTTGTACAGTATGTTTATCTATCTTTTGGATCCTTGTGTTTGTGGTGTACTCGTGTGCCTGTGGGTTGCTATTGCCCTAATTTTATGCACATTTCTCTCTCAACTTTATAATATGGGACAGTCTACCTCTAAGTCCTGCCTTAAAATCTCTCAGGACACTCCTAAAGAGTAGAAGGCGTAATTTGACTGATAATCAGGCTTGACAGACCTGGGATTGCCTTTGTAAACCGGTGCCAGGGCTGCCGGAAGGAAATCTCTTTGATTGGGACACTTGGGATAGGGTAGAGTCCCTTGTTTGTTGGGCACATGTGGAGAAGTGTCAAATACTCCCCTTAGGGGTCCTCCCTACAATCTTGGCCCTCAAAGACTGCTTCCCTCCAAGGCCAACCAAACATAAACAAAAGACAGAGTAAAAAGATAGTATACAGCTTTATCTGGGTACTCCTCCTGGAGAAACAGCTTTAAAATCCCCAGAAAAGGGTGCATCTTTATACTCCTCACTTGATCCCTTTAAGAGTGCTCCCTGGCCTTCCGGGGGACCTCCTCCACCTCCTCCATAGACTAACCCTTTCTGGACCCCCTTGGCCCCTCCTTCATATTCAGCCACCAAGACCCCCTTGGCCCCTCCTTCATATTTGGCCACCAAGCCACCAAAATAAAGCTACATTTTTATTTCCTGTCAATCTAAATCCTGGGGGCAATCTGCCTGCTTCCTGGTATCCGTGGGAAACTCAGGACCTTAAGGAGCTCAAAAAGGCAGTCTTGGAGGATGGACATAATCCTCCTTGGGTTGAGACCCTGTTACAGGAACTTTCCCATCAACCTTGTATAATGCAAGATTGAAAAAATCTAGTCAGGGCTGTCTTGTCAGGTCCCCTATACATTACGTGGTGTGCCTTTTTTAAAGATGAGTGCCATACACAGGCAGAATGAAACCAAGATCAACAGCCCCTGTGCTGATAACTTTTGGGATGCTTTCTGGTACCTCTGATCAATATGCTACAGGCACTCAACAGGCAGCTATACCTGACCTGTATAGGGATCAAGTCAGGACACTGGGCTTGGTGGCATGCAAAAGTCTTGATGAGGGACCCTCTGAACTTCCTGCTTATGGGTAATACTCAAAAACCATCTGAGGACTTGGCTACATTTATAGATAGGGTGGGAAAAGTCTCCACAGAAAATATCCCCCAGGGGCATTACGAGATCAATTTACTAAAATGTTGGTCTGGGAAGGGATGACGGCCGATCACCGCCTCGCCTGTGCGGGTCTCAAGGACAACTCTGTGAGTAGATGGATTGTAGCCACCAAGGATGTTGGCACTATCTCTTGTCAGGCTAGAGCCATAGTTGCCGCCCTTCAGGAAAATAAACAGAGAGATTTGGCCACTACAATCTGTGCATTACAGTTAAATCCTAAAAAATCAACATGTTTTGGGTGTGGGGATGAGGGCCACTTTAAAAAAGAGTGCCCCAACAAGACAAAGCCTCCCCTGCCCTTTGGAGGGGGGCGACCGACGCCCCTTGCACCTGCTGCCCTAAATGTAAAAAGGGGGTTTCACTGGGCTAGGGAGTGTCAGTCAAAATTTGACATACAGGGAAAGCCTTTAAACTTCTCCTGGGGTTCCCGCCAGCCCCATTAAATAAGGGGCAAGAGACCACCAAAGCCCATTGATCTTTATTGGGTGATTTCTACCAGCAATGTGAACCTGACTAAAACAGCAAAGTAGTACCGAGAAGTGATGCCATTTGCTGCTAGACTATGTGGCTTTGGCCTTTTGGAGCTGATTTTCAAGAGGAATGTGGAAGGATTTTTGAAACTTTGGCTTAAGAGATTCCTTGTAGTGCCATAAATGCAGCTTGATGAACTATTCTGGTCAGAGTTTAAAGACCTGAATACAATAAGTACTGTGGACTGTGAGGTTTGACTTATGAGGGTGAGAAAGGTTTTCTTGGACTGAGCTAGCAGTTTGTGTGAGAAGCTTGCTGTCATGCCTGTGTTCTGAGAAGTTGTGCAGGGTTGCTTTGCATGGAAATGAACTGGTGTGAGCAGGGGGATATGACACAGAAAAAAAAAAAAAAGAGATCTTTGTTCATAAAAAAACTGCTGCCCATTCACCTGCAAATTGTTTGAAAGATTACAACCTTTGAGACTGGGCCAGCTAACCTGCACTGGGGCAACAGGAAGAATGTAAACTCATTTAAAGGGGCCCAAGTGCACAAGGCCAGCTGCCCTGCACTGGGAAAATAGGAAGATTAGACTCTTTTGAAAGGGCCTGAGTGTTCAAGGAGTGTCTTGTTCTTTAAAGTCTGATTTATTCCCCCTTGGATTAAAAAAAAAAGGTCTCTACTTGCTCTTGTGGAGTATAAGAAATGCAAGAAAGAGAGGTCATTGAGTTTGCAAAACAGTTGTGTGGTTTACTAATGGCCATGGGAAGTGTGAAGCAAGATTGCCTACTTGGAGACCCCGTGGAATCATGAGGATGAACCATGGATTGCAGTGGAGACCCAGTGGAGATGCTGGGACCATGAAATGGCTGCCAAAGAAAGCTGCCGCCCCAGGATGAAGATTTCCAGGACTATGAGTAGCCTACCTGGAGGAGTAGATTTGGAACTCCAGAGACTTGTTGATGGTTAGAATTATTGAACTTGGAGACTTGTTACTGACTAGAGTTGTTGGACCTGAAGCCACAGAGTTTGATGTTTGTCCTGGTTGTATTAAATCTTATATTGCTTGAATATTTCTTTGCTATGTCCAATACCATCTTTTGCAGTGTGAATGTTTATTCTGTGCCATTATGGGTTGTTGATTAGATAGATAGATAGATAGATAGATAGATAGATAGATAGATAGATAGATAGATAGATATAGATATAGATATAGATATAGATATAGATAATTTTTTGGTATTATTTCTCAGTTAGGAAATTTTGGACTTGTAGGAAATCAATGCCTCCTGGAGGGAGGAGGGAGTATATTGTTGGCAGCAGGCTTATGGGTGTTATAGCCAGCTCCTCCTTGCCAGTGTTTGATACATTCTTCTGTTTCTGTTGTCCACCTTATGTTGGCCAGGGGGTGATGTCCACTCTCTGCTCATGCTATCATTTTCTCTGACATCATAGAGATTCCCTTTTGAGCCTGTAAGCCAAAGTAAACCTCTTTTTCACACAGTCTTCTCTTGGTTTCATGAGTTATACCTGCAATGTGAACCTGACTGCAACAGAGAGGGAAGGACTTCAGGGGATGTTATTGTATATAAGTAAGTATAAGGACAGATTATATGGAGTGGAATGGCCTAAGTGAGGTCAGAGACAGAGATTGAATAAGAAAGGATCAGGGGATCATCAATCAAAATTCAAGATATTCTGAATAAGACATATGAAAGCCTACTTTTTTGGATAATGGCACATATGGAAGCCAAAGATTGCTACGAGAATATTTTCAGTGCCAGGGATGGAATACCTTCCACTTAATTGTTGGCCAGGGAGGTCCCTTGTGCCTCCAAAATAGTATAGGCTATTGCCAAGGTCTTTGGTTTCCCATGAGTAACAGATAGTAAGACCCTATTGCTGAATAGTTCACATGTCTGGGCAGTAAGCTCACTGAAAAATCAAGCTGGTGCTGAGCTGAAAACCTTCTCCCTATAGACCAGCAAACTGAAAGCTGGAAAAAGCTGCACTGTATGTAGCCCTATGGGAGACAGAAGTCATCAACAGTGCAAACAGTGGACCCTAGAAGCCTTAAGTTTGGCCAAACAGGCCAAATGACTGAACAGGTGCAATAGTGGCATGTCTGCTATGGGGAAAGCAATTTCTCTCTAATTTGACTGGAGGCTTGCTCTATGGGAGTTAATATATTCTTAGAACTGAAAACCTAATCAAAATTCTATAGCAGGGGAAGTCAGGAGCCTTAGGGACATAAAGCCTACTCTTGTCTGGCTAAATGCATATAGTATTCTCATCAAACTGCCCTGAAAGCACTACTTTTAATGTTCATATTCATATGTTACTGCTACTCCCACTTTTTGCTAGAGAAGCTTCTCTTTTCAAATGGTATTGACCACTGGGATGAATCAAAAGGCAACATAGTGCTGAGAAGAAATGACAGAGTAGTCTCCAGCACTGAAACAGCTCTATTACACCCTTCAAGGCTCAGGGTCCATTGTGCAACAGGTGGTCAAAAAAAAAAAAATGTAAGACCCAAAGGAAGGGTACCATTTTTGCAACTATCCAGACAGAAATTGGCCTTAATATCCATGTAGTGCCTCGCAATACCTTCACTAGACCCTCATAATAGGAGTAAAGGGTAATGACATCCAAATAAAAGAGAGACTAATGGAGAGAGGGAAAGGATATGACGGAGAGTGGAGTTGTGAAGGGGAAAGTGGGGGAGGGAATTTTCATGGTTTATTGTCTGTAAGTACAGAAGATTTTGATATATTTTTTTAAACACAAGAAAGAAAATAATAATGATCACATTTTCTTTACATTGAGCTTCTTAGTAGACATATGGAAGTTCTTTATCATGTGTGTGGGTATATAGGTATGTACATGCAAGTGGAGGCCAGAGGACAACATCAAAGATCAGAAAGTGTCTACCTTCTTGGAGACAGAATATCTTATTGCCTGGAGCTCATCAGTTAGCCCACATTAGCTGCCAGTGATCCTCAGAGGTCCTCCTTCTTCCCCTCCCTAGAAGGCTGAGATTACAATCATGTACTACCACCAACTGGCCCTTTTACATGGATATGTGAGATTGAACTCAGGTCCTAATACTTGCGAAGTAAGCACTTTACAGACTGAGCTGTCTCTCTATCCCCTTTAAATTCTTGTAATAGTGGTTGGTATAGAGTGCTTTCTTACCTTTTTAGTTGCAAAATCTGAAAACAAACTACTGAATAGTAGAAACATTAGGGTATATATGTAATTACTTCATAATACAAGACTTTGTAACAATGCAGATTCTATTTTGGGTCATCACTTCTCTTCTTTGGTCTTATTTACATAAATACACTACTTAAGTTCATACTTAAACATGGAGGGCTACTGACTGGCCTACACTCCTATAACAATTAAACTGACAGCTTATTCCTTAGCACTTTGAGAAGATTATGAGTTGTTGATGTATGTATTTCAAAAAAAGTCAGAGACTAGGCAAAGAACATGGATCTGTACACATACCATAAAACACACATACTCGACAAATAAACACACGCACCCAGAATGATTGAGCGAGTAATTAGAATATTTTCAATAATATTCAAAAACTTCAAGAGAAAATCAAAATGCAACACTTTTTATGTTCCTAGAAAAAATGATACCAGAACAATTCCATTTTAAAAGATACTCTTTTTAATGCTGTTCTACTTAGAGGAAAGTTTAAAGGAGTATTAGAGAAGTTCTAAGAAAAGTAAAGATCATGTAATTGTGTATATGTACATGTGTATTTATTTATGTGTTTATGCATGTGCATATATATACCATGCAACTGTGTGAAGAACATTATTTTTAAAAATATTTTATTTATTTATTTATTTATTTATTTATTTATTTATTTATTTATTTATGAGAGAGAAGGAGGCGGGGGGGGGGGTCATACCAGGGCCTGCAGCCATTGCAAATGAACTTCAGATGCATGTGTCCCCTGTGCAACTTCCGAGGGTCTTGGGGAATCAAACCAGGATCCTTTGTCTTTGTAGGAAAATACCTTCACTCTTAAGCCATCTCTCCAGCCCTGAAGAATATTATTAATCACATGTATCCTTGTTTATTTTTATAGCATGTTGCTTTTTTAAATTTTTTATTTATTTTTATTTTTTATTTTTATTAACATTTTCCATGATTACAAAATATATCCCATGGTAATTCCCTCCCTCCCCACCCCACACTTTCCCATTTGAAATTCCGTTCTCCATCATATTACCTCCCCATTACAATCATTGTAATTACATATATACAATATCAGCCTATTAAGTATCCTCCTTCCTTCCTTTCTCTTCCCTTTATGTCTCCTTTTTAACTTACTGGCCTCTGCTACTAAGTATTTTCATTCTCACACAGAAGCCCAATCATCTGTAGCTAGGATCCACATATGAGAGAGAACATGTGGTGTCATGTTGCTTTTTAAACAAATAAGGACATTTTACTTTTTCGCATGTTTTTATTTACTATCTTAAGAAAAATGGAAATTTAACATATAAAAACATTAATATTCCAGAAAATAGTAGAGCAAAACATTTTTACTGAAAAATATCAAGTGTCACTGTTTGGAAGGCCATTGCTCTAATAACTGCTTTGTACAAAGTGAATGACAGTCATTATAATGAATAGTTTACTGACATCAATACACTTTTAATAAATATATAGTGTATGAACAAATGTAACCATCTTTGGTGATTTAATTCAGGTGACTCCCATAAACTCATGTGTTCTGAATGCTAGATCTCCTGCTGGTGACTCTGGGAATTGGAGTCTCCTGGAGGTGAGGTACTGTTGGGACTGGGCTATGGGTGTCTTAGCCAGTTTTCCTTTGTCATACTCTTTCTGCTATTGGCCAGGAGGTGATGTCCACACTGTTCATGCCATCATTTACCCCTGCCATCATGAAGTTTCCCCTTGAGTCTGTAGCTAAAATAAACTCTTTCCTCCCACAAGTTGCTTCTGGCTGGATGTTTGTCACAGAAAGGAGAAACTGACCACACCTTCACAATATGTGATGTACTAATAAAGTATTTTTTTAATTTTATGTAAAATAATTTAAAACAAAAAAATAGATATTGAGGTTAGCAACTAGACCCAAAGTACCTTAAACCCAAAGAAAATGTTGGCTTATGAAATAGAATATTGGAGGTAGTGCTGGTATTAGGCATGGCCACACTCAAAGCTCTGTGATAGTGTCATTTCTGGAGTTCTTTTGTTTTTAGCTTTTTCCTATATATCACAAGCTTCATTGAAAAGTCAATAGTTAACACCTAAAATCTCTCTTACCACTGACTATTTATGGATTGTCAGTGAATTTGGATAATTAGAAAAAACCCAAAAACTCTTACCAATTCTTTTTTTTTTTTTTTTTAAAGTCTCTACATAACATGAACAACCTCTTGCCCAGACCTAGATTGGGCACCAAATGCCCTCACTGTCTTTATCATGTGGAAGAAAAATGATCACTCCAATTGTGCTATAGCATCCTTTCAAGAAGGAAGGAGTCCCTTCTCTCCCAGATATCTCAGTATACTTCCCAGTTTCTTAGTACTTATGAGTAGAAATTCATGTTCTTCTAAACAGATACTTGTAGCTAGGAGACTATACAAACATTGGTGTAACCCAATCAAGGTATACAAAAATAGTACCTATACCAGAGAAGCTAAAAGTAGCCAAAGCAAAGCATTCCAAATGGAATTTATTGCTGTGTTTTGCCAAAAGTGAAGTGTTTTTCCAGAAGGAGATTGGATAAATGCTGAACAATTTATCAAATTTACCTTAAAATGCTTTTCTAAATTTTATGTAAGTGAATTTGTAAATGGATTAAAACCCTGAGGTACCTAGATGTAGTAATGTAGCAAAGTAGTCTCAGAGAGTTGTAAGTTATCATTGTTATCCATTTAGCCATCCTTCTTACAATGAAATATACTAGAGGATCAGACACTTTTCAACAGAAGCAGAGACAAAACTATACAGCCTATGCCAGGCTTGCTAACTCACATTTGTAGTCCCAGCACTTATGAAGTCAAGGAAGGAGGATTGCTAAGAATTTGCAGCCCACCTTGGCTACATAGTAAGTTTTAGGCCAAACTGTAAGCACTTTTCTCTAAAGATAAAAACACATACTATCTCCAGAGAAGGATTATCTCATATTACTTTATCTCTTCTAATTCCATGACCAACCACATGCATGTAACTTTTCAATAAGGTCCATGTTTGTATCTGTTCTTGGTTAATTACATAAAATTTTTGCTATTTATTTGTTTTAGCAGGCTGAATCAATGATCATAAGGCTATTTTAAATTCATTTTTGAGAAATAATGGCAAAATTGATTGGACAACAAAGGCCCAATCTTTTTCTTTGCTGAATGAGTTTAGTATGATGTTCATAAATATGAAAAAAGTATATATAATTTGAGAATTTGTATATATATTTGACTATTATTTCTAACCAGACTCCTTCAACAGATATGGACTATATCAGAAGCTAATAAAATATAATCCACAGACCAAATGTATAAGACTTTATTGAAAGTTGGTTATGACCATTTATTTATGTATTGTTCATGCAGCTTTTGTCCCATTATGGTTCAAAAGTCTAAAATATCTACAATCTTTCCTTTTATGGAAGAAGTTTTCCAACATATGGACCATATTAGTAGTTTACATTTATTGAACATTTAGCATTTGCTTGTTTGTGAATCCTAAGATGAATGTTCTGAACTTATTTTATAAAATTATTCTTATAAAAATCTCCAAAGCTTTCTTACAAGCATGTTAGAAATAAAAGTAAGTAATAGATAAAATAACTAGAGTGGGCTGGAGAGATGGTTTAGCGGTCAAGCGCTTGCCTATGAAGCATAAGGGCCCCGGTTCAAGGCTCTATTCGCCAAGACCCATGTTAGCCAGATGCACAAGGGGGCGCACACATCTGGAGTTCGTTTGCAGTGGCTAGAAGCCCTGGCACACCCACTCTCCTCTCTTTCTCTCTGCCTTTTTCTCTCTCTCTGTCTGTCGCTCTCAAATAAATAAATAAAAATAAACAAAAATAAAAAATAACTAGAGCTACATAGCAGTCACACATAGATATCCATATGGAAAATAAGTTTGGTTTTAAACTATAAAGACAATTCACATAATCAATATTTTCTTATATTCTATCAGGTTCATGAAGAAAGGCATTTATGCAATGTAGAATAATATAGGAATTTCAAATCAATGAATGTAATGAAGAAATGTAAGCTCAAATATGATAATACTAAATTGTACTGTAGAAACATCATATTTAGGATTGCTTTCATTGAAGTACTTATGTTTAAAAAAATCCTTGAATAAAAATATATTTTAAAAAAGTGAATAAAGCTCTAGACTTACTTTGCCAATATTTAGGTTTAAGATGTGGAATTTATGTTCAGAATTTTTATATATTATATATATATATATATATATATATATATATATACATACATATATATATATATATATATATATATATATATATGTATGTATGTATTTACTCATTTATTTGAGTGTGAGAGAGAGAAAAAGGAGGCAGAGAGTGAGATAAAAATGAATATCCCATCAGTGAAATAATACAGTTCTCTGAGAAGACCAAAGTTATAAGATGTGAACTACCTATGAAAGAGTCATTTCCTAAAGAACAAGTGACTCAAACAAATCATGTGACAGATGCAGCTACATGTCAAGAAAGAATATTATCTAGACTGAATCGGTTTTATTTTGGGTGTTAATTACCTAGCACCATTAAATTATTACAATTGGTTAATGGTGGTGAATGTAGGTCAGTAGCATTGGTCACACCAATCCTTTGTGAGGCCCTGGATCCTTAGCACTTGAGATTAAAAACAAAAAATAAACAGAAAATAAAACACTCTAGTAATTTTAATAATTGATTTGGAAGTACATCTAGAGTCAATGTTAAGCTTATATGATAGAATTTTTTTTTAATGTATTTATTATATATTTTTTTTTTATTTGAGAGCGACAGACACAGAGAGAAAGACAGAGTGAGAGAGAGAATGGGCACACCAGGGCTTTCAGCCTCTGCAAATGAACTCCAGACGCGTGCATCCCCTTGGGCATCTGGCTAATGTGGGACCTGGGGAACCGAGCCTCGAACCGGGGTCCTTAGTCTTCATAGGCAAGCACTTAACCGCTAAGCCATCTCTCCAGCCCAAGATGTAATTGATTTTATAAGATAATACAATACACTATTTTATAAGATAATACAATACACTATTAAATAGATTTATTTAAATTATATATGAATATTATATGAAGAATACAATTCCCTATCTACAGGACTAATTTGTGAATAGCATTCCATAAGATACTGGTGTGTGATTCCTGTGGACATGCAATAGCAAAGTGTAATTCAGATACCTAAGTTTCAAGAACTTCTGGAAGTAGCAGAGTGTCTCACTACTCACATGGTCTTCATAGGCTCTTACATTTGAGGAACATCAAGAAGTCTACCCAGAAAAAACTCACATTTTCTCTGAATGCCTTTGTATCCAAAAGCTAATTTCCATGAATACAAAGTAGAATTCTCATCTTAGAACATAAGAAACTCTTTCTGAGTGCATAGCCACATTGGATTAATTTGCATGCATTTGTCAAGTTCCATGTACCTAGCAGAAAGAAATAAGGTCTAAACACATAAGTCTCTGTATGGAACAATGATAGATAATCCATCGGGCACGTAGAAAATTCTCTTTGTCAGTCATTAAATACAGAGGTATCACACCCTGAATTTAAAGATGGTGGCAAAGTTACATTGATGAATGAGCCCGCCTGCTGTTTCCATGTCAAACAAGCACACTGTTAGACCACACAGTGCTCCATCAGAGGAATGTTGGTGGTAGTCCATGCAGACAAGGAAGTAATATGCGATTTCTAAGACACAAGTCCTGTACATCTCTATAGAAGAAAAAGCTCAATAGATACAAATTTTCTACATCAAAATAGGTCAAACATTAGAATGCTCACATAAGTTAAATGATTGCATGTATCACAGAAACTCCAAGTGAGAAAAACCATGTGGGCTATGTTATTTATGAATATATGTCTCCTAATGTCTAATTATTCTGTACCATAATGCAACAGATATGACATTTGTTCAATGTAATGCTAATCTTATATTTTGGTCTTGTACTGGTGGTGATTGCAGTCACATTGTGTATGTATCATGCATGTGAATGTTTTGCCAAGGCTCAAATGGAACTCTAGGGCAATGCTGAGGCCAGACCAATCTGTTTAGTACAAATAGCATGATGAAAGTAGAGATAAGTAAAAAAAAAAAAAAAAAAAAAATCCAAAATGCTTCCATTTGGTATGCCAGTGTTGTCAACTTCCTTAGGATGTAGTATTTTACAAATCTGTCACTAATTCTATTGTAATAATACTACTTCTGAGTACTTTTATTACGGAAGTTTGTTTTCTGGTTTTCAGATGCATTTATTCTTAGAAAGGATTTTCCTCTAAACTTCTGAAGCATTTATAGCATAAATCATCAAGAGGTATAAAATTACATCATCTGGTTATATTTATGTTCATGACTAAAATGTGACTTTTTCTCCCTTCTCATAGGTCTGTACTGCTGTCAAGTTCAACCTTTCCAAGTGACACTTTTATTAAGAATCTTATCATTTTATAATTATTACTTTGCAGAACTCCCAGAGGTGGACGAAAGCGTCCTTTTTAAAGTCACAGTGTTATGTTTCTTTGAAGAACAAATTAAGTTTCTTTCACAGCCAAAACAAACATTTAAATGGTAAATTAAATAGAGAATTATGTGGAAAAAAAAAATCATCTAGGGAAAATTTGACTCTGGCTATCATGAGTTCAGGTGTATTTAAGATAATTTACTACTGTGTTTTCATTTCTTTGTGTGACTTTCTGGCGCCACATGCTCCCTTTGTAGTAGGAAGGGGAGGAAAGAGCTAAGGTCTGAAAAACAAACTGAGCTGAGGAAACAAGTGAGTATATCATTCTAGTCTGTCCTGAGAACAAAGACACAAAGAGGATTTTTTTTTTCTCAGCTCACTTCCTATTTCTTATGTAAGTTTGCTTTCCAGATTAATATCAACATGCAAAGGAAGAATTTAGGTTATCTGTCAGTAACTGGATTGGATCAATGCACTGATAAAATTACTAGCAACTCTGTGTGTGTGTGTGTGTGTGTGTGTGTGTGTGTGTGTGTGTCCATTTTCCTCATTTTCTCACATGTATCTTGACCTTCCTCAAGTGAATCAAGAAATTTCATTTACCTTGCTTGGCTGGTGTGCCAAAAACAACAACAACAACCAAAAAACAAAACAAACAAACAAAAAAAACACTTTGGTGCTTTAAACCCAATGAGCACATTTGGATCTGTCTGCAAGTTGCCATTTTATAGGATCATTCTTTCTCACCATATTTCTGGAGAAAATCACCTCTCTTAGGCTTTGTTTTGCCTTTCCTTGTGTTTTCATTAAACCTTTATGTTTTTCTTTTTTTCTTCTTTTTTTTCTTTTATTCTCATTCTTATAAATTGTTAACTTTCTTTTTAGCATACATGTAATTAAGCTATACTGCCAGTCTTTTAGAGAAAGCATGAGACCAAGTTGTTTACATAGAGAATCTATTGTTAGTTCATAATAGAGGAAATGCAGCTTACACTTTCACATGCTTCCAGAATATCCCTTATGAGTCAATAAGTACATTTCAAAGGATTTTCTGAAACATTTGGAAAATTCTTCCTCAAATGGGTCTGCCTGCTCCCTAATTTGGTAAGAGTTCCCTTTCTCCCCTCTGTGTGCCAGTGCTTCACATATTGTTTTATTGTAGTTAAAATTAATGATACAATGAATCTGAGTATTTTATTGATTTCTAATGAATGATATACTGAAATATAGCATTTTATTGATTTCTGACTTTTTATTACTTCATTTGTCCCTTTTATTTTGTTTGGTGTTATCATGTTCTTTAACTACTCACCTGATTCATCTTTTTCTTCTTTTTATTTTTTTTTTTCAGTTTCCTGTTCATTTTCACAGCATTTCAGCTCCTCAATTTAACATAATGGTCACATATATTTAGACACATTTATAAACTATTAGAATATGTAATAGAACTGGTACTATTGTTAAAACACCTATACTGCTATAATATTCCAGGATTCCTTATGTGAATCAGTAAATAAAAGTAATTTGTTGACACCAGTTGCTATAGCTTAGGTCTGATGGGGAAAAAAAAAAAAATATATATATATACATATATATATATATATATATATATATATATATATATATATATGTATGTATATATATATATATTTAAAGATGTGTTTTTTTTCCACAAAGGTTTACATATTTTTATTTATTTACTTATTTATTTGAGGCAGAGAGAGGGGGAGGGAGAATGGGCATGCCAGAGCCTCTAGACACTACAAATGAACTCCAGACGCAAGCACCATCATGTGCATCAGGCTCATTTGGGACCTGGAGAATTGAACCTGGGTCCTTCGAACCTGGGTCCTTTGGCTTCACAGGCATGTGCCTTAACCCCCAAGCCATCTCTCCAGCCCGAAAAGTATATTTTAATGCACAATATTCTAGGACCTTCTGTGGTCAATAAAGAAAAAAGAGTCCAGAGAATGAATTCTCCTCTTAAGAATAAAAAAGATGCCTTATTTTCATATTTTGATATATTTTAACTTTATATAAAAATTGTTGACTGCTCTTTTCACAATTTATAGGTGAGAATCTGAAGTTAAAAGAGGAGTGTAAGTTTTTTTTTTTTAATTTTTGTTTTTTTAGGGCACATATTTGGTAGCTTTGAAATTGGACTTAAACTATAAACAACTAGGCAGCACGTCTTTGGTTTTTCCCATCCTATAGGCTGACTTTTCTGCATATTTATCACTAAATTGCAGAAGTAATGAAGCACTAAGTCTTAAGGTAAGAACGATTCAGGTGAGTATCCCATTCCATCTAATAGCTGCATGCCATTAGTTATTTAGTTACTCAATGTTTCTATCACCACAGTCATCTCATTGTAAATTAATAATAAAAATATGTTGCTCAATGGATAAGTATTTTCATGAAAAATAACAGAATGATATCTGTCCTAGGGTAGTAGTACACTAACTGGGAGTATTAATCACTATTATATTGATGATGAAATTAAAGAGGCAGAACCAGTGAGTAACCTACTTTCAGGTTATAATTATTTCATTCTATGTTCCTATTTTCTTAATTTTTTAATAAGTGTGGGTGTTGTAAAATGACAGTCATAACAACACTCAGTGAGTCTCAATTTGTAGAGCTAATATTAACCTTATTTAAGGAACAATGGCTGACATTTGATTGAAGTCAAGAGTCTTTCACTGGCAGAACTTAACTACAACCTGATCATCACCCATGGTTTTTCAGTTAACAAAACTAAATATTAGACATATTCTCTAATATGATATATTGAATGTGTTTATGTGTTATAAAATAAACTTTTCTCCCTCTGTTTTCATGTATATTCATGAGGTATATATACTTACTTTAACACACTGCCTCACATGACTGTGGGTTCTAGGAATTCTAAAATCCATAGACAGGCTGGGAATGTGGACAGAAAGTTGGTTATAATCCCTAGGCTATCCTAATATCTGACAGGATAGACTTCAAACCAACATTAGTGAAGAAACATAAAGAAGGTCACTTTATGCTGATTAAAAGAACACTTCAACAGGAGGACATTAGAACCCTAAACATATAAGCACCTAACATGGGGGTCCCAATTTCATTAAACAAACACTATTACAGTTATGGTCACAGATAACACCAAACATAATTGTAGTGAGTGACTTCAATATCCCACTGTTATCAATCGACAGGTTATCCAGTCAAAAAATAAACAGAGTTATCTGATTTAAATGATGTCATGGAACAAATGGACCTAACAGATATCTACATAATATTCCATCCAAATGCTATAGAATATACATTTTTTTTCCTCAATAGCACATGGAACACTCTCTAAAATAGATCATATGTTAGGACTCAAAGCAAATCTCAACAAATACAGGAAATTGAAACAATCCCTTATCATCTATCTGAATATATTGGGATTAAATTGCAAATCAGCAACAAGAAAAATTACAAAACATGCACAAATTAATCCCCTAAATAAACCTATCACACCCATCAAAATTGAAATGGTAAAAAGAAAAAAAAAAAAAAAAAAAAAACCTCCCTCCCCAAACAGAAGAGTCCAGGACCAGATGGCTTCTCAGCTGAATTCTATCAAATCTTCATGGAAGAACTGAAACTAGTCTTTCTTAAACTATGCCACACAATTGAAGATAAAGGAAAGCTCCCCAAATCCTTCTATGAAGCTACTATCACCATAATACCAAAACCAGGCAGAAATGCCACAAGAAAAGAAAACTACAGGCCTATTCCCCTAATGAACTTAGACACAAAGATCCTGAACAAAATCCTCGCAAACCAAATTCAACAACACATCAAATCCATTATCCACCTTGATCAACTGGGCTTCATCCCCGGAATGCAGGGGTGGTTCAACATATGGAAATCTGTCAATGTAATACACCACATAAACAAGGGTAAACACAAAAACCACATGATCATTTCGATAGACGAGGAAAAGGCCTTTGACAAAATACAAAAACACTTCATGATCAAAACATTGGAGAGAATCAGCATTGTTGGTTTATATATTAACACAATAAAGGCCATATACAAACTTCGTAAGGCCCAAATAATACGTAGTGGAGAGAAAATGAAGGAATTCCCATTGAGATCAGGAACAAGACAGGGTTGTCCACTCTCACCTCTGCTCTTTAATATAGTACTTGAAGTTCTAGCTCAAGCAATAAGACAATAAATAATAAATAAGAGAAAGGGGATACAATTTGGAAAGGAAGAACTCAAGTTAGCACTATTCACAGACAACATGATTCTACATGTAAAGTGCCAAAAACCTCCACTCCAAAACACTTAAGGTGATAAACTCCTTCAGCAGGGTAGCAGAATGCAAAACCAATGCACAAAAATTAGTAACCTTTCTATATGCAAATGACAAAGATACAGAGAAAGAAATTAATGACATTATCTCATTTTCAATAGCAACAACAACAATAAAAATATGGTGGAATAACACTAACCAAGGAAGTGAAAGGTCTATACAACAAAAACATAAAAAACACTCCAAAAAGAAATTAAGGAGGATTTAAGAAAATGGAAAGACCTTATATGATCCTGGATAGGCAGAATTAACATTGTAAAAATGACAATCCTTCCAAAGGCAATCTATAGATTTAATGCAATTCCCATCAAAATCCCAACATTGTTTGGCACAGAGACAGAAAATCTGATCTCAAAATTCTTATGGAAAAGCAAAAGGCCTTGGATATACAACCATATCCTCAGGGAAAAAAAACAAAACAAAACAAAACAAAAAACACCTCTGGAGGAATCACCTTACCTGATCTAAAGCAATATTACAAAGCCATAGTAACAAAAACAGCATGGTACTGGCATTAAAATAGGAGTATAGGGCTGGAGAGATGACTTAGCAGTTAAGCACTTGCCTGTGAAGCCTAAGGACCCTGGTTCGAGGCTTGATTCCCCAGGACCCACGTTAGCCAGATGCACAAGGGGGCACATGCGTCTGGAGTTTGTTTGCAGTGGCTGGAGGCCCTGGTGCTCCCATTCTCTCTCTCTCTCTCTCTCTCTCTCTGCCTCTCTTCTCTCTATGTTGCACTCAAATAAATAAATAAAAATTAAAAATTAAAAACAAAACAAAACAAAATGGGAGTATAGACCAATGGAATAGAATTGAGGACCCAGACTATGGGTCAAGTAACTGCAGCTACTTGATATTTGACAAAGGCCCTAACAATGTAGGGTGGCAAAAAGATAGCATCTTCAACAAATGGTGCTGGACAAACTGGATAACCATAAAGTAGAAACTGAAACTTGATCCACACCTCTCGACATGCACAACACTCAAGTCCAAATGGATCAAAGACCTCAATGTAAGACCAGAAATTCGGCTACTACGGGAGAAAATATAGGAGGAACTTTCCATGACGTAGGAATGGAAAAAGACTTCCTGAGCAAAACACTAGTAGCACAGGATCTTAAACAATCACTCAACCAATGGGATCACATGAAGCTGAAGAGTTTCTTCACAGACAAACATACAACAAGCAAAGCCAATAGATTACCCACAGAATGGGAGAAAATATTTGATGAATATCCAACTGACAGAGGCCTAATTTCTAAAATCTACACAGAACTCAAAAACCTAAACAATAAAAAGCCAAACAGCCCACTCACAAAATGGGGCAAAGAACTGGACAAGCATTTCACAGAAGAAGAAATGTAAATGGCAAACACACACCTAAGGAAATGTACATCATCTCTAATCATCAAGGAAATGTAAATTAAACTTACTATGAGATTCCACCTTACCCCAGTAATGGCAGCAAACATCAAAAAAATCCAATAAAAATATGCTGGTGAGGATGTGGAGAAATAGGAACCCTCACCCACTATTGGTGGGAATGTAAGATGGCACAACCACTTTGGAAAGCAATATGGAAGCTCCTAAAAAAAGCTGACTATAGAGTTACCAGCAGACCGAGTTATTCCATTACTGGACATATACCCTAAAATCTCCATGCCTCAGATCAGAGAGCTTTGCTCGACCATTTTTCAAGATGCTCAATCCATAATAGCCAAGAGCTAGAATCAACCCAATGTCCATCACTAGATGAATGGATAACTAAGATGTGGTAAATCCACATGATGGAATTCTACACATCAGTAAGGAAAGATGACACAGTGGAATTTGAAGAAAAATGGTCAAGCCTTGAACAACTTATTTTCAGTGAACTCACCCAATCACAGAAAGATAATCACCACATAGTTTCACCCATCTATAGCTTCTAACCTGAATCTATCCAAGTTGTTGACATACCTACCAAGCATCTCAAGGACCGGACAATAGGGAGGGTGGGTAGGGAGGGGAGGGAAAGAAAAGGAAGGGGTACTCAAAACTGGACTCAAAAGGCAATGGTACCATAAAACTATACACCATAAATGTCAGACCAAATGTCTGAACCTCTACCAGGCCCTTAGAGGGAACACCAGATTCATAGGGCATTGCAGAAGATATGACAAAAACTCTTCATTATCTCCTCCTATTTCTGCTTCTCTTTCTCTCTCTCCCTCTTCTCTCTCATTTCTTTATCTCTTTTAGACCACTTATCTGGTTCTTCCTTCTCTTCTTTGCTGCTGACCTGGAACTCCCAGTACCAGCAGGTGGTAATCATCCACAGTGAGCTTTTGATCACACAGACCTACAAGGTTTCCCAAAAGAATACAGATTTATGTCAGAGCTTTTGAGGACTCACCATAGGTTTGTGGTAAGATCCTACTGCTGAAGACACCATACACTGTTGGTGTGTAGCATGGAGTGACATGGCTGGAATCTGGAAGAGATTCAGTCCCCAGACAGAGCATCTAGTGCTGGAAGGTGCTACATGAGTGACTGGAGGATAAAGACCAATACCTGCCCAAGCAACACATGGTCTAACTTACTTAGCAGCAAACAACCTGACATGATGCTCATACAAAAATAATAGTGGTGTATAGCCATGATGGGAAACGAACTCCTCTCAATTTAGCTAACTGATTTGCTCAGTGAAATAGAACCCATAGGTGTATCTGGGAAGCAAGTCAGAACAATATCCAAAAATGAACCTGCTCTCCACAAAACCATCTCTAAAAAAGCAATGGTTAATACATCTACTTGGTGCTAATTTTACTCTGCATTGGAGAATCTGTTTCTCTTTTTCAGATAGACACAGAACCTAAGGAGAGGACCACCCATCATACCTCAAACTAAGAATAACTGGGGACACATGCAAGAATGTTGTTTTCTTGGCAAACCAGGAACCGGCACAATGGTGAAGGAGATAGTTATAGAGAACAATCAACCTCTACAAAACCAGATATCCAGAGACAGAGGCACCCAAAATCCCAACACAGAAGCAGACCTAATATGAACCCAACATGGTTCAGGCAAATTTTCAGAAGAGGGGGTGGAAAGAATGCCAAAGCCACACATTGTGTCATAACACACAGAGACATTTTCTCCTACCCGAAACTAAAGGCTAACCCCACAATGCATGATCCATATACCCCAACAAGGAGGGTCACTGTGGAGGGGGTAGGACAGGGAGGAGGCTAATAATAGTACCAACTTGAATGTATTCATTTACTACAAAAATATCAATAGGCAGGAAGAAATAATAAGTTAATAATAAAGATTAGGGCAGATATTAATGAAATATAAACAAAAAATATCCAAAGAGTTAATGAAACAAGGAATTGATTCTTTGAAAGGATAGACAAAATTGATAAACCTTTAGCAAATCTGACCAGAAGAGAGAAGAGACAAAAACTAATACAATTAGAGATGAAAAGGGTACCACTAAAATGGACACCAAATAAATTCAGAAAATCATAAGAACATACTTTAAAAACATATATCCCTCTAAGTTTGAAAATCAGAAAGAATGATTTTCTTGATTCATATGACCTACCAAAAGTAAATTAAGGTAAGATAAACCAATTAAATAGGCCTATTACAAGTATGGAGATGAAAGCAGTTACAAAGTCTTCCAACTAAAAAATGTTTGGGTCCAGATGGGTTCACTTGCGAATTTTACCAGACCTTCATGAAAGTACTAAAACCAGCGCTTATCAAACTTTTCCATAGAACAGGAAAAGAAGTAATTCCACCAAACTCCTTCTACAAAGCCAATATCACTGTAATACCACAAGCAGACAAAGACAGAACAAAAAAAGCAAATTACAGACCAATCTCCTTCATGAATATTGTTAAAAAATTCCCAACAAAATATTGGCAAACAGAACAAATGAATATATAATTAAGATTATCCACCCTTACTTAGTAGGCTTTATCCCAGAGAGGCAAGGATGGTACAACATATGCAAATTGATAAATGTAATACACTATATAAATGGACTCAAGGACAAAAATATCACATGATCATCTCAATAATGTAGAAAAGGCTTTCAACAAAATCCAATATTCCTTCATGGTAAATGTCTACAGAAACTGGGAATAGAAAGGACATATTTCAACATAATAATGTCTATTTGTGACAAACCTATGACCAACATAATGCTAAATGGTGAAAAAGTTGAAGCTTTCCCACTGAATTCATGAATAAGACAAGGGTGTCCAATTTTTATTTAATAAAACAGTGTAAGTCTTAGCTAGAGCAATAAAGCAAGAGACATTCATAAAAGGAAGAAATCAAATTATCATTATTGGCAGATGATATAATTCTAAAGGATCCTAAAGACCTTATCAACCTTATCAACAAACTGTTAGAGCTGACAAACTGAGCAATATAACAGGATACAAAATAAACACACAGAAATCCGTAGCTTTCCTACATACTAGCAACAAGCATGCAGAGGATGAAGTCAGGGAATATCTCCCATTCACAATTGCCTCAAAAGTAAAGAAAGAAAGAAAGAAAGAAAGAAAGAAAGAAAGAAAGAAAGAAAGAAAGAAAGAAAGAAAGAAAGAAGGAAAGAAAGAAGCTCAGAATAAACCTAACCAAAGAAATGAAGGAGCTCTATAATGAGAACTTAAGAACACTCAAGCAAGAAATTGCAGACGACAATAGGAAATGGAAAGATATCCCATGTTCTTGAATTGGAAGCATAAATATTGTGAAAAAGTCAATCTCACCAAAAGCAATCTATAAATTTAATGCAATCCTTATTAAAATTCTAATGTCATTCATCACAGAAATAGAAAAATTAATCCTAAAATTCATTTGGAAGCACAACTACCTCAACCAAAACAATTTTGAGCAACCAAAGTAAGGCTGGTTTTAGCACCATACCTGATTTAAGCTATATTACAAAGCCATGGCAACAAAAACAGAAAGACACTGGCACAAAGACAGACATGTAGATCAATGGAACAGAATAGAGGAAGCAAACATTAATCCAGGCAGCTACAGCCATCTGTTATTTGACAAAAGTGTAAAAAAAATTCCTTGGTGAAAAGATAGCCTCTTCTACACTTGGTACTGGGAAAAATTGATATCTATATGTAAAAAGATGAAAATTGACCCTTGTTTTTCTCCATTTACAAGAATAAAGTCCAAATGGATCAGACCTTTAATATCCAATCTGAAACACTGAAATTGCTAGAGAAAAAGATAGGGGAAACTCTTCAATATATTGGCATAGCCAATGACATTCTCAATATAACACTAATTGCTCAGGAAATAATACAACTAGTCAACCACTAGGATCTCATGAGATTATAATGTTTTTGTTCAACAAAGGACAAAGAGCAAGGAGACAGCATAGAGAATGGGAGAAAGTCTTTGCCAGCTATATATCTGACAAAGGACTAATATCCAGAGTATACAAACAACTCCAAAAATAAAACAATAAGAAATAAAAAAAAACAATTAAAAATTGGCTTTGGAACTAAATAGTTCTGAAAGGAAGAAACTCCGATGGCATATAAAAATCTAAAAATGTGTTCTATATCCTTAGTCACAAGGGAAATGCAAAGTAGAACTACTTTGAGATTCCATCTCACTCCTGTCAGAATGGCTATTATCATGAAAATAAATGATGGTGAGGATGAAGACAAAGAGGAACCCTTCTACAGGATTTGAGATTCCATCTCACTCCTGTCAGAATAGCTATTATCATGAAAATAAACGACAATAAATGATGGTGAGGATGAAGACAAAGGGGAACCCTTCTACAGGGTTGGTGGGAATGTAATCTGGTACAGCCATTGTGGATATCAGTGTAGAAGTTCTTTCAACAGCTAAAAATAGATTTATCATATAATTCAGCTATAGCACTCCTAGGTATATATCCTAATAACTCTTCTCACTACCTTAGGGATACTTTCACTACCATGTTTATTGATGCTCTTTTCATAATAGCTAGGAAATAGAACCACCCTAGATGTCCCTTTACAGGTGAATTGATAATAAACATGAGGTACATTTACACAATGGAATTCTATTCAGTTGTAAAGAAAGATAAAATTATGAAATTTTCAAAGAAATGGGTAGACCTGGAAATTATTATACTAAGTGAAATAACCCAGGTCCAGAAGGCCAAATGTCATGTTTCTCTCATATGTGGATTCTAGTTCCAAAGGATTAGACCTGTGTGTGAGGTGGAATCAAAAATTGGTAGCAGAGGCCAGTAAGCTAGTAAAGGGCTATAAATGAGGGAGGAGACAGAATGACTTTAGGGGATGATATTGTATACATGTAAGTAGAAGAACAAATTACATGGAATGGAATGACTTAAGTGAGGCCAAGTTAGTAGATTGAGAGAAGCATGGGGGGAGGGTCAATCAAAATTCAAACTCTGCATAAGACATATGAATGTCTACTTATTTTGGATAATGGCACATCCAGAATCCATAGATCAGTACAAGAAAATTTTCAGTGCCAGGGATGAGATACCTTCCGGTGAGTTGTTGGCCAGGAGATCCCTGTTGCCTCCAAAACAGTACAGGCTATTGCCAAGGCCTTTGGTTTCCCATGAGTAACAGATGGTAAGACCCTATTCCTAAAGACTTAGTATGCCTGAGAAACAAGGTCACTGAGAAATCAAGCTGGTGCTGAGCTGAAAATCTTTTCCCTGTAGCCCAGCTAACTGAAAACTGAAAAAAGCTGTGCTGTATGCAGCCCTATGGGAGACTGAAGTCATCAGCAGTGAAAACAGTGGACACTGGAAGCTTTAAGTTTGGCCAGGCAGGCCAAATGACCAAACACATTCAATAGTGGCATGTCTGCTATGGGGGAAACAAGCATGTCTCTAATTTGACTGGAGGCCTGCTCTATTGGAGTGAATACATGCCTGGTACTGAAAACCTAATCAAAAGTCTATGGCAGGGGAGGCCATGAGCCTTAGGCTTATAAAGCCTGCTCTCCTATGGCCAAATACATATATTATTCTCACCAAGCTGCCCTGAAAGCACTACACTTAATGTTTATATTCATATATTACTGCTACTCTCACTTTTTGTTAGAGAAGTTTCTCTTTTCATTTTTTTTTGTTTGCAAAGGGAATTTTTTTTTATTATTATTAATGAGTTTTGTATTCAGCAAATACACTCAGTTTGGTACCATTATTAGGCTCATCCATGACCTACCCCCACCCCATTGGCCCCTCCTTGTTGAAGTATATGGGTCATGCATTGTGGAGTTAGCTCACAGTTATGGGTAAGATAAATGTCTCTGCACATCATGACCCAACATGTGGCTCTGACATTCTTTCTGCCCCCTCTTCTGCAAAATTTCCCTGAGCCATGTTGGGTTCATTTTTGGTCTGCTTCAGTGATGAGGTTTTGGGGGCCTCTGAGGCTCTAGCTCTCAGATTTGATAGGAGTTGATTTTTCTCTGTGTTGGTCCCCTTCCCCTTTGTGAACCTGGAACAGATCATTCTCAGTGATCTTACCCAATCACAGAAAAAAAATTGCCACATAGTCTCACTCATCCACAGCACCTAACCTGAATCTACCCAAGATACCTTACATACCCAACAAGCATCTCATGGACTAGACACTAGGATGGATGGGGAGGGAGGAGAGGGCATCGAAGGGGTGGGAAACATAAAAATAAAATAAAAAAAATTGAAGCTGGGTGTAGTGGCACATGCCTTTAATTCCATCACTTGGGAGGCAGAGGTAGGAGCATCACTGTGAGTTTGAAACCACCTTGAGACTACATAATGAATTCTAGGTCAACCTGGGCTACAGTGAAACCCTACCTTGAGAAAAAAAAAAGCTAAAAAAATTATTTTTAAAGAAATATATTTTAAAATAGAATTAAAAAGAAAAAGGGGAGATTTGTGAATATTTCTTCTGATAAAGTAAGCATAGGTGAGAGAATGGAGAACAAAGCAGGCTATCCGGTCAATCTAGCCATTAAGTTTGCTGTGTATCATTTCAGTGTTGGAGATGCACAATATAATAAATATCTCAAGTCTTTGAACCTAATATTTTTTCATCACAAGTAGTCACTCATCAGATATTATCAAGTTCTGGCAGCTAGGATAGCACACTGCCTCAGGCAGAGACTATTCTTTGCTTTAGGGTAGGTGGTGTTAAATAAAATTTAATTTGTCCTGAGGGTCTCTGTAGATGGAATTTAGCTATTTTCTACATCAAATTCAATTCAAATATTTTCTGCTGTTATGTAATGTGTAGTTACAGCCACATAAAGGTTAACTAAATATGCCAGGTTCAATTCACTGAACAATAATATTGACATATATCTCTATTTTACTAAGAGCAGGACAAATTCCATTCCAGAAATTCTATGTTAGTAGAATGAAACTATGTTATCATTACTAAGTCAAATGGCATATGGAGATTACAGCAGAGTAAAACTCTAAGATTCATGTAACATATTTAATTATTCATATATTATGTGCCTTCTGTTCTTTCTGTCAACATTTCCTTATGCAAATTTTAAGAATGTAATATATTATTTTTACCTTTGCCTTTTCTTCCACGATGTGCTATTGTTTGCCATATCTATAACCCCAAATTCTGAATTTTTTTTCTCAGGGCAATACACAAGCACCATGAAATCTACCCCATCCAGTTTCAAAGGAATAGCCTTTATTAGTGCTGACATACACAAAAATGAATAAGTCTATCATATTTGCATTTAATGATGAGAATAAAGTCAATGATAACATGCTAGAAAATGAAGATAGGTATGTATAAAAGAAGAGGCTAAAAAGAAATAAAACTGTGAGAAAAACTAGCTTGTTTCTGCCTCTCCTTTACCCCAGTGTTAATGATGCCATTGATTCACAGGGTAAGCTAGAACATTCTGTATATATGCTGGCCAAAGAATCTGCAGAGCTTAAGGAAGAAACCCACTCAGCCTGGGTGGTGCCCCATGGGAAAGATGAGTGAAAGCATCAGCAACAACACAACTCAATGCTTTTAAGGCCTTTTCTAAAATGAGTTGGACCAAAAAAATGACCTCCTTCTTCACTTGTGCCTTGCAAAGTTCATACAAATTTATATGTGGCTAAATTTGATACAGGTTGTTGCAGTCTGGTTCACATTGCTGGTAGAAATCACTCAACCAAGAGCAGCTTCTGGAAAAAAAGAGATTTATTTTGGCTTATAGGCTCTAGGAGAAGTTTCATGATGGCAGGGGAAAATAATGGCATGAGCAGAGGGTGGACATCACCCACTGGCCAACATAAGATGGAAAACAGCAACAGGAGAGTGTGCCAAACACTGGCATGGGGAAACTGGCTATAACACCCATAAGCCTGCCCCCAACAATACACTGCCTTCAGGAGGCATTAATTCCCAAATATCCATCAGCTGGGAACCTAGCATTCGAAACACCTATCTTTATGGGGGACACCTGAATAAAACCACCACATTATGTCCCTGGCCCCCATAAACTGATAACCATACATGATATAAAATGCAATGCATCCATCTAATTTTAAAAGTCCCATAGTTTTTATCAATTCCAATGATGTTCATGCATCCCCATAGTCCAAGATCTTTACTGAGACATAATACCAAAAAAAAACCTTAAAAAACCATAATGGCACAGAATAAATATTCACACTGCAAAAGATGACATTTAGCATAGCAAAGAAACATTCAACCAATACAAGATTTAAAACAACCAGGGTGTTGCAGTCCAGTTCACATTGCTGGTAGAAATCACTCAACCAAGAGCAGCTTCTGAGAAAAAGAGATTTATTTTGGCTAACAGGCTTGAGGTGAAGCTTCGCGATGGCAGGGGGAAATAATGGCATGAGAAGAGGGTGGACATCACCCCCTGGCCAACATAAGGTGGACAATAGCAACAGAAGAATGTGCCAAACACTGACAAGGGGAAACTGGCTTTAACACCCATAGGCCCACTCCCTACAACACACTCCCTCCAGGAGGCATTAATTCCCAAATCTCCATCAGCTGGGAACCTAGCATTCAGAACACCTAAGTTAATAGGGGACACTTGAGTCAACCACCACATTCTGCCCCTGGCCCCCATAAACTGATAAACATACATGATATAAAATGTGATGCATTCATCTAACTTTAAAAGTTCCATAGTTTTTATTAATTTAAATGATGTTCATACATCTCCATAGTCCAAGATCTTTTAACTGAGGCATAATACCAAAAAATAACCTCAAAAAAACCATAATCGGGGCTGAAGAGATGGCTTAGCAGTTAAGCATTTGCCTGTGAAGCCTAAGGACCCCAGTTGGAGGCTCGGCTCCCCAGGACTCACGTTAGCCAAATGCACAAGGGGCACACACATCTGGAGTTTGTTTGAAGTGGCTGGAGGCCCTGTCACACCCATTCTCTCTCTCTCTCTCTCTCTCCCTCTTTCCCTCTCTGTATGTCACTCTCAAATAAATAAATAAAAATAAAATATTAAAAATAAACATAATCGCACAGAATAAATATTGACATTGCAAAAGATGGCATTGGGCATAGCAAAGAAACATTCAACCAATATAAGGCTTAAAACAACCAAGGCAAATATCAAACTGTAAGTCCAAGTCCAACAACTCTAGTCAGTGACAAATCTCCAAATGTGATAATTCTAACCAGCAATAAGTATCTGGCATTTCAATTCCACCCCTCCAGCTAGGCTACTTACAGTCCTGGAAAACTTCATCAGGGCTGGCAGCTCTCCTTGGCAGATATCTCGTGGTCCCGGCATCTCCACTGGGTCTCCTCTGCAAGCCATGGTTCATCCTTATGGCCACAAGGAGTCTCTATGCAGGCAACCAACAAACCTGCTTCACAATGCCCATGGCCATTTCCAAAACACAAGTCCATGTTGCAAACTCAATGACCCTCTCTTTCCTGCATTTCTTATGCTCCACGATACCAGGTAGGGTGCCAATTTGTTAATCCAGGGGGGAATAAAGCAGACTTTGAAGAACAGGACACTCCTCGAACACTCAGGACCCCTCAAAAGAATCAACATTCTTCCTGTTGCCCAAGTGCAGGTCAGATAGCCCAGTCTCAAAGGTTGTAATCTCTCAGTTGCAGCTGAATAGGTAACAGTTCACTCAAAGATTTTCTTTCTGTGCCATATCCCTCTGCTCATACCAGTTCATTTCTATACAAAGCAACTCTGCACAACTTCTCAGGACATGGGTATAAGAGCAAGCCTCACACAAACTGCTAGCCCAGGCCAGGCACAGCTCTTTTTCATCCTCATAAGCCAAACCTCACAGCCCATAGTTCTTACTGCATTCAGGTCTTGCAGCTCTGACCAGAGTAGTCAATCAAGCTGTACTTACAGCACTGCAAGGCAACTCTTAGCCCAAGGTTTCAAATCCTTTCACATTCCTCTTGAAAATCAGCTCCAAAAGGCCAAAGCCACACATTCACGTTTCTAGCAGCAACCCCACTCCTTGGTACCACTTTAATATTGCAGTCCGATTCACATTGTTGGTAGAAATTACCCAACCAAGAGCAGCATCTGGGAAAAAGATTGATTTTGGCTTACAGCCTCGAGGTGAAGCTTCATGATGGCAGGGGAGAACTGTGGCATGAGCAGAGGGTGGACATCAACCCCTGGCCAACATAAGGTGGACAATAACAACAGGAGAGTGTGCCAAAAACTGACAAGGGGAAACTGGCTTTAACACCCATAAGCCCGCTCCCTACAATACACACACTCCAGGAGGAATTAATTTCCAAATCTCCATCAGCTGGGAACCTAGCATTCAGAATACCTAAGTTTATGGGCAACACCCGAGTCAATCCACCACACAGGGCTGACATCAAACTCTGTAGATTCAAGTCCAACAACTCTAGCCAGTGACAAATCTCCAAGTCCGATAATCCTAACCAGCAATAAGTCTCTGGCATTCCAATTCCACCCCTCCAGCTAGGCTACCAACAGTCCTGGAAAACTTCATCCTTCATCGGGGCTGACAGCTCTCCTTGGCAGATATCTTGTGGTCCCGGCATCTCCACTGGGTCTCCACTTCATGCCACAGTTTATCCTCATAACTTCATGGGTTCTCCATGCAGGTATCCAGCAAACCTGCTTCACACTGCCCATGGCCATTTCCTAAACACAAGACTGTGTTGCAAACTCAATGACTCTATTTCCAGCATTTCTCATACTCCACAATACCAGGCAGGGTGCCAATTTGTTAATCCGGGGTGGGGGGAATAAAGCAAACTTTGAAGAACAGGACACTCCTTGAGCACTCAGGCTCCTTCAAAGTAATCGACATTCTTCCTGTTGCCACAGCACTGGTTAGCTAGCCCAGTTTCAAAGGTTGTAATCTCTCAGTTGCAGCTGAAAGGGCAACAATTCACCCAAAGATTTTTCTTTCTGTGCCATATCCTTCTGCTCACACCAGTTCATTTCTATGCAAAGCACCCTGTACAACTTGTCAGGACACAGGCATAACAGCAAGCTTTTCACACAAACTGCTAGCCCAGTCCAAGCAAAGCTTTTTCACCCTCATAAGCCAAGCCTCACAGTCCATAGTTCTTAGTGCATTTAGGTTTTCCAGCTAAGACCAGAATAGTCCATCAAGCTGTACTTACAGCACTTCAAGGCACCTCTTAGGCCAACGTTTCAAATCCCTGCACATTCCTCTTGAAAATAAGCTCCAGAGGAAAATGTTTGGGAAACCCTTGAGCATATTGGTCTTGGCAAAGACCATCTGAATATAACCCCAATTGCTCAGGCAATAAAACCACAGATTAACCACTGGGACCTCATGAAATTACAAAGATTTTGTACTGCAAAGGACACTGTGAATAAAGCAAAGAGGCAACCTACAGAATGGGAAAAAAATCTTTGCCATCTATATGTCTTATAGAGGATTAATATCTAGGATACACAAAGAACACAAAAAGTTAAATAACAGGAAATCAATCAAGCCAATTAAAAAATGGGCTATGGAGCTAAATAGAAAGTTCTCAAAAGAAGAAATATGGATGGCGTATAATCATCTAAAAAATGTTCTACATCCCTAGTCATCAGGGAAATGCAGATTAAAACTACATTGAGATTCCATCTCACTCCTGTCAGATTGGCTACCATCATAACAACAAATGATCATAAATGCTGGCAGGGATATGGAAAAAGAGGAACCCTTCTACACTGTTGGTGGGAATGCAATCTGGTCCAGCCATTATGGAAAACAGTGTGGAGGTTCCTAAAACAGCTAAAGATTGATCTACCATATGACCCAACTATAGCACTCCTAGGCATATATCCGAAGGACTCATCTCATTTCCTTAGAAGTATGTGCTCAACCATGTTTATTGCTGCTCAATTCATAATAGCTGGGAAATGGAACCAGCTTAGATGTCCCTCAACTGATGAGTGGATAATGAAAATGTGGCACATTTATACAATAGAGTTCTACTCAGCAGTCAAGAAAAATGAAGTTATGAAATTTGCAGGAAAATAGATGGATCTGGAAAGGATTATAGTAAGTGAGGTAACTCAGGCCCAGAAACCAAGCGCCGCATGTTCTCTCTCATATGTGGATCCTAGCTACAGATGTTTGGGCTTCTGTGTGAGAAGGAAAAAATTCAGTAGCAGAGGCCAGTAAGCTAAAAAAGAGATATAAAAGAAAGAGAAAGGAAGGCAGAAGGGTACCTAATAGGTTGGCATTGTATATATGTAAGTAGAAGAATAGATTAGTGGGGTTGAAAAGGCCCAAAGTGAGATAAGGGGAAGAGATTGAGTAAAGGAAAGGTGGATAGAGGGCTAATCACAATCTAAGAGCATATAAATAAATCATATGGTTTTGGACAATGAAACACTCAGAAGCCATAGATCATTGCTAGAAAATTTTCAGTGACAGGGATGGGATACATCCAGTGAGGTGTTGGCCAGGGGGGTACCTGATGCCTCCCAAAACAATATGGGCCATTGCCGAGGCCCTTGGTTTTCCACCAGGAATACATGGAAAGGCTGTATTGCTGAAGACTCCACATACTTGGGCTGCAAGGCAACTGAGAAATCCTGCTGGAACTGAGCTGATAACCTCCTCCATGTAGACCAGCTGACAGAAAGCTGGAAGAAGCCATTCTGCATGCATTTGAATGGGAGAAAGAGATACCACCAGTGAAGATACTCAACAGTGGACATTGCAAGCCTTATAATTATCCATCCAGGCCATATGAGCCAACAGGTGCAATAGTGGCACGTCTATCATGGTGGAACCCAACTGCCCTCCAATTGGACTGGAGGCCCACTTCATAGGAGGGAATACATCCTGGATACTGAAAACCTATAACAGGGTAGTCATGAGCCCTAGGGGTGTAACATCTGCTGCTGTCTGGATAAATGTATATACTATGCTTATCAAACTGCCCAGTAAGCCCTTCTCTTAATATTCATACAGTTATATCGATGCTACTCTCATTTTGGGTAGAGAATATTCTTTTTTTGGATGGCAGTGACCTTGGGATGAATCAGAAGGTATCATAGTGCTGGAAAGAAGTGACTGGAGTACTGAGTAACATCTTGATCACACCTTCCAAGGCTCAGGGTCTAATATGGAAGAGGGGGCAGAAAGAATGTAAGAGCCAAAGGAAGGGTAGGACTCCTTATAATGTGCTCCCTCCAGACATAAAATGGCCTGAATATGTATGACCTCACAGTGCCTGACAAGATGATCATAAGAGGAGGAAAAGATCATGACATCAAAATAAAAGAGAGAGTGATTGAGATGGGGAGGGCATATAATGGAGGATGGAATTTCAAAGGGGAAGTGGGGAGGGAGGTTATTACCATGGGATATTTTTTATAATCATGGAAAATTTTAATAAAAATTTAGGAAAAAAACCCTAAATTACATTTGATTAAATAAAACCATATATCTTTTGAATAAAACCAAAAAGAAAGAAAGAAAGAAAGAAAGAAAGAAAGAAAGAAAGAAAGAAAGAAAGAAAGAAAGGAAGGAAGGAAGGAAGGAAGGAAGGAAGGAAGGAAGGAAGGAAGAAAACCAGCTCCAAAAGGCCAAAGCCCCACAGTCATGTGTCTAGCAGCAATTCCACTCCTTGTTACTACTTTATTGTTGCAGTCCGGTTCACATTGCTGTGAAATCACCCAGCCAAGAGCAGCTTCTGGGAAAAAGAGATTTATTTTGGCTTACCAGCGCGAGGGGAAGCTCCACAATGGCATTAGAAAACTATGGCATGAGCAGAGAGTGGGCCTTACCCCCTGGCCAATATAAGGAGAGTGTGCCAAATACTAACATTGGAAAACTGGCTTTATCTCCCATAAGCCTTCCCCCTACAATACACTCCCTTCAGGAGGCATTAATTCCCAAATATCCATCTGCTGGGGATCTAGCATTCAGAACACCTAAGTGTATGGGGATCATCTGAATCAAACCACCACACAGGTACATGCAGGGAATTCTGGGAAACATAGTTTTAGCTTAGTTGACACACTATAAAGTGACTACAAATGGTTTTAATAAGCTTCACATGACTGAATGCATTCTGAAAAGTGCTTGATTGTTCATGTGTCTTTTAGTGTTCTCATTCCCCAGGGCTTCCTCCTTTAAAACAAGTTTTTTTATGGCTAGCCTCAGTGAGCTGCTTTACTAATGTGGATCTACATTTTCCAATACTTAGCACTGTTAGGCAAGATCACTACATCATTTCTTTTATATTTTTTTCTTTTTTTTGTCAAGTAGAAACTTTGTATGGACACATTTTGTGTTGGTACCATCATTTGCCTTCTCTCTGTCCTCATCCCACTGATGGCACTCTTCAGTGGGGTTGCTGGTATTCATGAGTGGACTGTTGGTTATGAGTTTGGAGAGCAGCAATCAGTCATTGGAGGGGGGTGTGTAATGCCTCTGGATATTCTCTCCTACCATGTGGCTCTTACAATCTTTCTGCCCTTCTTTCACAAATTTTCCTGAGATGTTGTGAGTATGTTTTAAGTCTAAGTTTAAGTTTTAGTATTGAGCTCTCAGCAGCTCCTGGATTTCTGCTTTGGTATGTTTTAAGTATCCTACATTTGTCTTCATTACCCTGGTTCAGGTTGTCAGGCTTGCCATGAAAGCAGCATGCTTGCTCATCTTGCCAATAAATCTGTGATTTCATCTGGGCCTTAGCTGATGTGCAAGAGGTGGTTCATCTCCTGCAAGGAATCAGCTATTTTTTCTTGTCTTGTTGATAGATTTTTGGTTGTCCTTGGTTCTGGCTGCCTTTAGAAAAAAATTAACAAATTCTCCAACAGAGAGTGAGATTAGCATAGGTTAAAGGGGATAAACATTGTTAATTTGGAAAGATTTTGATGGTTGAAAACTCTCTTTTGGCCAATAATCTGTGAGCATCTCACTGGAGTCCATTGTCTTTATCTCTACTGGATTTGGACTTGGTCCTGAGTTCCAGCTATGGGTTCCTTTCCATTGAGTAGATCAGTTAGCCAATTAGAGAGCCATTATTTACCCAACTAGGCTGGATGCCACTATTGCCCAGATGTGTACATCTTGCCAGGCTGGTTGTTTTCTTATGGCACTCTCCCCTGTTTCCTCACAACATTGTTGATCATTTTCCCCTACAAACTCATGTGGCACTTTCTAGCACTAACCATGTGGGAACTATCTTCCTTCTGGATTCCAGCCTGATATCTCTATGTTCTATAATGAGAGAATGTGGTGTCTTCAGTTATAGGGTCTTACCTTTACCTCAAGTGGGTAATGAAGTGATTGAACAGAAGCCTGTCTTGTTTTGGGGACCTCTTGATCAACAGCTCAATGTGGGGTGTAACCAATTTCTGGTATTGGTAGTTACAAGTCAGAGTAAAATGTTTTAGGGTTAGGTTTCATCCCATATTCTCCAGGGTCCTTGTTACTGGATTATTCCCCCATATTTCTATTGAGGGCTATATCCTTTAGTCTGCTATCCAGGAGGAAGATTTTTGTTGTACCAATTTATTTTGAATTTAGTTTTGTGTGTATCTTCTCCTACCTCCCCATTCTTCTCTCCATATACCCTTATATCACTATTATCTGTCCATTTAATTGCCTATCAGGTACTCCTGCAACTCAAGTAATTCACAGTTAGGAACCACAGATGAGAGATAACACGTGATGTGTTTCAGTTTAAGAACCAAAAATGTGGGAGAACACGTGGCATTTGTCTTTCTGTGCTTGTGTGAGTTCAATGTTCAATTAATGTGCTCTGTTCCAAGTAAGTTCAGTTTTCTACAAATTTTATTATTTCAGTGTTTCCATACTGCTGAATAGTATTCCTTTGTGTATATGTACCATATCTTCATTATCTATTCATCAAACAATGGGCATCTGGGTTGATTCCTGTTCTTGGCTATTGTGAATTGAGCAGCTGCAAACCTGGTCAAACAAGTATCTCTGCAGTGAAGAGTAGAGCCTTTAGGGTAGATGTCCAGTATAGTATTGGCTGGGTCAGTTGGTAGCTCTGTTTTCATCTTTTCCAGGAATCTCCATATTCACTTCCATAGTGGTTGTGCAACTGTGCACTCCAACCAGCAATGAATGAGGGTTCCTTTTTTCCATGTCCTCTCCAACATTTATTGTTGTTTTAATATGAAACCCCTTCCTTCTCTGCTTTAGTAGTAATCTATAACCAAAATGGTGAGGCAATTATTTTTGATACTGTCATGCAGAAAAAGCAGAGTGTGGTAAAGAATGTTGACTCAGAATGCACTAGGTTTAAACCATGACACTGCTTCCTACCATTTGCATGCCATGGAAAAAAATTACTTTAAGCACTCATTTATAATGACTTTATTCTCATTATAAAATAGTTGTGAGAATCATAACTGTGCCATTGCATGTAGTCATTGGTGATTTCAGTTGTGTAAAGTGCTTATATCACTGCTGTGCATAATAAAATTTGGCAATTATCATTTTTAGAAATCCACAAGAAAAAATATTTGGTAACATAGTATTGATTCTAAATCCTATTGATTATTTAAATTAGTCTGATTTTTGTATATAAGATAGTCATATCTATTTTTTATTTTTTGTTTTTTGTTTTTTTAAAGATTTGCTTATTTATTTATTAGAGAGAGAGAGAGAGGGATGGAGGAAGGATGGGTACACCAGGACCTCTAGCCACTACAAACAAACTCCTGATGTATGCACCACATGTGCAACTAGCTTACATGGGACCTGGAAAATCAAACCTGGGTCCTTAGGCTTCATAGGCATTTACCTTAACTGCCCTCAAAAACATATTTAAAAAACAAAACAGATATGAGGGCTGGAGATATGGCTTAGTGGTTAAGGTGCTTGCCTGCAAAGCCAAAGGACCCAGGTTTGATTCCCCATGACCTACATAAGCCAGATGCACAAGGTTGTACATGAGTCTAGAGTTCATTTACAGTGGCTAGAGGTCCTGGTACACCTAGTCGCTCACTCTCTTCCTTTCTCTCTCTCAAGTAAATAAAATTAAAGTTTTAAAAAATGGACACACTATTTTTTTTCACAATTTCCTACATATATATTACATTTTGATTATATGCACTCCATTTTCCCCTCTTTTATCCACCTCAATCTCAATCTCCTCCTCCTTTTCTCTTATCATTAGTATCTATACCCTGAAAGAGAATAACTCCCATTCACTTTCCCAGCAACCAAAAATAATCTGTTGACTATGGATTATTTTCTTTCTGTTTCTTAAATTTTAATTGAAGTTTTACTATATGAACATGTTGCTAAATGGTCATATGCTCATTGGGTTCTACTCTCTTCCCTACCCTTGTTCCAAGGTGGGCCCTCCTCAGTGGGGTTATTATTATTCACTGTGGGGTCATGAACACACCAGTCAGCCTCTGTTCTTACATTTTTTTTTTTTGACCATTCTTCCACAATCTTCCCTGAGCCTTGGAGGGTGTGTTATGGGTTTCTGTTTCTATATTGCACCTTAATATTTCTGTTTCTGTGGGAAAATTATTTGCTCAATCATCTGCTTTAACGTGTATGACTATGACCAAAATTAATGTTTGGATTCTCCTTTCTTTCACGGGTTTGGTCAAGTGAGTTTAGATTTGAGAAATATGAGAAATATATCACCAGATGCTTAAATGTTAGAAAAAAAATCATCTTAACAGAAATATTTTCTGAGTTATATCATAAAAAAAACCCACAAATTACATATAAAACATTCCACTGAGTCCAGGAACCCACACTAGCCTCTAAGTGTTAATTTCGTGATGGGTAAAGAGAGCCTACTTGAAAACCATCATAGGGAACAGTTTTCTACCGCACACTTTATTGATATGTGTTAACAAGATGTGGCTAGCAAACCAGGCAGCTGTCTTTCCAAGCTTTCAAAGAAGCAGATTGAAAGTTGTAGCTACATTTGTCTGCATTTGACCATTTTCACCTTGTGAAGTTGTGATGGAATTTATCACCATACCTTAGGTGGAAAATATGAGTAATTGCATTTGCTTCAGTAAGTAAAATATATATTTTATTATCATTCTTAGAGCTGGGAAAATTATGTTTTCTAGCTTTGTTGTACAGAGATCAAAGAGGAAACCTTCATTTATGCCAGATTTCACTATATATTAAATGAGCTATTTTTGGCAAGATTATGAGGTAACCAAAACTCTTTTTAGTTTAATTTTACCTTTAACTGGATTCAGATTGCTTTAACTGAAGAGTCAAAGGCCTTGACCTCTAATTCATTAACATAATCAGAAGCACATGTAAGCTACTGGCTGCCAATCTGTTTGCAAGTCACTGACTACAGGGCACATGCTCTAGGCTGATGTTTTACACGGTAACATTCTGGGCACATTCTTCATGTGCACAGGCAGAAAACTATAAGAGAGAGATTAAAACCAAGAGAAAGGAAGAAATGCCACCCAGTAAATTAAAATTTACATACAAACTGGAATCATGATTTCATAGGCTCAAGTCAATTGTGTGTTTTTATGGAAAAATAACAAAAAGCAACCCTGCCTTTCCCTCCTAAATATCTTCCAGTGGGTTTTATCTGTTCTAAGGTTCCTGAAAATTCCAGTGGCAGATGATCACAACAGTACTTCAGGAGACATGATCCCTTACAGAGTATGAAGGAAGCATTACTAGGATTTGAAATAGCTAAAAGAGATAATATTGTCTTTAAAATATGCCTCCTGCCATACATGAGTGTAGGTGTAGGAGAGCAGAAAGAATATGCTGTTGATATGAAACAAGAGCACATTAAAGTAGGTGACTGCTGGTCAACTGGCTACCTAGAGGTGCTGCCTGGAAGACTTCTGAGAACATTTCTCTTCCATCTTACTTCTTCACTATAACAAACAAGCCTCATCCTTGTGGGGGATAAAGTGTATCGACAAAATCTCTAGAGAAATGAACTATATGTAGCATCATTTAGCTTTTGTTCTTCTTTTTGGTTGTTTACTGGTTATTATAGTCAAATTACTTTCTCTTCACATTTAATTCCCAAGTCAAATTTCTATATTGTCTGTAAAACTTGTATCTTTGTGTCACAAGTCAAGGACAAGAGAAATGCTGTTTAATTTGTGATAAAGACATATCTTTTCATCTTAAATCAATTGAAGAGAATGTTTAATTGTCTCACATTTGTGATTCTATTCTAAAATCACAGAGTCTTTTGGCCAACACTTTTATTCTCATATATATATTTGAGTGGATGATATAGTGTTTTATTACCTGACACAATAAATCATAGGTAAAACGTACTCAAAAATTTTAATGGACTGATTTGATTCTTTTTTTTTTTTTTACTTTTTACTTATTTATCTGAGAGCAACAGCCAGAGAGAGAAAGAGGCAGATAGATAGATAGAGAGAGAGAGAGAGAGAGAGAGGGAGAGAATGGGCGCACCAGGGCCTCCAGCCACTGCAAACGAATTCCAGATGCATTCGCCCCCTTGTGCATATGGCTAACGTGGGACCTGGGTAATGGAGCCTTGAACCAGAATCCTTAGGCTTCACAGGCAAGCGCCTAAATGCTAAGCCATCTCTCCAGCCCCTGGTTTGATTCTTAATTTATCTTACAAAATTGAGGATTGAACCCAAAGTCTGAGTCCTCAATTCTATTCCATTGGCCTATACTCCTGTTTTTATGCCAGTACCGTGTTGTTTTTATCACTATGGCTTTGTAATATAGCTTTAGAGCAGGTATGGTGATGCCTCCAGAGGCGTTTCTTTTGCTGAGGATATGGTTGTATATCCAAGGCCTTTTGCTTTTCCATATGAATTTTGAGATCAATTTTTCTATCTCTGTGAAGAACGATGTTGGGAATGAAGCCAAGGTCTTACACATGCTAGGGAAGTACACTATCTATTACTGAATCACCTGCCTTCTTCTTTCACTTTTTTTTTTTTTTTGAGTTAGGATCTCACTATAAGCCTTTTTGCTCATGGTGTAGCAAGTAAGCCTTTGAAATTATCATCCTCTAGCCCTAGCCTCACCAGTAGCTGCACTTGCAGGCCCTGTTTGATCTCACAATTTATATAAGACAATTGAAAATGAATGGGAGCACATTTAATGCCCGAGGGTCTGAAAAAACCAGCACCAACCATTGCCTAATTATATATTATTTGCCAGAGGTGTTACCATGTTCTCCCTACTCTTTCTCTGTACTTGAATATTCACCTCTCCTGCCCATTATACTTTTCCTGTTTGTTTTGACAAATGCATTCCAAATCTCAAATCACACAACTGATTTCTAATTTCCTCTGGGCACTGTTGTTACTACCTAATGCCACCTTCATCTACCACATTGTCTTCTGGAAAGTCCTGCTTGTAAGAGTAAGAATTGTATTTTACATCAGGCAGACTTTATAGCAAGAAAAAATTTAGTTAAAATTTCTTTCAGCTACTAACTTGTATTATAAACTAATGAAAAAAATAATGATTTTTTTTGTACCCAGTGGGTTTTTTTGTAAGATGGATTCAGTAGTCGTCTTATGGTATTATAATTTGTAAAATAGATTTTTCAAAATTTATCTTTCAGTATATTTACCCTGCTTCTTTTAACTTCCTAGCTCCTGACATCACTGTGTGCTTCTGCTATATCTTTGCTCATTAAAATGGCATCTTTCACTGAAATCTACTGTTAATGTATACATATGTACATTTCTGATGCCTTTCCCACTTCAGTTATCAGATCTTATGGACTATGATAGTGAGAAGTGCAAAGTGAGGTCATTTTTTTTCCTGTTTTTGGATGAAGCATTGACTATACAGAAGCACACACAACCTGAATAGTCAAACATTATCCTGACTTCTCCTATACATTTTCTAATAGTTAGAAACATGTTTACTTCTATTTTCAAGTAATTGAAAAAGAAAACAAGTAGTCTTTAAGGTTAAAGACAAACAAACAATAAGTTTTTTTTCCTCTTTTCTTCACAGCTGCTATGCTAGAACCTTGGCATTTAGGGTATGGTGTGGCCTTTAATTTCTTAGCAAAAGTCTTCTCAAGAGAGCTTGTTAGAAATGCAGGATTTCAGGATTACCCAGGCATAAGGAATCAACATTTCTTTTCAAGATGCCCATATGTTTGAGAGCTATTTTAAAGCCCATTAATTAAAGAAGTGAAAATGATTTTTAAACTGGAAATATAGGGTCAGAAAAATAGGATACTTACATATCATCTCTACATGAGTTAATGATATGAAGGGGCCAGAAGAGCTGAAAGATATCTTACTTCTGAAACTTACCATAATGTACATGATAAGCTAGTTGTCAATGGAAATAATAGCTGGAAACATCTTCTCTGGAAAAGGTGAAGGTAATAGAGATTTTCTGCTCAGAGATGATTTGAAACCATGGAAAATATTGATAGTAACTATCCTGATATTATAAAGAAAAAAATTACCAAGTGACATATTTCATGATTAAAAGGAAATATTAAAGCTGCCTTTCAATATTTAAAGCTTACTTAACTAGTAACACTTAGCCTGACACTGACTCTTGTCATTTTATTTCATTCTTTTTTTGATCTATGCAAATAGTTACATGAATTAAAATATTTTATGATGTCACCTTTTTTGAATAGATTACATGAAAGAATTTCTTAATACTGGAAGATGAACCCTATGGCCAGCCTTCATCAGACAAATGGTTATAATATTAAGCAAGAAGAAAGGTTTATTTTTCCCTTTTAAAAATGATACAAAGAATTATGCATATCTACTATTTAAATATTGTACTCTCAATATTAGTTAGTTAAAAGTGTTCCAACCACTGGTTTGAGGTATTTTCCTGGATATAGGAGTTGCTCATCTCGGTTTTATTCAAAGTATCAAAAAATAGCAAAGCATCAGTAACCTTTTACATTTAAGTATAAAAGATGCAAATGATATCAAAATATATATTAACATAATATAAATTTATTCCTATTCATTTCTTTTAAATTTAGTTGGGAATTTTTTTTCCTACATTACGCATTTAAAGAACTAGGTCTCTTTCCCATACTTTGTATGTAGTACATCTTTTTTCTCTGAGTTAATTCTCCAAGTCTGGTCTGTCAGCCAGTATAAACAACACTTGATGAATGAGGCTCAAGGTGTTTAGTCACCTGAAGCAGCTGTTTGAAGTAACTCTACACACAGCCTGAGGCCTGTGTTTTCACAGCTGTGAGAACTCTTCAAAGCCTTCCCTCTTGGCCTAGCTCTTTGCTGTGGCTTTAAACTCTTAGCGCAAAATCTGGAGTATTTCAAAAGAGCAGAATGAAACTAGAGACAGTAATTTTGCATGAATTTGAGCCAAAAATGGCCTAAAATAAATAAATGAAGTACATTTGAAAGTGCTTTACCTAGGTGGGCTATATATCTGAGAATTGTTCTCCCTCCCTCTGTACCCATACAGTCTCTTAAAACGGAGATGTGTGGCTGAAACACTATGCTCTGTTTATATGGCACGGCACTATTTTCATTTTCTGTTCTGATTCTATGACACCAAAATCTTATGAGCTTGTAACTATATGTACCTGAATTAAGCTCAGGGAATTGCTAGATGTTTGATAGAGGTCCAGGCTCATAAATTGACGGAAGGTGATTAAAAATGGCATTCTGTGCCAGCCTGCTGGGGTGATTCAGGCTTTTGAAGTTCTCATGTCTTCTATTGGCCTGACAGGCTGATCTTATCCAGCAAACTTAAATGTGGCCATAGTAGGCATGGAGAGATAGCTCAGTGTTTAAAGGCAAATTGCTTGCAAAGCCTGACAGCAAAACCCTAAGACTCACATAAGCACAGATAAACAATGTGGCACTGCATCTGGAGTTTGTTTAGAATTGCAGGAGGCAATGGTGTGTCATTCTATCTCACCTTGAAAATAAATATATTTTTTTCTTTTTTAATTATTTTGTACTCAGTGAATATAGTCCAGTTGGTACCATTGTTAGCTTCTTCCCTGTCCTCCTCCCTCCCCAACCCCTCTTTGTTGAGGTATATGGGGCATGCATTGTAGAGTTAGCCCTAAGTTATGGGTAGGAGGAAATATCTCTGCATATCAAGACTCAACATGGGCTGGAGAAATGGCTTAGTGGTTAAGCGCTTGCCTGTGAAGCCTAAGGACCCTCGTTCGAGGCTCGGTTCCCCAGGTCCCATGTTAGCCAGATGCACAAGTGGGCGCACGCATCTGGAGTTCGTTTGCAGTGGCTGGAAGCCCTGGCTCGCCCATTCTCTCTCTCTCCCTCTATCTGTCTTTCTCTCTGTCTGTCACTCTCAAATAAATAAATAAAAAATATGAACAAAAAATATTTTTTTAAAAAAAAAAGAGCCAACGTATGGCTCTGAAATTCTTTCCACCCCCTCTTCCACAAAATTTCCCTGAGCCATGGTGGGTTCATTTTAGGTCTGCTTCAGTGATGAGGTCTTGGAAGCCCCTGGGTCTCTGGGAGAATCATCAGGACTTATTTCAAAAACCTCTACTCCACAAAACTGGATAATATGGAGGAAATGGGTAAATTCCTGGACACATACCATCTACAAAAGCTAAAATCAGAGCACATTAATCTCCTAAACAAACCTATCACACTCATTGAGATTGAAAAGGTAATCAAAAACCTCTCCCAAAAGAAGACTCCAGGACCAGATGGCTTCTCAGCTGAATTCTATCAAACCTTCTTGAAAGAACTCAAACAAATCTTTCCAAACTGTGCCACACAATTGGAGAACAGGGAAAGCTCCCCAACTTGTTCCGTGAAGCTAGTATCACCCTAATTCCAAAACCAGGCAGAGAAGCCACAAGAAAAGAAATCTACCAGCCCATTTCCCTGATGAACTTAGGTGCAAAGATACTAAGCAAAATCCTCACAAATTGAATCCAACAACACATCAAAAACATTGTCCACCTTGATCAAATGGGATTCATCCCAGGAACGCCAGGGGTGGTTCAACATATGGAAATCTGTAAATGTAATATACCATATAAACAAGGCTAAACACAAAACCACATGATCATTTTGATAGATGCAGAAAAGTCCTTTGACAAAATACAACATCATTTCATGATAAAAACACTGGAGAGAATTGACATGGTCAGTTCATATCTGAACATAATAAAGGCTATCCACAAAGCTATACACATAATAAAGGCTATACACAAATAGAGAGAGACTGGAAGAATTCCAATTGTGACCATGAACAAGAAAGGGGTATCCACTCTTACCTCTGCTCTTCAATATAGTACTGGATGTCCTAGCTCAAGCAATAAGACAGGAGAAAGATATAAAAGGGATACAATTTGGTTGTGAAGAAGTTAAGTTAGCTCTATTCACTGACAACATGCTTCTATATGTAAGAGACCCGAGATACTGCATTCCAAAACTCTTGAAGGTGATTAACTCCTTTAGCAAAGTATCAGGATACAAAATCTATGCAAAAATAATCAGTAGCCTTTCTGTATGCAAATTACAAAGATACAGAGAAAGAAATAAGGGACATGGTCCCATTTTAAATAGCAACAACAACAAAAAAATAAAAAATAAAACATCCAAGCATATCCCCAGCAAAAGAAACCTCTGGAGGAATCACCACACCTGATCTAAAGCTATGCTACAAATTCATAGTAATAAAAACATCATGGTACTGGCATAAAAACAGAAGTATAGGCCAGTGGAATAGAATTGAGGACCCAGACTTTGGGTCAAGTAACTACAGGTACTTGATATTTGACAAAGGCCCTAACAATATAAGCTCGAGAAAAGACATCATCTTCAACAAATGGTGATGGACACAGTGTATAACTATATGCAGGAAATGGAAACCTGCTCCACACATCTTGCCATGCACAACACTCAAGTCCAAATGGATCAAAGACCTCAATGTAAGACCAGAAATTCGGCTACTACGGGAGAAAATATAGGAGGAACTTTCTATGTCGTAGTAATGGAAAAAGGCTTCCTGAGCAAAACACCAGTAGCACAGGATCTTAAACAATCACTCAACCAATGGGATCACATGAAGCTGAAGAGTTTCTTCACAGACAAACATACAATAAGCAAAGCCAATAGATTATCCACAGAATGGGCGAAAATATTTCCTGAATATCCAACTGACAGAGGGCCTAATCTCTAAAATCTACACAGAACTCAAAAACCTAAACAATAAGAAGTCAAACAACCCATTCACAAAATGGGTCAAAGAGCTGCACAGGCAGTTCACAGAGAAAGAATTACAAATGGCACACACCTAAGGAAATGTATACACACCTAAGGAAATGTTCATCATTCCTAATCATCAGGGAAATGCAAATTAAAACAGCTATGAGATTCCATCTTACCCCAGTAAGGATAGCAAACAACAAAAAATCAAATGAAAATAAATGCTGATGAGGATGTGGAGAAATAGGAACCCTCATTCACTGTTGGAATTTAAGATGGTACAACCATTTTGGAAAGCAATATGGAGACTCCTAAAAAGCTGACTATAGAGATACCAACAGACCCAGTTATTTCCTTACTGGGCATGTACCCTAATACCTTCAAGCCTCAGTCTGTGTTTATACTGGCTCAATCCATAATAGCTAAGAGCTGGAATCAACCAAAAAATATAAAACAAAAAAAAGTGAGACCACTGTAATTGGAACGTCTCAGACTGTCTTGAGCTTATTTCATCTATAAGTATTTTCATTCTTGTATTATAACCAAAAGGATGTAGATTTATTTTTTTAAGGTAGGGTCTCACTCTAGTTCAAACTTAACTGGAATTCAGTCTATAGTCCCTGGCTGGTCTCCAACTCACTGTAATGGATCCTCCCACCTCTGCATCCTAGTGCTGGTACAAAAGACATACACTACCACACCCAGTTTATACTTCCTTCTTACAAAGTACCACCCATTTTCTTGCTTCCCATATGCAGGTACCATTTTTTGTTCAGAACCACAAGCATGTTTTTTCCTTGTTTCAACTTTGGGATTTTGTCTTTCAATTTGGAAAATAGTTCCAATTTGGAGCTACTTAGCACCATGTCAACTAAAATATATTTAACCATTATAAAAATTTCATGTGATTCATGACAATTATTTTTCTAAAATGTGTCCTCCATTTAATTAACCAGAATCCTGTGTATAATTTATTCATTCCTTTCACACATATGTATTGTGATGGTCTTTGCCACCATATGACTTAAGCTTTAAGAAAACCATATCAAATAAGTTTCAAAACCAATAATGAATATCTTATAATCATGAATAGTACTAAATCAGAAGAGCCAGTATATGGTTAGAAAAACAAATGATGTTCTTTTACTTTAACGACAGGGTCTTACTCTATAGCCGAGGCTGTATTTGACAATATGATCTTTCTACCTCTGCCTCCTGAGTACTATAATTATAAATATATGTAGCCACACAAATAAGCTTTGATTTTTGTCTATATCTAAAACATTTGATTTTAAGATGACATTAGTCAACATAGTTCATGAACTTTTGTTATACTATTACCAAAGCACAGTGGCCCTTATAAGTAAATCTATAATTTACCACTATTTTTCATACCGGTTTATATAGGACTTTGACTTTTACATAAATTTGAGCTCATTTAAAACAATATTTATTTTTATTTATTTGAGAGAAACAGACAGAGAGAGAAAGAGCAGGAGAGAAAGAAAGAGATAGAGAGAGAATGGGGTGCACCAGGGCCTACAGCAACTAGAAATGAACTCCAGATGTTTGAGCCCTCTTCTGCATCTGGCTAACATGGGTCCTGGGGAATCTAGCCTCTAGCCGGGGTCGTTAGCCTTCCCAGGCAAGTGCTTAACCACTAAGCCATCTCTCCAGCCCATGATCTCATTTTTAATTATGTTAAGATTTAAGTAAATTGTGTTATGAAGTATATAATGTATGTATGAGTGCATACATATGGTAATGTATGCATGTGCTTTATTTAAACAGTTTTCAAACAGCATATTGTAGTTATAGTATCCATGCCATTTAATTTGGCCATGGTTGTGGCTCTGAGTGAGAGCTTAAGGCAAATAGAAACAAGAAAAATCTTTATTATTTATTTATTTATTTTGCTCTTCACATCTTTATAGACTTGCTGCTATGTTTCCTATTTGTTCCTATTTGTCGGAATAGGGACATAAACTAATTTTAACTCTTTTATTTGTAAGGTAACAGTAATTTATGATGATTAAAGTTTTTGTTATCAGTAGAGATTGGACATATTTTGAACCCAAAGCTTCCCCTGGTGTGGCGTATCCGTTAATATCCAAAAAATTGGAATAAAATCAAAGTAAAAATGATCTCATGATCTATATAATTTGAAATTTAGTGCCACAAATAAAGTTTTGATAGAACAATGCTGTCTCTAGCTACTTTTGCTGTTCAATGACTGAGATAGGTAGCTGCAAGAGTCAAGGGGCTCAGGAAGTTGAAGGTACTTATTTCTCAGGGCCAGACTTCTGCACTGGCATAAAATTTTATTTCCTACTTATAAAAGGATTGTAGTTGATCAGCATCCTTTATCAAGGTAGTATCTAGGAAACCTAAACTCCCTTCACTTCTGTGCTCTTTCTAGTTCATTGACCCATTGTCATGTTTATTTGTAACAGGTTGTAGGAAAAAGTACATAGATAATAATACCTGAGTTTTTTTGAACCATGTCTGGATATATGACCCTGTTCGTTTATTTATTTGATTTAAGTCATAGGTAGGATGGAAGCAGAGAAAAGGAAATTAAACTTTCTAAGAATGGTGAACCCAAAATGTTAATTGAACAAGAAAGATGATATCTATAAATATTATTATATATTATTAAAATTTCCAATATTAATCTTAATAAAGGATGCTAATCAAACTACGAAATAGTAATGATCATATCTAATTTTGCATGAGTGAATCAGGAAATGATTTATTGAAAACCATTTTTTATGAATGAGAAAATAATAGTTAAATATTTACTTAACAATACTATGCCTAAATTGTAATATTATGCTTTCATGTATGCAATATTTTAGTAGTCAGTTAAAGGTTATAAAATAATTTACCCCCATTTTATCAATGAAGCTGTTAAGAATAAAATATTTTATTTTTTAAAAGTACTTTTTTTTTTTTATTTTTTGAGCTAGCATCTCAGTATCTAGCCCAGGCTGACCTGAAATTCACTATGTAGTCTCAGGGCAGCCTCCAACTCACAGTGATCCTCCTACCTCTGCCTCCCAAGTGCTGGGATTAAAGGTGGGCAACACCATGCCCAGTCAAAAATTTATATTTTATTTATTTATTAGAGAGAGAGAGAGAAAAAGGTAGATGGAAAGATAGAACGGTCATTCCAGGACCTCTAGCCACTGTACTCAAACTCCAGACATACATGCACCACCTTGGGCATCTGACTTTACATGGGTACTGGGGATTTGCATGGCTTTGCAGGAAAGCACCTTAATTGCTAGGCTATGATCTCCAGCTGTAGATCATATTTTGAACTACTTGTTTCTTTTTAAAAGTATTTTATTTTTATTTTTATTTATTTGTTTGAGAGAGAGAAAGAGGCAGAGAGAGTGAGGGAGAGAGAGAAAGAGAGAGATAATGGGTGTTCCAGGGCATCCAGCCACTGCAAATGAACTCCATACACATGTGCCACCCTGTGCATCTTTCATACATGGGTCCAGGGGAATCAAACCTGGGTGCTTTGGCTTTTCAGGCAAATGCCTTAACCACTAAGCCATCTTTCCAGCCCTAACTTCATATTTCTAACAAATTGGTCCTCAGAGTTCTTAAAAAATCATGTTCCCTTAGCATCTTTCTTTCATAGATGAACAAGTAGTCACAAAATGCACAAGAAAAAAAACTGATATTTTTATAGAAAGTAATGGATATTCAAATAATGGGATTTAATTTAATACACTGACAACAATACTGCCCAGTGACTGGAATATGTGTTACCCATGGGGAGAGTTGGATGACGAGAGTAAAAATGCTAGGTGGATTTAGTCTATAATTTTAGGGATTCAATAAATACATATTCATATACATAAAAATATATGTATATACGTGTATATATATGTATATATACATATATATGTATATAGATACACATTATCTATATGCAAGTCACATATATGTGTCTATATATGCATAAATATACAAATATACTTACATACAAATATATATGTATTTTTGTTTTAAAGAATAATTTACTGTCATATTGGGCAACATTACAAGATATTTGAATAGACAGATAAACATATTTATTGGGGGGTACAATTTTAATTTTAAAATATTGAATTTTCATACTCAGAAAACATTTTCATGTATTTTATTCGAGGGAAGAATGAGATATTGAATACCATATCTGGTTATTTCAGTAGTATGTGATAGGTTTAGTTAGATCATCAGTATTACTTTGGACAAACTCGTGAGGTAGTTTTGATTTACAAACCACTTAAGAAAGACTAGGATCTTCATTATTTTCTTAGAACTGTTATAGAGCTGAAAACAGCAAAAATGAAACCCCTCATGGACTCTAATGCAAACATTACCTGGCATTTGTACAAAAATTTTATGAGTTCTTTCTCACCATAAAGGGCAGTGTTTTTATGACCCAATTTAATTAAAATTTGTTCCAGAGACCACCTATGCAACACAAGCCCTTCTCTAGTTTACTGTTCTCATTGAGAAAGCTCCATATGTCATGATTTTGTGGATTGCTTCATCCTTCTCGGTTTTTGTGGCCAACTATTGGTCTTTTTGAGAATATTATGTCTTTACATCAAAATCATTTAATCTAGTCAATTAATATTTTGGCATATAGGTTTCATGTTTCTGAGACCTGGTGAGTTTTGTGCAGTTTATTACCTCAGAAGTACATGGTATTATTGAGCTGGAATTTATATTTTGCTATATTTTCAAGCATAAACACACTTTAGCTATTTAATCAATATCATCAAATTTGAATTTGTTTTACTCTAAAGCTATTGTATAGAAATAGGACCCCAGGCACTTATGTGTTTTCTGAGCTACACAAAGCTATAATTTTTAGTTTTCCATGCTGTTATAAAAACTTGTTTGCCTCAAATAATGTCTTAAAATAAAGGACCTGCCTAAGTTCATCCACTGCTACAATTGGCATTAATGGATATGATTCTTCACATATAATGATTAATCAGTAAATATTAGCTGAAATCATTTAAATTAAGCATAGTTACACAAATATCACATTATAAAATAGTAATGTTGTGTTTCATGAAGTCTACATGAGTATGATGGTGTGAGGATGATGATGATAAACTTAACCCCAATTCCACTAGCACTATGGATGCTCAATGTGTTTATACACCTATATGTGTAGAGACAAGTATATTTTTCTGGTATGAAGATATAACCATATTTGATGTACTTATATAGTTGAATTTTCCAGTATGCATTAATATTAGTGCTTGTATATTAGACCTTCATCACCTGCCTTGAGTTAGGTTTTCAAATAAATAGACTTTAAGACATAAATTTTCATGTTGACAGATATCTAGACTTCTTCCTCTGGCTAAACACCTCTGAAAAATAAAGGGTGCCTATTAGATGGAAATAGATGTTAGATCATGATGTGATTTCAGAAGAGTTCTTGGCCACTCCCTTAGAAAACATAGAAGTTTGGATGTTTTTCAGACTTATTCTAAATTCGATCAGCACTGGGACTCTGCTGTTACTCATATATTGATTGTGACTCTGTACTCAATAATGGATGGTGATCTTGAGTTACACAGCTCGCTTCAATTTGAAATAATCCTGAGAGATGGACCCAACAGCAGGCCATTAGAAGTCCAACACATATAACCTGAAGGTTCACAAATGTTTAAACAGATACCTTGGCTTTACACTGAATAATCACCTTGGTATTTTTTAGTTCTAATTAATTCTTGTAGTAAGCTCATCTCAATTTGAACAAGCTCTGTCAGAGATTCTGTGAAATTTTCCTGTGAAAATTTTACAAAAATAAAAACTAGTAAGGGGCTGGAGAGGTGGCTTAGTGGTTAAGCACTTGCCTGTGAAGCCTAAGGACCCCGGTTCAAGGCTCGTTTCCCCAGGACCCACGTTAGCCAGATGCAGAAGGGGGCGCACGCATGTGGAGATTGTTTGCAGTGGCTGATGGACCTGGTGTGCTCATTCTCTCTCTATCTCTCTCTGCCTCTTTCGCTCTGTCTGTCTCTCTCAAATAAATAAATAAAAATAAGCAAAAAAAAAAAAAAAGAAAAACTAGTAATAGGAAATGTAATCATCACTAATATTTCTGCTTAGGTTCCAATGATATCACCGCTTCTCTCATTCAACCTGAACAGCATCAGAGAGGCAGGTTTGAGAAGTACTAAGCACCAAATAACCATACACTTATCAGATCAAGGTTATACTTGTGCATGTTGTGTGGAGACAAAAAAAAAAAAAAAAAAACATAAGCATAATGGCTCATTCCATACAAAATATGTGTTTCTTGATAATAATTAGGGTGGGAGAAACTACCACCTCATCATGATCATTCTACTTGTAACTCTTTCCTTGCCTCTGACTCCACTGGAAATAGGGGCCAAAAGCAAATGGATGTCAGTCAGGGTTGAAGTTTCATTGTAATTAACTCAGTCCCCCAGTGCAAGCATTTCTCTTCTAAGAAACAGGATCTGTAAGCCCATAAACCCAATAGTTACAGGAGAATATGTTTAGATTACCCAAATTGATTATGAAATGTGACAAGTATGGTTCCTGGACCCATGTGCTCAATATATTATTGCCACATTATGATACATTTATATCAGGTTGAGAATACATATACTAAAATACAGTGCTTCATGCTTTTGTATTAATATCTGTATCCCTACAGATATACAGTTTATGGCTAAGTGCTATGTGGTTAAAGAAGGTAATTCCTTTAGCTAAGCTTCAAACAGATATAAGAGATTCTGTTAACTATAGATTTATGAGATTCTATGACTATAGATCTAACATTCATTTATTTATTTATTCTTTATATTTTTATTTATTTTAGAGAGAGAAAACAGTAGATAGAGAGAAAATGGGTATACCAGGGGCTGCAGCCACTGCAAATGACCTCCATACACATGGGCGACCTTGTGCTTCTGGTTTATGTGGGTCATGGGGAATTGAACCTGTGTCCTTTGGCTTTGCAGGCCATGGCCTTAACTGCTAAGCCATCTCTCCAGAGCTAGATCTTCTTTGAAAGCCCTCAATTTATTGATTCCAGTGCTTTTTAGCTAGAGGCAAAAATCATACCAAGAATAAATGTGGTTCCTAATCATAAGTTGCTTCTCCCACTGAGGAAACATGGAGTGTTTTCTACCAATTTCCAAATATTCCATTAAGACACCAGAGCTTGGAGATATGATCACCATGTACATCTACTGTTCCAAATGATCCAGAGTGAACTGAACCTTGCTGAGGTCTCCACTCATTAACTGCCTTCCACGTGCCCTTATTTAAGATTGCTCTGGGTATCAATATCAACTTGAATCCCCTAGTAACAATCACTGAAGTTTAAGTAGCTGTTTCAGTGGTATGTAAAAAGGGAGGCTGAAGTACACATTTGCTAGCCACATGTCTCTTTCAAGTCAGAAGCATCTTTATTACCTTAAAGAAAGTGTTTAGCACTAAGTTTGCAAGAGGGAAGTTGAACCCATTTCTGCATGCCTTAACTCTTAGAGTAATGGAGAATTTGAGATTATGTAACACATCTATTCAAAATTAAAGGCTCAGAATACCAAATTTTATTTTTATTTATTCATTTATTTGGCAGACAAAGAGAGAGAGAGAGAGAGAGAGAGAGAGAATGGGCTTGCCAGTGTCTCCAGCTACTGCAAACAAACTCCTGATGTGTACATCCCCTTGTGTATCTGGCTAACACGGGTCCTGGGGAATTGCACCTGGGTCCTTTGGTTTCGCAAGCAAGTGCCTTAACCACTAAGCCATCCCTTCAGCATACCCTATTTTAAATTAAAATGTTGAATGTGGTGTGTCCAACTTGTGAGAATTGAGAATCCAGGTTTGTCACGGTTCTGCCATTCTACATATCATACATATACTTTATACAATCTTCATCTCTTACCTCATTTGGGCTGTAGGATCAGTACATCCTTTAAAGAAGTTTTTAAATATTCTTTAAGATATTTAGTTATCTATTTATTTACATAAGAAGAGAAAGAGAGAGTAATGAGTATGGGCTCACCAGGGCATCTTATCACTGCAGACAAACTCCAGATGCATATGCCACTTAGGTCATTTGGGTAGTGGTTGATTGAACTCGGGCTATCAGGTCTTGCAAGCAAGAACCTTTAATTGCTGAACCATCTCTCCAACCCTAACCTGTTTCTAAAACATCTAAGAAGGTTCTCAGGATTTTACAAATTATCCTAACTGGTAACTAGTCACCTGTAGTGTTTTTTGGTTTTTTTTTTTTTTTTCTGTATAGCTTTTTCTTCTGTAGCATATTATAGCTCCATTAATATATGATTTACTCTATCAATACAATTACTATATCTCCTGAATTTCACAACCACCTAAAATTCCAAAAGTATTTCCTTCTATAGGTAACAGCAAGGATGTAGATGAAGAGGGAGTTTTTATGGTTTCTTTTTTTCTTTTTTTGTAAATTAGTATGTTAACAAAGGTAGTTTGTCCCCCACCCTATTGCCATCTCCCTGAGGGGTAATTAGACCCTCTGTCTCTGGGTGAGCTGTGCCTCTGATTGTTTCTAACTTACATGCCTTGTGGCTCTGAGAATTTTCCTGTCACCTCTTCAGAAACAGTCCTGAGCTTTGGCAGGCATATTACCAGTTGGTGTGTTGACTTCTCTGTAGCCTCTGTATTTCTGTTATGATGTGTTTTGGTTTACCACAGTGTTTGTTGCTATTTTCCTGTAATACCTGAACAATATCACATGCCAGGAATTATCTGTATTCATTCTACGACCTCCAATGGAGTCCATTCAAGTTGGTGACCAGTGTTTCACGTCTAAATTCCTTTGTAGAATTTGCTTCTGTGGACTTTGTCAAGCCCCAACTGTCTTAGATTATGTTCCCAAGCAGGACACTTTGAAGCAGAGAGTTCCTTGCAAGGAGAATATTTTAAGTGTCCTCAAAATAAACACAGCAGGAGAATGAAGAAAGAAGTGCTAAGGAGAATAAAGCAAATTGTATTCCATTTCCTATAGAAGTCCCTTGGCTTTTATATGAGTTTTGGAGATCAGTTCTATATTAATTGTTAAGAATAAATATCCAAATGCAAGGTAACTTAGTGGTAGGAGGGTTTGTTTTAGCTCACAGCTTTGTTATGGAGGCCATAGATACAGCTTTGATGTAGGAACTTGCAGCTGGTAACATTTCCAGAGATGACAGGAAGTAGACAGACCATTGTCTTTCTAGGAAGCCAGGGCCAGGCTATAATCTATAAGCAAACCCCTGTGACCTACATACAATAGCCAGTCTCCACCTCTTAAAGGTTTCACAACATTCCAAAACAGTGTCACCAGCTGGGGTCCAAATGTTTAAACAAATTTGCCTGAGGGGGACATTTCACATTCACTCATAAAAGGTTCAAAAAAGGGAGATCTAAATAAAAGAAATGGAAGGAGTAGGTATAAAAATTTGTTGCTTACCCATTGCCCAGTCATTTGATGTGAGGTGCTTTGGGGATGACATGCCCTTGGCTAGGATAGCTTCACATCTAAGATCAATGCAAGATTCATTTTGACCAGTACGTGTTTAACTGACTGGTAGCTTGGAGAATGGGTCTTTTGTATTAAAGTGAGGAATGAGCTGTGGGCTCTAGATCTAAATCTTCTACGAAATATGCCTTTAAAACATTAACTTTCAGGGCTGGAGAGATGACTTAGTAGTTAAGGCACTTGCCTGCAAAGCCAAAGGATCCAAGTATGATTCCCCAGGACCCATGTAAAACCAGATACATAAAGTGGAGCATGTGTCTGGAGGTTGTTTTCGGCGGCTTGAAGTCCTGTGCACCCATTCTCTCCTCTTTCTGTCTGTCTCTCTCTCCTCTCAAATAATTAAAATATTTTAAGAACATTTTTTGCATTTCATTAAAACATTGACAAGTTGAATAGATGGCCAGAGATAACTTAGTGGTTAGAGTGCTTGCCTGCAAAGCCAAAGGACAGGTTTGATTTCCCAATATCCACATAAAACCAGATGTACAAAGTGGCATATATGTCTAGAGTTCATTTGCAGTGGGTGGAGGCCTTAGAACAACCATTATCTATCTGACTCTCTCACACTTTCTCTTTATCTCTCAAATAAATAAAAATAAAAAAGAAATGTTGATTATAAGTTTTACCATGAGAGCTGGAGAGATTGCTTAGTGGTTAACGCACTTGTCTGCAAAGCCAAAGGACCTAGGTTCAATCCCCCAGGACCCAAGTAAGCCAGATGCACAAAGTGGCACATGGGTCTGGAGTTGTTTTTTTTTTTTTTACAGGGGCTGTAGGCCTTGCATTCCCATTTTCTCTCTCTCTCTTTCAAATCAATAAATAAAAATAAAATAAAAATAAATTTTACCATGAGAATGATAAAAGTGTAACAGAAATAATATATAAATTTGCTGTATCAAAGTACATCCCTAAAGCTGGAATTAAATAAGAATGCCATAGAAGAAATGAGGGGTTAACTCCATCCATATCTAAAAATCTACCTATAAGTATAAACTTATTTCTTACATATTATTGTGAGCCTTCTGTTACAATTTTAAACATGTTTGTAATAGGAGTGTTTCAAATAGTAATGAAAGACTAACATCCATTGTATTAACCATGGAATATCTTGTAATAATCCATTAGTCCTTGCTAGTCAAATTGGCATGTCTTTTCAAGCATGTAACAATAAAATGAAACAATTTGGAGTAAATGAAGAATTATAGTAAATACATATAAATATTATTATATTGTAATAAGTTCTACAATTTAAACATAAAATAAAGGAAGTTTAGGAACAGTTTACATGATCTAATTTTAGATAATGAACATAGCTTACATCCTAGAGTAGAAAGAGTTGAGAAAGGGATTTATGTAGCTATCAAGAGGAAGAATGTTTCAGGCAAAGAGAATTGCAAAAGCAAAGAACTTAAGCAATTCCTGACCCGTGTGCTCAAGTGGTAGAACTGAAAGGCAGGAGAGAGATGGATGCAAGTATGGTTATAGTGGTAGAGGAAGAGAAAGAGGGAATAGGAATTGAAGTCAGGGTCTTTTAAGTCATTGCAAGGATTTTAGCTTTTATTCATTGAAGTTGAGTCACTTACAGTGGACAAGCAATATCATCTTTTTCAAAAGGACCTCTCTTACTGTGGCATTTTTTTGTGGGCAGACATTTTAAAGGAAGGGCAGAAATGTGAAGATCATTAGGCAGCAGTATAATAACTCAAACAAGAGATTACGGGAGAATATGATAGTTATTGTGGAACAAGTCATCAGTAACAAACTCAGAAGGGAAAGATGACAGAGTGTTCATTAGGGTTTGAGTGAAAAGGGTGGAATTTCAATTTAAAGGGATTTAGTGGTTGCTGAGATTGTAATGATGGTAGAAAGAGAAAGTTTAGTGTTAAGAGACCAGAAGCTTAGTTTTGAGATACTTTTGCAAACACTTAGACATCTTAGACAGACCAACAGCTGAATACATAAGCCTGGAGTTCAAGGGAAATGTCTCAACTACATAAATACATATTAAACATTCCCACCAGCAGTGCAGAAGGGTTCCTTTTTTTCCACATCCCCGCCAACATTTATGATCATTTGTTTTCATGATGGTGGCCAATCTGACAGGAGTGAGATGGAATCTCAATGTAGTTTTAATCTGCATTTCCCTGATGACTAGTGACGTAGAACATTTTTTTAGATGCTTATATGCCATTCGTATTTCTTCCTTTGAGAACTCTCTACTTAGCTCCATAGCCCATTTTTTGATTAGCTTGTTTGATTCCTTATTATTTAACTTTTTGAGTTCTTTGTATATCCTAGATATTAATCCTCTATCAGATATATAGCTGGCAAAGATTTTTTCCCATTCTGTAGGTTGCCTCTTTGCTTTTTTCACTGTGTCCTTTGCGGTGCAAAATCTTTGTAATTTCATTAGGTCCCAGTGGTTAATCTGTGGTTTTATTGCCTGAGCAATTGGGGTTGTATTCAGAAAGTCTTTGCCAAGACCAATATGTTGAAGGGTTTCCCCTACTTTTTCCTCTAGCAGTTTCAAAGTTTCCGGTCTGATGTTAAGGTCTTTAATCCATTTGGACTTAATTCTTGTGCATGGCAAGAGAGAAGAATCTATTTTCATCCTTCTGCAGATATTTATCCAGTTTTCAAAACACCATTTGCTGAAGAGGCTGTCTCTTCTCCAATGAGTATTTTTGGCATTTTTATCGAATATCAGGTGGCTATAGCTACTTGGGCTTACATCTGGGTCCTCTATTCTGTTCCACTGATCTACATGTCTGTTTTTGTGCCAGTATCATGCTGTTTTTGTTACTATGGCTCTGTAGTATAGGGTAAAATCAGGTATGGTGATACCACCAGCCTCTTTTTTGTTGCTCAGTATTATTTTAGATATTCGAGGGTTTTTGTGATTCCAAATGATTTTTGGATTGTATTTTCTATTTCCATGAAGAAAGCCTTTGGAATTTTGATAGGGATTGCATTAAATGTGTAGATTGCTTTAGGTAAGATTGCCATTTTCACGATATTGATTCTTCCAATCCAGGAACAAGGGATGTTTCTCCACTTTCTAGTGTCTTCTGCAATTTCTCGCTTGAGTGTTTTAAAATTCTCATTGTAGAGATTCTTTACTTCCTTGGTTAGGTTTATTCCAAGGTATTTTATTTTTTTTGATGCAATTGTGAATGGGAGTGATTCTCTGATTTCATCCTCTGTGTGTTTGTTGTTAGCATATATGAAGGCTACTGATTTCTGTGTATTTATTTTGTATCCTGCTACATTGCTGTAGGTTTTGATCAGCTCTAACAGCTTGCTAGTAGAGTCTTTAGGGTCCTTTATGTATAGAATCATGTCATCTGCAAATAATGATAACTTGATTTCTTCCTTTCCAATTTGTATCCCTTTTATGTGTGTCTCTTGCCTTATTGCTATGGCTAAGACTTCCAAAACTATATTAAATAGAAGTGGGGACAGTGGACACCCTTTTCTTGTTCCTGATTTTAGTGGAAAAGCTTCCAGTTTTTCCCCATTTAGTAATATGTTGGCTGTAGGCTTGTCATAAATAGCCTTTATTATATTGAGATATGTTCCTTCTATTCCCAGTCTCTGTAGGACTTTTATCATGAAGGGATGTTGGATTTTGTCAAATGCTTTCTCTGCATCTAATGAGATGATCATGTGATTTTTGTCCTTCAACCCGTTTATGTAATGTATTACATTTATAGATTTGCGTATGTTGAACCATCCCTGCATCTCTGGGATAAAGCCTACTTGGTCAGGGTGAATGATCTTTTTGATATACTCTTGTATTCTGTTTGCCAATATTTTCTTGAGAATTTTTGCATCTATGTTCATGAGGGAGATTGGTCTGTAATTTTCTGTTTTTGTTCTATGTTTGCCTGGTTTTGGTATCAGGGTGATGCTGGCCTGATAGAAGGAGTTTGGTAGAATTCCTTCTTTTTCTATTTCCTGGAAAAGCTGAAGAAGCAATGGTGTTAGCTCTTCCTTAAAAGTCTGGTAAAATTCAGCAGTGAATCCATCCGGGCCTGGGCTTTTTTTAGTTGGGAGATTATTGATAACTGTTCGGATCTCCATGTTTGTTATAGGTCTATTTAAGTGATTAATCTCATTTTGATTTAATTTAGGTAGGTCATATAGATCAAGGAAATCATCCATTTCTTTCAGATTTTCATACTTTGTGGAGTATATGCTTTTATAGGATGTCCCTATGATTTTTTGAATTTCTCTGGAATCTGTTGTGATGTTACCTTGTTCATCTCTGATTTTATTAATTTGTGTCTCTTCTCTCTTTCTTTTGGTCAGATTTGCTAAGGGTTTATCAATCTTGTTTATCCTTTCAAAGAACCAACTCTTTGTTTCATTAATTCTTTGGATTGTTCTTTTTGTTTCTATTTCATTAATTTCTGCCCTAATCTTTATTATTTCTTCCCGTCTACTGATTTTTGGTTTGCCTTGTTCTTCTTTTTCCAAGGCTTTAAGGCGAAGCATTAGGTGGTTTACTTGCGACCTTTCTAATTTCTTAATATAGGCACTTAAGGCTATAAATTTACCTCTTAGAACTGCCTTCATTGTGTCCCAGAGATTTTGGTATGTTGTGTTCTCATTATCATTTGACTCTATAAATTTTTTGATTTCCTTTTTGATTTCTTCATTGACCCACTCATCATTTAGTAGTGTACTGTTTAGTTTCCATGATTTTGTGTATGCTCTATAGCCTTTCTTGCTACTGATTTGTAGTTTAATTCCATTGTGGTCAGATAGAATGCAAGGAATTATTTCAATTTTCCTGAATTTGTTAAGATTTGCTTTGTGTCCTAATATATGGTCTATTTTAGAGAATGTTCCATGTGCTGCTGAAAAGAATGTATATTCTGCAGCCTTTGGATGAAATGTCCTGTATATATCTGTTAGGTCCATTCCTTCTATGACCTCATTTAGTCCAGATGCCTCTCTGTTTATTCTTTCCCTGGATGACCTGTCAATTGATGAGAGTGGGGTGTTAAAGTCACCCACCACCACTGTGTTTGGTGTTATCTGTGACCTTAGTTCTAATAGTGTTTGTTTGAAGAATTTGGGAGCCCCCATGTTAGGTGCATATATGTTTAGGATTGTAATGTCCTCCTGTTGGAGTGTGTCCTTAATCAATATAAAGTGACCTTCCTTATCTTTCTTGACTAACGTCGGACTAAAGTCTACCCTGTCTGATATTATGATAGCAACCCCTGATTGTTTTCTAGGCCCATTTGCTTGAAACACCGTCTTGCAACCTTTCACCCTAAGATAATGTCTATCCTTTGTAGAAAGGTGAGTTTCTTGGAGACAACAAATTGTAGGATCCTGCTTTTTAACCCAGTCTGTAAATCTATGTCTTTTCACTGGGGCATTGAGATCGTTGATATTAAGAGATATTATTGAAAGGTGTGTATTTATGTTTGCCATTTTTTTTTGTGTGTGTGTGTTTCTGGTTCTACCTGTGCTCTCTTCTGTTAACTGGTATTTGAGTATAGCTTGTTTTTTCTAGGTTCCTTATATGTGTGCTTTTCCTTTTGTTCAGCATGGAGGATTCTATCAAGCATTTTCTGTAGAGCTGGTTTTGTCTTCAAATACTCCTTTAACCTGCTTTTGTTATGGAATGTCTTTATTTCTCCATCTATTTGAATGGATAACTTTGCAGGATAAAGTAACCTTGGTTGACAGTTGTTATCTTTCAGATCTTGGAATATATCACTCCAAGCCCTTCTGGCTTTAAAAGTTTGTGTTGAATAATCTGCTGTAATCCTGATGGGCTTGCTTTTGTAGATATCTTGATTTTTCTCTCTAACTGCTTTCAATATTTTTTCTTTGGTGTGTGTGTTTGGAAGTTTGATTATAATATGGCGAGGAGAGGTTCTTTCTGGGTTTTGTCTGGCTGGGGTCCTAAAGGCTTCCTGTATCTGTATTGACACCTCTTTCCCAATTTGGGGGAAATTTTCCTCTATGATTTTGTTGAAGATGCCTACTATGCCTCTGGAGTGGAGTTCTTCTCCTTCTACTATGCCCTGAATTCTTATATTGGATCTTTTCATAGTGTCCCGAATATCTTGAAATTCCCACTCATACTTTTCTATAAGTTTGTCTTTCTCTTTGTTGGACTGCATTAGGTCTGCCACCTGGTCTTGTAGCTTAGATATTCTGTCCTCTTCCTCATCCATCCTACTGGTGAGATTTTCTACAGAATTTTTTATTTCATTAACTGTGTTCTTCATTGCTAGTAATTCTGACTGGTTTTTCTTTATTATTTCTATTTCCCTATTTATGTCTTGTATTGCCTTCTTTATTTCATTAAATTGGTGTCCTGCCTCTTCTTTGATTCCTTTGATTTCCTCTTTGATTTCTTCTTTGATTGTTTTCATGTGTTCTTTGACCTCTTTGAACATATTTATAATTATTCTTTTGAACTCTTTCTCAGGCATTTCCTCTAACTCTTTCTCACTGGAGGACATTTCTGATGCATTAATACTTTTAGGTGGATTTATATTGTCTTGCTTTTTAGTGTTTCTTGTGTTATAATGTATATATTTTTGCATCTTGGATTAAGTTAATGCTTGGATTTTCTAGCTAGCTGTGTATTCTTAGCTGTATCAATTGATTTGATGTAATATATTTTCAGGGTAGGACCTTAAGGTATTAGGTGTGGCTCTTAAGACTCTCAGAGTATCTACAAAGATGTTCTTAGGGGTTGAGTTTCCCTGCTATAGGAGTATTCAAGCAGGCTGAGTGGAATAAAATACAGGTAGATTCTAAAATTTAACTAAACACTGTACACATTCAATCAAAAACAGCCCCGAGTATGTATGCAAGAGTAGTTATTATAATGACCAAATCCTCTATCAACAAAGAGGTTTAGATTTCTGGTCTGTTGAGGGATCCAAGTCAGCTTGTGACCAAGTGAGACCCTTCCCTGGTGCAATCCCAGTTACCTTGGGTGATTTTGGTCTCAGTCAAGTTGCTGCCTGGGTCGTCGGGCTGCTGTTCTGATTTCTGGAGCTGGGCACTTGCTTTTCCTATGGGGCAAACTGAGCTGCTGCTGCTGCCTCTGCTGCTGCTGTAGCTGCCACTGCTGAAGCCACCACTGCTGCTGACGCTGCTGCTGCTGTGTCCACTGCCGCTGCTCCCCCTGAAGCTGCTGCTGCAGGATCTGCCGCTGCTGCCGCTCCAGGGTCTGCTGCTGCTGGGGCCGCTGGTACCGGTGCTGGAGCCGCTGATGTTGCTCCCGAACTCTGCTCCTGCTTGGGTCCCGTTGTCAGCCCAAGTTGGCGTGGCCGGGTCCCGGGCCGCTGCTCTGTTCGCTGGAGCTGGGCTCAGGCGGTGTGGGAGGGGAGGGAGCCGCGGCTGCTCCGGTTCTCTCGCTGTTCCACGTGTTCTTCTACCTCGCGGTCTGCTCCTCCGCTGCTGGCTGCCGCTCTCCCCTCACGTTTCCGAGTTGCGGAGAGTGCAGTGTGAGGGGAAAATCCCGCACCTGGCTTTTCCTGCGGCTCGAGCCGAGTCTGGTGGTTTTCTGCTGCCCCACGGGCACGGCGGTTGGCCGAGCTGCTGGAGCCGCTTTTCCCGCCTGTGCAGGCTATGGACACTCTATAACTCTTCTACTTCTCCGCTGCCGCTTCAATTTCCTATACACCTCAGTTTTTAGTAAAAGTGTGTATTTTGCTGAGTTTTTTTGGTCTTTTTCCCCCCTAGGCTGCTTTGGCGTGGTACCTACACCGCCATCTTAACCGGAAGTCCTATATTAAACATTTCTGGAGGTATAAATGGGTGGTAAATGGGACTGAAAATGAGCCAGGGTGGAAGGTTTGGAGAGACCAAATTAAAATTTGCAGGAATGGGCAACTGTCTTGTATAGAAAACAGTGCTATACATTTCTTTATTTTTCTTGTAGCACACGGTAATATTCTTTCAATTAAAATTTAAGCACTCAAGTTTGAGAAATTATTTGTCTAAAAATCAGTATTTTAATAGGCCAGTAAATATTTTCTTGATGTATTATATACAGGGAAATAGAAAGTAACCAGTCTCTACCTTCTGAATTAGAGATGATTATGGGCAGTCAGACTTGTGGAGAGTTCCAACTCATTTTTATCAATTATATCCATCTGGATGAGGTGTCATATTATGCTCAATTTTGCTATAAAATGTTTATATTAACATTGTTCTTATCACTGCTATTGCTATTTAAGAAAGCATATATGCCCTAGAGTGTGCAACATATTCAAATTAAAAATGCACAAAATTTTGACATCTAGGATGCAAATAGGTGATATTTTAAAGAACTTAAGCTTTTCTTATGTTAGTATGTAGACTACCCATTTTATAATAAAAAAAAAAAAACTTAACATCTCACAATCCTTATTGGATTTAGGCACTGTCTTATGAACCTCAGGCCATCAGGTTTTATCTTCATTTACTTAAGGTAGTCGCTGCTCCCTGGTGAATGATGGGAGATACAACAATTATGAGGGAACTATTGAAGATAATTCTTCACAGATGTCAAATTGCAGGTTCAATGTGGAAAAAGAATTTCTTTCTTCTGGCCACCCAGTTTTCACTCACTTGAAATAGGTGAGTGGCACTTTGTCTTGTGCTGTAGGTATGTCACTTCCCCAGCCTGAAACTCATCTGGTTTAAATGACTTCCATTTGCTGCTTTAAAGGATGACAATATGTTATGTTCCAAGTGCTTTGAAGGTACCAAAGATGCAGTAAGTGATTCAGCCCTGAAGTTTTACTGAAAAAGGAAGTTCCTTGGGTATGGCACAGATATTAGGACTTCCTCCTTGCTATAAATAGCACATGCTACTGCTAATAAAAAATGAAATTATAACTGATTTTATTCAGAATAAGCTCAGATAAGTAAAATGACCTTGATTTGGTAATTATAAAAGCTGGAAGACAGATACAGTGTATCTATTTTTTGTTTAATTTTCCACTAAAATATATGAAAAATGAAAACAGGTTTTGTTATTATAACCTTTCATTAAACTATATGTTGTCATCTGGAGGAAATACAGAAATTCCACACATAATTTTTCTCTTGGTTATTGAAAATAATAAAATCACGTTTTCTTGGTCATTCAGTCTGAACGAGTGGATTATGGTGTTGCATTCCTCTAGTTCTACATTTATTTTTCTAAGTGAGTTCATTGCAGTTCTCAGCAGGGAAATGGGGAAGGATTTGGAATGAGGGAATGAGGAAAGAAAAGGAAACTTGAATTGCCAAGTAAACAAGTAAGATTAGAAAGATTAAGGGGAAAAAAAGCTTGGAGGATTTAGGTTTTAGCCTCACCCAATAGCTGACTTATTATAAACCAAGAAAATTTGATCTGCATTTTAGCTGAACTTCTTCCACCTGGATAAACTGAGGGTGATTATTTGAACTGTTCCTGTAAGGTGTCAGGAGACTCTTAATAAATACAGGTCCAGAATGTAAAATTAAAGGTGCTCTATATCTCCCATGACAGCATTTACAATGGCAGGTATTTTCTTTTGTTCTATGTATAAATCATTGTACAATATTTGTACTCAGTGTTGAAAATGGCAAATTTCTTTTCTTTTGTTGAACAACAGACCATCAAATGTTCATGTGACATAAACCATTGTATGTTGGAAAGTTTTCATTAATGTTTCCAAACAATACAGTGGTCTATTTATTTTTTGTTTAATTTCTCAAAAGATAAGGACCTTTCTTGAAGTAACTTGCCAGTTTCTCACAAAACAATAAACAGGAAGTAGTTCTAAAATTTTCAAGTGTCTAACTGAGATCCTTACTGCTGCCATTTTTTACCATTAAATTGAATTATCAACATGTTGACACCAATCTTTTAAAACATTTATTTGAAAGAGAGAATGAAAGAGAGGTGGAAAGAGAGACAAAAGACAATCCAAGGTCTCTTGCCACTGCAAATGAACTCTAGATGCATGTGCCACTTGTGCTTCTGGTTTTACATGAGTACTTGGAACTGAACTCTGGGTTCATGTTTTGTAATCAGGTACCCTAAACCTTTCAGCCATCTTTCCAGACTTGTTTTCTTAGCATTTTCTCAATGACTTAAATATAATTTTGCTTGTAATAATTTTCGTGAGTGCATTTGCAAAGTTTTCCACATAAGAGGCTAAGAGTGAAAGATAAGAAAATAGAAATAGATGTAATTCAGGACTTAGATAATAGTTTGACCACTCTTCTAGTTGGCTACATAGTAAGTACCTAGTTTTGACTGCTCCACAAAGAATGGAATTTCAATGTTCATCAATATTAATATTTAAAGCTGTAAAATATTAAAGTGAGTGATGGCCACTGATATCATCCAGCATCTGTGACGATTCTGATCATTTTGTATTAGTGACTACAAGTACAGAGCAAAACAGCCTTTAAAAACATGAATATGATGTTAAGAAGAGTTAAAGAAAAATAGTGGTAGGTCAATCACAAATATCTCTTCATCATCACTTTGTATCCACACTTACACCATATGAATTATAGCTTTTTTCAGCAAATAAGTAGAATCTGCTTTTCCTACACTTGCTTTGTGTAATAATATATTCTCTCCCATGCTCTTAGGGACTACTATCCATATGATAGGAGCAGGCCAAGGCTCATCCGTTTAAAAATGAAACTAAATGGAGATATATTGAACTCCCACCTGTTCACTGTAGCAGAGCTACTAGGGAAACATAACTAAGAGTGCCAACAGAAAACAGAACAGCTGGCCAGTTAGGCCTAGACTAATGTATAGGCCATCAGAATTATGTACTAAGTAAGTTTGTATTGTTAGGTCACTAAATTTTGAAGTAGCTTGAAAAATTGCAACAGATAAGGCATATCATGACAAAAATTCTTCATATGAGGCACAGCTCCTTGTATAGCTAGTATCGTCCATGAAAATCAGGACATACATGCAATCACAGAAACCAAGGGACTATGACAAAGTCAGTGAGAATGGTCACAATTTCATGACTATGCATGACTATCCTAGGACTGAGAAAGTTAAGCACACTACTTCATGTAGAGTATGAGTGTAATTGACAAATGGCAAACTTTTCTTCAGAGCTTCTCCAAATAAAGAGGGTCTTATTTGCATGCTATTTTTTTTCCATATCTCCCTTCTTCTCCCCCTTTCCCTTATCCCCTTTCCCTTCCTTTCCCTCCCCTCCCCTCCCCTCCCCTCCCCTCCCCTCCCCTCCCCTCCCCTCCCCTCCCCTCCCCTCCCCTCCCCTCCCCTCCCCTCCCCTTCTCTCTTCTCTTCTCTTCTCTTCTCTTCTCTTCTCTTCTCTTCTCTTCTCTTCTCTTCTCTTCTCTTCTCTTCTCTTCTCTTCTCTTCTCTTCTCTTCTCTTCTCTTCTCTTCTCTTCTCTTCTCTTCTCTTCTCTTCTCTTCTCTTCTCTTCTCTTCTCTTCTCTTCTCTTCTCTTCTCTCTCTCTCTCTCTCTCTCTCTCTCTCTCTCTCTCTCTTTTTTTTTTTTTTTTGCTTTGGTCAAAATAGGGTCCCCATATAGGCCAGGCTAAACTCAAGTTTAGCAATCCGCCTACCTCAGTCTCCCAAGTGTTAGGATTAAAGGTTTGTGCCACCATGCCTAGCTTCTTGCCTACATCTTCATTGATGTAAATGAGTGTCTGAATGTTTAGGGTTTCATCCCTTTAAGAATTAATTGTCAGTAGTATTTTCCTAGTGTCATGATAACTAAGATAATCCCCACCTATTTTCAAAATTTCTTAAAAATTTCAATACCATTTTGAACATTTTTTTTTTAATTTATTTGAGAGCGACAGACACAGAGAGAAAGATAGAGGGACAGAGAGAGAATGGGCGCACCAGGGCTTCCATTATGAAGAGAATTGTTTGCTTCTTGTTTTTTGGTGGATTATTTTTTTTTTTTTTTTTGATACAAGGTTTATCCATGTGGCCCAGTAGTACATTGAACTTACTATGCAACCTTTGTTGACTTCAAATTTACAGTCTTACTGCCTCCACTTCTCATATTCTGGTGTTGGAGATGTGTGTTCCAATACCCATCTTCTTTTGCTAGTTTGAATTTTAAAGGTGAAAAACTATTTTTCTAGCTGTAACTCTGATAGATTTCCCTGTGGGGACTGTGTATTACACTGCTCATGCTGCACTTTCACTTTCATAGCATCTCACACACAGGAGACACTGAACAAGTACTTCAGTTGCTTACTGAATCAATGTGGAGGAAAAGGATTAATCTAGCTCCTCCTATATCAAAGCATGTAGTATAATACCTACAGAGTTTACTCAAGCCAAAGAGATCTCTGCAGCCAAGGGAAACTATTTAAATGAATGCTATTTTATCATCTAAACAAGACAAAAATTGGTTACTTACTATAAGTTCTTAACTGAATATATTTGATCTCAATTGATATAATAGTAAGATAGTACATGTGACCCCACTATATGATGAAAACAACAAAAGATAATACTGGATGATTGCTGAAATACTGTCCTAGCTAAGGTTAATTGATATACCTTTTCCTTTATAAAGTCAAATTAGCTAATTTTGTCCACTGATCCTGTCAGATTGTTTACATACTGATGTAACAATGAGAAACAGAAAATAATAATGAAGTTCATCAATATGATCATAGTATATTAAATTAAACCCAAGAAATTTAGAAAGTTAAGGGCTGTAAAAACAAACTTAAAAAAATTTTGTTGGGGTTGAATGCATCCCACCAGAAACCAATAATAAGAGTACAATATATGTGTTTTTTTTCTACCCTGCAGACAATTGGTAAAGTCCTCCACAGATTTTAGGAATGCTTTAGGCATAGCCTACATTAATTCCACCTAATACACCAAATGTGAGATATTCAAAATGATATGAATATGATATCAACATGATATGTTAAGCATTATAGTCATAGGTTTCTAATATTATTCTATGCTTACCAAAAGTGTTTAAGGTTTATAAATTTAATTTAGGTTTTACATTTTATTTTAGGATCTTTTAAAATTTTTATTAATATTTTTTTAAATGTTGCCCACATAGACCCAATTCTGCTGAGGTGTTATTGGTATTCATTGTGGGGCCAAAGAGGCTTCAGCTAATCTTTTCAGAGATAGGGGAAAAATAGAGTCTCTGGCTATCCCACCCACCCTAAGGCTCTTACAGTCTTTGTGCCCTTTCTTTCACAATATTCCCTGAGCCTTAGTGGCAAGATAAATATCTGAATTAGTGTCCCTTTCTCTGTAGCCTCTGGATATCTGTTCTTATGAGGTTTGAGTGACCATAGTGTCTGTGCCATTTCTCTGGAAAACAAATGTTTTCTGGCTAGCCTTGTCAGAACTATTCCTGTCACTGCTTCATCTGTAATGACTTCTGGGACCCGGCAAATAAGGTGGAGGTGACCCATCTCCTGGTAGACAGTCAGCTCTCGATGCATTGACGTATCCATGTTCTACCCCCATATTCTCCTCCTTATGCAAAATAGAACATATTCTCCAACCAAAAGTGAGAACAATTTGAATACATGTTGATAACCCTAGTTATTATGGAGGCATATAGATGTGTGTATCCATTTTTCTTAATTAAAGAGTAGTGGAGGTCCTCTCTGCAGCCTATTGGTTTCCTGCTCTAAGGAATATGACTTGGTTTCCAGAGACAGATTGGTGTTCACTACCACTGAGCAGGTCAGAGTCTTAATGTATAGATTTGGACTTGCCAGGAATACCAGTATCTGCTACCTTGCACAGATAAACAGTGTAATTTTTTTTTTCTAATTTACTGTTTACATGAATATGCAGGAGATACAAATATCAGAGTTCATTAAAATAATGAGAATATAAGAAAGTGATACCTTGCAAGCTATCTAAATATATAATCAGATTTTTTCAACTTTTTAAAAACTATTCTTCAACAGATAGCATGATATACACTTTAGGATATTTGGAAGTGTCCCTGGTCTCTACCACCTAGAAGCTCCCCTCAAGTTGTGCTGCTCAAAAAATCTTTTAGACTTGTTTGTTAGCAATTAAATTCATTCCAGTTGAGAACTTTTAATCAACTTCACACAGTTAAAATGAGAAATAAGTAAATCTTTTTTCTTTTGGTACACAATTCTGACAAATGAATTTACAAGGCTTGTTGTGCTTAGTTTTCCTCTGGTTGAATACTTCAGATTCACCTGTTTGTATTTTAAACAGAGGGAGTTTAAATCATGGCAATGAGTACTATTGTGTAATATATTCCTTCAACAAATCATTCACCAGATGATTATTGTAAGCAGCAAACACTGCTTACATTGCACTGTGCCAAGCTTTTTAGATGACAGAAAATTACTTCCAGTCATTCAAACAGTTAACAGCTTTGAAGGGAGCAGTAATGGTTTCCTAACTCCTATATAAGAATTAGTTTGGATGGTGGTTATGTGGGTGAATGGGAATAAGAGATTTACTGCAAAGTGACTATGATTACAAGCAATTTTTGTTTATTGTTATTAAAATAGATTAAGTATTCATTTGTAGAAGGTTATGAGGGAAGCTGATAGTATCTATTAGGACAGGGACGGTTTAACTCCTCCCAATCATGACCACATTTCTGTGACCCTCTTAGAATCAGAGATAACACATATCAAATTCTAATGCATAATTCTAATGAAAATTGCTTGACATTGAAAATATAGGACTGGCTGCAGTGTAGAATATCCCTTCAGAGTTTTTTTTTTTTGTGTTTGTTTGTTTGTTTTTTTTTAAGGCAGAATGATTGGAGGGAAGCATGTAGCATGTGGTAGAAATTCTGAGTAAGTCACAGGACCTGATTGAAAATGTTGGAGATTCTCTATAGCATTGCTTAAAGGAAACTAGACTAATATTACTAATGGAATTTGTTTAACATGGAACTATTATGGGGTTTACAGATATGAACATGGCAACATGATTTCTGGTTTCACAAAACCCTTTTTTTTGGTACTCATGACTATCATTCATTCATTCAAAATAATATGGCATACTCAAGGTAATGGTTAGCTTCTACTCACTTTTATATTCTGAGTCAGATGCTGCTATTCATAGTTTGATCAAAGATTTATGCCAAATAATCTGTGAGACTGCTATCTTCCCAATACTGGGGATAAACAGCACAGAAAGTGCTAGAAGTGAAGGAATGCTTGATTTACATACAAGGAGGATAAAACCAAATCTTCCTAGAAAAGTCAAGTTAGTTTCTATAAAAAATTAGATTTTATGGCTGGAGAGATGGCTTCGCAGTTAAGCGATTGCCTGTGAAGCCTAAGGATTCCGGTTCAAGGCTTGATTTCCCAGGACCCACGTAAGCCACAAGCACAAGATGGGTCATGAATCTGGAGTTTGTTTGCAGTGGCTGGAGGCCTTGGCACACCCATTCTCTCCCTCTCTCTCTCTGCCTCTTTCTCTGTCACTCTCAAATAAATAACTAAATAAAAATAACAAACAATTAGATTTTAGTTGAGGTATAATATGAAATGAAAGACACTAGGTATGATGGATGTGTACACACCACAATGTAGATGGCTGAGTGTGCCACATGTCTAGAGAAGTGTAAGTAGTTTTCTATAATTAAAATTACATACAGGGCCTGATGGGATATAAAAGTAGAGCATATGAAAGCACCAGGTCATGACAGGCATGCAATGGCAACACTTTACCTTGTAGAGAATCGACAGCTGTTGAAACAAAATGGTTTTATGATATTTCATGGCTAAAACTACAAGAATAGGCAGAGCCTATAACCTAAAGTATCACTAGGGAAATAACCTCCCAGTAGCTGAGTACTTTATATCAGTGGAACACATATGCTTGGACTCATTTGTTTTGGCAAGTAAGAGTAGCTTAACTAACAGAATCTCTAATTTGAAGATGACCATGTCCTAAGAGACTTTTTGTTTCACATATATATAGCATAATATTTGTATATTTTATAGCTAGAGTACATACACACATGATATAAAAATACATTTATATTATAGGTAACAAAAGTTTGTTTTAGAAAATCCAATATTGTCTTCCAGTGGCAATCATTCATAAAATATGCCCAATAATAACAATAATTCAAGCGTACTTTTATATAGCACAACCAGAAATCCATGTCCCTGGAACAGTAGAACGATGCTCCAAATCTCTGTTTAGATCAAGTCATTTGCTTATTTGAATTTATGGCTGGATTTATATTGCTGTCTACAAGTAGATATCAATAGTTAAAGAGATTTTATAGCCTTTTGACATTCAATATATTATACAAGTTTAAAGGGCTCTAGAAAATGGATGAACTATCTAAGCTGAATAACTTTCCACTTGTAAAAATGTTTCTTAAGGTACAAAATCTTCAGATTTAATACTTAGTCTTGCTTGTTTAAGCACATGGTAAAATTTAGACACATATTTCATTTGACAGAACCATATTGATGTTATAATGCAGTCTACACAGGGCTAGAGCCAAAATGGATTTTAAAAATGACAGACACATCTTATTAGGGGAGATAATTTAAAGAATCCTTAGTTATAATGTTTTGCTTAAGTAAAATATTTTCTTCTGCCTTGACAGCCCTTCTCCTGATCTAGTGTGAATGTAATTTTTACTAGAACTGGACATATTCTTTTTTTAAATTTTTTTTAATTAATTAATTTATTTATTTATTTGAGAGCGACAGACACAGAGAGAAAGACAGATAGAGGGAGAGAGAGGGAATGGGCGCGCCAGGGCTTCCAGCCTCTGCAAACGAACTCCAGATGCGTGCGTCCCCTTGTGCATCTGGCTAACGTGGGACCTGGGGAACCGAGCCTCGAACTGGGGTCCTTAGGCTTCACAGGCAAGCTCTTAACCGCTAAGCCATCTCTCCAGCCCAAACTGGACATATTCTTATGCCCGAAATTGTGCTTCCAAGCCAGCCCAAGTGCCTGACATAGTGCAGACACTCTCTTATGTTACATTGTGTATACAATAGTAGATTGCTTTATTATGCATTAAGGTCTTAGAAGAAAAAAAATCAGTTTATCAGCTAGTAGTTTAGATAAACATCTAAAATCTGGTAGCCAACAAAGCCTCCAAGTCAGTCATTCACCCTCTGATGGAGGCATTGAAAACACAGACAACGTACTACTTTGATTAATGCAAATAATAGAAAATTTCCTAGTAATGGTTTCTCCTGGGCTCCTTTGAATACTAATTCACAAAATATGACCTTTTTATGTTGGAGAGGTTATAAAAATTTGTTTGTTGGAGGTAGGGAAGGAAATGTAATTAAAGGCTAAATTCAGAATCACATTTCCATTTTAACTAAAAGAATATGTATGATTTGGGCACTAGTCACCTAGGCACTTCCTATTTTGAGATAGCACACAGTGTCAGCAAATCAAATTATCCAATATAAAGAACGTCTGGTAAAACTTAGTATTCCAGGTAACCTTCAGTAGATGCCTGAGGGTCATTAAATGGGATGTAATCTCAGGTTTTGCTAGTAACAGTTATCTGAGTTCTTCTTTGTAGCATTTCTGGCACAGAAGCAAAATGGACAGAGGCAGAGTGAAGACATTAGACTTACGGATATATGCACATGCTGTAATGTTCCCTTAGCACTTGAGTGCTAGTCACAGAATAGTTGAAAATAAAGCAATACTGTGACTTTATTTTGTATGTTTTTGATTTTTATATTTTATCTTTGTTTTGCTTTGGCATGTGGCCCTTATAAAATAAAGCTTTAGATCATAGATTCATTAATAATGGCCTATTGCACATATTTATATCAGGAAATTAAAGAGACTTTGAATGTAGACTAAATTCAGGTATGGATATAATTAAGAAATGCCCATTGAAATTATTTGTATCATCATCATTAACAATCTGAAGGAAAGCTAAGCTTTAATCAAAAGAGTATATGCAATGGGAGAAAATCTTCACTAGCTATACCAATGACCAAAGCCTAATCTAGAATCTATAAAGAACTCAAAAAAAAAAAAAAAACCCTAAATGATAAAAAAAAAAAAAACACACTCCAAAAATGGGGCAGAGAACTGAATAGGTTGTTCTCAGAGGAAGAAATACAAATAGCTAACAAAAACTTAAGAAAAATTTCACCACATCTAATAATTAGGAAAATGCAAATTAAAACAACAATGAGGTTCCACTTACCCCAGTAAGGATGGCAATCATTTAAAAAATCTAGCCAGGTGTGGTGGTGCATGCCTTTAATCCAAGCACTTGAAAGGCAGAGGTGGAAGACTGCCTTGAGTTCAAAGCCACCCTAAGAGTATATAGTGAATTCCAGGTCAGCCTGGGCCAGAGTGAGACCCTTACCTCGAAAAACTATAATATAACAGCAATAATAATAAATAATAGTTATCTAACCATGACAAATGTTAGTAAGGATGTGGGTAAAGATGAGCCCTCATTCATTGTTGGTTTGAAGGTGAACTTGTATAACCACTATGGAAATCAATGTGGTCATTCCTGAAAAGGACGAATATAGAGCTACCAATAGACCCAGTTATTCCCTTACTGGGTATTTATCCTAAATACTCCATGCATCACTACAGAGATATTTGCTCAAACATGTTGATAGCACTCAATTCATTATAGCTAATAACTGGAATCAACCCAGATGCACATCATTGGATCAATGGATAACAAAAGTGTGGTACACAACAATGGAATTCTACTCAAATGTAAAGAAAAAAAACAATATGATGACATTTGTAAAGAAATGGACAGACTTGGAACAGATCATACTCAGTGAACTCACACAGTCACAGAAAGAAAAATGCCATATGATATCACTTATCTGTGGTTCCTAACCTGGACCTGCTGAAGTTGCTGACATATGTGATAGGCAGCTCAAGACCCAGACAATAATGATGGAAGGGCTAGGAGAAGGGGAAAGCACACACAAAACTAAATCCAGAATGAGCTGGCACCATAGAAACTTTTATCCTTGGTGATGGGCTAAAAGATAGAACCCTCAAAAGGAGTAAGGGGAAAGCACCTAAAAAGCAAGGTCCTGGAGATGGTGGAGGAATGAAGCCTAAGCTTAAAAAGATTTTGTTTTTTTCTTTCTGTCTCTGGCCTGTAAATCCCAGTACCAGAGATTGGTTACTACCCACATTGATCTGTTGATGGGAAAGATCTATGAGGACCCCAAATCAAGATAGCTTTCTGTCAAAGCACTTGGTTACCCATCTGAGAAAAAAGCTATGACACTAAGACACCATATGCTGCTGATACAGAACACAAAGAGATCTAGCTGAAATTCAGAAGAAAACCAGTCCCCACACAGTTAGCCTGTCTAGTGCTGAAAAGTGCTGCACAAGCCACTGGGGGAAAGTGGCCAACAATGGTCTGAGCAACCACAGGTCTAAGCTACCCAGAAGCAAACACTCTGACAGGATGTACATACCAGTGCAATAGTGGCACACAGCCTCAGTGAGTAACCAATAACTTTCTGATTGGCTAAGAGATTGGCTCAGTGTAATGGAATCCATATATGGAATTGGGAACCAGATCAGAATCCTATGGAGACAAAGATTATTTTCTCCAGTGTCAAGTTCTCACTCGTCTTTGGCTAAAAGAGGGGTTACATACAGCAAATTCTCCATAAATTAATAATTCTTATCCTATTTAAATTATGCTGACTTCCCTATCTGTTGGAGAATCTGTTCTTCTTTTTCAGAAGATAGTGAGAATGGAGGAGATAAACTACCCCTCACACTCCAGATAAGCCACAGAGGAATGGGGAGACAAGCAAGAGTGCTGCTTCCATGGTGATCCTGACAATCAGCACCAGGGTGTAGGAGACAGACCCTGAGGTTACTCAACACCTACCAAAGCAGATAGATTTAAACCTCACTCACCACGGCTCACGACAGTTTGAGAAAGAGGAGGCAGAAAGATTATAAGAGCCACATGTTGAGACACCATGCCCAAAGGCATCCTCCCCACAATAATGGACTACTAATCCCGTGACATATAAACCACAATCCATGGGGAGTATTTGCAACCCCACCAAGAAGCAACCCCAGCAGAATGGGAACAGGGATTAGGGAAAAGAGGGTACCAACACATGCATACATACAAAATATGTTGTTACTACTAATAATAATAAAATATATAATAATAAAATAAATAATAATAAAATAATAAATAATAATAATAAATAAAAGAATGTTTTAAAGATGCTATATTTTTGGAAGTCTGGCTCAAAACCATACCTGTCAAGTGGATAGCACAAACCCATGGCATGTATACACATGTTTCTAAAGTCAGGTCAGGTGTAATGACACTTTTGGTTTTCTGTTCAAGGCAAAGTTATTATTCATAAATGATGAATAATGACAGAATGGAATATCCATTTTGTGTTGTATATATATTGCTTGTTTCTGAGGTTTGCTTTATTTGAAATTTTAAGTGAAAGACACATGCTTCTATTTAAGCAAGAGTCCAGTTAATGTGTTTTTATGTATGAAAGTTAAATCATTTCATTGGCTATGCAATCACTTTGATGTTTCAGCAAGAAGCATACTTAAAAACAAGAGGTAGGGGTTGTGGTGGCACACACCTTTAATCTCAGCACTCAGGAGGATCGCTGTGAGTTTGAGACCAGCCTGAAATTTCATATTGAATTTTAGGCCAGCCTGGGCTAGAGCAAGACCATACCTTGGGAAATAAAAGGGCTGGGGGGAGACAGCTGGTAAGAGCTGGGGAATCTTTAGAGACCATTAGTTCAGAATTTAAAATAGCCTTATTACTGTCCATGCTGAGGAAAACAAAACAAGCCTTTCTTTTCTTTGCTTTTGCATATGATCCTTATAAAATAAAGTTAATTTTGCCCTATCTATATGTTAGCAGGAGTTTATCAAGGTTTAATTCCTTACTGTTACTACTATGAGGATAGATTTTATTCTTTCATATACCTATGCTTCTCGATCTGCAATAACTGGTTTCAGTTTTCTTTTTAAAAACTGGCAACATGGGCTGGAGAGATGGCTTAGCGGTTAAGCGCTTGCCTGTGAAGCCTAAGGACCCTGGTTCAAGGTCCCATTCCCCAGGACCCACATAAGCCAGATGCACAAGGCGACACTTGCATCTGGAGTTCGTTTGTGGTGACTGGAGGCCCTGGTGTGCCCATTCTCTCTCTCTCTCTCTGCCTCTTTCTCTTTCTGTCTGTTGCTCTCAAATGAATAAATAAAAATAAACAAAAAATATTAAAAAAAAACTGGCAACAATAATGGAAAAAAAAATTGTGAATCAACTTGAAATTAACCTACCTATAATAGCCAAACATACTAGTTTACTCACCCTGATATTGTACATCTTGTCACTCAAAATCATTTGTCAGTCTGAGAAGTGGTTTGTTTACTTAATCTGATGCTATTTTAATGGGCAAAACCCAGATGTTCTGGGTATGTGCAAAAGAGAGAATTAATGAGTCTGTCTGTCCACTTGTAGCCTATTCCTGCCTCTTTGTAGATGCCAAGTGTAGGGTGATGTGTGGTGTTCCCAACACACTTCAATGTAATAAAGGGTTTCAATTAATATTTGTATTATTATTTTTTCTTTCTCTTAGTCTTCCAACACACTAATGCAAGCATATTTTGGTTTCACTTACCCCCCACCTCAGTTTTTTTCTATTGATTCTTTTCTACATATTAAACCTTAAAGCTGTCACCTTGGTTGATGCAACTTAGATTTTGCTGTTTTGTTGCTTTGACTATCAGCTCAGTGTAAACTGTGAAAAATAAAATTCTATATTTATTTTCATTGCACAAGTTGTATCCTTCTCAGAAATTCCTTCTGTATCTTTGCTTAGGGTTAAAAAAATGACTTAAACATGTGATTGAATGGGAATATAGCAGTAAATGATATTGGCTGAAGGTTGGGCTGAATGTGTTCCACCTGAGCCAGGAAGAACATTCTACCTGAGATGAGGCTGGAGGACTCTAGGGCCATCTCAAAGCATTTTTCAATAGAATTATTCTATTTTTTAATTTTAAACATTGAACATAATCATAATACAAATATATCCTATCTCATTTTTTCTTCATATATGGAATGTTGAGACTCTCCAGCTCAGGATAGTAGATTCTCTGATTTTGTCGAAATATTAAAATAAATTTTAAAAAGTTCATTTTTAGCTGCTAGAGTGAGTTTGTATGTAAATTCTATTTATATACTAACGGGGCAATTTGTGTAAATGAGAGCACATTGAGGTATAAATTTTCCCCAAGGTTTAGAAATTACAATGTGTAACATGTTTCTTATCCTGCTCATAATTTTATAGTGCAATTCATTAATTTCACTTTAATGACTATATTTGAATGAACATATTATCTTTTATATATACCAACCTTGTATTTTAGAAAATCATGAATAAATGTCCATATATTTAACTACTTCAAGGACATTATCCTATCTGAGGTCCAACCCTTTATCTAACGTATCTGTAACTATTCAGAAAAATCATTATATGAGAGCTTGTTTTCTGACATAGAATATATTTTTAAATGAGACTTGAAGCTAACCTGGGTTAGAGATGAAATCTAAGAATTCCAGAACCTTCCTCAATTTTATTTTTTTTAATGATCACTTATGGGAAATTTTAATTTTTTTTTAAATATTTTTTTATTTTTTTATTAGTTTTGTATTCAGCAAATACAGGAGGTTGGTACCATTATTAGCCTCATCCGTGACCTACCCCTTCCCCATTGGCCCCTCCTTGTTGAGATATATGGGTATCAAACTGCCTGTATTTGCTGAATACAGAACTAATTTAAAAAATAAATAAAACAAAAAATAGTAAAAACAAAAGCCAATAGAATATTTAATTAGATAGTCTTATTTCTCTTCAGACCATATAAATTTTTCATCTTTTACTATCGATTTCTATGGAGAATATTTAAGTAGAAATAGCTAATATGATTTTAGCAGGAAAAAATAAAAGCTTATATTGAAAAAATAAAAAAATAAAAATAAAACTCTGACCCACAATCTACAGCCTAGCTCAGGGTGCTAAGCTATTTACTTACAATAAAAATTCCATGTTCAGACTTTCATAAAGTATATGGCTTTATATATAATGACAATCTGGGATATTAAACAACTCCTTCTCAACATCATCCAAATGGATAAGCCTCTTAGGTTTTCTAATGTTTATCATAGTTTTCAGATTTGGAACAACCTGAGGAAAGTCAAGTGTGAATAGCTAATTGGGTCTGTAAGACAACCCACTTTTGTTAACCTTATTAGCAACAATTTTGCCATGTCACCAGCCTGTAGATGGGGGCACATTTAGAGTATTATTTTCTTAATTTTTTTTTATTAGTTTTGTATTCAGCAAATACAGGAGGTTGGTACCATTATTAGGCTCATCCGTGACCTACCCCCTCCCCATTGCCCCCTCCTTGTTGAGGTATATGGGTCGTGCATTGTGGAGTTAGCCCACAGTTATTGGTACAATAAATGTCTCTGCATATCATGACCAAACATGTGGCTCTGACATTCTTTCCCGCCCCCTCTTCCACAAAATTTCCCTGAGCCATATTGGGTTCATTTTTGGTCTGCTTCAGTGATGAAGTGTTGGGGGGCTCTGAGGTTCTGGCTCTCTGATTTGGTAGGAGTTGATGTTTCTCTTTGTTGGTCTCTTTCCCCCTTGTGCTGGCATATGGTTCATCAGGAAAATAGCACACTTGATTGTTTCACCCATTTTCCTTAGTTTCAGTCTGGGCCCTTTTGAGGTATGATGGGGCAGCTCTCTCCTTAGGATCTGCATCTGTCTGAAAAAGAGAAGCAGATTCTCCAATGGAGAGTAAGTTAGCACCAGGACAAATGAGATAACTCTTACTTTTTTTTTTTTTTTAATATATAGAGAGTTTAACAGGTATAGGCCCTCTAGTAGCCCATAATTGATGGTAGCTTGATATTGGAGAGTGGGCTTATGTGTAAATATGGTAGTGACTTGTTTCCCAGCTATAGCTATGGGTCCTGTAGGACTGACTGATGGCATCTGTTAGCCAAATCAAGAGTAGCTGGTTTCCCACCATGGCTGTGTGCCACTACTGCACTTGTGTGGGCATCACAACAGGCTTTTGTTGCTAAGTAGGTTAGACCATGAGTTGCTTGGATAGATATTGGTCACTTACCCCAGTCGCCCATGTAGCACCTTCTGGCACTAGATGTGCTGACTGTCTGGGGACTGACTCTTTCCTGGCTTCCAGCCATGCCATTCCATTTTACGTGTCAGCTGCATATGGTGTCTTCAGCAATAGGGTCTTACCACTAAACTTTGGTGGGTCATCAAGTACTCTGACAGAAATCTGTCATTCTTTTAGGAAACCTTGTAGATTTCTCTCATCAAAAGCTCATTGTGGATGATAGCCACATGCTGGTACTGGGAGTTACAGGTGAGTGCCCACTAAGAAAATGAGGAAAAGATAACTAATATACAAGATTTAGAGAGGAGAAAGAGAGAAGGAGAGAGAGAGAGAGAGAGAGAGATGGAGGGAGAGGGAGAAGGAGGGAGGGAAGATGTAGAAGATTTAGGTTAGACTTTATCCTACCCTCTCCAGTGTCTTATGGTTCAGGTGTTTCCTGTAAGGGCCTGGTGAAGTTTCTGCCTTTTAGGGAGTATAATTTTATGGTACCATTGCCGTTTGGGTCTAGATTTGTGTTTCCCACCCCTTCAATGCCATCCCCTACCTCCCCATCCATCCTAGTGTCTGGTCCATGAGATGCTTGCTGGATATGTAAGGTATCTTGGGTAGATTCAGGTTAGGTGCTGTAGGTGAGTGAGACTATGTGGCGAATTTTTTTCTGTGTTTGGGTAAGTTCACTGAGAATGATCTGTTCCAGGTTCAACCATTTTTCCTCAAATTTCTTTGTGTCATTTTTTTCTTACTGCTTTATAGAATTCCATTGTGCAGATATACCATATCTTAGTTATCCATTCTTCTAGTGATGGACATCTGGGTTGATTCCAGCTCTTAGCTATTATGAATTGAACCACTGCAAACATGGTTGAGCAAATCTCTCTGGCCTGTGGTTTGAAGGTTTTAGTGTAGATGCCCAGTAAGGGAATAACTGGGTCTGTTGGTATCTCTATAGTCAGCTTTTCAGGAGTCTCCATATTGCTTTCCAAAGTGGTTGTACCATCCTACATTACCACCAACAGTGGATGAGTGTTCCTACTTCTCCACATTCTCACCAGCATTTATTTTTATTTGATTTTTTGATGTTTGCTATCCTTATTGGGGTGAGGTGGAATCTCATAAAACCCCTACAGTGTTATTCACAGATAGAAAAAAATGATCTCAAATTTCTTATGGAAAGGCAGAAGGCCTCGCATATCCAAACATATCCTCAGCAAAAGAAATACCTCTGGTGGCATCACCATACCTGATCTAAAGATATATTACAAAGCCATAGTAATAAAAACAGCATGGCACTTGCACAAGAACTGGAATATTTACCAATGGAATAGACTTGAGGACCCGGACTTTGGGTCAAGCAACTATAGCTACTTGATATTCGACAAAGGCCTGAACAATATAGGCTGGAAACAAGACAGCATCTTCAACAAATGTTGCAGGACAAACTGGATAACCATGTGCAGAAAACTGAAACTTGATATACACATTTCACCATGCACTGCTCTCAAATCCAAATGGATCAAAGACCTCAATATAAGACCAGAAAATTGAATACTACTGGAAGAAAATTTAGGAAGTACTTTCCATGATATAGGAATGGAAAAAGACTTCCTGAACAAAACCCTGTAGCTCACGATCTTAAACAGTCACTCAACTAATGGAATCACATGAAGCTGAAGAGTTTCTTTACAGACAAGCATACAATAAGCAAAGCCAATAGATTACCCACAGAATGGGAGAAAATATTTGCGGGTTATCCAACTGATAAAGGCCTAATCTCTAGAATCTACAAAGAACTCAAAAATCTAAACAGTAAGAAGTCAAACACCCCACTCACAAAATGGGGCAAAGAGCTGAAAAGGCAGTTCTCAGAGGAAGAAACACAAATGGCAAACACACATTTAAGAAAATGTTCATCATCCCTAATTATCAGGAAATTTTAATCATTTTTTAACAAACACTTTTATCTAAAAGTTTAAGCATTATTTGTCCCTTTCATGAGGCTTACCATTTATAAATATTTTAAAGAAAAGTGTCAAGAGAGATCAGGTTTCAGTTTAAGAGGAATATTTTTCTATGCTTTTCTTTCCCCCTTTTATATGTGTGCTGCTTTGTTGTGATGCCTGTATGTTACACCCATCCTTGTATTTGCTCCATACAGCACAGCATGTGGCTGCCTGTGCTAGGGTGCCTGTGGTTGCCTGAGAAGAATGTCCTGTTTGTGGATTTATTGCTTTTCTTCCTGTTCACATTTGTGCTTGAATTTTAAATATATGTTTTCTTTATTTATTTGAGAGAAGCACATAGACAGGGTGAGGGTGAGTGTGAGTCTGAGCATGCAAGGTCCACCTGATACTGAAAACAAACTCCAGATGCATGTGCCACTTTGTGCTTGTGGCTTTACATGGGTACTGGGGAATGAGAAACAATGTAAATGTGTGAAAATTTAAAATAGCATTGCAAGAAATCATGTCATAGACTCTTACCATAAAATTTCCAATTGGTGAGAAGTCATAAAAGTCTGGAGACAAAGGAAACCCTTGTAGAGTCAGCAAGGCTTCAGTGTTGATGAAAATTCTACCTTGAATGTAGATAGATGAGTGATGGAGAAGGAGGCACTGTTCATTCAGATATTCAACAGAAACTCTTGAGAACTGATTACTTGCTGATAATAAGCAAAACAGAAAATCATGCCCTCTGGGAGAAACATCACTTATTTGAATGATTCTTGAAGAATAATTCTTTCCAAGTTTCACTGACCCCACATATAACATTAAGATAAAAACACTTACAGGTGTCATCCCAGGTCTCCTTGGTTTGGAATCAGACTTTTTCAAGTTTGGGGGCCAAATTATTGGACCTCTTTGCTTGAAAGTAATACTATATTGAAAAATATTCCAGAGGTACTTGGGCCCAGGAGAACATTCAGGCATGAAGTGATGAATGTCAACTCGATATATGCCATATATAGTCAGGGAATCTCTTATGAGACTATTATAATGCAATTCCAAGTGAAAGGACTAGATTGGGTTGCAGACAGTTTGCTTGAGTGAAAGATAACAAATACCTCTTGTTATTGAAGAAGAATAGGTATATATTATTGGCTAATGGAATGATGTTATAGTTACCTTCTCATTACTGGAATAAAACACCAAAATAAAAGTAGCTGATGGTAAGAAGGGATATATTTTGGCTTACTGTCTCGAGGGGGAGTTTCATGAAGACAGAGGAAAAGATGACATGAGTGGCAGCAGGTGGAAACTAAGAGTAAACCAAGTTCCAGCAAGGAGAGCTGGCCCTAAGCCCACCCTGAACAACATACCTACTCTAGAAAGCCTCTACGTCCAAAATTGCCATCAGCTTGGGACCAAATGTTCAAAACACATTCATTTATGGGAGACATTTGATTCAAACCACCACAAATGAGGAAGACAGGAAAAAGTAGCAGAAGAATGAATAATAAGATATAAGAACCAAGTTATTATAGAAATCTGATTTCCTTTGGTCAGAAAAAGAATTCCGTTGACAGAAATGTATGTGAATATATTAAGAATGGAAGCTGGTTTGAGAAAAAAAGGCAATACATGTAGTTCAAACAAATATGATGAGATGAACTTGAAGAGTTGCTGGAATGGTGTTCAGAGTTAAAAAAAAAAAAGCAAGAAAGCAAAGAAGGAAGGAAGGAAGGAAGGAAGGAAGGAAGGAAGGAAGGAAGGAAGGAAGGAAGGAAGGAAGGAAGGAGGAAACATACAAATGATAAGGTACTGATATGATTAGGCCAGGTACCCAGTCGTCTATATATCTTTTACTCCCTTCCGTTCATACAAGGACCACTTTTACAGAAAGTAAAATGAAATTCTTTTGTTATGTAAATTTTGTATTTAAGCCTTACTTCAAAGACTAGGTTGGCACTCATGGCCAACTTTGTTATGCTAAGCTTTACCTAACCTTTACATTGCACAGGGTAACTTAATATTTTTAGTGATCTCTCTGCTTCTCTAACTTCACCAAACACAAACAGTCACTACCTACCAGGCTCTAAATAACCCATTTATCAGACTTCCTTGGTGGGGGGATGGGGTTATTCTTACTAAAATACCAAGAATACTAACCCCATTCTTATAGGAAAGTAAGAAGAAACAATAACATAGAATTATGTCAAGTCACAATACCAAAGGCAGACCTGATATGAACATCCCAGATAGAAATGGGGCAGAAAAACATTCAAGGCTGGCTCTAAGATCATACCATTAAAGAAGAAAATGACTGCATATCCTTTATAATTCTGATCTCTTGACCTCTCCACAATTAAAGGTAGACTGATCTTTGTCTTTGGACTTTAATCTCAATCTCAGGATTGGAGAGGAAGAGAAAGTATAGATATTAATTTTGCTTAAGGAGATATGTAGAACATAAGTTTCAGAACATCCTAGGCAACAGAATGAGATTTGGGTCAGGCTGGGCTGGAATTAATCCCTACCAGAAAACAAAGCAACAACATCCAACAAAGGCAAAGAAACAAAGAAAATAAGTCCCAGGGATACAATGGTAATATGGCAATATATTAAATATTTGAAGAAAATTATTTAAAAGGAAGGAAAAAATGTTGGAGTTCTTAAATTAAATATAATATCTATGCAGAAGATTGTGAATACTACATTAGTAAACAAAGATACTAATGATTGGGGCAAATGCAAGACAACTTATTTATCATAAATCAAAGGAAAAAAATACTTATGATATAACCATTGGTCCTAAGGATTTGACAGTTCAGAAATGAGCAATGCTTTTGATTACCACCTTTTGTAGTGAAGGATTTTCTGAAATGTATCAATTATCAGTAAATATCTACTAATAAAATATGAAAAGTTTATACAATAATACAAAATAAAATTTTGCAATATAGTAAGTGTAACTACGTAATTGACTTCATATTAAGTCTAAAAATAGGACAAGGTAAAATATTTCTGAGTAGCTAATTAAAACTCCCCTCCCTACATCCTCTCTCAAAGATTTCACCATGTCTATAGACAAGAAAGCTAACAGTACATAAGTCATAATTCAGTTCTTTCTTATTTACCAATGAAACTTTTTTTTTGTTTTGAGTGTATTGTGCCAAAATATTCAGTAACATATGGTTATAAATGTATAATTAATGTATTTGATATAGGACATTGATTTTAGAAAGTTAAAAATGGGATGGTAGAAGGAATGAAGTTTAATTTATACACTATGTGTGAGAAATAAAATACTCAGACAACAGAAATGCCATGAATAAAAATAAAACTCTGACCATATACCTCAACAAGAAGGGGCCAAATGGGTTGGGGTTAGGTCACAGAAGAGCCTAATAATGGTACCAAACTGCCTGTATTTGCTAAATAGAAAACTAATTAAAAAAAAAAATAAATAAGACAAAAATAGTACAAAAATAAAAGCCAATAGAATATTTAATTAAATAGTCTTATTTCTCTTCAGACTATATAAATCTTTCACCTTTTACTTACTACTTCTGTGGAGAAGATTTAAGTAGAAATAGCTAATATGATTTTAGCAGGAAAAAATAAAAGCTTATATTAAAAAAAATAAAAATAAAAATAAAACTCTGACCCACAATCTACAGCCTAGCTCAGGGGGCTAAGCTATTTACTTACAATAAAAATTCCAAGTTCAGACTTTCAAAAGGAGATGGCTTTATATATAATGACAATCTGGGATATAAACAATTCCTTCTCAACATCACCCAAATGGATAAGCCTCTAGGTTTTCTAATGTTTATCATAGTTTTCAGATTTGGAACAACCTGAGAAAAGTCAAGTGTGAATAACTAATTGGGTCTATAAGACAACCCACTTTTGTTAACCTTACTAGTACAACAATTTTGCCATGTCACCAGCCTGTAGATAAGGGCACATTTAGAGTATTTTTTTTTTAAGTTTTTTATTAGTTTTGTATTCAGCAAATACAGGCAGTTTGGTACAATTATTAGGGTCATCTGTGACCTACCCCCTCCCTATTGCCCCCTCCTTGTTGAGGTATATGGGTAGTGCATTGTGGAGTTAGGCCACAGTTATTGGTACTATAAATGTCTCTGCATATCATGACCCAATATGTGGCTTTGACATTCTTTCCGACCACTCTTCTGCAAAATTTCCCTGAGCCATGTTGGGTTCATTTTTGGTCTGCTTCAGTGATGAGGTGTTGGGGGGCTCTGAGGTTCTGGCTCTCTGATTTTGTAGGAGTTGATTTTTCTCTGTGTTGCTCTCCTTCCCCCTTCTGCTGGTATCCGGTTCATCAAGAAAAAAAGCACCCTTGCTTGTTTTGCCAATATTTCTTAGTTTCAGCTGGGGCCCTTCTGAGGTATGATGGGGTGGCTCTCTCCTTAGTATCTAAATCTATCTGAAAAAGAGAAGCAGATTCTCCAACGGCGAGTAAGTTAGCACCAGGACAAATGAGATAACCCTTCCCTTTTTTTGTAGAGATTTTATTAGGTGTAGGCCCTCTTGTAGCTAACTGATCCCCTCAGTGGTACAGGACCCATAGCTGGAGCTGGGAAACAAGTCAGAACCATATCCGAACATAAGCCCACTCTCCAATATCATGCTAACATTTGGAGTATTTTTTGTCTCCATTCCTCTTATAGCTTGCCTTTGAGTTTGCTGAAGCAAAAGCAGTGAGAGCTGACCTCCCCTACTCATGGCAGATGTGTAAGTCAGCTTTCTGTTACTATAAAAAATACTAGGAATCATCAAATTATCAAGATAAAAGGTCCATTAAGTTCACCTGTAAAAGTCTCCAACGTCTCAACTGTTCACCATAATTCAAAAGCTGAAATTTCATTCTGCTCTGTGTCAGGGTTATAGGATTCAGGCCATGAGAGATTGGACTCACTGGTTTGGGCAGTGCACATGGTGAGATGGGTAGGAAAGCAACGCTTCTCACATCAGGACTATAAAATAAAAATAGAGAAGAGGAAGAGAAAAACTTTTTATATTCTCCTTTGAGGGTATACCTCAAGAGACCTGAAGACCTCTAACCTCACTTCTTAAAGGTTTTTTACACTTTCTGTTGAGGACTGAGAAAAGAACCACAGGTATCTATGTAAAATATTACATATCTAAAATCCAGCAGAGTTTTAGTTAGCTGCTCTCGACTTTTTGACAGGATACCTGACAAAAACAACTTAAGGTGGTAGGGAACTGGGGAGAGGGTTCAATGGTTAAAGATATTTGCACGTAAAGCTTACAAGCTTGGCTTCAATACTTCAGTACTCATGTAAAGCCACATGCACAAAGTGGTACATGCATCTGGGGTTTATTTGTGATGGCAAAAGTCCCTGATGCTCATCTGCCTTCCCTCCCTCTTCCTTTCTCTCTTTCTTTTTCTCTCTTTCCTCTCAAGTAAATAAACTTTTTTTTTTTTTTTAATGAAGAAAAGAAGTACAGTACTATTTCCAATCAATGGTTAAGAGGATATAGTCAGTCTTTGCAGGGCAAGGCATGGTAGTAGAGAAGTATGAGGTGGTGGTCTCATGAGCTGTTTTTCCCCCTGTCCCTTTCTACTGATTCTAGTATCTCAGCCCATAGTACCCATAATACTCAGTGTGGTATTTACTCCTCAGTTAAATTTCTTGGGAAATATCCTTGGACAATTCTAAATCTTGTCAAGTTTATGATGAAGGTAAACTGTCACAACTCTAGCATTTGTCAATATGATACCCAAACCCAGCACTTTTAGTCAATCATAACATTCCACTCCTGATTCTTAATGTTTGTAACAATCTCAGTGCAAAACCCTGATAGTTAGTCTATAAAAGTCTCCAAAATCCTAGCAGCTTTAACATTGTTCAAAAGCCCTATATTTGAAGTCTATTCTAAAGATTCAAGGTAATCTCTTTAACTCTAAAACGCTGAAAAATAACTTTTAAATGTGACATATTTTCAGGGGCTAGAGAGATGACTCAGCATTTAAGATGCCTGCAAAGCCTAGGCACCCAGGCTCAATTCCCCAATATCTATGGAAAGCCAGCTGGAAAAGGTGGGATATGTATCTGAAGTTTTTTTTTTGTTTGTTTTGTTTTGTTTTTTTTTTTTTGGTTTTTTTTTTTTTTGCAGTGGCTAGTGACCCTGGTGTGCCCATTTATTTTTTCTTTATCTCTCTCTCTTTTTCTCTCTATGTTTCTCTCTCTCTGCTTACAAATGAATAAATGAAAAAAATTTAAAAAGTGATTTTTAAATGGTACATATTTTTAATATACAATGTCATAGATTAAATATTTCCATTCCAAAGAGGAGTGTAACAAAGACAAATGGATAGCAAAGGAAACTCAGTTGCAAGCAAGATTGAAACACAGCAAGAAAAGCATCAATTCCAACAGTTCTGTGTCTCCCTTCTATAGCTTGTGTGGCACCATGTGGGCTCCAACACCTTTCCAAAGTCCCACATTTTCAGTTTTGTCACCTCAAGCACAGAAAGCCTCTATTTTAAGACCACTTGTCTTTTTACTTGCATCTTTCCTCAGTGGTCCTGAGTGATCATGAGATCTCCATTTTGCCTTATCTTAACTCTAAACATGTGCATGCCTCTTTCCTCACCTAGCTGTACATGCATTTCTACTCAATTTGAATAAAGACTATAGGCAATAACCATGTCACAGCATGGATGTTATAGTGTCTTGAAATTTCCTCCAGAAAACAATTTAATTAATTAGCTTTACATTCAGAATTACTCAAAGTTTCAGAGCACAGGCAGACAGGGGCTTTGAATGTTTTGGCAAAATGCAACATGAATGCCCTTTAACTCAATCCCCAATAAAATCCTTGTTCCTCTTTGAAACTTGAAAGTATAAGCAACTCCTTTGTGAATTTGAAATAGAATTCTCATTATATCAGTTATTTTCTCACTACTGAGAACAAAAATAACAAAACAAACAAAACAAAAAAAAAAAAACCCTCAACCAGAACCTTATGGAAGAAAAGGATTTATTTCCAACCTACAGTTTAGAAAGGAAATTCCATCATGTCAGGGAAACCATAATAGGAACAGAGAACCATGTGCTATGTCTCCTGAACAGCAAGAAGTAGAGAGATGAACTCACTAACATTGGCAATTGGAGCTAGATTATGAATACAAAAGTAGCATATGTCCTCCAGCAAGGCTTTACCACTCAAAGGGTATACCAGCTGAGAATTAAGTATGAGTCTAAATCACAAACACTGGATAGCAGTTGCAAGTGTTATTTTACATTCAAAAGTCTCCAGTCCACATACATTCATGGCCAGTTCACAATGCAAAATGTATTTAGGCCAACCTCTGAACTCCTCATAGTCTTACACAATCATTACACTGTTCAAAACTCTAATCTGAGAGCTAAGGCAAACTCTTGATTGTGATTCCTGGCAAATCAAAACACAAGTTACATATTTTCAGTGCATAATATCACAGAGTAAACATTCCAACTCTATAAAGGAGAAGTGAGGCAGGGGCATAACATGTAAAGAAGGGACCAATTCAAGATCAAAACCAAATTGGATAAATGTCAAATTCTACAGCTACATCTGTTGTGTCTAAGACTCCTGATGGAATCTTCTGGGCTCCAAAAAGCTTGGGGAAATCTGCTGATCTAACTGCGTTGCTTGCTTTCTAGGCAGAATCTACTATGAATCAGCATCTTTCTTTCTCTCTTGCCCCATAGTTCTGGCATCTCCAGCATCATGGAATAGCCACTGCAACCTGTTAATCTGTGCAGATCACATTGCAAAGCTTCTCTGGTCCAAAATTATAAATCCTTTCATATTTTTCTCAAAAGACTTAAAAAACACATGGACAGGTTTATGGCAGCAGTAGTCCCATTTCTTGGTACCAATTTTTTATATCAGTTGCCTTGTTTTTCTCATAACTGGAAAAGAATTCCCAACCAGAAGGAACTCATGAAAGGAAATAGTCTACTTCTGGCTTATAGTTTTCAAGGGGAAATTTCACGGTAGCAGAGAAACCATGATAGTATTACAGAGCTGGATGTCACATCTCCAAAGAAGCAAGAAGGAAGTGGAGAGAGTAACTTCATTAGCCCCTGAAAGCAAGGCCAGACTATAAAATCCCAACACCTATCCCAGCAACAAACCTCTTCCAGCAAGGTTGTACCTCCAAAAGGCTGTTAGCTGGGAATTAGGTATGAGCTTAATCAAGAAAACATGAGGGGAGCTGGACAGAAGGCTTTGTGGTTAAAGTGTTTGCCTTTGAAGCCTAAGGACAAGGGTTTGATTCCCCAGTACCAACATAAGCCAGGTATATAAGGTTGCACATGTGTCTGGAGTTTGTTTGTAGCACCTAGAGGCCCTGGTGCATTCATTCTCTCTCTCCACCTGCGTTTCTCTCCCTTTCTCTCTCGTAAATAAATAAAAAAATTTAAAAAATGGAACTATGGAAGATATATTACATCCAAACCAGCATGTTGGTCTCCCAGACTCCCATCAGAATGGGCCATTTTTTAATGCTCATAGCATGCTAGGATTTCTCTAGTACATAAACCCAAACTCTCCTACATTCTTCCTATGCAATAATTCCAAAGTCTATCAAACCACATGGTCAAGTTCAATACATACAAGCCCCATCTTGGTACCAAGTTTCAGTATTAGTTACTTTTCTCATTGTTACAACAAAATGCCTGAGAAAAGCAATCTGAGGAAGGAAGTTTTATGTTCACACAGGATTTGAGGGGATATAGATTCTCATAGTAGGAAAGGACGATGGCAGAAGTATGAGTTGCCTGGTCATTTTGTGTCCAAAGTCAATAATCAGAAGTAATTGAATGCTGGTGTTCCACACATTTTCTTCTTTTCCCTTTATGCTCCATCTAGGATCCCAGCCCATTGGGTGGTACCATTCAAATGTAGGCAATGCCTTGTCTCCTCATTTGAACCTCTCTGAAAATGTCCTCACAAATGCCTCCAGAGGTGCATCTTCTAAGTGATTCCAAATCCAGTCAGTTCTGATAAACAGGATTCTCATTTGTTGAGTCTAAGTCCACATCTTATTATTACTGACATGAATAAGACTGCAAAGCTAAATAAATAACATATGTGGATAAAGTTTCTTTATATATTTGAAAGGAAAGAGGCAGGAGTCATTACTTTGTAAAGATTGTAGATAGTCCCAATGGAGGTATGGAGGGAGAGTTAGAGAAAGAACACTTGATAAAGATAGGTCCCAAATGAAATAGAAGTGAGAAGTTGTGTAATACTGAGACAGAAAGAGACTGAGAGGCATCTCTTTATTTTCTCACATTGTATCCTTAATCTCTAATCACTGACCAGAGAGTACTGAAATAAAGCCCTTTGCACAATCAGAAAAAAAAAAAAAAAGGCTAAAAATATGGTCCTGGCCTTTTCAGTATTTTTGGAGTTGCTCTGAATTATCAACCAATTACTTGACCACACAATAATTTTGTTTTTACAACAATAAAAATAACAGTAATGACTTGGAATTCAGGAAACATGATTCACATGGAACAATTTCAACTTTTCTATGAGATGACTTTAAGGTCAGTGTGAATCAGATGAACCTGCTCTTAATGTAATAGTAATAAGGATGTTCCACCCTGTTTTCTGTTATTTTATTCTCCTCCCAGGTCTCTTTAGCCAAGAATCCTCCACATCGCCTCTGCTATTGATAAGCAAGCCTAAACCAGGCTTACCACAATATCCCAGGAAATGTATGTTCTTGTATCTTCTTTTCCTTTCCAACCTAGGACTTAATTAAAAATGAAGATGCTTCACATTCATAAAATGAGTGGGTGTAAGAAACATTTTGCCTGACATTTGTATGTAGTTAATTGAACATATCTAAAATTTTCTAAAAAAGCGTGAATCAACAGGGCCTATCCCTCACTTTCAGTATCAGAAACTATGCCAGGGAGGCTTAGCAGTGTGGGTTTTGATGTCCCCTTTATAAGCTTTGGAAACAGCTACTTTAGGGTCAGGATTTGCAAAAATAGAGCTTATGAATGATACCTTTTCAACTGTTTATATTAGTGCCACCCTATAAATTAAGCATGTTCTTTACATTTTTACTATGATTTTTAAAAATCAAAATACTAATGCACTAACTAATGGTGTAAATTGATACATGGGCGGGCGACAGGGGGAAAATGACCAATATGTGTCCAAGCAACCCATGGCCTAACCTACTTAGCAGCAAATAACCGGTCGTGATGCCCACACAAGTGCAATAGTAGCACACAGCCATGGTGGGGAACTAACTGCTCTTATTTTGGCTGACTGATTTGCTCAGTGGAATAGAACCTATAGCTGGAGCTTGGAAACAAGTCAGAACCTGATCCAAAAATGAGGCCATTCTCCATTATCAAGCTACCACCAATTGTGGGCTACAAGAGTACCTATGCATATTAAATTCTCTCTAAAAAATAATGGTTCTACCATTTATTTGTTGCTAACTTTACTCTGCATTGGAAAATATAGTTCTTTTTTTCAGATAAATGCAGATCCTAAAGGGAGAACCACCCCATCATACCTCAAAAGGGCCCCAACTGTAACTAAGAATAGTTGGCAAAACAAGCAATTGTGCTGTTTTATTGGAGACCCTGGTACCAGCACAAGGGTGAAGGCAAATGACACAGAGAACAATCAACTCCTACCAAATCAAATATCCAGAGACAAAAATGCTCCAAAGACCTCATCACTGAAGAAGACCTAAAATGAACCTAACATGGCTCAGGGGAAATTACTGAAGAGGGCGCAGAAAGAATGTCAGAGCCACACGAGTCATGATATGCAGAGACATTCCCTTCTACCCATAACTAAGGGCTAACTCTGTAATGCATGACCCATATACCACAAGGAGAGTCCCTGTGAAGGGGGGAGTATAGGGAGGAGGCTAACAATGGTACCAACTTGAGTGTATTCACTGAGTACAAAAATTAAAAAAAAAAAATACCAATAATTTGTTGCATATGAAAAGCATATGAAATTAAAATTCCAGAAATAATATATATGATTTTATTAGAACATGTATACACTTATGTATTTACATAATGCATATATAGCTTCTTTCACAAAATTGAGTAATTGTAGTCATGATTACATGATTCATATGGCCTAAAATATTTTACTCATTCAAGATCTATAGAGTAAACATTGTCAGTTATGAGACGTGGCTTCTTTGGGATAGCCTGTATATGTGCTTGTGATAATTTCTCACATTTTATGTCTCCTTGTGACACCCTCCCATCTATAAGCTTTTGTTCTCATATCTGACCAATGATATTCTTCTCAGTCAGAGAGCTATCTTTTCCCAACTGCAGCTTCATCAGGGTTGCTTCACAGCAAGGAACATGTCAAGGAACAAAACTTCTCTGTATTTGTGTTTATATGAGATCATTATAATCATTCAGAGTCTAAACACAGTTGAGTACATTCACAGTGCAGGCTAACTGAGGTGTCCAAAATTTGCTGTGCAACAAATTTGTCTGTAGAATTTGATGGAATCTTAAAGTCTCAAAGAAAAACACTGAAGTTCTAAGTACAAAACTCACAGGTGAACACTGGTAATCTGCCTTTGTACATGCATCTTGGGTGATTGTGTTTCTGAGGGTCTGAAGGACCTGCTTTACAGGAGACTTCTATGAGAAAAGCTTGGCTGGTATTGAAGAGCTTCCCAGGTGTTGAGGAAACTGGTGATAATGTAGATAATATCCACAGGATATGATTCTGCAAGAATTCTCTCAGTTTTTACTGAATATGGATATTTTGCATTTTTTGGTCTGAGGCATGTGATTTGGGTTTAGAAAGCAAAATGAACAGAACTTTATAATAATAAATGTATAAAAACACAGCTAGAGTACTAAGAGCCAAAAGTAGGCTAAATCTTTAACAGTCTATAGCTATTCAAAGTACAAATATTTTTTATGAAGTCAAAGAAACATACACACATGCACACTTTGATTAATTTTTAGATTTTTGGTAATTTAAACCTTCTTAAAAGTACATTTATTATTGTATTTAGCATTTTCTGTAAATCAGTGGCCTTATTTATGACACTGCCTACAGTGTGACCATATATTCAGTGGACCACACAATACTTTCTCTTTTTAGTATTATTATCTTCTCTTTCTATTTTGTAACTTGTTTCTCTAAATTTGGTAGAACAGGGACTTTCTGTGTACTTTTTGCCTTCATGAAGTCTTTCATTTGAAGAGTGAAAATTGCAAATTAATAAAATATGAACCTAAAACAAGTATCATAGACCTTAAAATATTTACCTTTTCTCACTTCTCTGTATTTCTAACTTTATTTACCTTTCTTCAAAGAAATGACAAACTTTTCAAGATGTATTCTAATAAAAAATCTGACTATAAATAAATATGCATATGTTATATCACATTAGTATATATATGTATTATATTTCAATTATATGTATTATATTATATATTATGCTATGTATTATATACACATGTATATATATATTAATTATGATATCTGTAAAAGCATTTTCTTCCTTTCTAATGTTTATAATCAGGTAATAGTCTGCCTTTTCTATTGCTGAGTAAACTTTAATAACCCTTACATAAAAACATACTAGTTCACATTTAATGTATCTTCTTTTCTTTCTTTCCTTCTTTCTTTTTTGCATTCTTTCTTCCTTTCTTTCTTCTTTTTCTTTCTCTTCTGTTTTTGCTTTTTGTTCACAGAGTACTGTACACAATTGAGTAAACATTGTCAACTCCAGATAAGCATCTCTGACCAGAGGTTTTGGAGTTATTTTGCTCAGCAAGTCCTAAGTAAATAAAAGAATGACCTTTCATCTCTAGTCTTGGGGCAAGTGGACCTGACGTTATAAAATACAGAAGGACCTCCTTGTCCCTCTTCAGCTATGAGTGCTTCCAACATTTCACAAGTCCTACCCAGGAGAGTGAAATTTTCATTTCCTTCTTTCCTCAGGCTTTCCTTCTCACCCTTCTACAACATGCCTAAGGAAGATGATGAATCAGGCCAGGAAGGTGGGGTGCACAGTTATCTCTGAGGCCAATATGCACTGAGTCATATCTGAGGAAGCAACATGCTTTTATGACAAAGGGCAACTATTTATTTGTTTTGTGTATGTGTTTTTCCAGATTTATAATGCACACCATCAGACTTCTGAGTATGTTCCAGAAATAAAAATATAAATTGAATACACATGGAGAAATCATGTCCCCATCCAAGACCGCACAGGCTCCCTAACCAGCAATCCAAGTACACACCCTCATGGTTTACATTGCACCTTTGCCTGGGGATCTCACAAAGCTGCTGGAACACAAAGAAATTTGACTAAGGGATGAATGTGTTTTGTTTCTTTTCTGAATAATAAAAGGGACTAGTGAGCTCCTGAGCCCTCTAGAGTTAAAGGCCACAATGGAAGGCTATGTACACCTCTTGGAATCAAGTTAAATGTAATGTCTGTGAGCATTCCATTATATTTTATAAAGCTCAAGTTTCTTTTGATAATTTTTAAGTTAAGAGAGAGAGAGAGATGGTGAAAAGATTACACATTTTTAAATACATCATCCTCACACCCTTTGCTAATCCATCTTTTCTCATTTACCACTGTGCACCCAAACATTTGGTCTACTTAGCCTGTCTTTTCCCTAGGAATTCAGTCTAATGTTAAGGGTGTAATTTGACTGCTCATCCCTTGCATATGCACACTTTATTTAAAAAAAGTTATATACCAAATAATGAAGCAATCATTGTCAATGATTAAACCTGACATATATTTAGGATAAAGGTTTTATTGCATATGTGTCTCTAACAACCAGTTGGCATGTAATTTACCACAGTCACTGGCTCAAATCAAGGCTGAGACAGATTATACTATCAGAGCTACTTGTAGCTATATGTCCCAGACCATGTGAATACTTGTGCATTTGATCAGTATGTAAGAATATATGAGCTAAGAATAGGCCTTGCCAGTTTCCACTCTGTATTCAGGGTATATATATCCCTCTCTCTCTCTCTCTCCTTCGTACATTCACTTTTTGCTATGATTTTTGGAAACTGCTTTTGCCTTATCTCTATTTGATCAGCCCGTGCTGGACATATCACATCTCCTTCTTATTCTGATGTTCGGTTTATTGTTTTGGGTTACACTGATATAAAAACTGGGGGAATGTTTTGGCTTCTTTTCATTTCTCCTCAGTCTGATATATCAGATTGTATTGTTTATTCACAGTTTGGTTCTTCTATTTCTAGAATGATTCAATATCATTTGGAGAGCATCTACTGTGATTACAAGACAACAATGAACATTAAAGCCCCAATACTTGTACTTCACTATGCCATATTTCTTAACCAATCTCTCTGTCCTGATCATCCCTCTACCCCAATGTAATCTAGAAGCAGAGACAAATGCCAACAGAACAAGCTAATACTGCTAGGGATTCATAGTCATTGTATGTATGAAAGAATCTATTAATGAATGAACCCTAAATATATAGAAATGTCAATTCCTGAAACAGGATCTTAGATCACATGGTGTGTTCTTCATAACCAGTGATACTCATTCATGATGAAATGTTGATGAGCAGAATATTATATAGATCTTGTGGAGGTGAGGCCCTAAATACACACCAGCTTCTGCCTCTTACATTGTTTTCATCTCTACTTATACACCATTCCCTGGGCCTAGGGGGGCATGATCGAGATAGTTAATTTAGGCCTGAGTACTCATCACTTATTCTTAGAACAGTGATGAGTTTTGAATCTCCCCAGTAGCAACTGGAATCTGTTAAAAGCAGCTTCTCTGAGCAAAGGTGAATGGAGCACTTATCTATGTGCATAAACATAGATACTTAGAAGGCATTTTAATGGAGAAAACAGCATACTCATTTAGGCAAACAACAGAGAATTAGGGCATCCTAGGGCCTCTTACGGCCTATGACTTTCCCAGCAATAGGCTTTTGACTAGGTTTTCATACCAGGTATCAATACTTTCCCAGAATGCCCACCTCAAATCCTGCATGGCACATTCCATAACTATGACAGCTGACCAACAGGGAGAAAGCTTTCAATTCAGTTCTGGCTTGGTTTCTTGGTGTCCTAAATCTGAAACATGTGGTATTGTCAGCCATATGGATTCATAATCTAGTTCTGTTGGGCAACCAAGAGCATCAGCAACAGTCAGCATTGTTTTGGGGGCCTCCAATGTCTCCCTGTCCAACAATTTACCTGTAGTTATTCTACCCCAGGCATTTGGATTGTTCTGTTATAATCTATAGCACCTGGGAGAAGCATTGTATAACCACACAAGGGTCTTTGGCCTGAATTATTTCTTTTTTTAATTGCATTTTAAAATACACTAACAAAGAAGTAGGCTTCCATATGGCTTTTTCATAATGTCCTTGGTTTATCATCCTCCATCCACTTCACTTAACCTCAATTAAACAAACACTTCTATTACAATACTTATTACAACAAAAATAACTAAATAACATGGGATGTTGCTTTGATGCCTGACTAAGGAATGGCAAATGAATCTCTGGACACATTCTGGGAAATTTTCTTCTATTAGATAAACAAAACTAAGTCACCAAAATTAAGATTTTTCTCATCTCCTCTTTCATTTTCTGATGTTTTGAGCACTTTTGATGTTATAAACACTTTACACAACCTAGCCTCTGTTTTCTAAAGATCTAGTTCTCATATTAGCTATACTTTGGGTAATTTCTAAACAGCAAAGTATCTTCTCACTATAGATATGTTTGCACTTGACAAAGTATATGGTTCAATACACATTCATCCCTCTCTTTCCTCTTCTCTGTTCTGCACCATAACACCTGTATTGCAAAGATACTAAAAACAAGATACCTGACTTTTTGACAATAATTGAACACATGGTAGTGAGGATGGAAACTTGCCAAATAAGATTTATTTCCTTTATAAAATTTTCCATAACAAGCATTCCCATGGCTTGTTCTAAATCCTTACTGAAATATTAAAACATAAGTAGTGATATCTTGTTATTTAACAGAAGATACAGTCTAGTGAGTTCATCTTTTAATCATCTGGAGAAATAAGCATAGACTAGAACATACGCCCATGCCTAAATAAATAGTGACGGATATTCTTGGGAGACTAGAAAAGAAACACTATGGGAAGGAGAATATGGAATTCAAATACAGCATACCTTGTTGATTCTCTGGGCATTTTAATGCATCATTTTTATAGGTAATAATATTAAATAAAAATAGCAAGCACCTCTCAAGAACATTGGGCTTTATTTATCATTCTAGGGTATGTGAACAAGAATATGATTTGCACACCATACAGAAACATGTATTATGATTGAGATATCTTCTATAAAATGTGATATTCAGTTCATACAAGTTACAGTATAAAATACTTATTATAATAAAATATTGCTGTTTCCCTTCTTGGAGAATGGAATTATTCTTATTTCTTGGAGAATTGTTATTTTCAAATGGCACGCATTTCATGGTCAAAAATCAACCAGTAATTTGTATATTCTTCTTTTGATACCCATCTTAAATCTGCATTGGGCCATTTTCTCTTTCTCTTTGCTATTACCATTCATCTTCTATTGACCACCCATTCCAGTGCTGTACAGGCATATGTACACACATCTTGTTTGTTTCTCTGTTTTCTTTTGACTTCTTTACTTTCTTTTTCTTTCTTAGTTTCATTTATTTCATTTCAGTTTTCTTTTTCTGGTTTCTTCCTGTGGAATGTACTAGAGCATTAAAAATAGTAAGAATTTTTTACTCAGGGATGAAATGAAGTCTATATCCTTTGGATAATTACTGTTAAACTCCTTATATCTGTGCATAAAATATGGCATCCCTTTCTTCTACCCACCACACAGATATGCTGCTTCCTGCCACAAAACAACTAGGATAAACAGATACCATCATCGTGTTCCTTCACAAGTTCTGGTGATAGTTATCAAATAGTTTTTGTATAAGCAATTCCAAGTCCTAAACAGAGTTCAAGCTCTGCTTTTCTTGCAAGAGCACCCCAGAAGGCAAAATTTTGCAATCGTTCTAAATAAAGATAAATTAAGAAAAAAAAATGAAGGTACTTTTGAAGTATATTTTAGGTTGTGAAATTAGATTAAAAAATAGAAAAAAATAGTGTATTGGATGTTATTCATATTTTTAATTTTTCCATTACATAGTTAATCTACTCATGCTAGACAGGGTTTTTAAAAAGCATATTTAAAATAAGAAAAGTAATATATAAAAATTATTCTAATTTATCAACAATCTTTTCTTAACATGGATTATGTATTAAACTTTTTTTTTTTTTCATGTGTTTGCTAGCTCAGCAACCTTTGCTCTCAATGCTTGGTGACCATTAGTTCCTTTGATTGTAGATTACACCACCACTTGATTTATTTTCTTCTCATGGGCAACATATTTCTTTCATTGAGCAACATTCTGAAACTTGGAAATCTAACCTATGTTTTAATCTTAGGAAAAGAACACTCACATGGTAAATCCTCCCCAGTTGTACTTGGTATTCATTCAACTTGTTGATTACAGGCCAGGTTTAATTATGTACTCACCCTCAACTCAAAGAGGATAGTGGAACACAACAGCGCTTTCCAATGTTTGCATTTAATAGAGTTCCAGATTTGTGGAAGAAGCAAAGAATATTAGGAAATGTTAATATTTAAAAATGAAGTAATAATTTCTAAACAAAATTCTACATTAGATCAATATCAATCTATTACAATGTAGAGATTTCTTACTTCTGTTTTCCAGTCAGGGTCTCTTTTGGGTTTGTGCCAGTATAATGAAGAAAGAAAATGCTTTTTAGTCTTTTTTATCATCAAGAAGAAAAAGGAAATTTGAAACATGACCTGAATGGTTTATGATTATACTAAAAAAAATGATTAGGAAAACTAGTACCATCTCTAAATCTTTTTTTTTTCTTCATCTAAAAAAATTGTAGTCGACTTACAGTTTTTAGGGAAGCATTTTTTTTTTAAACATTCTGAATTGCTTGTCTTGTCATTTTCTTATATTACATTGCTCACATCTTTTTGCTGGAGGAAATTCCCTCTTATACATGCTGTATCACTGGGATGTATGTATATTTATGTAACCCTGGTGGTTCTGTTTCTTCTTGGGCGAACTCAGTGGCACTATTTTCTGAGCTGAATTCCATTGTCTATATTAATATTAATTTCACGATCACAAAAGTCAAAACACACTCAACTCTCCAAGGTCAATTCTATGGAATCTTTACAGCTAACAAGTTTTGCTCTGATTTAGGAGTTTACTGGTTTCTAAAATTTCCTGAAAAATTCAATATTGTAATATATTTGAAGAGTATTTGCAGGACAAATGTTCCCTGCCATGGTGCCATGTATTTTCTCTCTATTAATGATCTAAAACAAAGATAAATCTGAGATCCTTAGCTTTAACTAAGAGAAAGACATTTTTCAAATAAACAAGCAGGAGAGTTGAACATTCCAGAGAGCTGAGACCCTCACAATTGTTGGCTTGATTTGAATGACCCAGAAAGGTTATGCTGATTTTTTTGTCTTTCGTGACCTAGGAAGTCCTTAGGGACAGCTAACGACCCAACAGGACCAGCAGGCTTGTCATAACGATTAGGCCATCTCAGAGGCTGGCCCTCTAGGTGATAATACATATGGACCTCACATGGTACTTAGCTTATAACCAGAGTCTTGACACCACAGACTGAAATGTTTGGTTTTTCCTGCTAAATGTAGAAGGAATTGAGGAATGGGAAAATTAACAGAGTAATAGTAATTAGGTCCACTTCCTCTCTGTAGACACTCAGGAAAAGAGGACAAGTATATATATATATATATATATATATATATGGTTTTGATGTTTAATTGGAAGGATAGCCACCCTTAATTTACTGTTTAAAATCCATGAAGTCTGCAGCCAGGTTAAGTAACATGGCTGCTGGATTTCCTTTCTCTTTGCAACCACTTTGAACATGGACTACTTTCCTAACCACATACTTGAAGATATTTTTCCTAAATGGTTCACTTAATTCATATGCAAGTTAAGTAAGACATTTGGTAGGGAAAAACAGTTCCATGTCTCCCACTCTTAATTACTGTCTAAATATTACATCATTCATGCTTTCACATAAGTTTCTGTGGGCATATAGGCTTGATATTTTCCTAAATATTTAAGTGAGAAGGGCTCATGGCATTGCTCTTTAACAAATTTCTTAGAAATCCTTTCTCTAAAGAATAAGGCTGGTTTCTTGGTTTTCTGTAGATTTGTGATCTCAATGCTGAAGGAATCCTTCTGAATGCCTTTTCATTACTCACACGAAGCTGATCATGCTAAGAGGCTTAGAACTATTTGGCAAGCATTCTGTGTCTCATGATTTCATGCAAGACAGAAGAAAACCAATTATTGTGGAATTCCTTTTAGAAAATGAAAAGTTCTCCTTTGATTTCAGGGTGGGTGGGACCTAGGGCATTTCTGTTCTGTCACTTGTGGTTTCTTGTAGTGTCTATTTTCTTAGAGGAAGCCCATTTATTAGAGTTAGAGAAGGGAAAAAAAAAGTAATGAGATTATAAGTGTATAGTGAATTTTAAATTAGTTTTTGTTAACATGTAAAACTGGATTTCATTGCAGTATATTCACAGATATGTAGCCTCATATTTTATTCATATCTACTCCCCTCATAGCCAGTGCCTGAACCCCTTCCTCCTTTCTGATGGTGCTATTCTTCCCCTCAGATAGTACCCTTTCTGCTTTTGTAAAACGCATATTCATATTTCTTAGCAATTGTAATTAAATTTTGAAATCTGGAGACAAACTAGAATTTGATGATCTTTTGCAAAACAGGAAGACAATATGTTAGATAATGGAGTTTCAGAAGAAGGTAGTGGTCAGGTGGGGAAAGACTGATTACATGTTGTTACTGAATAGCTGTATACCTCTGCTTATCTTTAGGGAGACTCCACTATACTTTCATCTTTAGCCCACTTCTTAAGGAAATTATCTATCTATATCACAAAGATAAGTATGATCCAAATTATTAGAGGCTTGAAGAAATCAACGTGTTAGTATCAGTTTGAGGGTCAAGATTTTGACTAGTCAAAGAAACTAAGCCACAGAAGTGAGAACATGAGACATGAGCTATCCTTTCCATTTTTCTCCACTAACAGCATGTATTGTACACATAATGCATTGTTTATTAAATTTTTTATTCACTTGCACAGGGTGAAAAACTGCAATGTGGTTAAAAAAGTTGAAATTGGAAACTTTCTATGCTAAAACTTGGAACATCATTTGGAATTCATAATTGCATTAATCCAAAAGGAAAGACTAATTCTTTTAAATTTTCTGCCATTATTCCATACCTCTCCTAACCTCTAGAGGCCATAATTAGACTGGACTTTAACAGGCTTCTAAGTCACTCTTTTTTTTTTTTTTATTTTTTTTAATTTTTATTTATTTATTTGAGAGTGACAGACACAGAGAGAAAGACAGATAGAGGGAGAGAGAGAGAATGGGTGCGCCAGGGCTTCCAGCCTCTGTAAACGAACTCCAGATGCGTGCGCCCCCTTGTGCATCTGGCTAAGGTGGGACCTGGGGAACCAAGCCTCGAACCGGGGTCCTTAGGCTTCATAGGCAAGCGCTTAACCGCCAAGCCATCTCTCCAGCCCCTAAGTCACTCTTTTCAGTATATCCCAGAAAGTGGACCACTGAACCCCTCCCCCAACCACCACCAAATGGGAACTCATCATTCCAGAGGGAGCGGGGCTTGTCTTGGCCCCTATCCTATAAAGGAGAGTACTTTCCAAGGTAGCAAACCCTCCTTTGTCCCATAAGACTAAGGTACATCCTATGCGATTCATAATTTAGTTTCCCATGATAATCAGTAGATTAAGAAAGCCCAGGGCTGGGGCGATGGCTTAGCGGTTAAGCGCTTGCCTATGAAGCCTAAGGACCCCGGTTCGAGGCTCGGTTCCCCAGGTCCCACGTTAGCCAGATGCACAAGGGGGCGCACGCGTCTGGAGTTCGTTTGCAGAGGCTGGAAGCCCTGGCGCGCCCATTCTCTCTCTCTCCCTCTATCCGTCTTTCTCTCTGTGTCTGTCGCTCTCAAATAAATAAATAAATAAATAAATAAATAAATAAATAAATAAATAAATAAATAAATAAATAAATGAATGAATAAATAAAAAGAAGAAAGCCCAGATCACTGAGCTAAAGGCAATTCAAGTTTTGACATAATTATTTTTAGGTCATGTGAAAAAATGATATTATTTGACAAATTTAAATTTCTTACTAATTTATCTCCATGTTCCTTTGACAAAATTTCTAAAGAATCTTGGAATGACCAAATACATAAGGAATAAAATAGAAAAAGAATGAGAAGAACTAATAAAGTAATCTGTGAGTGCTTTAAAACATCTATCATATGTTTAAATTTATAAGGATAAACTTTCTCCTATAGTTAGTGTAATTTTTATGTATTTAAATAAAATTAATCATTTTATTCCAGTCACAAACAAATTTCTCCCAAACACATAGAGATGCTTTCTCACTTTGTCTACACACACACACCCCAACACATACACACATACATACACATACCATTTTTATGCATAGCACATATTAGCACCACTACATAGCCTTGGGCTGTTGGGATCCTGTCATTTCTCAATGAGCCCTTTGGGTGGATTTGGGTGTCTTGCCCTCATTTATGATCTGAACAAAAGAAGCCCAGGCCAAGAAGGCAGCTGGCACCATAAGAACAACAAAAACTCTAGCTGGCATCTCTGGTCTCCACTGACTGGCCAAATATTCACAAGAATTAGTGCCAATATAGATTTCTGGACTAAACAACAAAATAGATTTTTGTCAATAAACATTGCTTTGACACCAAGTCAGACAAATCCATCCTTATCAAGTGACGTCCACAGCCACAGAGTTCCAAACCAATGAGTATATTGTGAATAAGCTTAATGCCTGCCTAGGCTAGATTCATACATGGAACATGCTGTCAAAGGTATTCATCTGCCAAATATCGGTATATGTTAGATGTCAATGTTACACTCTGATTTGACAACATATACCATGGACATATACAAAGCAAATGCATGGCATCATTTTGAGATCATACTACCATCTTCCTGTACTACAATGAAACATACTACTATCATACTAGTATGTATGATGCAAATGATTGTTTAATTTTCATTCCTACACTATATTTATTTTTAGACTACATTATATTGATTTTTAGACTTTAGTACTTTAATCAACAGATGTGACCATTGAAATAGATCCATGGCAATAATTTAAATTATAATATTTAAGGTAATGGGAAGATCATCTTAAATGTTTGCTTGTAGTACCTTCCTTGTTTTTCTTTTTTTTTTTTTTTTGCCTGTGTGTGTACTGCAGTGGTTGCAGTATATAAAGATGTATGTGCTCAATTGGTGCTCTGTATGCTTGCCTGTGGCTGGGTACATTTGCTTGTCATGGCTAAAGCAGAATGCTGGGCTTCTTGTTCTATTTTTCTTTTGTTTCCTTTTGAGTCGAAGTCTTACTGAGATTAGAGCTTGTGGGTTGCTTTTTTAAAATGATTGCTATTTTCTCATTCTTTTCTTTTTATCCTTTCTCTCTTTCTCTCTCTCTCTGTCTCTCTTTTTCCTATCTTTCTCTTCTTTTTATTTTCTAAGATATTCTTGGGTCTTTGCTTCTGTATATAAATGAGGCTACAGACATGTATGTACATGCCCTGCTATTTATATCAGTCCTGGGGATCAAAATCAAGCAGTTTCTCAGGCCTCCTCAGGCCCTCATATTTGCACAGGAAGTATTCTTAACCACTTAGCCATATAACTAGGCCTGACTTTTTTGGTAGTTCTTCTTCTTTTTTTTCTTTTTTTCTTTTAGATGTTATGAAGTATGTTTTTTCTCTAATAATTCTCCCTTTATAAGTAGCTCAAGAAAATAAACTTCATTGAATTCATCATATCTTGATTGAGTACCTACCATGAGCATAAACATGCAAAGAATATCCTGCCTCTTATTCCTAAATACCCACTCAGAAATTGTAGCAAACCATACACATTGCATTTAAGGCACTTAATCTTCCACTCAAAGAGTCAAAAGCAAACATGAATATTATTTATTAAATTATTTATCTGGAATTGAGCTATTTGAGAAATTAAATATATTGATAATCAAAGAAGAAACTCAACATGTCAGGTCCACATACCATTCTCTTCTCATAGACATGAACATTTTACTTAAGCATCCTCTGGTGTCAGGGATGGTAGCAGAGCAAAGGACCTGATGGACGTCAGCTCTATAAATAACAAGGGACCACCAAGAACAATCAGCCTCTCTTTCTCAGTTTATGTAATTATTGAAGGCAAGTCTCACTTTCTGGTACCAGAAATAAGCATATGAATTTGGCTCAGACAATCAGGATATGCCACTGACCTGGCCACCCTGCTGTAATTAGATCAAGATTGGGCACATGACCAAACCAGGCAGCAAGGGTCATTTCTGTGAGGCAGGGTAATCTATCTGGAACAAGTCACACATTTAAACTTTTTGTTTGTTTTGTTACCCATGGTACCACAAAAGCTTTGAACAAAATGTGACATAAGTGAAAAAAATCAGTCCTATAGATTTAACGACAAGATATTTCAAGGATATTAGTTTGAGCTCTAGACCCAGTTGTAAATGACAAAAAGATCACCTTCAGGACCACCCAGTTGGTAGTGACAACTCATTTATTAAAATAATAGAATAAAAGAGAGCCAATTTAATTAAACTTATAACAGAAGTAGCAGTTTAAAAAAAAATTGGAGCAAAATTACTCTATTCAAAGATTTCAAACATTTTTGAAGGAACTAGTCACTTTACTCCGCATGTGTTCTTTCAGAATGATAGCTTTCTCATGAATGATTGTGTAAGTTTTAACAAGGCACCACACCCTTCTGCTGTGAATATATTTTATATACTAAATAAAGAAGTTAAAAGTGCTATATTGTATTCCTAACTCTTTTGTCTTTCTACAATGTGAAATAAGTAATGTTGAACTTTCCCATGTAGAAGCTGATCTCCTTCCGCCTCTTGCAGCCACTGTGTATGCTTCAGCTTTTATGAGACTAGTCCTCACCTTGAACACATCTGCCTTAGTGACTTATTGTAATTTCTTGTTGATAAAGGTTCAGCTTAAATAGCAAAGCTGCTCATATCACTAGAATTTCACCTTCATATAGGCATTGTTATATTTGGTGCCATAACACTATATCAAAATAAGTGAAGCTTGGGCTGGAGAGATGGCTTAGTGGTTAAGCGCTTGCCTATGAAGCCTAAGGACCCTGGTTCGAGGCTCGGTTCCCCAGGTCCCACGTAAGCCAGATGCACAAGGGGGCGCATGCGTCTGGAGTTCGTTTGCAGTGGCTGGAGGCCCTGGCGCGCCCATTCTCTCTCTCACCCTCTATCTGTCTTTCTCTCTATGTCTGTTGCTCTCAAATAAATAAATAAATAATGAACAAAAAAAAAGTGAAGCTTTCTATATTAAATTTATTTTATTTTATTATTATTATTATTATTATTATTATTATTATTATTATTTTGGTTTTTTGAGTAGGGTCTCACTCTAGCCCAGGCTATCCTGGAATTCATTATGGAGTCTCAGGGTGGCCCCGAACTCACGGAGATCCTCCTACCTCTGCCTCCCGAGTGCTGGGATTAAAGGCTTGCGCCACCACGCCCGGCTCTTTAGACTTATTTTAAACAAGAAGAAATTAAGTAAAAGATGTTTGATCATTTGTCTTAGCTCAAAAAGCTGAGGATTTTGGTTATATGCTGCTCTGAGGGAGTAGAATTGGAAGTGACTTCTGCCAGGAGAGGAGCCAGGAGAGATGAATGGATATAATTTTAGCCAATGGGACAGAGGGAGGAGTTTTGATATGCCACTATAATCTATGGTGACAGATTATGTCTAGGCACTTATCATGTTCTCATATGCAGAGTGAAGGTCAGTATATAGTCTCCAAAGAAGGATCATAATGAAGAAATTATATAAATATTCATTCACATATCATTTATTCCCAGTAGTCTCTAGTCTAGGTCTGATTTTCTTGAGTGTTTGTCTATGTATTTTTCTTGACCAATTTGTACATTGGCTTCCTTTCAATATTCTTCCTTCAGCAGTCAGAAGAGTGGGGCCCTCCCACTTCTATGGTTGACAGACCTTTAGCTCATCTGCTAGAACAGCTTGTTTGTTTCCTGAATGTCGAGTCACCCAAGAAAAATGCCCTTATGTTACTTCCTTCGTTTGCCTTTCATAATCAGGATGATAGCTGCTTTATTTATTTTTTTTCTCAAACATACCTATAAATAATAGGTTAAATTGTAAAACCTACAAAGAAAATATATTGTTCCTTACCCCACATACCTTTCTGGATGATACAAAGTTTTTAGAAATCTGAAAAATACCTTGATTACTATATTTTATTTCGTAATATAATATATATCCAATGGACTTTATATTTTTTCCTCTGCTTTTAGCTTTAATTCACATAATCAGAAATATTATAGATATATGGGACTCACAATCTTTATAATTAGATCACAATGTTATATGCACAAAACATTCTTTCAATTGTATGAACGTATGTTATTTTGTCCACTTTTTTTATCCATCAAAACACATTTTAAACAACTCAATTTGTAAGATAAAAATAATTTACCATATTTTAGAAAAATGTGTCTCCTTCCACAAATTTAACTTTAGTCATATTTTAATTTATTTACCACATATATTTTAGAGCACAAGGATATAGAAACTATTTTGTCATATTAGTGGCACAATAACTCTTGTACAAAAACACTGTAATAACAACAACAAAAAGAAACACCACACATATGGTGTATGGAAATGCATTTTGAAACTGGGCAGTAAAATGAAATAATTCTGTCATTCTGAGTTCTCCTTTCTGATAGACCTGGATTTTACAAAGAGGTTTGTCTTTGACTCTTTGATGTCTTAGAGAAGCCACTTGTCTTTCTAAGGTTTAGATATCACATTGATAAACAGATAAACAAAGAGTCACATTTAATTAAGTTTTTGCTTGTTTCGAGTTTCAAAATACCATATTTAAAGTCCAGTTCTTAATTTTAGAATTGGTTCTTTGAAAAGAGATTTTCAATAGTTTTGCTCTATTGAAACAATAACAGCATAAGGTGTTCAATGTATCTATTGGGTTGAAATGATATCAATTTTCTTAAATCTTTCCCAATCCTGGAAAAAAAAAAAAAAGAATTAAAACATGAAGGGCTTAGTTGAGTAAGATCTTTTCTCCCTTTCTATACCAGGTGGCTCAAGCTGATTGGAACTGATTATCCACTTGATACTCAGCTAGAGTAAGAATTCAACCCATCCACAAGAGCTCACCCAAATAAAAGGTACAAGACATGCAAGTCACATCCATTTTGGAAAATTCACACCTTTGATTTCTCCTTATCGATTAGTAGGATATTTGAGGAGAAAAGGGAAGTAGCTTTGCAATTGATGGTGCTGGAACAATAGGCTTGTCCTAGTTGGTTATCTTAAAAAATGAAACCTTGTCTCGCTTGATTGAACATGCTGAGAAAGTGGTCAAAGGGAAGACTAATTACAAGATTGTTTTACAAAGTCAGCTATCATCATATCAATTTCCACATCTGTCCTGTAAGAAACCTGGGAATCTAAACTCCAGAGATTTAAACAAGATGCTCCTTCATCCTCTCCAACCCCTTGAAGACTTTAATTCTAACATGCCTCCTTAGGTCTACTGGAGGAGAACTTGGTTTTGAATCATTTCATTTTGGCCTGTCATACATTTATACCAGTATGTCCAGGGTTTTAGTGTATTCATATCAGATCTTGCTAATCTTGATGTCCTAGAAATAAGTTATGTGATGTTCCTGAAAACAAGCACTCAATCACATATTTTGAAATGTATGCAACATACTTTATACATTGTAGGAAAATTGTGAAGCCCACACAGTCTTTGTTTAGAAAGTTTAGAGTTAGATTTTTCATTATGAACTAGCTCAGATTTCCTAAAACTTCAGGTGCCTCAACAGACACACTGCTTTTTACTTGAATCTGTAGTCAGTTTTTAAAGGACATGCTTTCTATAGAGAAGACACAATTGTGTGAATGATATACAAAAACACCTTCCTATATTCCAGAGTTAAAAGACCTGAATATTCAGTAGAGAAAATAGCTGTGTGCTTATCTTTCAGAAGGGGGAGAAGGAATCATCAAGGATTTTGACATTGCATTTCACATTGATCATTCAAAGTGAAGAATTTGAATAACTACTTATCTTACTGATATCACAGATTTTAGAAAAAAATATTAATGACTAAAATGGCTTACCATTTCACAAATCCTTGGCTGCAATAGATGTTCACTCTTTTCATAGCTTGATTTGGTCATTATCTTAAAGAAAGAAGGATACTAATTTTTTTTTTTTTTTTATAATCTGAGGAGAGAAAGGATGAACCATATTTGCCTAGGAAAATCTGTGCAGATTTAGATAATTTAGTTAAGAAATCACATAAAGTCCAGTTGATCCTGTTCTTTATACCCTTAGTGGCCTAAATACTTAGCTATGTTAATTGAGCCTCCTTCACTTTCAACTTTCTCTAGCAAATCCTGGGGCTCTATGCCAAGAAATAATGATCATGACACCATTCTACATATTATTACATAAAAAATAACCTTCAAGATGAGATATTAGCTCTCGTATAATTATTTCAACTTATTTTTCCACACATGCTTAAATAACAAAATGATAATAGATTCAAAGAAGATATAAGTGATACATAGAGCTGGGTGTGGTGGCGCACGCCTTTAATCCCAGAACTAAGGAGGCAGAGGTAGGAAGATCGCCGAGAATTCCGAGGCCACCCTGAGACTACAGAGTGAATTCCAGGTCAGCCGGAGCCAGAGCCAGAGTAAGACGCTATCTCAGAAAACCAAAAAAAAAAAAACATAGATAGATAGATAGATAATACATAAACTTAAGATATATGAGATCAATTAATGTGATACAGTAATTAAAGTATCTGAAGTTTGCATCCAGTATAAATTAACTGCTAAAGTAATCTCTCATTTGTCATTTTGTGCATCTATTTTTCTGTAGTCAATGGCTAGATGCATTAAAACAAAAAATATGTCTAGAAATTTTAGAGTGTTTTGTGAGTCCACATCGCGACCATACTGGGCTTCATTCATACATGGACTCATGGGTCACCTTAAGTAATTGTTCTTTCTTTGTGCCATTTGTTCCAGGAGTTTTTGTGGGTATTAAAATAGTTACTAAGAAGGGGAATAAGGAAAACATGAAAGGAATTGGAAACTAATACAGAAGCAGATAGGGAAAAGTGTATGCCAATTAAAATGGATAAAATGGAAAGGCTGGCATTTTCACAAAGCTGTGTAGATTGAGTTGTCTAAAGAGAACTGAATTTGGGAAGAAAATTAAAACTACTCTAAATAATCCTCATGTACACTTGTGAGTAGAAGGTGGAGCTTGGCAGGTATAGGTATTAAATGAAGTTTGCTACAGTACAGAGAAGAACAGGAATCATAACTTGCTCCTACCACTTTTTTCTTAATGTGATTTTTTCCTACAAATGTTAAAGAATGTCTTATATTATGATTTTTTTCTTTACTTTTCATTTACCTTAGTTTTCCCATTCTGTGGCCTTTGAATTTAGTCAAAATCTAGGTTTACTTCAAATATAGATCCAGGTCACAGCTTAATGTGTTTTAGGAATAATTACTCTGGGTATTGAGGGGTACTTTGGGATAATCATAAGTAGAAAACCATTTGGCACATATTTATTTTGCAACCTGCTATAAATTATCAAGTACATTCTTATCACCTAAAAAGAACCATTGAGACAAATATGCTTGCATTCTGATTAAAGAAAATTACAACCCACAAAACCATAAACACTGCAGTAGTTTCTAAGCTATGATTGACACATGTAAGGAAAAAGACACCTATAGTTAGTAAACATTTCTTTAGTTGCCCTGTTTTAATGCTCAGTAGATAAAGATGCAGTACACTGTGAGGACTGGGAGTCGTAGTCAAATGAGAAAAGCAAATATGAACAGTAAGCTCTATGAAATATATGAATTCAATACTTCTTTTTGTCTTTTTTTCTGGGGGGGGGAGTCGAGGTAGGGTCTCCCTCTGGTCTAGGCTGACCTGGAATTAACTCTGTCATCTCAGGGTGGCCTTGAAGTCATGGCAATCCTCCTACCTCTACCTCCCGAGTGCTGAGATTAAAGGCGTGCACCACCACGCCCAGCTTTCTTTTTATCTTGATTCAGAACAATATATACGTGTAACATACTTATAACTTATAAGAATCTTTGTTCTTTAATTTTGGTTAAGGAAATACTATGATGTCTATATATTTTCTTTCCTATATTCATTTATTCTTATTAAATTAAAGAAGAAATTCTTCTTTTCTGCCTTCTGCCAAGCAATGTTCCAGCTTCTGTTTGTACTTCAATGAGCCAAACTGATTTGGTTCCTGGCCAGCATAAAACTTTCATTGTAGAGTGGCTAGACACAGTAAAAGACAATGATTGTGACTACATACTCAATTTGCATTTGATTGGATTTTTAGCAAATTCAATGAGGATGAAATGAAAGATAGTAAGAATAGGAAGTTTCAGGTTTAGAATGGAGTGATCATTGGTCACTTTGTGAATCACTGGAAAGAGCATCACTATACAAGGAATTATTGAAAACAAGGGACCTTGGTTTAAAGATAGAGCTGTCATAACTTGTATCACAGATATATAGTGGCAAATCCCAACTTTGAGCACAACCAGGACATTAGCTTTTATTCTTAGCAAAAGATAAAACTATAGAAAGTTTTTACAGAGACTGACCTTATCTGCTTCAGTTTTATCAGGATCGCTCTGCTATCCTGAGGTAAGTCTATAATGAGCAATGATTGCAAAAGAGAGATCAATTATCAAATTTCAGCAAATGTGAGGACAAATGATATTGATGGCTACAACTGAGAGTGTCAATAATGAAAATCATGATAAGTGGATGGGCTTTAATATTTAATATTAATGCCCATGAGATTGGAAGATGAGAATTGAATATGAGAAAAAAACATAAGGAAGAATACATGCACTCTTACTTGACTAACTGAAAAACAAATGCAGTGAATTTCCTGAAGTGAGAAACCATGGAAAGAGTAGGTATGGGGTATGAGTATAGGGCTCTATACTCTGTATTCATGTTAGATTTTAGATAATTTTTTTTAAATTTATTTATTTGAGAGCGACAGACACAGAGAGAAAGACAGATAGAGGGAGAGAGAGAATGGGCATGCCAGGGCTTCCAGCCTGTGCAAATGAACTCCAGACGCGTGCACCCCCTTGTGCATCTGGCTAAGGTGGGACCTGGGGAACCGAGCCTTGAACCAGGGTCCTTAGGCTTCACAGGCAAGCGCTTAACCGCTAAGCCATTTCTCCAGCCCAGATTTTAGATAATTTAACAACACTCGGGTTAGACACACCACAGAGAATGTTGACTGGGTTCAGATTATAGAATTGTCAGTATAAACAAAATATTTAACCATAAGATTAGATGACATTATCTGAGAAACAGGAAAAAGTAGAGCAGAGTCTAATGATTGAGTCTTATAGGCCTATAATACATGTTTGTTCAATTTAATTTTTTTTAAAAAATGGGAAAATATAAAAGTAAGGATATGGAGATATAAATTTAAGCAGTGAAATAAAATGATTCAAAGGGCCATTTTGTCCAAAGAGCCATGTGCAGATGGTGCTAAAACAGGGAGGTAGCAATTGTGATAGACATGTATTAAAATAGTCTCAATAGCTCATGTAATGTGATGTGGTAGTGTGAATGGGTGTTCCACAATACATTCTGGAGTTTACTACACCTTATAACTTAGATCTCCAACTGCCTGGCTGGAGGAGGTGTCACTGTGGGTGGATTCTAGGGTCCAGCCCTAAGGGTATGTTTGGGGAATTCCTGTGTGAAGATATGGGAGTGCTTGGAGCTTTGCCTGGGTTTTTTTGGCATATGCTTCTTGGTGCTGGTGGTGGATTTGTTGTTGTTGTTTCTTCTGTCTCTGCTTAAACCTTCGAGAGTGGGCTAGCTTCCTCTGCTATTATGGAACTTCCCCTCAATAGGTAAGCTACAATAAATTCCTTCCTCCCGTAAAACTGTATCTGGTCTGGAAGTTCACTCCAGCAACTGAAGCTGTCTAGTACAGGTGATAATGAAGAACTGATTATTGGGTTGAGCTAAGTGGAAAGTCAAAATTGCCTCTAAAGGACTTTAATGCTGCTACAATACTTTCTATTACTTCATCGAGTAATTAGACCAAATTTGTTCAGTTTAAAAGCTTAAAATTAATATTTAGTTCTTGTTGAACAACATTTCATTTGTTCATAATCTTTCCTCTGCAAGGTTAGGAAAGAAAATATTAAAATATTTATAAAATATTTTTTTCTTAAATTACATTTACAAAGTAGAGGGGGACTGGAGAGGTTGCTTAGTGGTTAAAAGCACTCTTTTATAAAGCCTGGTGGCTCAGGTTTGATTCTCCTGTATCTGTGTAAAGCCAGAGACACAAAATAGTGCATGTGCTTGCAGTTTGTTTGCAGTGTCAGGAGGCCCTGGCTTGCTTGCTCATTCTTTCTCTCTCTGACATTGTGAATATAAATGAATCCATTTTTTTTTCTTAACTTCTATAAGAAATAAACAGAAATGCCAGACACCATTACTCAAAGAGTATGAACTTAAAAAAAATTAGAAAAGAAACAATTTTAATGACCAGGTTGGGTCAGTTTACCATTCATTTATGTAATAATTACTGAATACCTAGCATCTGGTAACTAAGTTAGGAAAATGAAGACAGAGATTCTGTAGAAATTCATTCATGCCACCTTACTTTCTTCCTTGCTATCACTACTTTTATTTTCCTAAGAGAGAAAATGCATCTAGTCTATACTCTTCACCATCCAAAAGGTTTTTTTTTTGTTGTTGTTTATTTTTATTTATATATATATATATTTTATTTTGAGAGTGACAGACAGATAGAGAGAGAAAGAAGCAGAGAGAGATAGAGAGAGAGAGAGAGAGTGGGGGAGAATGGGGGTGCCAGGGCCTCCAGCCATTGCAAACACACTCCAGATGCATGCACCTTGTGCATCTGGCTGACGTGGGTCCTAGGGAATGGAGCCTGGATCCTCAAACCGGTGTCCTTAGGCTTCACAGGCATTTTCTTCTTCTTTTCTCTGTATTAACAATCCAAAACCAGCACAATGAGGATGGAATCTTGTAGCAGAGATGAAGTTAATCAGTGTAGATGAGCTGCAATATTTATGGTGATTATCAATCCCTTTAATTCGGGTATTATTCTTTACTTATAATAACTAACATTCATCCAAATTTAGGAATAAAACATACCTCACCTTCAATGATGCTCAACACAGTCCAGGAATATGTACTTAATTCATCATTACATTGCAAGGCTATAATATGAACAAAGAGAGAGAGAGAAGACAAAATAGTACAGAAGTGAGCAACTCTACCATATGAGTGCAAGCAGCCTTAGGTTTCACTACTGTTTATATTAAAACTAACATCAATAGTCATTAACCTGATGTAAAGGAAGCAAGGCCAATCTAGGCAAGGAAAATAGAATAATTCAAGTGAGATAAAGTTACAAAACAGCCAGGCAGTGTTGCAAAAAAAAAAAAAAAATACTCTGATATATCCCATGTTAGAGTGGAAGAATATTATTTGTAAAAATTCCGGCAGAGGAACACAATGTGAGCTCCCCTGGCTGGTGCTGTGGTGACTGGGCTTCATTTGGAAGTGGTGAGAAATCACTAGAAAATTGTGAGCAGAGACTGACATTATCAATTTGTGTTTTTGATGGAGCTGGCAGCAGTGAGCAGTATGAAGCATAAGTACCATCTCCCTCTCCACATCAACCAAAAAGATATTGAATACAATCCAAATATGCAGAAACTCAGGGATAAATACTGTCATCAAGTATATGAAACATTTATGAGAAGGACGCTCAGCAGTTGTTCTGAGTGACTGTGACAGAACAAACACAAAGGGATACAGTTGAATCAAAGCAAAAGGGAGTTGAGTTGGACCCTTAGCAGAACATCTCAATTGAGGGGCTGCCCTGGAAGGGAAAAACCACCAGAACTGGTTGAAGTGAGTACCTGAAAATTCTCCCTCTTCACCAGCTGGGAGAATTGAAAGTACTATCAGTTCTGGAGGATCCTTCAATATCCACTTCCCTGAGGGTAGGGGACATGATAAAGTACAATTTTAATACACACTTGCTTTGCTGTGTGATGATTATTTTTAGATTTTCTTTATATATATATATATATATATATATATATATATATATATATATATATATATATATATATATGGTTTGCAGGCTACTGGTAAAAGCAATAGTCATGTGGACACTTCCACTGCAAGTTCTCCTGGGCCCTGGTAGATGTGGTTGAGATGGCATCTAGTACTGGGTAGTCAGTTATATTCTTATATTACTGATGGATCTTTGTTCTCCTCCATTTTCTCTGCCTCTGTAAAACAAAGAATTCTCCTATAGATAGATAGATAGATAGATAGATAGATAGATAGATAGATAGATAGATAGATAGATAGATATGATAAGTTATATACATTTTTTCCTTCATTCTGACCCCATTACCTTGAGGGCCCTCCTCACTGGACTTATAATATTTATTGTGAGGTCATAAAAGCCTTAGTCAGTCCCTTGAAGTGTAGAAGGGGTACCTTGCCTCAGATATTCCTACCTACTCTGTGACTCCTACAATCTTTCTGCCCCTTCTTCAACAATGTTCCTTGAGCCATGGAAGGCCTGTTGGCACTTTGATTTAGTGTTTAATTCTTTGTAGCCTCTGGATGTCTTCTTTGATAGGTTTTGATTGATAACAGTATCTGTCACCATTGCCTGGGAGATGGTTTGCAGGCTACTAGTAAAAGCAATAGTCATGTGGACACTTCCACTGCAAGTTCTCCTGGTCCCTGGTAGATGTGGTTGAGGTGGCACATCTAGTGCTGGGTACTCAGTTATATTCTTATATTATTGATGGATCTTTGTTCTCCTCCATTTTCTCTGCCTCTGTAAAACAAAAGAGAATTCTCCAACAAATAGTGAGAGCAACTTGTCTTAAAAGGGATATGCAAAGTTATTTAAGAGACTTTTGAGTGTCTAAGCCCACTCTTTTCCAGTGAGCACTGGTGGCTTCTCTCTCTGAAGTCTGAGTTTCCTGACCATGGAGTTCAGACTTGGCATCCAGTGTCAGGTAGGTATGAGCTCTCTCCCACTGAGTGGGCCTCATGTTCAATCGGAAAACAGTTGGTGACTTGGAGTACCTGTGTGGTACTTCTTGTCTAATTGGTTGATTTTGTAGTATTCAGGACTCCTGCTTATTCATGTTGTTGATGACCATTATCTTCTAGTGGCTCCAATGCCACTTTCCAGCACTATGAGAGCTAGCCAAGAGGGAGTTGGTTTCCCTTTCAGTTCCAGCATGGTATTACTATGTTCTGTAACTCAGCCTGTAGTGTCTTCAGCAATAGGGACTTACCTTTTAGCTCTGGCAGGTAATCAAGTATTTTGGCAATGTCTTGCATCATTTTGGGGACCTCATGGATTTCTCTGGCCAACACTTACTGTGAGGGGCAACTCAAAACTGTGCCTGGGATATACTTGCCAGAGTCCATGGTTTTAAAGTTAAAGTTTTTCAGGACTGTCCTCTACCCCACCCTACCCCTGCCTTTATTTGTGGCTATATCTTATAGAATGTTTAATTAAGAATTGAATTATTCCTTGTGCTCATTCAAAATGCTCAAGTACTTTGAGCATATGTAAATAAAATGTAAATCATTTTCATGCATGAGTACTTCCTGATATGTAAATATTAGAATGAGTCCTACAATATGTATGTTTGTAATTTTGGTTGACATTTTTATTTTGAGATGGGCTTGTTCAGGTAAATCACACTAGTAGAACTCACTATGGTGCCCATGTTGTATACAAACTTACAATACACCTGCTTCAGCCTCTATGCAGTTTTCTTATGTCTTTATTTTTTTAATGTCTTGTTTCTTGACAAAAGTTTCTATATACTTGATAAACTGGATTACAAATTTGTTTGTTGTAGTATTACCTCAAAATCTTTAATTTTCACTTTAATATCAATAAATTTATCCAAGAGTTTATCCAGAAGGATAATAGCATAAATTTTTATTCTAATTTATTTACTCTTTTCTTGAAAATGTAGGATCTTGCTTTATTGCTCTTGAACTTCTGGGCCCAAGCAATCCTCCTGCTTCAAATTCCAGTGACAAAGGATATATAGTTGTGCTCTGTGATGCTTGTCTCAGAACTTTAATAAAAATAGGTATAAAGTATTTTTTTGTCATTTATTTATTTATTTTTGAGGTAAGGTCTCACTCTCGCCAAGACCTGGAATTCACTCCATAATTGATCTCACCAAGATCCTCCTACTTCTGCCTCCCAAATGCTGGGATTAAAAGTGTGCACCACCACACTCAGTAAGGTTTTCATAAAACTGTACTTTTAAAATGATTTTACTGGGCTGGAGAGATTGCTCAGTGGTTAAGGTGCTTGCCTCCAAAGCCTAAGGACCCAAGTTCATTTCTCCAGTACCCATATAAACCCAGATACGCATATAAACCTAGATATGCATCTAGAGTGTGTTTGAAGTGGCTAGACACCCTGGCAATGCCATTCTCTTTCTCCCTTCTCTCTCTACCTCTTTCTAATAAAGAACCAAAGGAAGGGTAGGACACCCTACAACGTGCTCCCCCAGACACAGAATGGCCTGTATATCCATGACCTAACGTGCCTGGCACTATCTACACAAGACCATTATAATAGGAGGAAAAGATCATGACATCAAAATAAAATAAAGCAGGCTCAACCAGGCCCTGAAGGTAAAAGTAAGTTACATGAGGAAGTTGCCCAAATGCCTATTGTTACTACTCCTGTTGCAATGCCTTCTGTCCCCAAGCATGCACCTATGGCATCATGGGGTGTGCCCTATGATCAATTGACTGAGGAGGAGAGGTCTAGGGCATGGTTTACAGATGGTTCAGCATGTTATTCTGGCACTGCCCAGAAGTGGACAGCTGTAGCATTACAGCCCCTTTCTGGGACAACTCTGAAGGACTGTGGTGAAGGGAAGTCTTCATAATGGGCACAACTTCAGGCAGTGCATATGGTTGTGCATTTTGCTTGGAAAGAAAAATGGCAAGATGTATGCTTATACACTTATTCATGGGCTGTGGCCAATAGTTTGGCTGGATGGTCTGGGACTTGGAAGCAGCACAATTGGAAAATTGGTGAAAAGGACATTTGGGGAAGGTGTATGTGAATAGTACTCTCTGAATGGGCAAAGGATATAAGGATACTTGTGTCCCATGTTAATGCTCATCAGAAGGTGACCTCATTGGAGGATGACTTTAATAATCAAGTAGATAAGCTGACCAGTTCTGTGGATAGTGGTCAACCTTTTTCCTTAGCCACCCCTGTCATTGCCCAATGGGCCCATGAACAAAGTGGCCATGGTGGCAGATATGCAGGCTATGCATGGGCCCAAAAACATGGATTTCCACTAACTAAGGCTGACCTGGCTATGGCTACTGCTGAGTGCCAAATTTGCCAACAGCAGAGACCAACTCTGAGCCCCCGATATGATAGTATTCCTCGGGGTGACCAGCCAGCAACCTGGTGACTGGTTGACTACATTGGACCTCTTCTATCATGGAAAGGGCAGCATTTTGTCCTTACTGGAATAGACACTTTTTCTGGGTATGCATATGCCTTTCCTGCACATAGTGCTTCTGCCAAAACTACCATCCGTGGGCTTACAGAATGCCTTATTCACCATCATGGCATTCCGCTCAACATTGCTTCTGACCAAGGGACTCACTTCACCGCCAAGGAAGTATGGCAGTGAGCTCATGATCATGGAATTCACTGGTCTTACCATGTGCCCCACCCCGCCCCTGAAGCAGCTGGCTTGATAGAATGGTGGAATGGCCTTTTGAAGAAACAGCTACAGCTCCTACTAGGTGGCAACAGCTTGGAGGGCTGGGGGAGTGTCCTCCAGCAGACTGTATATGCTCTGAATCAGTGTCCTATATATGGTACTGTTTCTCCTATAGCCAGATTCATGGGTCCAGGAATCAAGGGGTGGAAATGGGAATGGTCCCACTAACCATCACCCCAAGTGACCCATTAGCTAAATTTTTGCTTCCTGTTCCCACAACCTTACGCTCTGCTGGACTACAAGTCTTGGTCCCAGATGGGGGAGCACTTTTGCCAGGAGACACAAAGAACATTCCATTGAACTGGAAGCTAAGACTACCCCCTGGTCACTTTGGGCTCCTAATGCCCTTGAGTGAACAGGCTGAGAAAGGAGTTACAGTGATAGCAGTGGTGATTGATCCAGACTACCATGGGGAAATTGGACTGCTCCTCCACAATGGAGGTAAGGAAGAGTATGCCTGCAGTGCAGGGGATCCTTTAGGGTGTCTGTTAGTGTTACTGTGTCCTGTTGTCAAAGTCAATGGACGACTGCAACAACCCAATAGAAGTAGTGTGATAAATGGCCCAGATCCTTCAGGAATGAAGGTATGGGCTACCCCTCCACGTAAAGAACCAAGACCTGTTGAAGTGCTTGCTCAAGGTGGAGGAAATACAGAATGGGTAGTAGAAGAAGGCAGTTACAAATACCAGCTAAGGCCACGTGACCAGTTACAGAAACAAGGACTGTGATTGCAATGTTTCTCTCCTGCCTTTATAACAGAGTGTTTGTATGTATCTACACCAATATTAAGATTATATCATTAGCTAACTGTTGAATTTATATTAGACCCATTATATTTAAAGAGACTAAGCTTGTGTTGGGGGAATGATTTTGCGGTTCTGGTTGTACGTGGGATAGTTATGCGATGTTAGGCGGAATTATGAGCTTGTTACTGTTTTCATTTGGAAATTAACTATGATGTAAGGAGATGTGATTTGATGCCAAGTTGACAAGAGGTGGACTTGTGATAGTTAAGGTGTTGTCAACTTGATCTGTTTAGTAATCCACAGGTTGCTTCTAGGAAGGATCAACTAAAGGAGGAGGTCTTTCCCCCAGGGTGAGCTCTTCCCCCATAGTGGGTGGCCCCGCTCAGAAGGGGACTTGATATAAGGAAGCTCTGGATAAAAGACTTCCCTTTTCCTTCCTTCCTTCCTTCCACTTGGCTGCCAGAGTTGCTCGCTACCTTCCAGCGTGGATTGAAGACCAGTGCAGACTAAAGACCAGCATCAACTGAAGACCCACATGGATCGAAACCCAGCGGCTCCTCAGGAAGCCAATAGGCTTTCCGGCACCATCTGCAGTGCCGGGTTGGGGGTACTGCTGAGGCATTTGGCCACGTGGACTGAGCAGCTACCAGGTTCAGTGATTCTTGGGCCTGCAACTACTATTGGACTACTGTAAGTTAATCCAATAAATCCCCTTTTTAAAATAATGCATTCTAGCAGTTCTGTTCCTCTAGAGAACCCTGACTAATACATGTGTTGACAGGTTCTAGGTACACTGTATTTACTATAGAACTATTTCATTTATATCTTGATGCCTGAAAACTGTAACAATAAATTATTAAAATATGTGCTTTGTTTATGTACCTGTACATATGTATAATGACATATAGTAACTGTTACAACTACTCATATTCGTGATTTTTAAAACTCTCTAAAACGTGTCTTCCCTTATTTGCCCAGCATAGCTTTTATTAGTGGGGCTGTGCTATATACTCCCAAGTAGTCTAGAACATTTCATGGTGATTTCAGAGCATGTCAAGTTTATTGAAGCTGCAAAACAGCTGTCGTAGGCAACTCACAGTGGCACTTTAAAATGTGTCTGAGTTAAATAAAAATGTGTGACTCAACCATAAAAAAAAAAAAATAAAAAATAAAAGAGACTGATTGAGAGGTAGACGGGATGTGATGGAGAATGGAGTTTCAAAGGGGAAAGTGGTAGGGAGGAGGGCATTCCTATGGGATATTGTTTACAATCATGGAAGTTGTTAATAAAAAAATAATAAATTAAAAATAAAAAAGATATTAAAAATGTTTTTAAAATGACTTGTTAATGCCTAAACTTTCTAATAATAGGAAGTTTTGATGCTTTAGTTATGTAAGAAAGATCACATTTTAAATACAACACTGTAGGGTACATATTGAATTCATTTTGAAAGACAATTGTAATATCTCATGAAAGAGGAAGATTACTTTTTTCTTGTCTAATTTCTAGTAAACAAATAAAGACCCTCTGGATGGTCATAATTTAATTTATATTTAGCCCTAAATTCAATTAATGAGAAAAATAGAGTACTGGAGTTTTAAAATGATATATTCTTTAAAAATTATCAATTTTGAAAAGTTGGTTTTCATATATTATACATACATGAGGTGGTTCTATTTATCACACTTTTTTGAATGTAAACCACTTAGTCAACTTACTGTAAAGCCTTTGACAAGTGAGCTCAGCCTGCTCTGGAAGCTCCACCTTCTATCACTCTACTTTTAATTCTTACCAAATCAACTGGGCTTTTCACATTACATATTGAGTTCATGTTATTATTTCTGCCTGGATTACATATACGTATGTATGATATATATATATATATATATATATATATATATATATATATATATATATATATATATATACATATATACATATATATATACACACACACACACACGTGATTTTTTTTTCAAGGTAGGTTCTTGCTCTAGCCCAGGATGAATTGGAACTCACTACGTATTCTCATGATGGCCTCGGACTCTTGGAGATCTCCTACCTCAACCTCCCAAGTGCTGAGATTAAAGGTGTGTGCCACCACACCCATCTTGGAGTATGAATATTGTTTTTGATCCTTCTGGCTCATTAATGCTGTGGAACTGCTACTTTGATACCACCACATCCCTGACATTCCCTAACAACACTGACCTCCTCCTTCTAAAATGGATTCTTCTCATCGATTGGCATATCCTAATTTTTATGTGAGTGTTTAAAATTGTATGTGAGGACTGGAGAGATGGCTTAGCGGTTAAGCACTTGCCTGTGAAGCCTAAGAACCCCGGTTCCAGGCTCAGTTCCCCAAGTCCCACGTTAGCCAGATGCACAAGGGGGCGCACGCGTCTGGAGTTCGTTTGCAGAGGCTGGAAGCCCTGGCGCGCCCATTCTTTTTCTCTCCCTCTATCTGTCTTTCTCTCTGTGTCTTTTGCTCTCAAATAAATAAATAAATAAATAAAAATTTAAAATTGTATGTGACATCAAAGAATACCTGATAATAAGAATTTTGGTGAATTTGGTATAACAAGATACTTACTCCATATACTTTCATATTCTAAGTGTTAGATAGTGTTTAAATGAATATTATAACTAAATTGTGCCCCATTATTGATGCTTATTATTTCTAGTAATTACATGTTATCTCGGGACTCAGGAAAAGAATGGAAAATTTAGAAAATATTTACAAAAGAACTCAATGCTAGTTGTGTAGTTGGACATCTCTATATTTGTATAAAACCATACCTTCATGTCATAATTAAAAATACAAAGTATAGCTCACTCTCAGGACATTGATATGATTGTAGAGTCTATTATTGAGTGTTCTATTTTTCCTCAGCTTTTGGTTTGTCTGTCTGCTTGTTGGTTTTTCAATTACTGCTATTAAATTATCTAAGTCATCCATATAAAAGCTAGCAACATTCACAATATTATCAGTGAACAGACATAGCGTAGTGATTTTACATTTATACTTTCATTAAATATATTTTCCAGTATTCTCTGTGCCCACAGAGAGCTTTCAGAAGAATGGTGGAGATAAACATTTGTCAAATGATCATAGCTAGTCAATGTTGGAATACTATTTTGTTTAAGAAGAAACCCTTTATTAAAGTGAGAGCATATGATATATACTCATTGGTGGGAAACTCAAGTTGTTTCTCAAGCATTACACATGTTTAAGATTTGAAGAAACTGCAAGAGTCAACAAGAAAACATTAAAAAAAGAGTAATCTATCTGGAGAAAAATATATGTTCTATGATAACTGGAAGCTCTTGGAGTTTAAGAAATAAGGAAAAGGCATTTTTTTGTACAACCACGAGGACCCAAGGAGGACACCTGACATTCTCTGGCTTTACAAGCACTCACAATGGGTACCACGGGAGAGAATGCCAGGTGTTCCTCTTCCATCACTTACTCACCCATTTTTCCTTGTGCTGTGGGTACTTTACTGATCCCTAAGCTTGCCATTTCTTCACTATCACCAGCAATTCTCTGTTCCCCATGTATTTAGGATTGTAGAGGTCTATAGCTATTCCCATCTATGTACAAGGGTGCTGGAGGATTGAACTCAATTGCTCTCGAGCTCTCTTGGGCCCACATGAAAACAGTGCAGCCTATTGTCCATAGGGTCATGTTTAACTAAGTAACACAATATTAAATCAAACACATGAGAAAACTATAATGCAACCAAGAGATTTCCTGAGCATATCATGCTTGAAAAATTGCTTCATATTGATGACTTGCAACACAGTAGATTTGTTTCATCAACAAACTGAACACATGAGTAGCACATTCTGCTGCAGTTTTAGTTAGCATAGCTATAGTGTCATCTGGTGACGGGAACTTCTTAGCTCTATTTTACTATTATGGACCACTGTCACTCACATGTTCCATTTTCAACAAAAATTTCATTACATACCACATGACTATATTAAATTAACTGGGATAGGAGAGTATACATAAAATACCACACCTTCAAAAAGTAAAGTAATACCTCACTATCCTCCAATTTCATACAGCAACTTGACATAAGAACTATTTTTGCATCCATGAAATGAAGAAATAAAAAAAATTAAAAAATGAAGAAATAAAATTATAAAGTTTGTCTTAGAATATGTACAAAACTGTCATTATTTCCCCTGTATGGTGAGTTATGTGGCTTTCAGGAGTAAGAAGAAAAAAATCTCCCATCCTAATGTTCTTCAATCCTGAGCTATTATATATCAGGAAGTACGTAATTGGCATTCTTGGTTTGTTTTCTATTGATGGGATGATACTTTCCTGGTGAAATCTCAATAAATTTCTCAAATTCATTTTATTTACTTATGGATAACTTAGTAGCTTGGAAACATCCATCACATTCACTTTCCTACTCGAAATTTTCAAGTGGATTATTAATGCATAAACTTAGCCTTTGTGTCTTTGCCATGGCCTGAAGCAGTGTGTAAGGTGTCAGGTATGTAGGAGATGGGACAATTTTCTTCCCTCCATGGAAGCATTCTTTAAAAGCAGAAATAGTAAACAAGGTAATGAAATCACTTTAAAGATTAAAATTTAAAACAGGTATAAACATATGGTTAAGATGGGGAATCATTGCTTTAAGGTATGATTTTCTTAGATTGGTCAGTGTCAAATTATATATATACATATATATTCTAGCACCCAATATGCATTATAAAATTGTTTTGATTTGGCTTATGTTTTTATAAAAATGTAAAAAGAATGAAATTCTGTAACATATAACTAATATCAAAACTGCTTACTAGAAATTTGATGTTTTCAAATAAGAATTAAATTTTAAAGTTAAATTCATTTGATTATCCAGTTGGCTTGTCAACACTGACAGAGGCTTTCAGGGTCAATTAGGCCTCTCTTTATACTGCAGTCTGTTTAAGGAGTTTTGTTTCTGAAGTATGTACTTTACAATGAGGATAGACTAAGCAAATCCGAACATGTATGATGAATTCTGAGCACAAACTGAACCTGAAGCATTTCTTAGAACTGGACAAAGAGGACAACATGTTTTCAAAAGTAAGCAAAAGAAAACAGGTGAGATGAGAGGAGTAAGAAGAAATATTGAGAAGAGTGCAAACACTCAAATGGAAAAGTAAGGTTTGGAGGGTAGAGGTAAACACAACCCTGCTCCGCTTAGAACAGACAGTGGTCAGCTGCCTCCTCTTCACATGCCTGCCTAAAGGTTTTAGTACTTGAATATTTGCTTTTTTTTTGTCATGTACCCTGTAAATTATATGGGGAAGGAAGCTCTTCTAAGGTTATGCAGAATTCACACTGGGAGCTGATGCTACCAATGCCATGATTAAGGAAAATTTAAACTCAAAGTAATCTTCACAAGTGTACACATTCTTCCCTAGACACATTCTTGCCAGAACCCTTTGGTCTCCATGTAACTACTTTTCTGCATTTTTTGCCACATATATACTGTACCCTTCTCTGTTGTCTTTCAGCTCCATTCCTTAATCCCTTCTCCTCTCATGTTCCCCTAATTTCAACACACACACACACACACACACACACACACACAAACACACAATCTAGGTTCTATATGGGAGAGAAAGTTGAAGTATTTATTTTATTTTGATAACATGATGATTTCCATCCACTTTCCTACAAATATCATTTCATTTTTCTTTAGAGGTAAATAAATTTCCATTGTGTGTATTTGCCACAAATTTATCTCAATAACTTTCTCTCTTATGAAAAGATGCTGATTTGTAAATATGTCTTAAGTATTTGGTCTTTTTAAAAGAGCAAATTTAATAATAATAATAATAAAAATAAAAATAATTAATATAATAATTACTGAGAACACATAAGTAAATGGTAGAAATCAAAGCATAATTTGATGAAATTTAAAAATGTAATTATGGATATATCTCTTCCTTTAAAGAATAAGCAACTAAATAACAAGGAACTAAAATAAAACCTGTTCACATAATATGTAGATTATACCTTTGCCTCACTTCTACTTTTTTGGAAATTCTTTTCAAATTCTTACATTCTAATTTCTACCTTGAAATTATTGCAACTAATATCTAACAAGGAATGGCCACATTTTCTTCTTAAAGCTTCAGTAGCAATCCTGGAAAACTCAGGAAAATTTTCTCCAAAGTATGCTTTTCACTTACAGTACTACTGTCAGAAAAATGCACCCAAGTTATGACTTTTTATGTTCCCATTCAATCCTTGCCTGAAGAATAAAATATTGGACTTGTGATGCTGCACATATGTTATGTAAATTACAGTAGCATTTTGTATTGCTTTGACCTTTATAGCACACTATAATTTGATTGGCTGACTAGTCAACTTCACAATGTTTACAGTCTTGCCCTTACTTGGATGGACATGATAAGATATTCCAATCCACCCAATCAAAAATAGCATATCAAAAGGTCAAACTAGTATAATTTTTTTCGCTACAATCTTCTCCTTACTGGTCAAGTAAGATATTCTCATAAAAATATAGAAATTATGTGAAAGAAAAATATCTGCGAGTACTAACCAAAACTAATGAACATTACTTTTTGATTAAAATCATATAAATTGTCCTGTTTCCAAATTTTCTTGTCTTGTGTGAACCGCTTAGATTTGTATGAAGGCTATGTTGTTACAGACTGTGTTCTACTTTGCTTTGATTGCTAGCATCTATGACATGATATGGTCCTATTATAGCATAACTTAGTATATAGCATATATTTATTGATTGGGTGAACAAAAAAAGTCTAACTGTATTAAAAGTGACTTATCTTCACCAGTTGAATAATATATAATGTTTTCCTTACTTGCCCTCTGTTTGCTTTGTGATTATTTGTTGGTCTTCTTGCCATGCTAATTTTATTCTTTGGAAATTTCTTAGGATTTAATACCAGACCTCTTTTCACTTTATTCTTTCTTCCTAGGAAATTTTAAAGGGAACATTTTTTTCAGTATTGTTTTTCTTCCCTAAACCAGTATCTTTTAATTGTGGCTATCTAGTAGCACTTTCTTCTGATGACTACTTGAAATTTTCAATTGTCTTCTTCAGGGAAATTCTACTTCATTGTGTCAATAACAAGGCATGGACTCTTCTTATCCACATTGATTCCTAGTGTTCTTGTCACACTGAATGATATCATCATCCAGTTTGCTATTTAACAAAGCTTGACTGCTGTTATTACCTCCTAGAAATAACTATGATTAATAGCTTGTTGATCACCATTTAAGTATTTCTGTCATGTTTTCACTTTCTCTTTAATCATTGGGACTTTTTAATTTAAAATGCCACCATCTCTTAAGTGTGACACTGGATGCTGGCCTATTGTTTTGCTTGCCAGTCTTTCTGAAAAGATAGCCAGAGTTGTCTTTTCTTTCCTTTTTACATTCGGTCTTCTAGTGTGTGTGTGTGTGTGTGTGTGTGTGTGGGTGTGTGTGTGTGTGTATCAAGATGGGGCCTCATTCTAGCCCAAGCTCCAAGCTGACCCGGAACTAACTCTGTAGCTCCAGGCAGGCCTGGCACTTCCTTACAGTGATCCTCCTACCTTGGTCTCCCAAGTTCTGGAATTAAAGGCATAGGACACCACACCAAGCCCCCTTTCTCTTTTGTTCACTCTGTAACTATACTACTTTGGAACATTCTGGCACATAGAAACAACTTACTAAATTTTTAATGTATGAAAACTACTTAGATTTTAAGTTTCTTTCTTTTTTTTTTTTTTTTTTTTTTTGAGGTAGTGTCTCTGTCTAGCCCAGACTGACCTGGAGTTCACTCTATAGTCTCTGGGTGGCCTGGAACAACAACCTTCCTATCTCTACTTCCCAAGGCCTGAGATTAAAGGCATGTGCCAACACACCCAGCAGATTTTAAGTATTCTTAAGTAATAGCATGCTTTAGATATGTTGTGGCCCTTTGCTTTGGAAAAAAATCAAAGTAAATTTTCAAAAGTTTGAATTAATCTTGCCTTTACCGTAAGATTTAAAGATACCCATTAAATCATGAAGTAGCACACATATAATATAAGGCAGCCAGTATAGATGGTATATTGCTTCTCTCTATTCCTATGTACTGTCTAGCCATGAAAAAGTAAGTACATTGCATTCTGTTCATATTCTGAAAATTAATGTTCAAAGTGCCAATATTAAGGTCAAACTTGGTTTTCTGGAAATACTTGCCTTTTTGTTCCTTTGTCAAGGTAGAGTCATTGGCATCATTAAAAAGACCTTTTCTGTCACCGTGGCCTCTGAAATAAGTTATGGGGAAAGCAAAACATTATGCACTGAAGCATGGGTGTGCTGCTTAGTGAGAAAGAAGAATGGTCAAAGGAGAAAAAAAAAATTAGAGGTTACACAAAAAGCAAATTTTACTTTTCCTCCATTTATTCTCCCTCTTCCTTTTTATTGGCCTCTTTCTATAGGCCCATTCTGAAATCTGGGTTTGATTGCTCAAGGAAAACAATAAATTTGTAAGTTCTATACAACAGTATTAAAATATGACTAAAAATATAGTTCTCATGATGCAATGGAAAAACCATTACTTTCAATGAGAAATACAAATGAGTCAAAGAATTCTCAGTTAATAAAACCATATTTACCAGCAAATGTCCCCTAGACTGTATATGATAACCATAAACTATCAAAATGCTCTCTCTAAAAGCAAAATCTTAGGCTAAAATACCCCAATATCTTCTATTTAAGGTACTTCAGTAATGAAGAATTGGAAATTCAGAGATTTGAGGTGAGTTCCACAAAACACCTATCGTAATCAAAACAAATCTTGTGAATTTTCATACTTCTTTGAAAACTCATGATAATTCTGCTTGGTCTACAGGTTTAGTCCTTGCTGTATTTTCATGAACTATCTTCAAACCTATGAGGAACATTAGGCTTCAGAGAAAAGTGATGCTTAATTACTTTTCCAAATCACAGGCTGTTTGAGTGGTACCAATACACATGTTGCTAGAAAACCTAAAAATCACAGAATATTGGAGATGAGAGAAAATTAGTGACTATGGACTCATGGGTTTTCATTGGAGATGAATCACATACCTCGTCATTTATTAGCACATAAGGTGACTTTTGACTCTTTGCTTACTACCTGTGTCTCTGGGTCATGTCCCCATTAGTTCAATGCAGCCTTGCCTCTTCTATTTGTTATCACCTTTACTGCTCAAGAGTACTTCATGTTTCTATGAATTTTATTTAATGCAATAATCAAATATATCACATCAAAGGTCAAACTAAACTTTTTGAGAGATTAGAAGTCAGTAAATGATCTTTTAGGAAATGATTCCTCATAAGATGCTAAGCAAAGTAAGGACTTTACAAAGTTTACACAAAGGTGCAGAGAAGAATGGACCATGGAAGTAAAAGTAGTAAATCTTTTGGCTTCTGTCTATTTTACATAGTGTATGGATACTCATGTTAGAAAGCAATGGAAAATTTCTCACTTAACTTCATCTCCTCTTAAAGTGTGACAGTCAACACTGTCAATAGTGTACATATTTTGTTGAAAAAGAAAAGAAAGAATTTCTTTCTGACTTTCTGATAGTTAACAATGTATGTCTGCTGAAGGATCTATTAGAAAAGCCCATTATTGTAATTAAATAAATGTAAGAAATGCTTTTTAATTAAGCTTTATTTACTTTATATGAGAGAAAGAGAGAGAGAGAGAGAGAGAGAGAGAGAGAGAGAGAGAAAGAGAGAGAGAGAGAGAGAGAGAGAGAGGATGGGTGCACCAGAGCCTCCAGCCACTGCAAATGAACTCCAGACACGTGCCACCTTGTGCATCTGACTTACATGGGTCCTGGAGAATCAAACCTGGGTCCTTTGTTTTTGCAGGCAAATGCCTTAACCACTAAGCAATTTCTCCAGCCCAAGAAATGTTCTTGACTATCTGAAGTATTTGAACTTTCTCTTAACAAAAAATATATATTCCAAAATGAAAAGAAATCAACTATATTTAAAAAAAATGAACTATGATTATTTTTGCATGGAAGGGTAGGTTTAAATCTAGGAAGAAATGTTTGTAAGCAATTTTTACTTACAAATTTTACCATGAAGCCAATGTTTCATGTTCAATTATTTAGCTAAGAATCACCCAATCCTTTTTTGTAATGCACATGGAAACTTATCCAGAGACCAGAAACATTTAAGATTTAGGTCTGGCATCTTGCTTTTAAACAATATTTGTTGAGATGTTTTAAAGAAACATATTGTTCAAATAACTCTGTAAAATGAGGAAGAAGATTATGATAAAAGAAAAACACTTCTATTAGGAGAACCTAAACAACAGTTTCCTGGGATTTTGAAGCCACTCCCTAAGCACGTGATAATTGTCTAATTCCTTGGCTGAGCAAGTAACCATTTTAATTAGACTCTGAGGCAAGCAACATTGTGTCCATGGTAACAGGTATAAAAAGAACTTTGAAAAAAAATGGGGGAAAAAAAGAGAAGAAAAATGTGATAACTGCAAATGTGTTTAAATCATGATAAAAGGATTTAAACAGATGTTATTTTTTCAAAGTGTTATTTTAAAAAAGAATTTTAAAGGGCTCTTGATATGAGAAAAATCATTTTTGGATGTGTCTTTAGGGAAGATTTCTCACCCCTAAATTCTGTAGTTCATGATTGCCATGAGAGAGTTTGATGTCTATTGAACAAAAGGGACACTAGAGGGAAGCTGCCTGAGTAAAACCCAGCTGCCTTCCGGTAACGCCTTCAGTTCCAGTGAGGAGACATTTCCCCAGTACTATTTAATAGATTACATGTCCTTTTTTATTAAAATTTCAGGCATAAAAGGAAAGAAAAACCTGCAGGCCTTGGGTTTTGAGTACTAAGTGTGTGGGTACATCTGTACAAATTAAAAAAAAAAAAAAAAGGGAGGGAGAGAGGGGCCTGAGGTAGTGTTGGCTTATATGATTTAGACACGTGCTTTCTATAACTTTTGGTGGGGGTGAAATTGCCGTGGATAAGTTATTTTCATCCACTATAAATCTATTATGTATATCTGTACATAGAATAACTGCATTATATGCCTATACATAAATGCACATATTTATGAGAAAGAGAGAGAGGGAAAGAAAGAGAGAGGGAGGTAAAAAGAGAAGGAGGGAAAGTGAGAGGAAAGAGCATTCCTCCTTCACAGTGCAGCTTCTCAGATTCAATAAAAAGTCACCATGAGCAAAGCCCAAGTGAGAAGAAGGTAGTCCTTTATCTTCTTTGTTGGCTTTCTGCCATGATAACTTTCTCTAGGAGTAGTGACTGTCAGTTTGTTGGAAATGTGCAGTAACCCCCTAAAGTTAACTCAGGGGGCCCAGACAACCTCCCCAGAACTAGGTTAACGAAAGTCAACTATCCCTCAGAGGGCTTGGGCAAGTTCCACAAGACTAAGTGAGAGGTAAAGTTAAAAGAGGAAATCCAGAGAGACTGGGAGGAAGGGAGACTTTGGGTCTGGCAGAAAGACAGCTTATTTTGGCTAGATTTCTTCTGAAGTTTAAATACCTACTGATTGAAAGCAAATTGGACGTTAAGGAAGGCTAGAGTGCCCATGTCAGAGAAAACAAACAAGCAGTGACCCAAAGTTGGACTGGAAAGAAGTCAAATTTCTTGCTTTGCCTCAAATGTTGAAAGAACCTAAACATTGCTTTGTATGCAACATGATTTTCATTTCTTTGCTTTTTGGCAGATAAACTGGATATCTGAGAAAATAGCAGCCAGAGGAGGTGAGCTCTGAGGAGAGGAGAGAATGTGAAACAATAAATTTTCAAAGTCTATTTTAAACTTGTGATATTTGGGCTGGAGAGATGGCTCAGCAGTTAAAGGTGCTTGCTTATGAAGCCTGTTGGCATGGGTTTGATTCCCCAGTACCCACATGAAGCCTATATTACAGAGCCATAGTAACAAAATCAGCATGGTACTGGCACAAAAGAAGACAGGCAGATCAATGGAACAGAACAGAGGACCCAGATGTAAGTCTGGGTAGCTATACCCACCTGATATTCGACAAAAATGCCCAAACTACTTATTGGAAAAAAGTCAGCCTCTTCAGCAAATGGTGCTGGGAAAATTGGATATGTATCTGTATAAGGATGAAAATATATTTTTCTCTCTCTCCATGCACATGAATTAAGTGCAAATGGGTTAAAGACCTTACATCAGACCTGAAACTATGAAACTGCTAGAGAAAAAAGTATGGGAAACCCTTCAATATATTGGTCTTGGCAAAGACTATCTGAATATAACCCCAATTGCTCAGGCAATAAAACCACAGATTAACAACTGGGACCTCATGAAATTACAAAGATTTTGTATGGCAAAGGACATTGTGAATAAAGCAAAGAGGCAACCTACAGAATGAGAAAAAAAAATCCTTGCCAGCTATACATCTGATAGAGGATTAATATCTAAAACATATGAAGAACTCAAAAAATTAAATAATAAGAAATCAAACAACCCAATTAAAAAATGGACTATGGAACTAAACAGAGAGCTCTCAAAAGAAGAAATATGGATGGCATACAAGCATCTAAAAAAATGTTCTACAACCCTAGTCATCAGGGAAATGCAGGTTAAAATTACATTGAGATTCTATCTCACTCTTGTAAGACTGGCTACCATCATGAAAACAAATGACTATAAGTGATGGTGAGGATATGAAAAAAGAGGAACCTTTCCACACTGTTGGTGGAAATGCAATCTGGTCCAGCCATTGTGGAAACTAGTATGGAGGTTGCTAAGACAGCTAAAAATAGATCTACCATATGACCTAGCTATAGCACTCCTAGGCATATATCCTATGGACTCATCTCATTACCTTAGAGATACTTGCTCAATCTTGTTTACTGCAGCTCAATTCACAATAGCTGGAAAATGAAACCAGCCTAGATGTCCCTCAACTGATGAGTGGATAATGAAGATATGGCACATTTTACAATGGAGTTCTACTCAGTGGTAGAGAAAAATGAAGTTGTAAATTTTTTAGGTAAATGGATGAATCTGGAGAGGATTATAGTAAATGAGGTAACCCAGGTCCAGAAAGTCAAATGTTGTATATTCTCTCTTATATGTGGATCCTACCTATATATGACTGGACTTCTGTGTGAGTTGGAAGAAAACTCTGTAGCAAAGGCCAGTAAGCTAGAAAATATATATAAAGGGAAGAGAGAGGAAGGGAGGGGGTGTGAGTTGGAAGAAAACTCTGTAGCAAAGGCCAGTAAGCTAGAAAATATATATAAAGGGAAGAGAGAGGAAGGGAGGGGCTGTTAATAGGATGGTATTGTGTGTATGTATATATATATATATATATATATATATATATATATATATATATATATATATGTAGAAGAATAGATTAATGGGGGTGAAAAGGCCCAAGTCCAAGTGAGGTCAGGGGGGAAGAGATTGAATAAAGGAAAGGTGGATGGGGAGATAACCAAAATCGAAGAGTATATAAATAAGTCATATGGAAATCTACATTTTCGGACAATGGAACACTGAGGAGCCATAGATTATTGCTACAAACTTTTCAGTGCCAAGGGTGAGATACATTCCAGTGAGTTGTTGGCCAGGGAGTTCCCTGATGCCCCAAAAACATAACAAGTCATTGCCAAGGTCCTTGGTTTCCCACCAGGAATAGATGGCAAGACCCTATTGCTGAAGACCCCACATCCTTGGGCTGCAAGGCTACTGAGAAATCCTTCTGGAACTGAGCTGATAACCTCTCCCATGTAGACAAGCTGACAGAAACCTGGAAGAAACCTTCTGCATGCAGTTCAATGGGAGAGAGAGAAATCCCTAGTGGAGATACCCAACAGTGGATATTGCAAGTCTTTAATTTTGCCAGCCAGGGCAAATGGGCCAATGGGTGCGATAGTGCCACATCTGTCATGCTGGAAACCAACTGCCCTGTAATTGGACTGGAAGCCCACTCCATGGGAGAGAATACATGCTCAACCTCTCAGTCTATATTCTCTCTTTCTCTTTTGTTAAAAAAATATTTTTTTTAAAATTTTATTTTTTTAAGATTTATTTTCATTTATTTATTAGTGACAGGGAGTAAGAGAGAGAGAATGGGTGCACTAGGGCCTCCAGCCACTGCAAATGAACTCTAGACACATGTGCCCCCTTGTGCATCTGGCTTACATGGCACCTGGAGAATTGAAGCTGAGTCCTTAGGCTTCACTGGCAAACACCTTAACCTCTAAGCCATCCCTCCAGCTCTAAAATATTTATTTATCTATTTTTAACATATTATATTATTTTATTCCCATTTCCCTGACTTTGTTTGCTTGGTGCCCTCCTCAGTGGTGTTGTTGTATTTACTATAGAGTCATGAAGGCCTCAGTTAGTCCCAATGAGATAGTGAGAGGAATATAACTCAGGGTATTCCCACCCACTCTGTGGTTCTTCCAGTCTTTCTACCCCTGTTCCACAATGTTCACCAAGCCATGGCAAGCCTGTTGGCAGTCTGATTTAGTGCTGAGTTCTTTATGCCTCTGGATTTCTGCTATGCTATAATAGGTTTTATTTGATCACAGTGTCTGGCACTCTCACACTGGAGCTGGTTGTTAGGTTGATAGAACAAAGTCATGGTACCATGTCCACAGCAAGTTCTCCTGGTGCTGGCAGATGTGAAAGAGGTGGAAAGTCTCATGGTGGGCAGTTATCATCTTATGGACGGTTCTCCTCTCTTCTATTTTTTCTCTCTGCTTGCAAATAAATAAAGAGTAACAGTTTATATTGTCTTATAGATGTTTTTACCTTCTGCCACTCCATTATAATGTGGCTATAATGCCTACTTATGTTAAAATTTAAACTTAAAACTTCTTTCCACACTTCCTCCATTGCTTTAGATATAAAATCATATGAATTTTAACCCATTAGTAATAAAAAGAGAGTTGTTTACCACAGTGTATATTTTTGATATAATTTCTAGGATCTTGTTATTCCATGTGGAAAAAAGGTCCTCATACCTACATATGTTCCTAGAAATGATGTAAGTAAAGTTTTTTTTTTAAATTTTTTGTTCATTTTTATTTATTTATTTGAGAGTGACAGAGAGAGAAAGAGGCAGAGAGAGAGAGAGAGAGAGATTGAGAATGGGCACGCCAGGGCTTCCAGCCACTGCAAACGAACTCCAGACGCATGTGCCCCCTTGTGCATCTGGCTAACGTGGGTCCTGGAGAATCAAGCCTCGAACTGGTGTCCTTAGGCTTCACAGGCAAGTGCTTAACCGCTGAGCCATCTCTCCAGCCCCCCGTAAAGTTTTATGTATGAAAAATTTCAAGATACTTTGTCAGTTTATTACGAAGCTGTTGGTGACAAAGATGTTTTCAGTGTTTGCCAAAAAGATGAGTCCATAGATGCCTGTTTTTCATGTTTTTTTTTTTTATTTTTCATATTCTTAGCATCTGTAAGAATAACAGCTTGTAAGAAGGGTGCTATCAAACAAAAGTTTCCTGCTCAAATATTTAATTCATCTAAAAAGAATGCTGGTTACTTTTGTGGCACTCCTCTCCTACCAAACAACAGCTTGCATTATCTTTGAGTAAAGCTCATGAGGTATATAAGAAGGAATGAATGAGAGTCTGAGAGTAGTTTTGAGAAACTACAGCAATTTCCCTTCACATCACTGTTTCTGAGGTGACAGAAAGTGCGCCTTCTTCAAATGCCTTATCAAACCACCCACATAATGAAAGTGTTCTAAATCACAATGCTTCATTTTAAAAATATATTATCTCCTTTTGAAAAATGCAAATATTCTTTCAAATTCCTTAAAGCTGGATCAATGCTTTAAAGAAGTCCCTAAATGTAGCAGAACAGCAATATTGCTTAGAGGTAATTAAAAAAAAATGGTAATGATAAGAAAAACCTTGCAAAACTCTAGATCTTTGAAAACATAGTATATAAAGCTCAAGCTCAGGAATCCCTCTTAAATTTTTGACATTCCCTAGGTAATCACAGTAATCACTACTTAAATCTTTATCTGCCTTTCCCTATCTGAGGGTAAAAGGATTAATTAGAGAGACATTATGATAGCATAGAAAGAAGTGTAAACATGGACTCTTAGGATTTGAGTTGAAATCTCATCTTCATACTTAATCTCTGTTAAGGCCATGGATAAAGTACATTAGCCCCATGGCTTCAGCTTCCTCACTTTACAGTGGAGCCACTGATATTCTTAAAAATATTATTACTGTGTTAAACTACATAATGGACACATGTAGCTACAGCACATTCATCTGTAATCACAGCTGCTAATTGGGTAAGATGTATCCAGCATACTCAGTAACAAGGAAGGGATTCACACATGCAACTTCCAGAGTTTTGAAAATTGCAAAACATAAAGATTTTTCCAGTACAACATTGGTCTATATTCCTCACATCCCAGCAATAGTGAGAAGGAGGCAGAAGGACCACAGGTTATAGAGGTCAACCTAGACTACAACAGCGAGGTGCTACCTCCAAAAGAAATAAATAGAGAAAACACCCAAAATGCAACAAAAATAATTGCTTAGAAGCAAACACCCTAACAGGATGTACATGGCAGTGCAATAGTGGCACACAGCCTTGGCGCGTAACCAATAGCTTTCAGATTGACTAAGAGATCCACTCAGTGTAAAGAAAGCTATTTGTGTAATTGGAAACCAGACCACAATTGTATGGAGACAAGGATTCCAGTGTCAAGCTTTCACTAGTCTTTGGCTAAAAGAGGGGTTACATATAACAAATTTTCCCTAAATTTAAGATATGCTGACTTCATTCTCCATTTGAGCTTCTATTCTTCTTTTAAAGAAGATAGTGAGACCATTGGAAACAGCCATGGGCATTGGGAAGTATGTTTGCTGGATGCTTGCCTGAAGACCTAGTGGAGCCATGAGGATGGATTTGGGTTGCAGTGGAGACCCAGTGGAGTTGCTGGGACCATGAGACAGCTGATAAAGAGAGCTGTCTGCCCCAGATGAAATGTTCTAGGACTTTAAGTAGTCTAGCTGGAGGGGCATAATTGAAACTCCAGAGACTTATTGCTGGTTAGAATTATCAGACTTGGAGATTTGTCACTGATTAGAATTGTCAGACTTGAAACTAGAGAGTTTGAAGTTTGCCTTGCTTAAATCTTGTATTGATTGAATATTTCTTTGCTGTGCCCATTGACATATGTTGCATTGTGAGTGCTTATTCTGTGCCATTATGGGTTACAGGGATGTTTAAACATCCTTAGGATTGAGATAGATAGATGATAGATAGATAGATAGATAGATATAGATAGATAGATAGATAGATAGATACTATCTATCTATCTATCTATCTATCTATCTATCTATCTATATCTATATCTATATCTATATCTATATCTATATCTATCTATCTATCTATCTATCTATCTATCTATCTATATGGGATTTTTAAAGTTGGACTGAATGCATTGCATTTTACATCATGGATAGTTACCAGTTTATGCAGACAAGGTGTGGAATGTGATGGTCTGATTTAGGTGACCCCCATAACTTTGGTTTTCTGAAAGCTAGGTTCCAAGATTATGGAGATTTGGGAATTAATGCCTCCTGGAGGCATTGAATTGTTGGGGGTGGGCTTATGTATATTATAGCTACTGTTCCCTTGTCAATGTTTGGCAACGCTCCTGTTGCTATTGTCCACCTGATGTTGGCCAGGAGGTAATGTCCACCCTCTGCTCAAGACATTTAATTTCCTCTGCCACCATTGAGCATCCCCTCCAGTCTGTAAGCTAAAATAAACCTGGCTGCTCCTGGCTGTGTAATTCCTGTCAGCACTGAGAACCTGACAGCAACAGGGGTATCGGGTGAACCATGCCTCAGGGTGCTCCTACCGCCCTGTGGCTTTTACACTATCTGTGCCCCCACTTCTGCAACACTCTCTGAGCCATGACAATCTTGCTTGCAGCCTGATTTAGTGCTGTGCTCTTTTAGCCAATGGATTTCTGCATTGATAGGTTTGGTTTTCATTGATCAAACTGTTTGCCACCAACACCCCAGAGCAGGTTATCAGGCTAACAGTAAGAGTAGTGTAACTGGCACTGCTTTCACTGCAAGCTCTCCTTGGCCCTAGCAGATGTGGAAGACGTGGTAAGTCTCATGGTGGGCAATTGGTTATCTTCTTGTCATATTGATGGATCATGGTTCTCCTCCCTTTTCCCTGCCATCTATAAAATAAAGCAGATCCTCCAACTAAGAGTGAGTTAAAGGAGTTATGCAAAGTTATATGAAAGATCTTTGTATGTGTGTTTGTGTGTTTGTGTGTGTGTGTGTGTGTGTGTGCAAGCCCATTCTTCTTCTCCAGAGAGCAATGAGTGCTTCTCTCTAATGTCTGAGTTTTCTATTTTGACTTGGTTTCTAGTACCAAATATGAGTTCTCCCCCAATGAGCAGGCCTTGTGTACAATCAGAGAACACTCGGTTATTCACAGAGGCTATGTTCCATTATTGCATAAGTATATATTTCTTGTCTGGCTGATTGATTCCATATTTCTCAAGAGTCCCTTGCTTATTCATGCAGTTGGTCATAGTTTTCTTCCAGTAGCTTCCACAGGCCTCTTCAAGACAGAGCTATTTTCCCTTTCAGTTCCAGCACGGTATTCTGATGTCTTATTCATGCAGCCTGTGTTATTTTCAGCAGTAGGTATAACCTTTTAGCTCTGGCTAAAATGTTATGTTTTGGCAAAAGCCTACACTGTTTTGGGGATCTCGTGTTTTCCCTGGCCAGTAGCTCACTGTTGGGTCAACCTAACTCTGGGCCTGGGAATTACCAGCCAGAGTCCATGGTTATAAGGTTAAGCCTTTTCCACCTTCTGTATGAACTGTCCACCCTCCCCCTTTATTGGTGGTAATAACTTATATAATGCTAGTCAAAATGAGGAACTTTTATGGAACTGATTCATGTTGTCTTAAATTTTTTAATATTATATTTTTAATTCATTTTATTATTCCCACCCTTCCTACCCTCTACCCTTCACACCCTACCACCCCCAATATTCTGCTCTCCCCCACCTTGTCAGGTAACTCCTCCCATTCTCTCTCCCAATTTCTTCTCTCTACTAGTCTTATTCTGGTTTTATGCCCATATTCCTGGTGTATCTACTGTTTTCAATTATCTCTAATTGATTCCAGTTACAAACCTTGGATGCTATACATGTGGCATTTGTATTTGTGTGCCTGCATGACCTCACTTAGATTATGGATTGTTTTATCATATAAAATGTTATCAAATATTTTGAGATATGAAGTTCAATATGTAGACAATGTTTTTAATAATTAGTCATGCTACATTTTTTGAGACAGCTTATTGTACCTGTTAATAACTTAAAAATGGTGTGAAAGGAAATGATAATCATTGTTTTTTGAAGTCATTCCCTGTTCTCTTTAATTCTTCTTGAAAGTTTCTTCTGTCTAAAACTCCTATATCATGATGCTTAGATGATAGATGAATAGATCAAGAAACAAGGTACCCAGTTGTGGTGTGTCAGTCTGATTTTGTATAAAGGTAGAATTTATACCATAAAGTAAGTCCTCTAGCATATTGTTGAGAACTGCCAGGTACAGGCTGGAGCCTTCAGGACAGGGGCCTGAGCTTTTAGGCATGACTAAGGATCCCCAGGCTACAGGAGGCCACTCCCTCTCCAAGTCCAGCTCACCTGAACTTAGCCCATAGCCCTGTATCCTTTGGCCAGTTGCCTAGGAAAATCCTTATCAGCCTTCACACAGCTCATCCCCCTTTGACCCTAGGTCACCTGACGCCCTCCCCCCACCTCCACAATTGCCTATGTGCTGGGATGAATGTTCCTATAGGAACCTTGTAAGTCCAGGCCCCTTAGTACCTTCCCCCCACCCTCAGATGCTTATAAACCCATTTCACTGACAATAAACTGAGAGATCTATTCACACTGAAACTCTTCCAGAAAGTCTTTTACTTTCACATGCTTACCCACCTCACCTCAATTGCCTGGGTGCCTTCGGGGAACTGAGGCTGGCCCCTGGAGCAAAGACCCAGGAACCCACAGCATATCTATATATCTATCTATATCATTATATCTACATAACTTTATATCCATACATATATACATTTACATATACATATATGTACACATATATGCATATTAATAATACATATATATATATATATATATATATATATATATATATATAATTTTGTTGTCCACCATTATTTGCATAGCTAATTCCCCTTATGCTCTGTACTGATTTTGTTGGCATTTTACTGTAGTGGATGGTAGAGGTGAGGAAAATTTTAGTCCAGTATACATTTTCATTGATTTGCTAATGAGAAACGCTAGATTTGTATTTACATACTTATTTTTTACACATGTATTACACTCACAGTAAAGCTAAGTTGGAAATAATGATATGCTCAAATAGTTTTCAAAATACTGTTCACATTTCCTAAAGCAAACAACAAAAAAAATGATAATGTCCACAATAACAGCAAAGCTGTCCTTATCCCCAGCTGATGAACCTAAGCACCTTTTGTAAACTAGCATATTCCTGCCTCTGGATAGTTCATATCTATGGCCCACCTGGGATTTGGAATGAGATGCTTGAGCCATCTTACCCAATATTTAAGATGTGCTGCTTCTAGGTATTTTCTGTCTTCATGTCTGTATTTCACATTTAGTCATAGGAATACTTTGGATAATAGTAAGAGTAACCCTAGGCCATAACATACTCAAGTGGTATCTGTAATGACTAAACACACATCCTCTTGTCTCAGAAGATTCCTGATCATCTAGTTGTCAGGTAATAAGTGAATTGTGCATATGTATTTAAAGCAAAACTTTCTAGGAAACAAGCCAAGGTATTTTTTTAAGTGACACTTCGTAAATCATAATTTGGCAAATGAAGTTCCTATTATGGTTTAAGAAAAAAATATGTCTAATTTCTATAATTTATTGGTGGTACTTAGAGTTTATGTGAGGTTTGATTATAATTTTTTGAAAATTATGTATTTGTGTGTAAGTATTTTTAAGATTTTATTTTCATTTATTTATTTGAGACAAAGAGAGGGAGGGAGAAGGAAAGAGAGAGAGAGAATGAATGGACACTCCAGGGTCTCTAACCACTGCAAAGGAACTCTAGATGCATGTGCTACCATGTGCATCTGGCTTACTTGGATTCTGGGGAATTGAACCTGAGTCCTTAGGCTTCATAAGAAAGTGCCTTAACTGCAAATCCATCTCTCCAGCCCAGGGGCATGTTTTTAATCATATTAATTCAAGTCCTAAAAACATAGTTCTTTCCTAATTGTAATACACTATAGTGGTGGTTTTAAAATGGAAAGTTTATATTTAATGTAAATTAATGTTATTTTGCTTAATATTGAAAATTGTTACCCTTATTATTATTTTTGCTTGTTTATCTGAACACTAATCATAGGGAATTTGAAATTCTGAGTCAAAGTTATCCTTTCATGTTGATTCCACATAAGTCTTATATTTCTTTCTCCTGTCATAAGTCCTATATATAAACTTAAATTGAAGTCACATTTTCAGCACTGTGCAATCCTGAGTACCCTTTAAATGTTTCATGGGCCTCAGCAAAATGAAAAATTGTCCATCAGCCTGTGGTTCATTAGAGACCACAAATCAGTTGAATGGGAGGTGTTTTGTAGGAAACTATTCAAACCTAAGTTTTGCTAGAATCCTGATGAATAGAACAGCCTACGATAAGGAACTTTCATCTTGGGGCTACACCAGCAGTTAAGCCGGTGATAGTTAAGGCCTAGAAAGCTAATTGGGCAGATAAGAAGGGACAGTGATGTGGTCTGGGCACAGGAAGGAGACATTCCTTGGTGCTTATTGGCAAGTAGAAAGCTGAGCCATAAGAGTGATCTATACATGAATTTCACTAAAGGATTATTCTTCAGTGAGAAAAAGTAGCAGTAAACCTTGTAATTGTGATTAATGGTTCTTTTTAAGAGGAAGACTATTTTTGTCTATATTACTTGCATCATTTTATTTTTGTTACCTATAATGCAATTTGGTTTTATAAATAATCTTGAATTTCACTTTGAGTCATTTTACAACTTTTTGGTAAATCATAATCATAAGAAAAAAGTTGTGATACGCTTGTTTCCTGTCTTCTTTTAATTATTTTATTTTTGAGAGAGAGGCAGACACAGAGAGAGAACGGGCATTCGAAGGTCTTTCAGCCACTGTAATCAAACTCCAGACATGGGCACCCCTTTGTGTGCATGTGCAACATTGCATGCTAGCTTTCCTGTTCATCTGGCTATGTGGGGCCTGGAGATTGGAACATGCATTCTTAGGATTTGTAGGCAAGTGCCTTAACTGCTAAGTAATCTCTCCAGCCCCTGTCTGTCATTTTTTAACATTTTATTTTATATATGGCAGGTGGTACTGAAGAGATGGCTTTGTGGTGAAGATACTTATCTGCCAAGCCTAAGGGCACAGGTCTGATTCCTCAGTACTCATGTAAGCCAGATGCACAAGGTGATACATGCAAATGTAGTTTGTTTCTAGTGCATGGATGGCTTGGAATATCAATTCTCTCTCTTTTTCTCTCCCTTCTTCCCTCTCTCTTTCCCCCTCTTTCTCTCTGTCAAATAAATAAATAAATGTTTATGCTCTTATGTCCCATCACCCCTGCACCCCGAAGGCCCTCCCCCATGTTATCATGGTATCCACTATACGGCATGAAGGTCTCAGTTACTCTCTGTGGGGTAGCAGGGAGAGCATGTCTCAAGGTATGACTACCCACTCTGTGGCTTTCATTGTCTTGCTGGCCCCTCTTCTGCAATATTCCCTGAGACATGGCAGGCCTGTTGGCAGTCTGATTTAGAGTTGAGTTCTTTGTAGCCTCTGAACTTGTGCTTTGATTAATTACCATGTCTCTCACCATAACTCTAGAGGTAGCTGTCATGCTAACAGTAAGAGCAGTATTCATGTCACCAGTTTCTCTACAATTTGACCCAGGCACCATCAGATATGGGAGAGGTGGCATGTCCCATGATTGGAAATCAGCTATTTTCTTGTTTTATCAATGGACTTGGCTCTCTGCTATCTTCTCTGCCATCTGTAAAATAAAATGGATTCTCCAACCAAGAGAGATAGCAGCTTAGGTCAAAGGGGGTATGCAAAGTTATTTGAGAGATCCAGAGAGCAGTGTGGCCTTCTCTATGAATTACGAGTTTCCTAACCATGGGATTCAGAGTTGGTTTCCAGTATGAGATATGAGATCTCTCCCTCCTATCTGCCTCATATCCAATTTGAGATCAGTTGTTTACATGCAGAGGCTGAGTACCGCTATTGGACAAGTGTTTACTTCTTGTTTGGTTGGTTGATTTCATAGTCTGCAGGATCCCTTGGTTATTCATGCTTTTGGAGACCATTGCTCACCAGTGGCTTCCACAGGGTTCTTTAGCACTATGAAAGCTAGCTAGGGGCAAGCTAGTTTCCCTTTCAGCTCTGGCATGGTATTCTGATGTCTGGTGACTACAGCCTGTGGGGTCTTCAGCGATAGAGTCTTACCTATTAGTTCTTTCAGGTAATGATCTACATGTGTTAGAGACCTCATGGGTCTTTCTGGCCAGAGGCTATGGTTTTAAGGTTAAGCTTTTTCTGCCTTCTATCTGAAATGTCATTTTTACTACATGCATGTATGCTAAAATAAGTTAATAGAAGATTTTTGTCTTTAGTCCCATGGAAGGAAATGTATGTACTTCATGGTCCGAAATGACATGTTTTTCTAAGTCTTATGTTAAGGTTCTATGCTTTTACAAAGAAATTTGAAGTCATAGAACCTTAATAAGACTAAAAAAGCAAAACAAAACCTTGAAGCATTTTTTAGAATAAGATTGATGAAATGTGAAAATAATCCACAGGGATGCTCAACTACTAGTGATTTTGATGCCAGAAAACAGAATGACCATTTATATAATAACATAAATTTTATGCTATCCTTTTATAATCTTCTACACATACTATGTTGTTAATTAAAACACTTTTATTGAGTAGATTAACTGGGTAACTGTAAAACAAACCATCTACGCTTGCTTTCTGCATAAGAGAGAATCCCATTAAGTGAAAGTAATATATTGTCCTATGTCCTCTGTGGAAGAATTCTAAATCTAGAAAGCAAAGGAGGGCTCTGGGAAATCTATTAAACACAAGTTACTTAATGAAAAGAGCTAATTATAATTTTAAAGCTTAAAAAGCAGGTGTCCCTGGTGGAGTGAGAAATGGGACAGAACTTACATGTGCTGGAGAAGAGAGATCAAACAGCCAGTATAACATTTCCTTTGTGACTATGAGATAGACTTCACCTTGGATGAGACTGAAGATATAATCTATAATTTTCTTAATAAAGAGTCTAGGTAGAAGGCACATGGAATTTATAGCATCCTATTATCTGAAGAAAATAGACCGTTATTGTAATATATAGGAGAAAAATTTTTCCTAATACTTTGTCACTAACAAATATTTTTGTGGCCTCTGTTCAACAAGAAATATGTGAAAATCTTTTCCCACTAAACAATCCTCCTTACTCTCAAATGGACACGGACTAGATATTCTGAGAATGTATTCCCTGTGGACACTTACTTGGAGGCAGGATCACACTTCAAAACCTGAGGGCTCATTCCCAGAGACGCCTCCCATTGCTTTGGTCAAACACAGAATCAATTAAAGTTTCTTTATCTCCTACTTTGAAGTCAGGTAGTTGGATATAGCATGTCAAATAATGCCAAGAGATGTTTGACTTCACATACACATTCCCTATAAGATCATTACAGTTGAACATCTAGAGGAAGAGGTACACAAAAAGAGGACGGAAATCAGCAAACCATACTCTAGCACCTTGCTGCTACACATTGCGCCTTCCAGAAGTGGTTACCAGTGGGTGCTGTTTTTTGCAGAAGATCTTTATGTAGTCCTGTCTAATTAAATCATCCACCACTTGGGGAGGGGGGTCATAGAAACCTTTAGTAGCTCTCCACCATCATGACATTGGTAGGCTTGGGCTGAAGGCCTTAAACTTTCTCACTGTTTGTGGTTACTGTGGCCCTTCCCTATGAAGAAGCTTCCTAGAAACTACCAGTGCTCTGTCACGCCATTGCCATACAAATCTCATCATGCCTGAGACACCATGTGTTGTGGGAACTAAGCAGTGTGTCAGGAAATGAGGCCAAAGCAAGAACAAATAAATATTTCAAAATATCAAAATTGCCTTATTTCCCTTTTCCTGAGTCACATTGAAAGACTGCATTATGATTCTAAATGAAAAGGTATATTGCAGTTAGGTATGAGTTTTTATTATCATATAATTTTTTCAGTTACTAAATATTTGTGTTTTGTCAATTTATTCAATTTTTTGTGGTCCTGATACTTAAAATTCCGTATTACAAGTGCTGAGAACTTGATTGGCTTCTTTTGGCTGCTCTCCATGTCTTGTAATTTAGATAGCCATGTCCTCAGCACGAAAAGTGTTGTAGTGTGCTAACGAAAGAGTCCTGATAGAGAAAAGCTTGGGGTGAAGTTGGCATTCCACTTTCTAGTCATTCACCTTTGAGGAGAAAGTGCTTAATGGAATTATGTAGCTGAGTTTTCAGTTATTGTTGCAAGTAATTGTTCACCTTGCCATGTTTGGCATCAAAATGTGTAAATCTCAGAATTTCTCTGAGAAATCACACATCTCGGAAAGAAACAAGCAAACTACACAGAATAGTTCTTCCACTGTGAAAAATAGCAAAATTCCACACCTACAACAAATTGCAAATTTTCACATATTTGCTTCAGGCAAACATTTGCAATTTTCACAGCAAATAAGGCTTTTGGCTCCAATATACATTTTTTAAGTCCCACCCCGCCCCCCCTGGAAAAATCACTCTTTTCAGTCAACTAGAAAAACACATGGGGAAAATTACCTATAGTACCATGCTTATTATAGATGTTTTAATTTGAGTATCTTCCTACTTGGAAGAAAATATTAATTCAATATGACTGTGCTTGACTCAAGAATCCATGAGTTTGAATAGGAATCATAAAAATAAAGTTATACTTGTTTCTGATTAGACAGATCATGTTTGTAAGGTTTCTTAGTGCTTTCAGGAAATAGAAGTATTTTTTTCAATAATCCACTAAAAGAAGAAGTTGGGTTTCCCCTGAAATAAATATATACATATTTTTTATTTGTTATCTAATGTAATGGTTCTCTGGCAAGGAACAATAATGTTTCCCAAACAACTGTTACTTTTAACTTTCAAAACACTTTTAAAATTTTTATTTATTTATTTGAAAGAGTGAGAAAGAAAGAGGTAGACAGAAAGAGAGAGAGAGAGAGAGAGAGAGAGAGAGGAAGAATGGGCAGTCCAGGGCCTCCAGCAACTACAAATGAATTCCAGACACATGGCTTACGTGGGTCCTGGGAAATCGAAATGAGGTCCTTTGGCTTTCCAGGCAAATGCTTTAACTGCTAAGCCATCTCTCAAGCCAGCAAAACATTTTTAAACTAAAAATTATGCAAGAATTAGCTTCCATTGAAAATGTACAACACTAGAGATGTACAAGGTTATCCCTGTGCTAACTTCTAGGTTACTTGCCTTGTAGTGTATTTTTAGGGAATGGAAATTAAAACTATAACATTTTTACAATAAGAACATTGCAAATTATATATAAAACACCAGTGAGATTCTTTCCTAGTGATAAAGATTACCAGTCAGTTAGCTCACATTAAAGGCAATTTAGTTAGGGTCACTGTCCCTAGAGGAGAGACAAGCACTGAACTGTTCATGCTTCTGACATTGCCTCATCAGAATGCAGCTTGACCATCTTACTTCCTATTTTCCCCATTTCCTAGGTCCATAACATTTTTGGCAACTGCCTTGAGCCTAAACAATTTCACCTAAGCTTTTGACCAAAGGCCCTAATATGTATTTCTATAAAACTATTAAAATCTGCACTTGTATAATGCCTGATTTCCATATTCCTCACTCAACTTTCTTGAGAATCTTATAAAAGTCACTGCAATTCCAAGTGCTGGTAGCAATTTAAAAGGTTTAGAGTTCCTTCTACTATGCCTATGGAAAGATTTGTTTATCTCCTATAAATCTTGCTTGCATAGTTTTTTTTTTTTTTTTTATACCCTCCTTTGGTCCTCATGCACCATTCTAAACAACCCTGTGACAGAACTCAGCCAAGGTCTCTGAGGAAATTTTAGTGTTTATTTAGTGCCTAGCATTTTAATGTGCAATCTACCTAAAGCCAAGAGAGGATCCATTGTCCTGAAAACCTGAAACACTAGGACAACCTCAAGAACAATATAATATTTTATTTAAATATTTTAACATGGTATAAGTAAAATTACTGAAAGATTGAGCAATGACATTATGTTACAAAAATGCATATCATTTAACCAAAATTGAGTGACTTTGTTTCTATACCTGTGTATTCCATTTCATACAATTCAGTTTATTTCCTTACTTTATTTTATTGATAGTGTTGATGCTGTGTTTGTGTGCATGTGTGTGTACATAGGGTTTGTGTATATGAGTGTGTGTGCATGTTATATGATAGAGATCATTGCATAGCCTTCTGTTTCCTAGTTTCAGAGAAAAAAACATTCTTCTTAAAGGGGGAAAACAGATGAGACCTTGCTTCTCTTTAAACTTGAGCTTTATATGAATGCAGAAAAAAGTCCTTTTTTTTTTTTTTTTGCTTTTTGAGGTAGAAAATGTCCAATCTTTCTACATATGATTTTTAAAGACTAAATGATTCAGCCTACCTGTCCTTATCAGGTTTCCCTTTCATGTGCTTCTTGTGTTTGTGTTTGTTTTCCCATTACCTGAGCCTTAGGTGAAGTTTTATCCCCTTTGCATGTTGCTAATCCTGGGCTGGCAGGTCTGCTCCTCACCAGCCTCCCCCAATGCCATCCTCCTCTGTCCTTAGTTACAAGTTGACAATCTTCCTGTCAGGAACTCACCTCTGCTTTCTGGGTCTGTACATCTATAACATCTCTTTACCAATGAATTTAGTTGCTAATTTATGTTATAATTATTCATTTACTATAAATATTCATTTGTCATTGAAGACAAATACGAAAGTTTCAAAGAGCTTTTGCCTCTTAAGTGTCTGCAGTGAGAGACACTGTCTCCATCCAATTAAAGAGGGAACTTCAAGAAAGAGACTACCTCATTTTCACACTCGAGTGATTTAAAACGGCAAGCAAGCATAATAGCACTGAGTAAGTTATACTGTATCACTGAATGAAGAATGCATTTATCCAGTTTGCTGAAAATATGATTTGTGGAAGAAGTTAGAGCAAAACATTCCCCCAAAGCAGGAACTACTCATATACAAGTAGTTTAATTTAAATTATATTTTAAAAATTGATTTGGAAATGGCACACCGGGATGGTGTGAATTGGGTGTCCACCATAATCTTGTGTATTGTGAATGCTAGGTCCAAGCTCACAGGGCCTAGTTTTGGGAATAGGAACCTTGCTGAAGGTGTGTTGTTGGGGGTAGGCTTATGGGCATCAGAGCCAGTTTCTCCTTGCTAGTGTTTGTTTCACTCTCCTACTGCTCCACCTGCTGTGGCAGAGGTGATATCCAGCCTCTCTGCTCATGCCTCCTTTTCTCCTGCCATCATGGAGTTTTCCCACAAGTCTATTAAACAAAATAAATTCTTTCCTCCCCCAATCTGGTTTTAGTCAGGTGTTTGTCCAGAAGCAAATGTAACTGCAACATGCACAAAGCATAAAAGTTATACTTCCATTTTAGTAATATTATATTCATATATATATGTGTGTGTGTGTTTGTGTGTGTATAAGTTGTGCAATGTTTAAAGCAGTTAAATATTATCTATCGTATCAAATTATGTTTTATTTATAATGAAATCATTTGACATCTGTACCCCTGGCTTTATTCAATATACAATACATTATCATTTTATGTTTTTTTATATTTTTATATATTTGCATTTTTATGTACACACTTTATATCATTTTTTATTAAAAACTTTTTTGTTTATTTTTATTTATTTATTTGAGAGCAACAGACAGACAGAGAAAGAGAGAGAGAGAGAGAGAGAGAGAGAGAGAGAGAGTGAGTGAGAGAATGGATGCACCAGGGCCTTCAACCACTGCAAACGAACTCCAGATGTATGCACCATCTTGTGCATCTGGCTTATGTGGGTCCTGGGGAATCGAGCCTCGAACCAGGGTACTTAGACTTCACAAGCAAGCGCTTAACTGCTAAGCTATCTCTTCAGTCCCCGATATCATTTTATATAGTTATTCTACTATGCACTAGTGCAACAGAAATTCTTACTCTTTCCTAAGTATTAGAACATTTGATTAACTTTCCATCGTCCTTCCACTTCATTGAAACCCTCTCCCCAATTCTGCAAACTAGCATTCTCTCAACTTCCATAAAACAATAGTTTTGGGGCTGGAGAGATGGCTTAGTAGTTAAGTGTTTGCCTGTGAAGCCTAAGGACCCTGGTTTGAGGCTCAATTCCTCAGGACCCACATTAGCCAGATGCACAAGAGGACGCATGCATCTGGAGCTTGTTTGCTGTGGCTGGAAGCCCTGGCATGCCCATTCTCTCTCTCTCTAATTGCCTCTTTCTGTCTCTTGTTCTCGTCATTTGCAAACAAGTAAAAATTAAAAAAATAAATTAAAACAATAGTTTTATTTTCCAGGTATGTGGGAGATCATAGAAGATTTGTCTTCCTCTGCCTGACTTATTTCATTTAACATAATGATCTCCAGTTGTACCCTTATTTCCTCAGGTGACAGAACCTTGTTCATTCATTCATGAAAAAGCAATAGTTCATAAGAGCACACATGCATGTTTTCTTTACCTATTGATCTTTTCATTGACATTTTGCTATTTTCACATTTTGGCACTTGTAAATACTGCTGCAATGAAAATTGGAGTGTAGATGTATCTGACATTTGGCATATAATCAGAGTAGTATTGCTGGATTATATGATACTAGCATTTAAAGTTTAAGAGGGGACAGGGAATGTACATACTATATTCCATAGTAGTCATACTAGTTTACAACCTAATAACAATTTGTAAACTTTCCCTATTGTCCTCATCTTCTCTACCTCTTTCTGCCTGTAATCTTCTTTCTGGGCTAAGACGATTGTGGTTTGGAAGGATTTGCATATCCCTGATGATTATTCATGATGAACTTTTTTTTCACATACCTGTTAGTTATTTGTATGTCTTTATTTGAATAAATGTAGCTTTAAAAAAAGCACATTTCTCATCACACAAAAAGACATACAGTAAATCTGCGAGGGAAAACCCCAGGTGATATATTTGGGGCACTTCCCCTTTCCATGAGCAGCATGCTTTCCATGACAGCCTCCTATTGTCAGGTTCTGCATCACTCAAAAGTAAAAAGATGGGCTTTTGCCAAAAATCATGATCTTTTTACTAATGGAATCAACCTAGTATGTATCTTAGTTTGTTATATAAGTTTGAAATATTCCTATTTAATATTTTTAAATCTTATTTTAACATTTTTAAAATTTTAGCCAAATTAAGCTATGGATTTCAAATGCTAACACATTAAATCTAATGGAGAAAAAAAAAAATTCTTAAATGTAAGGGATTTTATAGTTAGAAAGTAAAATTTTAATGTATGTGATATGATTTGACATACCTAATTCTTTGTCTCTTATACAATATCTGCCCCAATTTTACTTTCTGCCATTCTCCAGACACCATGTGTACACTGTCCCATGTTCTGTCTTCGCTTATCTAAACAACTGTGATCACTTTTTAACTGAGTGTACTCTGTATAATGACGTCAGCATTACTATCTCTTAATGAATGCTCTTTAGTGTCAGGTTTGGCCCTATACTTCAGTGCATTGGTTTGATTGTTTTACATGGAAACTCAGTCACAGAGATTATTAATTATTGTAGATTATGTTCATATAATGAAGCTAATGCTCACCTGGGTAAAGAAATTGTTTCTCATGTTTCCAAGTTAGAATTAGGATAAAAATCTAAGTTCTCAATTCAGTGACCACTTAATCTTCATCTACTTTTCTTTATTTCTTCATGTCCAATACTATCTATTGTTATGCATTTTGCTTAACTTAGGATCTATCTGTAACTCTAGATCATATGAGTAGATACTTACTTGGCTACTGTCTCCAGAAGACTAAAGGTAAACTCAAAAGACCCTTCATGACCTGTTCAACTCCCTTTACAGCTCTCAATTTCATTTTACTGCTTTTTATTTCCACATAAGATTGTCTTATGCAATACAGTTCTTTAGCAATATAATCTTGCTCTATGTTCTGCCTAGGAAACCATTATTTCAGATTCTCATCATAATCCAAAGTGTCAGACATAAAGTTAGCACAGGTGTCACCTTTAGGAATGCTCCAAATCCCAGGAGCTAAGAGATAGGCCACTATGTCCCACCAAACATGTCTAACACCTGCACACAAAATTGCGTGCATGAAGACTATATTGAGATCTACTTGTTAGGTGTCCCTCTTCTACTAGACAGAATTCACTAGGGAAAAGTATTTCTTCTTATCACCTCCAGTTACTTTGATGGGCACATAATACAAACTGTATATTTATTTTTAAGCTGAAATGAAGTTTAGAGTACATGAGAAGAAAGAGCTTGGCGTGATCTTATTCTTTTTTAGCTTTGCACTCTGTCATATCAAGTCTAAGATTAGAGATGATTAAAATACCATCTATTTTGAAAATAACTGATGAAACTGTTCCTGAATCAACACTGAGATTTTTTTTTTTTATTTTTATTTGGTTTGCTTATTTGATACATGATTTTATCTAAGGTTTACAATGTCAAGGTGAGGTAGGCCTTATCTTCCCCATATTAGAAAAGAGGAAATTCAAATACAAATTGAGCATGTTCCATATACTATCAGCCAAGGAATTGAAACTAGACTATCAGTCACTAAAATGCCTTTTTAATTTATGTTTGATGAAAGTACTAAAAGTAAAACAAAATAAATTGCCTTATATATTGAACACTTCTAATGCATCAGTAACAATCCACTGGTAACTAACATACTTGGAGACATAGTATTTAATACTGGTGTTAGAGAGAAAAGTTTAGTTAATACATCTATTTGATTATTTTGTAACAAGAATTATGTATGGACAAAATTCATTTCAGGGTGTATGCCTGAGCTCCCAATTTCCAGCCTCCCAGTACTTTCAGCTCTCAGTACCCCTGCTTCTTCTTCTTTGGGGTGGCTGGAAACCCAAGCAAGTATGGTGTGAGTAGGCCTGGGTTCCCAGTTCCCCAGCTCCTGGTTCCCTGACTTAGGGTTTCCCTTCACTGGGGAGGGGGGGGGTGCCGGCATGTAGCATGATTAGACCTGGGCTTCTGGTTTTCCTGTTCCTGGTTCCCTGGCCTGCTGGTCTCCTGCTACTGGTGCTGGGTGGCTGGAGCCTTCAGGTCCTTACATGCCACTGCAGGGAGAGTAGATCCAGACTTCCTATTCCCAGGCAAGGTGGGTAGGGACCCACTGGCTCACCACACATGTAGTTGATGTAAGATTTGGGCATTCAGGAGTAGTCCCCAGAATTTATGAACCCCAACTTTTGCGTTCTTTCCTACTTTCAAGAAAGAATTGATAAAGGGAGAAAGACTGCTAGCTAGCAACAGGGAAGTTCTCCCTGGGATCAGGGAACCCAAGGGAAAGCCTGCTAGTAGGGAACATGCAGCACCTAGGGAAATGCTCATTAAGTGCAGGGAACCTCCAGGGAAAGACTGTTTACTGGTACCAGTGTGGTGGTTTGAATAGAATAGATGACCCCCAATATATTCAGCTGTTTATTTGTTTGAAGTTTGCATCTTTAGCCACCTGGCTGAAGGCAGTATCACTGGGTGGATCTTAAGATGTGGTGGTGGGTTTGAGATTTCAATCTAAAGATATGCAAAGTGTGCCTAGCTGGAGTTCCTGAAGTGTGGTGTGGCTTTTGACCTTTAGGCTTGCACTTCTCTCTGTGTGGTACTGTGAAGACAGGCCAGCTTCTTCTGCCATTTATGGAACTTCCCCCTGGATCTGTAAGCTTCAATAAACATCCCTTCCTCCATAACTGTGCCTGGTCTGAAAGTTCATCTCAATGAACCTGAAGCTGTCTGCTACAGCCAGGTAGAAGCAGATAAACCCACATGCAGCCTGAGCCACAGCTGTCTCTGTTGATTGGCATCAAGCCACACCTCCAGCTGCTGCTACATTCCTAAACTAATAACTAATTACCACCCCCCCCCACCCCAAAGCAAGGTCTCCTTACTGGCCTCTTCCATAGACCCTCAGTGAAGCCTGGTCCATGGAGCTTACCTCCACCATTGGCCCTTCCTCCTGCCACCCATATCCCCTACAGCTGCCCCTGCTGCCTCTTTGGCACCTTGTTCCTGCCTGAGATGGGAAGCCCAGGGGCACATTAGTGTACCTCTGCACTTTGCTCATCTGGGGTACAGTGGGGAATTAAGGGTAAGTGTTATGGCTCCTGAGTCTCAAAGGCAAGGCATGGTTATGACTGCAAGCTAAAAAGATTCTGGACCTCCAAACCAACTCTCATTTCAGCTACCAGCCCAGAGCTCCTGGCACATTTGAAATATCCATGAACTGGGAATGAACCGTTCTAACCCCATCCAACTCCAGTCTGGTTCAAACCTAAAACAGAACACTCTCTTAAGATCCTACAAGGGAAAATACTGGCTTCCTCCTTAATAAAATACGACTTCTCTCCTGAGAAAGATAGCCATAAACACACACACACACACACACACACACACATACACACACAGGCAAACTGAGAGATCTTCACCAAGTTTGCCTAGTCCCACAATGGAAATCTCCAATAAAAGCATAGAGGAGATAACAGAACTTGAATCAAAAAATAAAAGCACAAAAAGCTTCCATGAATTCACTAAGACCCTGACCAAGATAATGTTGAACTGGAAGCAAAAACAATACCATAATGTATTGCAAACAGCCTTCATCAATAGGATTGCCTTAATTGAGAAAAACAAGAGACCCCAAAAGAGAGATAAACAAATGGAAGTTGTGTCAACAAACAGAGGATTTCAATAATCAGCTGATTCAACCCAATGAAGACATGATGAAATTCAAGAAAGTGGACCTCAAAAAAGACATAGACATGCAGGATAACACAGCACAGAGCAAAAATCAAGTAGAGTTTTTAAAAGCCTCTCACTCTAGAAGCCCTCACTAACAGACAATCATGTGGAGGACAGAAACTCTGATCTAGAATAGAAATTGAATATGCTTCCAAAAACTAAGATAAATTCATGAAAACATGCAAACAGAATATAAGATAATTGTGGATGCCCTAAAACAATCAAACATACAGATCATGCGTATACCAGAAGTGGAATAAATACAGGCCAGAGACATAGGGAACATATTCAACAAAATTATGAAAAATAAATTTCCCAATCTCATAAAAGAGAGACCCATCCAGATACAAGTAGCTTACAGAATTATAGAACTTCTCCAAGAAGGATCATAGTTAAAACTCTAAACAACTAATACAAAGAGAGAGAGTGCTAAAAACAGCAAGAGAAAAAAAAACTCATTACATACAAAGTCAATTTATCAGAGTTACCTGAGACATTTTCAATGAACATCATGAGAAAAACAAACAAACAAACAAAAAAAACTATGGATTCCAACCCAAACTACTGTACCCAGTAAAATTATTCCTCATAATACATAGAGAAAGCAAAACTTTCCATGACAAAAGCCAGATCTATGATTAGAGGAACACAAAGACAAACCTACAGAAAATACATAAGGAAATAATCCACACAGAAGAGTTGAACAAGCAGCCTCAAGAGCCTACAAAAGGACAAACATAATAACCAACATTAGATTAGGCATGCAAACATACAAACAAAGAAACCCCATAAACCTTCCAGCATGGCAGGGATTAAGTCAAACTTCACAGTTATAAATTTCAATATTAATGAACTTAACTCATCTATTAAAAGATATAAGTTAGCAGGGCATATCAGAAAAATGGAACCTCCCATATATTGCCTTCCAAGCACCAGTTTCACCATTAAAGATAGTCCCTGCTCAGGGTGACAGGATAGAAAATGATTTTTCCAAGCAAATGGAAATAATAAACAGGCAGGAGAGGCAATATTAATATTTGATCAAATAGACTTCAAACCAAGTCATTAAAAAGAACAAAGGCCACTTTTTATACATAAAGGGAATGATTAAACCAGAGGACATTAAAATCATAAACCTATGTGCAGCAAACACAGGTGCACCATAGTTCATAAAGCAAAACCTACTTGACTACAAATCAGAAATAAATCTCATGGGCTGGGGAGATGGCTTAGAGGTTAAGGCACTTGTCTGAGAAGCCTAAGCCTAAGGTTCAGTTCTGCAATATCCACATAAGCTAGATGCACAAGGTGGCACATGCATTTGCCATTCATTTGGAGTGGCTGGAGGCCCTGACATGCTCATTCTCTCTCTCTGCTTCTTCCTCTTTCTCTCTCACTCAAATAAATAAATAAATATTTTTAAATTAAGTAAATCCTGATATCATCACATTATGGAAATTTGATACATCACTATCATCATCAGATGGATCATCCAAACAGAAAATCAATAGGAAAGTAATAGATCTTCACACCATAGATCAACGAGACCTATCTACAAAACATTCTACCCCAACTCTACAATTCTTCTCAGCAGCCTATGAAACCTTATCCAAAATAGATCATATATGAGGACATAAAGGACATGTCCATAAGTTCAGGAAAATTGTCATGACTTCCTGCATCATTTCATACCACAATGCTGTAAATCTTGAAATTAACAACAGAAACAGCAGAAATTATACCAGCTCCTAGAGACAGAACAACATACTATTAAACAGTGAATGGCTCATGGAAGAAATTTAAAAAAAAGAAATTATAAAATTTTCTGAACTGAGTGACAATGAAAACACAAGATACCAAAACTTATAGGACACAAGGAAAGCAGTCCTAAGGGGAAATTTTATAGCACTAAGTGCCTCCATAACAAACACAAATAAATCTCAAATTAATAACCTATTCATCTACATATAGGCATTGGAAAAACTACAGCAATCCAATCTGAACAGTTTCTGACAGAAAAAAATAATTAGGATCAGGTAGAAGATAATGAATTTGAATTGAAGAAAACAATTAAGAAAATTGATGAAATGAAGAGCTAGTTCTTTGGAAATTTTTTTTTTTTAAAGCTTGATAAACTCCTGGCCTATTTGATCAAATGAAAATGAAAATCTCAAATTAAAATTAGAACTGAAAAGGAAGAAGTCACAATAGACATCATTGAAAGTGAAAGAATTATCAGGACATATTTCCAAAATCTCTACTCCACAAAATTGGATAACCTGAAAGAAATGGTTGAAATTTTAGGCAGCTACCACCTGCCAAATCTAGATTGATAGCAGATAAATCTCATAAACAAACCATTACATCTATTGAGATTGAAAATATAATCAAAATCATCCCCCAAAAGAAAATTCCAGGACCTGATCAATTCTCAGCCAAATTATACCAAGCCTTTATTGGCTAAATGAAACTCCTTTTTCTTTCTCATAACTGGAGAATAGGGAATGCTTCCTAATTCCTTCTTCAAAACTAGCATCACCTTAATACCAAAACCAGATAGAGATACAACAAGATAGGAAATCTATAGAACTATATCCCTGATGAATTCAGATCCAAATATCCTGAGCAAAATCCTTTCAATTCTAATTCAACAAGACATCAAAAGCATCATCCACCTTGAGCAAGCAGGCTTCATCCCAGGGATGCACAGAGGGTTCAACATAAGGAAATTGATTAAAGTAATAACCAAGTAAATAATCTTTATTTTTAATTTTATTTTTATACTCGATGAATACAGTAAAGTTGGTATCACTATTAGCCTCCTCCCTTGTCCTCCCCCCTCCACAGGGACCCTCCTTGTTGGGGCATATGGGTCGTGCATCATGGGGTTAGTTTTCAGTTTGGGGTGGGAGGAAATGTCTCTGTGTATCCTGACCCAACAGGAGGCTCTGCCATTTTTTCCACCCCCTCTTCCACAAATTTCCCTGAGCCATGTTGGGTTCGTTTTAGATCTGTTTCAGTGTTGAGATCTTGGGAGCCTCTGTGTCTCTGGATATTTGGTTTGGTATGGGTTCATTGTTCTCTGTGTCTGTCTCCTTCACCATTGTGCTGGTTCCCAGTTTGCCAAGAAAACAGCATTCTTGCTTGTTTCCCCAATTATTCTTAATTTCAACTGAGGCCCTTTTGAGGCATTTTTTGGGATCTGCATCTATCTGAAAAAGAGAAGCATATTTCCAATGGAGAGTAAAATTAGCACAAGATAAATGTGATAACCACTATTTTTTAGAGAGAGTTTAATAGGTTCAGGCCAACTTGTAGGCCATCACAGGATCATTTCAACAGAAGAAGAGAAGTCCTTTGACAAAATAAAACATCACTTCACGACTAAAACATTGGAGAGTATAGGGATGGAGGGTTGATATCTCAACATAATAAAGGTGATATACAAAGCACCTAAAACAAAACATACTAATGGGGAATGACTCAAGGAGGTCCTATTAAGAACAAGGACAAGACAGATGTGTCTACTCTCACCACTGCTCTTCAACATAGTGTCAGAAGTCCTAGCCCTACCAGTAATGTAGGAGAAAGGTACAAAAGTGCTGCAAGTTTTAAAGGAATAAGTCATACTAACCCTATTTGCAGATGGCATGATCCTATATAAATGTGACCCCAAAATTTCTACCATACAACTTCAGCAAAGTGGCAGGATACAAAATCAGCAAAATAATTAAGTAACCTAATGTGGTAGTTTGAATAGAATAGATGACCCCCAATATATTCAGTTCTTTATTGTTTGTAGTTTGCATCTGTATCCACCTGGGTGGAGGCAGTTTCACTGGGTGGATCTTAAGGTGTGGTGGTGGGTTTCAGATTTCAATAAAAAGATATGCAAAGTGTGCCTAGCTGGAGTTCCTAAAGTGTGCTGTGTCTTTTGACCTTTAGGTTTGTGCTTCTCTCTCTCTGCTTGGTCTTGTGAAGACAGGCCAGCTTCTTCTGTCATTTATGGAACTTCCCCTGGATCTGAATGCTTCAATAAATACTCCTTCCTCCATAACTGTGCCTGACTGGAAGTTCATCCCAGTGAACCTGAATCTGTCTGCTACACCTACCTATACACAAAAGACTAATATACAGTGAAACAAATAAGTGAGGCTATCCCATTTTCAATACACACACACACGCACACACATCATATACTTTGCAATAACACTAAACAGTGATGTGAAAGGCCTATATAATGAAAATATAAAACAGTTTCCTATGAAACAGTCCTTACATTTTGTCCACATAAATCTTACTTGTATTGGTCGCTGAAGAAAAGTTGTCATTCTATATTAACAGATTTCATTTCTATCTGTACTTCTTGCTACTGATTCCTCATTTTTCTTCCTTTTAAAACAGCTTGTCTTACTGCATATTTAATTTTGTGTACTGATATAGCTCCATGCTAGAACAATATCTGTCATATATTATGTATTCAAGTAACATTCATTGACAATATTCATCAGATTACAGTTCTTATAAAGAATATTTCAAATCTGCTATAAAATGGACCTATTTTCATTAAATGACAAATTCATACTCTTATAAGACTAGATTTTAACATAAATAGTTTTCAACAAAGTTTAGTTTAAAATATTTTTAATTATTCGTGTGTGCATGTGTGTAGGGGTACCAGTAAGTGTTTCTTACCACTGCATACAAGTTTCAGACGCTTGTGCCACATTTTGTGCTTTACTTAAACTAGGTAATAAGGGGTTGAATGCTGGCTGGCAGGGCTTTCAAAGAAGCCCCTTTACACTGAGCCATCATCCCAGCCCAATAAGCTTTACTAACTTATAAAACAATCCATTATGCTCTTAAAATTATTTGTTTCAGTTTAACATCTTAGCATCTTTTCTTAATAGACTCTTATCTTACACTAATAAACACTCATCCAAACATCTACATAATTTCATTATATTCATAGAAATATTCATGAATATACAAATGTTAAACATTGTCTAAACTACATGAAACTATTTTCATTTATTGATACATATATTCTGGAGATTGATTTTGAGGCCCCTTTATAACCTCATGTTTGTACAATAAGCATACTTAAACTGTTGAGCCAACCCTAAAACCCATTTTCTTCTTTGATTTGGCTCAATGCTCCTGGAGGAGTATAAACTTTTTAGACATGGTTGATACATAGTTATCAGTGTAGTTACAAATACATATTTACCTGATTTGTAGATAAAGCTTTGAGCAGAACATTAGCAACCCATGCTATTAAGAAGAAATGAGGCTTTTTTCCTTCATAAAAATATGTGCGGAAGTGAAGTGAAGGATGTTCAAACCTAAAATAAATGTATATCATATATTTGATCAGAACTTAGATTTTAGGTAAATATATAGAAAATTATGAAGTGAATTAAGTAGGTAAAGTATAATCATGAAAAAGAAATGATAGGATATTATTAAGAATTTAACAAGAAAACAAAACATCACTATATTCATTTATTTTTTAAAACATTAGCTTATTTGCTTATTTGAGAGAGAGAATGAGAGAGAGAGGGAAGAGAAAGAAAGAGAGAGAATGAGCACTTCTAAAGTAAAATACATCAAATTTGGAAGTGAGTTCTATAGATAAAGTGCAATCATGTTAAAGAAATTATGTATTATTAAGAATTTAATACAGAGACCAAGAATTTTCTCCTTTCAGATGGCAGTGACCTTGGGATGACTCAGAAGGTATCATAGTTTTGGAAAGAAGTGACTGGAGTACTGAGTAACATCTTGATCACACCTTCCAAGGTTCAGGGTATAATGTGGAAGAGGTGGCAGGAAGAATGAAAGAGACAAAGAAGTATGGGATTCCTTACAATATGGTCCTCCAGACACAAAATGGTCCGCATATCTATGATCTCACCGGGCCTGACACTACCTACACAAGACCATCATAAGGGAAGAAAAGACCATGACAGCAAAATAAAAGAGAGATTGATTGAGATGGGGAAGGGATAAAATGGAGAATGGAATTTCAAAGGGGAAAGTAGGGGGGGGGGGGGGTAAGGAGGGTATTACCATGGGGAATATTTTATAATCATGGAAAATGTTAATAAAAATTGAGAAAAATAATTTAGTAAAGAAAAGAAGACATTACTTGTTCAATTTCTGTTTTAATTTATTAATTTATTTGTTTGAGGGTGAGAGAAAGAAGGAGAGAAAGTGAGAGAGAGAGAGAGAGAGAGAGAGAATGAATGGGCACAACAGGTACTCTAGTCACTGCAAATAAATTCCAGATTCATGCACCACCTTGTGCATCTAGCTTTATGTGGGTACTTGGAAACAAACCTGGGTCCTTAGGCTTTGCAGGCAAACACTTTAACTGCTGAGCCGTCTTAGCAACCCTACTTTATCAATTTATTAATAGCTCCAGGACTATAAGATGGGGCCTTTGTGATAAAGGGAATTTGGTGATGTATAGTCCTTGAAGAGTTTGGGATGATTAGCTAAAAACCAAAAAGAATAATTATAAGCATACGGACAGGTGTGCAGTAAATATAAGAGGTAAGAAGAAACCTAATGAAACTCTAATAGCAGCTGAAGAAATGTATGCCTGTGATAGGGAGGATCGAAGACGTATGGAGAAAAACTGGGACAACACTTATTTGGTTTATTTATTTATTTATTTAATTTACAAGAGAGAGGAAGAAACAGAAAGAAAGAAAGAGAGTGGGGTGGGGAGAGAATGGGCACTCAAGGGCCTCTAGCCACAGTAAACAAACTCCAAATGCATGTACCACCTTGTACATCTGGTTTTACATAGGTAGTGAGGAATTGAACCTGGGTCCTTAACCACAAAGCCATCTCTCTAGACCCTTATTTAGTTTCTTAAAGGGGGAGAGGGAGAGAGACAGACCTTTATTTGAGAGGAGGGGGGAAGATAATGAATGAGATTAGGGTGTTGAAATTGTGACTATCCCTAAGGAAAAAGTTGAATCAGTATGGACTCAGTATTGGGAGCACTGTGTGGTAGATTTTGGAGGGGTCACAGTGAGATCTGATGGTCACCTTGTCTAAGAGAGTAGTAGCACTGAGTGAGAGCACTGAATGGAATATAGACCTGTAGAATCTAAGCGTACAAGAGCAGAGATTATTTTTCAGGGCAGGGAACAAAAGTTGCAAATAGCAACCAAGTTTCTAGTTAGGCTACTGATTTTCAGTCAGTAACTTGAGGAGGCTGACATAGAGTTCTGAGTATGTGAGTTTGAAGTATGTGATGGATTTCCAATTAGAGATTGTGAATCATCACTGTAGTACTCATACTAAGAAGTCATTTTGCAGGTATACTCCATAGTTAACAACAAATGGAAGTCTAAAGGATAAAAACGGGCCTTTTTCTAGTCAACTCAGCCCTGACCTAAGGTAAACTAAAGTTTGGGAAGTGTGGCTAATATGGTATTTATATTTAGCTACACAATCAGGCCAAGTGGAGCTACAGATATGAAAGAATATTTAAGACATATGATAAGAAGGAAAATTTCTGTTTTCTAAATCCTATTTTAGTGATAAGATTTCCACTCTTGGGGACTAGAGAGATGGCTTAGTATTTAAGGCATTTGTCTAAAAAGCAAAAGGAACTAAGTTCAATTCCCCAGTACCCACGTAAGGTGCCACATGCATCTTGAGTTAATTTCAGCTTCTAGATGTCCTGATGTGCCCATTCTCTCTCTCTCTCTCTCACCCCCCCATCAACATGCCCACCCTCATAAATAAATATATATATTTTTAAAAACTTCACTCTTGGAAAAAAAAAATCCATATCTTTCCACATAACTACAGAAAAATAGTAACCTCTAAGAGAGCATCTTAGTGATATTCCTCCTTGAAATAAACTCAATATGATTTGTAGACAGATGGAAAAAAGTTCCTATAGCCACAAAAGAGTACTTAAAAAAGTTTGTTGAATGTGTCCTTAAGTTTTCTTCCTCTTATTTAGAAAATATTTCTAATAAATTTAACATTTTATGATTCTACAGCAATACTTTTCATAAACTTTGAAAACTTCTGAAAGGTTTATCCAAACTGATTATCCCAAATGAATGAAGAAAGGCATTATTAGCAAGTATCACATTTCTTCCCAATACTTTGATATGGATGTTCATTTTTCTTCAAAACTAGCAATGTAATTTTATATTTTAGTCTTATTGCTTATTATTTGATTCATTCACCAAGCCATTAAATATTATTTGAAAATTTAAAGTACTACTGCTGATGGCATTACACTAAATCTTTAAGCACTACTCTGTTGATCATAATTAGTGTGCTGAATTTACTTCATTACTAGATATAGAACTTGTATGTACTTAGAAGTCAAATTGGTAAAAAGGATTTCAAAGTGATATTTCATATTACTTTGCTGTTTATTAGGGTTACTCCTTGGAAATCACATTTTATGACATAAGCTATATTAATCACTTATACTTCTGTCCTCTCCTGAATTATGTCTTAAACTCAATGATTGCTGATGGTAGACATTGTGGAGGATTCCCTAACCATACTCAGTCAAATGAAACCTTTTTCTTAAATTTAACTGAAGGGATGGGGAGATGGGTCAGTGGTTAAAGGCACTTCATTGCACAACCTGCCTTCTGGGCTTTGATGCCCCAATACCCATATAAAGCTAGATGCACAAAGTGGCATACATGTCTAGAGTTCATTTGCTGTTGCACGAGGCCTTGGTATGCCAATACACACTCTCTCTCTCCCTCTCTCTCTCTCTCTCTCTCTCTCTCTCTCTCTCTCTCTCTCTATCTCTTTCTCTCCCCCTCATAAGTAAATAAATAAAATGTTTATATTTGGCTCTGAATGCAGGTCTAAAATGTTTTCAATTTTCTGAATTTGTCCTATTTTTTCTACCCACTATTTTGAGGTGTGTGGAAATATGGAAACCACAGCTTCCTCCATCACTGTAATGTGCTTTATTCTGTATGACATCAAAGGCCTGAGTCAATTATGACAAATCTTGGAGATCATAACTAATGATACATTTAAAGCCAATTCATTTGCCTCTTTGATCATATAAATGTACTGGTGTTCACCAACCCTGCCATGACAGATTAGAGCTACTTTGGAGTCATTTTGTTGTGCACTTATATATCAGCACAGCTGCCATTAATGTTTCAAGTTCACATGCTGCATATCTTCATGTTTTTCTTTCCTATGGGGTAATGCTTCTGCAGAATAAATATATTTATTAGACAAGTAGTAATGTACCCACAGGAGCCATTATGGCTATTAAGAGCTCAATATCTGAAATTCCACTTTTCTCTATCTACTTCTCAGTCTGGTCAGCTCCTAAGACACACTTTTTTTTTGTTTTATTTTTAGAATCTTTAACTCACATTTAAATCATTGTGGGATATTCTAATGGCAAAATATTCTACTTGTAAGTTAAAGATTTTGTCCTATAACCAAAACATATTTCTAGAATCACTAATACTTGTTCTTTGACTTTGAGGCAATGTTACTGTTCTTGCTAATCTACTCTTGATAGTAGTCTAGACAATTATATATTATTGCATAGAAAATATGTCACATTTGCAAAAGATTTGACTATCCTGACATAGTGATAGTGATGTATAAAATGTTATTCGCTAGACCCAAAGCCTTGCTATATCACTTACAAAAGCTTTCTCTTCAAGAAAATTTCTCACTTGCAATTCATGTTTAGTCTGTTTTTCCTATCTTATCCTTAACAGCTGGGTTATATCTGCTTCCAGGGAAATGTGTTATGTATGTTTAATACCAATAGCTAAAAGGAATATTGAAAACTGAAAATAGCCTTGCATTTAAGTGTAAAAAAATCTGCCAAAGAATTTTTAAGTTGTTTACAAAATTGGTGATCCTCATATCAATCATTAACAAAGATTATGATGACTTAAGGTCCAGTCTACAGAAATATAAAACTATAACCACAGATACATACTTAGTATAAATTGAAACTTAATCCCTAGTCTTACTTTTCTTCTGTTAGGAAGTCTTTGGTCTAGGGCCAATTTGCATTATACAGAGTTGGTGTTTAATCTAAGGTGTCTGAGGCCAGTGTATAAAGATAGGACCTCCTTTTTTTCCTATGGCTTTATAAACTTCACTCTTTAAGGTTTGTGGGATCACATGACTGAGCTCCATGGGCTTAGATGAGAAAATCGGCATGATATTAAGACCCCAAAGACACACCAATTTTGTTCAAATTGGAAGAACTGTTGGCCAACAGAGACATTACTCACAAAATATTTGTCAGTACAGATGTACAGATGTTCATCTTCTACCTAAGAGGCAATGTGTCGGGATCCTGAGTCAGAAGGAAGGGCTGAGAAATCATAATCCTGCACATGTGACCATGCAATGAAGCTTTCACTCAGTTTGAATTGTTAAATATTTTTGTATTTGGATATTTTTTTAATATGATCAAAGATTTTACTTCTTTTCTTCAAGTTATTTTCACATACTCAAAATTGTCAGAATTTTTATGAAGGTTAATACTAATAGAAGTAAAGATGAGTGAGTTGAGCTGTGGAAGTGTAATTCACAATGGTGTACATAACTCTTATTCTACCCAGTGACCTCAGTAGTGAGCAGAAGTGTTAATGTGAAAATGGTTTTAGCACCTTGCTTCAGTGTTAGCTATCAATGGTAAGTGAACAAGGTTTTTCTGACTCATCCTCCTTAAGGAATCATGAAAGTTCCATCAGATTAGTTTCTCATGCCAATCAGGAGTATTTGATGGCATAGACCTGAAAAAGTTGGTATTACCTTTGATACTTGTATATGTAAACTCTATTGAAATGATAAATTAGGTACAGAAATATTTCAATATATCTTATGTAAGCAAGACATTTTATTAAATTGTTCTTCAATTGAAGGTCCCAAGTGTGAATTTTGTGACAACAATATTGATGGGCTTTGCAATTGTAAAATTACCTGTGTTCATTCTATGTATTCCTTTCTTGAAGAAAAGATTACTATCTAATTCCCATTTTTTTTTATTAAAACACTGGAGGCATATAGTAAAATACACAAGCCCTAGTGTCATTTTGATGGCAATTAAAATACACAAAGATATTCTATCTTGCACAAATGGTACACTAAGAATCATGAGGCTATTTAATTCATATTAATAATAGCTTATTTTCCAAATGGTAACCATTTTTGAGCTCAAAGGAGTTCTATACAGATAGCAGTGAATGACAAGTGAAACTTAGATCCTAAGGACATAATGGTATAAGCCTTCTCTCTTATAGGCATCATGTTCATAATGCATGTGTTGCAGTCAGATTTTCATTGCTGGTAGAAATCATCCAACCAAGAACAGCTTGTGGGAAAAAAAAAAAAAGAGCTTTATTTTGGCCTACATGCTCAAGGGGGAAGCTCCATGATGGCAGGGAAAAAGATAGCATGAGCAGAGGGACATCACCACCTGGCCAATGTCAGGTAGATAATAGCAGCAGGACAGTGTGCCAAACACTGGCAAGGAAAAACTGGTTATAATACCTATAAGCCCACCCCCAACAATACACTCCCTCCAGGAGGCATAAATTCCCAAATCTCTATCAGCTAAGAACCTAGCATTCAGAACACCTAAATTTATGGGGGACACTTGAATCAAGCCACCACACATGATACTAGTAAAAAACACTGATTTTAATTTATAGTAGAGAAAACATATGAGATATGAATGAGAGGACTTTTAAACAACTGACTGATAACAAATCTAAGTCCACCAAGTAACAAATGTAGATTTTTTGACTGGTAAAAGGATTGGAGGTTCTGCTGATATTAATAATCAAATTACCAACATGACAAATAAATTAGTGTTTTAAAAATATTATCATTACCATCGCTGAAACATGATGAAAGGCTGAATGTTTGATACTCAATACCAGAAACAGTATTTATTTTATATGGCATCTACCATATAGATGACGGAGACATTACCACTGAAATATTCCATGTGAAAACATGCTTTTCTTTGTGTTGAACAATCTGAAGAGGATGGATACCAAACAAATTATACTTTGTATATAAGAAGGAACTATTTTACCATCTCATTTAAAATATATATAAAACTTTCAAATGGCTTCCAAATTGGGATACTGCATCATTAGGCATTTGACATTTGTCCAGTTAAAACTATTGACTCATGCTTTCATTGCTTCCCCCTCAAATTACTCCAGTGCCACGGCTGATCTGACTATATTTTCCATTTCTTATAAATAGCCACAAGAAAAGTATTAATTATCCTTGTACGATTTAATGCACCAACTGCCTTAACCTTTCAGGTTTTCTTAAACGCCAGCATAACAAGGCATATCCATAGCAGCAAATGTGATTTATGACAGGAATCTTTAATTTCTGTTTTTAAATATGTTACCCACCGATCTGCATACATTTAAATTCGCCTGCAACACTTTCCTGTGTCTTGAGGCTGTTGTTTAATATTCAAGGATGATTTTTGTCCACATACATTTTGGTCTATGTCACCTCAGATTAAATTATTACTGTTTGCAGCCTTTTCGGAGCAGGCCTCAGGCCCTTATTTACAAGAATCAATGAAACAGTAATGAAAATCCATTTTTCATACTATCAGCTCTGGCCTGCTTTTATTTAGTTAGCTGTGTCTAAGCAAGCAATTCATTTTGTGCAAATGTCATGTAGAGAAAAAGGATGAGCTGTGAAAGGGTTAATCATGAAATAAGGCCCAAGCTTTCCCCTATAGTAGAAAACATCCGTAACGTTAAAATTTTTAAAAAGTCTTCCTTAATATATGCAAAGTAATGTATATTGACACATAAGCAAGGCTTTCCATGATGAATATTGAAATATATATGCAAAGCACAGGAAATGTGTAACATGTTATAGATCTTTCAGTGTACATTTAGAGGAAATGAACCATTTATATTCTACAATTTAGTGAATACCTACTGTTTATTGGTACAGAGCACATAGGAGTATATTTGTCTTAGTAATTTATTTAGGTAAATATATTTATTCTTCTAGGGGTTCTTGTGCTTTTCTTGGTCCTATAGTAGTAGACATAAATATTTAACAATGCATTGTCTCAAATGTTATTCATGTAATTTATCAGAGAAAACAGTGTAGTTGTAATAACTTTTAAGCCTGCACCTTTTCTTAGACCTGAGACTGATTTAGAATGCAGAAAACTGAACTGGATTTTCTTCATGCTCCTGAGAATTATTTACTAGATCTAACCAACATAAAACTAAAATACTCTAGTCAGTAAAAGCAAGGTTCATTTACCTCCTTTTGAATCAGGTTTTTAAAGCTAATACATTGGCCATATAAGAAAAAAAGATTAGTGAGAGAAGAAAGCATTTAATTATTATGAATATATTTCCCTATATTTGCTGACCTACCCATTTTCCTTTATACATATATGTATACACAGAAATATACATATATATTACCCCTAGTGAGTATTCCTCTTGGGAATTCTTCTAAATTTTAATGCACTTGGCTATAAGGATGTCAGTTCAAATTATAGCTAAGGTCTTATAGAAGTGACTTGTCCACTTTTTAATATCACAAAAGGAATGAACATAGAGTTAGAGCATTTAAAGTGATCTTTGCTAAAGATATTGTTGGGAGTGAATGTTAAAGGCATAGATCCTGTAGTTTTTTTTTTTTTTATCTGTACATTTTTCTATTATATTTCAGTAGTAAATTTCCATTTCCTATGTGTAGTGATAGAATTTGTAATGCTGAAATAATGTGCAGATCTACAAGCTAATAACATGATGGGTTGTTTGCTTTTAAAGCTGAGGGTGATTTTTGTAAAGCCAAGAATTTCCTGTATGCCAGTCCTGAAGCGGCATTAGAACAAGTCTGTGCTTCTACTCAATAGATACTGGCAACAGATGCATGAAGGCTGGTCTGTTACCTGAAGAGTTAGTTCACTGCAAGCCAATCAGAGGTGAAAACTAAACATCTACTCAGTCTCAGTGATAAGGGTGTTTTTACCTCCAAGGTGCTTCATTATGTGCATAAAGCAGTCATCATTTAACTTTTATAGCCCTATACAGTGACATTTTAAAGCAAAGGAAAAATACAGCTATGTGAATTGTGAAACTGAATTATTCCTGGAAATTAATCATTAAAACCTTTATTTTTAAATGGATGTTCTTTGTTTGCCTGATAAAGAACAAAATTAATTGACTAGGTAGGAAATAAATGGCTCTATTTTTCATAACTTCTCTTTGTAGAATTACATATTGGTACTTATTAAAGGTGCCAAGGACAGAAAAGAGTAATGAAAACATACAGAAAAAAATTAAAGATGCAACACTTCCAACGTTTGTTTTTTTATTTCTCATAGTCCTTGACAAGAAGAAATCACAAAGCATTATTTTATGAATTTAAAAGCTACTCATTTGGGCTCATATGAGTTGCATTTATTTGACTAATTTACATTACTTGTCAACCACCTCAAGTCATGGCCTGTACAACTGAATGAATATTATTTCTCTTAGGCCATCAACCTTCTCAACCCTATAGTTTATATGCATATAACTTTATGATAAGTTCAAACTCTATGGGACAAAGAATTTGAGATGATGTTTAAGAAATGCCAGTAAATATAAGGTTTTGTAGTCAATATATTTGATGAGCTACAATTCATCCATTTACATTGTATCTTAAAAATCTGTCAAACACTTGACAAAAGGTCAAAATAGTATACTAAGTTTAAAAAAGCTTAACATCTAATTTTGGATGTCTTAACTGTTCATTTCTTTAGGAAATATGGAGGAAGGGGTATTGAAAAGTTATATAAGGTTAACAATAGATATTTCTGGTTAATTGGACAAAACAATTTTTTAATCTTGCTTTTCAGTTCCAAAATTATATATAATATAATAGCAAGAAACAATGATGTTTTCAAAATATGCACCTATTTTTTTCAAAAAAAAAAAAAACTAAGCAAAGAAAAGCAAAAACATGCAGATAGGAAGAGTGTGCTGAGAGGTTGAGAACCCCTCAGACAGGATATTTTCCTCATCTGCTTTAATCCCCATAATGAAAAACATTCCCAAGGTACTTACTGACTTTAGAAACAGCTTGTTTAAACCTTACATGGTTTAGAAGAATAAGTAGCATCTAGATTAAAAACACCATCTCTTTTGTATGATGGGGCTCAAATGAGCTGTGTGGACATGAACTTATGAGAAATATGGTGGTGAGAATATGAGTAAGGGAAGACAAACTTCAGTGTGGGACTACTCTGAGGTAGGATTGGGAATGATAGGCAGGTACTGGGCACATGATCTGGCCAATTTCTCATCTTGTGACCAATGACTGAATGCTATCCTTTCTCAGTTTATTCATCTGTAAAATGGTGACATTTTTAATACATATATCACAGGGTTTGCAGCTACACTAAGATAAAATGATACACGAGAAATATTGGTGCATTTACCTGGAGCAGAGTGAGAGCTCAAATATGTTACCAATACAAAGCATTTTTTTTAAGTGAGAGACTTTTTTCTGTTTTTAAATTTAGAGACAGGAAAGCAGAAAAGGAGGTTTAATGTATGTTTTCTTAAATATCACCAAGAGATGTTGAGAATTTTTTTTGTATTCAAATTTACATCTTGAAAATAGTGAATGCAATTTTTTTTCAGTTCATCTATGTTTATCTTTTTTTTTTTTATTAGTTTTCTATTCTGCAAGTGCAGGCAATAAATACACAAGAGAAGAGAGGAAGAAGGAATAATTACACTGATTGTCCCATTCACTCTCTTTTCTAAAGTGGCAGGGCCCCTGCTGTCAATCATTGAAGACAGTATGATTAGCATTGATTAATAATTATATTTATGTTTGGGCTAACCTGGGAACCCAAGAACTGCATTCCCCCCCCCCAAAATATATTACTTGTGACACACATCTGATCTTGAAGTAATCCTGTGGTATATGCCTATTTACAAATTAACCTTCACATTTTCATAAATATGACTTGCATTTTAGAATAGGATTGACAAATTCCACTGCAAATCAGAGAGTAAATAAAGAGATACTATCACTAAGTGGGATTATAGAACATTTACTGCATTTCTGAGAGAATAAAAATAGGTTACAAACATGAAAAAAGGTCTGGCAAAATATACTGAGCAATATTTTGTTGGACATATCTTACATGCTTGGTAAGTAACTATATCCTTATCTATACCTCATAAATGAAATAAGAAAACATAATAATTAGTACCTATCATCTGAGAACTTGAAAATTAATCAATGTCTGATTGATTACAAACTGGATGGAATATTACAGTGAAACTATTTATTAACTAATGAGAAGGTATCAGAATTAAAGTATGTATGCATTTGTGTGACAGTTCATTGTCATAACAGTCAATGCTACTAACATGGACAACAAAAGTTGTAAAGTTTCTAGAGATACGGAGGAGTCATTTGTGCAATTCAAATTTGTCAATGATTTATGACCATTTAAGAAGAGAAGCGAAATATCAATTTCTAAATTTATGTTTAATATTTACAAATATGTAAATTAGATTGTCTCAGAAAAATGTAGCAGATGTCCTTATCTTCTTGATGCTGATGGACTGACTAGGTATTACTTTAAAGTGATGGATTGGCAATGAAAATATGATATTCTGCTCTATTTTATCTCATTCATTTTGGAAGCATTAATTTTTTAAAGAAGATTATACATGCAATCCAATCTTGACAGCCTGGCTTTATGAAATGGGATGTTCTATTTAAATGTGAGGACATATTGATCTTATTCTGAAATATCTATCTAGTATCTATCAAGAGGGTAAAGTTTGAACATTTTCCATGGTGGATCTTGTTCCAATTTTTTTTAAACTAAATATGTTGTAAGGAAAAGAAAACAGAATCTTTCCTTTCTTGATTTGGAGACATTTTAAGCAAAGAAAAGAACATAGGAGGGAGTTGTGACTTTTTTTTTTTAACACAAATTCTCTTAGTGGGATTATAGAACACTTACCACAAGGGGGAAGTGATCCAAAGGGCTCAGTTCTACTATATTAAAAAAAATGGATCATTTATCTTAGGGGCTTTCAGCCATAAAATATCATAATACCCATAGTATTATAACTAATGGCTGTGGTTTGTTGTATATAGCACATCTATGATCTCATGTAACTGAATTGATTTAAGTTAATGAATTTACTTTAAGACTTTGAAATTGTCTTGAAAATATCCACTGAAGTAGTGAAGTATTCTCACAGAATTATTTTTGTTTTCTATAGCCATGTATAAAAATAGCAAACATTTACTTAATATTTAATCAATGAACAGTTTATTTGATATGAAAAGAGCCTGGAACATTCCAATAAAGTGAAAATTATCATTAACATTACCAATGACTGATATGAATGGTAAATATCATTTGGAAAAGTTTGTGTGTACATATATGCATATATATGCATATATGTATATTCAAAACTAGGGAAAATTTAGATTGCCTTATGATGTTGAAATAATATTCAATAACAAATTCTTAAATGATCCATATTAATGTTTTAACCTATAAAATTCTTTCAAAAATTTTCCATTACTTTTGCATTTAAGTATAAGTTGAAATAACTGGTGAACATAAAATATTTTACTGTATTGATGCTATTTTAATGGAAAAAATAATGAGTAGTATATACTAATTATCCTAGATTGTGTAAAAGAATAAATTAAAACATAATTTTGATGGGCTGGAGAGTTGGCTTAGCAGTTAAGGTGCTAGCCTGCAAAGTCAAAGGACCCAAGTTTGATTCCCCAGGACCCACGTTAGCCAGATGCATAAGGTGACACATACATCTGGAGTTCATTTGCAGTGGCTGAAGGCCCTGGTATGCCCATTCTTTCTAGCTACCTACCTCTTTCTCTCTCTCAAGGTTTAAAATATTTTTTAAAAATATAATATTGCTGATACATATTGGATGACTAATTATTTACAATATTAATTATATATAATACTAATTACTTACAAATATTTTCTGAGCTATACTAATAGTTAATATGCTACAGTCAGTTTTAAAGATGTGAAAGCTATAAAATAAAGACATGCATGTAGTATACAATCATATAGTTAATATAGACCACTATTAGCTTGAAAATATTATACTATATTGTAATGCAATTATTCAGACTGGTGAGACTACAAGAGAGTTAATGCCAAAACATACAAGGGGAAAAGAAAGCAGCTTCTTGGGCATAAACGTGCATCCATTGAGTATGAAAATTATTTTTCTGAAAGATGCTTCCAACTTTTTTTTTATATTTCTCACATTCTATATAATAAAATACCTTTTTTGGCAAACTTGTAATATTATGCATAATATATACTTTCCACTGGATACATTAACTACATACTCCTCATAAAAAATGCTTTACTTAATTTCCATTTAACTGGAATCACCAAGTTAATTTATTTATTAAATAATTTACATCAAAAGTGGGTTAAATTTTCAAGCCGGGTGTGGTGGCACACGCCTTTAATCCCAGCACTTGGGAGGCGGAGGTAGGAGGATCGCCATGAGTTCGAGGCCACCCTGAGACTACAGAGTTAATTCCAGGTCAGCCTGGACCAGAGTGAGACCCTACCTCGAAAAACCAAAAAAAAAAAAAAAAAAAAAAGTGGGTTAAATTTTCACTTACTTTTCTCAACAATGATGAACAGATATCAAAAAATATGTATGTACACAATTATCATTTAATTCTGTATTTGAAGTGCATTATTAAAATCAATTAGTATTACATATCTAATAGCTGAAGGAGTTGACCCAAATCTACTCTGAACAATAGTGGGAAGTCAGTCTGGGAGTCATTTTGCATACCATACCTGCTCATTTAAGTGAGTGTTTTTGTAGAAAGGTTGAAAGCTGAAGGATATTCTTGGTGAATTGCTCTGAGAATTAAAAGTTCAAAATTATTTCATAACCCCTTTCTCAAAGGGTATATAAAAAAGGCAATGTGGTATCAATTAAATATGGCTATCTTAGAAATTGGCAATTAATGATATCAAAACTTTGTATTATGAAAATATTTCTAAACTGTGCCCTAAATGTCAGCATTTGTATATTTTACATATATTTGAAAAGTTCAAAAGGAAAAGAAATTATCTCACATCTATAATGGCATTCCCCACTATAAAAGAGCTTACAGACATGGCCTGTCCCTGTTAATCTGACCAGATACCTGTCTCTAGTCATTGCTGGTATTGTAGTTACTCACTGGAATCCTAGGATGCCTAGCTTTCTTTGGGTTATGGTGGAACCTGTTTTGCTTGCCTTAGCAGAAATACCTTGTGGGGAAGGCCACCGGCTTTTTACTGAACATTCCTTTTTATATGGGTCAAAAGGTCCAGACTGAGAAAATACTCCATTGAACAATTGGAGAAATCAGAGAAAGGATAGCATTAGAAACATCCTGCTAAGGACTCAAAGGCATGTCTACATACTTCTGTACCTTAGGTGTTCTCTTTCAGTCTCTTCCTCTTTCTCTTTCTCTCTCCATCTTTTCCTTTCTCTCTTTCTCTTTCTGTCTTTTTTTCTACTTCTCTTCTCTTCTCTTCTCTTCTCTTCTCTTCTCTTCTCTTCTCTTCTCTTCTCTTCTCTTCTCTTCTCTTCTCTTCTCTTCTCTTCTCTTCTTTCTCTTCTCTTCGCCTATTTCTCTCCCCACAGGTCTCTCTCTCTCTTTCCTATGCTTGCATATATCCATGGGCAATCCCAAACTCCTATATGTCTACTCTAAACCCTTATACTTCCTGCTCTGGGAAGCTGAATTTCGATATCTGTCTGTTCAATGGCTAACACTGTTCTTTGTCCTCTAGTTCTGTTGAGCTTATAGAAGATAATGGGATATATTTTGAAAGCCGAGACAAGTGTCAATAAAAAATAAATTATATATATGAGAGGGAGAGGTCAGACAAAGCAAGAGAGTGAGTAGGGGCAAGCCATTGCCTCCTGCTACTGCAAATGAACTTCAGACACATGTGCCACTTTATACATTTAGCTCTATGTGGGTACTCAGGAACTGAACCTAGGCCGTCAGGTTTTGCAAGCAAGCATCTATAACCACTGAGTCATCTCCTCAGCCCAGTACCTTATTGTGAAACTATTATTCATAATATGTGGGGCATATAGTGATGTATATAATATGCAATGGTCAGATCAGGGTAATTGTTCTATCTATCACCTCAAACACATATGCATACTTTGGTGGTCTGATTAAAGTGTCCCCCATAAACTTATGTGTTATGAATGCTAGGCTCCCAGCTGGTGGCATTTGGGAATTGGATCATCTTGGAGCCACTGTATTTTTGGGGGGCAGGCCTATGGATGTTATATCCAGCTTCCACTTGCTAGTGTTTGGCACACTCTCCTGCTGCTGTTGTCCACCTGAAACTGAAACCAAGAGGTAACTTTCACTCTCTCTTCATGCCATTGTTTTCCTCTGCCATCATGGAGCTTCTCCTTGAGTCTGTAAGCCAAAATAAAACCTTTCCTCCTACACAAAAAGTGGGGAGGGAAAGCCCTAGACAAAAAAGCATGAAAAATACATACTGATGACAATTTAGCATAGGAAAAGATGGTTTGCATTATATGTTCTCAGAGAATTGAAAACTGAAAAAGTAAAACTAATTACCTAGCTATCACGCTAAAATTTAAAATCCTGGACACACCACATGTTAGCAAGGATGTAGAACAATGTCTATTGCTTGTGGAAATGCAAAATGGCTCAGTCACTTTGGAAGCCCATGTGGTAACTTCTGACAGACCAAACATATTGTTACAATAGGATCTGCTGATGAGACACATTAGTAGTAGCCCCGCCCCCAAAATTTTGAGAACATGCTTATACAAAAACCTGCACACTTATAGTTATTGCAACTTTTTTTTTTTTTTCGAAGTAGGGTTTCACTCTAGCCCAGGCTGACCTGGAATTCACTGTGTAGTCTCAGGGTGGCCTCAAACTCATGGTGATTCTCCTACCTCTGCCTCCTAGGTGCTGGAATTAAAGGTCTGTGCCACCATGCCCAGCTTGGTTATTGCAACTTTATTGTTAGTTACTAAGATGTGAAAGTAACCAACATACCCTTTAATGGGTGAATAAATACACCAACCCTGGGAAAATGATGGGCAAAGCAATAAAATGACGCAAGCTGTCAAGACACTAAAAACATGGAAAAAATTTTGAGGCAACCCCAGCAGACTGGCCTTTTGATAATGAGAGACAGAGAGAGAAAGAGTGAGAGAATTGGGGTAACAGGGCCTCCAGCCACAATAATTGAATTCCAGATGTGTGTGCCACCTTGTGTGCATGTGTGACTTTGAACATGCATCACCTCATACCTCTAGCTGATATGGTATCTGTGAAGTCAAACATGGGTCATTAGGCTTTGCAGGCAACCATCTTAACCATTAAGCCTATCTCCAGCCTGAAAAATGTTTATATGCATTATTAATCAAAATATGCCAATATGAATGGGTTAAATATCATATGACTGCTATTATACTGCTTTTTGTAAAACATACAACTATGGAGAAAGAACAAGCTCAGTTGTCTCCAAGAGTGGGATTGGGAGGAGAGACAGACAGTGGAAACACAAGAATTTGGGAAACTAGAAATGCTCTCAGGTAGATATTATTCAGTATGCATTTGTCAAGATCAAAGAACATTGATCACAGATAGTAAAGCTGCATTTTTCCATCTTTGAGGTAATAAACAATGTGTCACTATAAGTTCATTGACTATAAGGACTCTGGTAATATGAGGAAACACATGAAGATTTTGCATTATTTTCTGTCAAATTTTATGATCAGCCTAAAATCTCCTACAATTAAAAGTCTATTTTATTAAGATAGTATGATGACATGTTAAGGTTTTTCAATTCTATTTATATTCTTAACCAGATGAAAACATAATAACCGTCTTCTAGTATGCAATTAATCTCTCTGCCTTTATCAGAACAGATCACTGTACACTTGTTATTTCAGCCAATGAAACTTATACACATGTAGAAGAATGTCAACTCACATATTATTCAGTAATTCAGTGGGCCATAATCTATAGGAAGTGATAATTTTACCATTTTTTAACTTTTGAAAAGCAATGATGAGAAATATTTAAAACCTATACAGACAAACATGCAAAATCAGAGCAAGAAAAGAGTCAGCTTCCTAATTCCAGGTTTGCCAGTATGTGAAAAAAAAACAAACATGATTTTGAAAATTCATTATCTCAGTGTAATTAAATAGCATACAAAGGTTAGCCCCATTACAGCAATATCACTTTTTATTCTAAGTTGGGAAGTTAATAATTATATTAATATATGTCTCTCCTGAATTTTCTATTATACTTTTTACCACTGTACATTTTTTGGTAATCTACCAAAATATTTATATGCATAATTTCACTATATTTTAGACCTCAAAAATACACACATTGTCACCAAACATACAAGAAGGCTTATTTATTCAACCTGAGAAAAGATTATCAAATGTTTCTTTCTTTTTCAATTTTTTTGCCATAAACTGACTCCCTTATCCACAGATACTACATTTAGCCTTTGAATTTTAAAATTTTGTGTCATTCCTATAAAAAGTAGATGAAGAGAGACAGGCATGGTGGCACATGCTTTTTTTTGTTCATTTATTTATTTATTTATTTGAGAGTGACAGACACAGGGAGAAAGACAGAGACAGATAGAGGGAGAGAGAGAGAATGGGCACGCCAGGGCTTCCAGCCTCTGCAAACGAACTCCAGACACGTGCGCCCCCTTGTGCATCTGGCTAACGTGGGACCTGGGGAACCGAGCCTCGAACCGGGGTCCTTAGGCTTCACAGGCAAGCGCTTAACCGCTAAGCCATCTCTCCAGCCCGAGGCACATGCTTTTAATCCCAGCACTTGGGAGGCAGAGGTAGGAGGATTGCGAGAAATTTGAGGCCACCCTGAGACTACAGAGTGATTTCCAGGTCAGCCTGAGCTAGAGTGAGACCCTACCTCGAAAAAGTGTATATATATTAAAAAAAAAAAAAAAAAAGATGGAGAGAAACTGATCATCTATTTTCATGAAAAAAAACTAAATCAAAGATCTTTAGCATATTTTTCACTAACCTGGAAAATTTAGTCTTAATAAGATTTCCTGTCACAATTCCCATCACTGTCTTCATTCATTAATCTATAAACTTCATTTTCCAGACTATAGAATCTCTCAGCCTTAAAATAACATGTGTTTTTTTGTCTCCTTGTTTTAAATACATTCTCCTTTCTTGCTTAAAATGTCTTACACCATAAATGTGTATTCACCTAGATCCAAGTTAATATCACTTGATCTATAGAGATTATGAACTTTGACATCCCTGAAGAGAACTGGTAATTCCAATTCTAGGTCTTTACAGATACTTATAAAGTTTAAATCCTTCTACTCCACTCAACTGGGATTTCCTAGAGGAATTACTTATTTATGCAAACCACACAGTGCACACCTGATAAGTCCTTTCTATAAGAATGAAAGGGTAAATAAATGACTCTCCATCTGTCAAACTGGGCCTTAGAAAGGATAAGTGTGACTAGTTAACACTGCTGCAAGATGAGTTAAGAAGATGTCCCAGTTGTGTGAGGGTCCCTGTCCTATCCTTACAATCTCCTCACAAATATTTACAAACTGAACAATGTTCATTCTCTAGTCAGACTCAATACACACAGAGTCTTTGTATCAAGAACCAAGAAGGCACAATTCAAAGGCCGAAAAAGTGAATAGTCTTGGCAATACAGACTTAGCACTCCTGTGTACATCTCACTCATGCCTAGTGCAGAAACAGTTGCAGGTTCCACAGGCATCGCTGTCCTTGGGCCAGTATTTCCAGAAATCTACACTGTAGCTTATGAGTAGAAGGGGGAGGGAAGAGGAAGAAATGCTACAGAAAAAAAAAAAAATAGAAAGGCTTAAACTATGCTTGATCAGAGGAAGCATTATGCCATCACGAACCTTCTTCAGAGAAGTGAGCAACATCTATATCATTAGGTAGAAGGAAAGAAATATGATATCATATAGACTCTCAGAATAAAATTCCCAGAGGAATAACAGGGAGGCGGGATGCTGTTTATTCATTTTATATTAACTTTAGATAGTTTTTCACCCATCATGTTTGAAAAAGAATATAATCTCATTGGACAGAGATGTGATCAACACCCAAAACTCCACTGCATCTTCAGTTTTTCACCTTTATTTCACATCTCTTGGAAATGTTACACTGTGCCTTCAGACAAGGGGGAACATCACATAAAAAAAAGAGTACCTCCAAATATACATTTGCTTTTCCCTATATGGTGGGTTCTTTCCTAAGTGGAGCTTTGTGGGCTAGGGAGGCTGTAGGCAAATGACTTTTGTGTGTGGGTACTACTTTATTCTGTCCTGCCACAATTGTCAGCATCTCTGATTTTCTTGTTTGGCTCTGGTCTCCTAGTTGGGTCACCACACAATCAGGTGCTAGTAGTGAATTAAGACCCTACATTAGATTCAATAATTGGTCTGTGTGATCTTTCTATTGTTTCTGACTTATGTTTTCAAATGTGGTCTGATTTTTCATGTTTTTTTGAAGCTTAAAAGCACTCAGGTAATGAGTGTTCAAATTCCCAGGAATCTCATCTCTTGGCTTGTTTTCGCAGAGTTCACTTCCTTCTAATCTCTGGGTCTCCTAATTGACATTTGTAGTGAGATTAAGGGTAGAATTGCATAGAATTTGGATGTCCTCTGAAAACGCTGATCCTTCCTCTATCACTGGGGTGGCACGGGGTCAGTTTCTGCTCCTGATGTTTGGCTACAAATTGAATAACAATGGTAAACAAAATTTTCATAGTGTCATCAAGCTGATTTCTTTTCACCCATAAACAACCATGTAAAAGTTTTTTGATTTTTTTTAAATTCAATTTATTAGTTTTCTTTTCAGCAAATACAGGCAGTTTAGTACCATTGTTTAGGCTCATCCATGATCTACCCCCTCCCAATATACCCTCCTTGTTGATGTAAATGGGTCCTGCATTGTGGACTTAGCCCACAGTTATTGGTATGATAAATGTCTCTGCATATCATGACCCAACATGTGACTCTGACATTCTTTCCGCCCCCTCTTCCGCAAAATTTCCCTGAGCCATGTTGGGTTCATTTTTGGTCTGATGCAGTGCTGAGATGTTGGGGGCCTCTGAGGCTCTGGCTCTCTGATTTGGTAGGAGTTGATTTTTCTCTGTGTTGGTCTCCTTCCCCTTTGTGCTGGTATCAGGTTCATCAACAAAACATCACCCTTGCTTGTTTCGCCAATTGTCCTTAGTTTCAGTTGGGCCCCTTTTGAGGTATGTTGGGGCAGCTCACTCCTTAGGATCTGCATCTATCTGAAAAAGAGAAGCAGATTCTCCAATGGAGAGCAAGTTAGCACCCAGAAAATTGAGATAACACTTACTTTTTTGATGGAGAGTTTGATAGGTGTAGGCCCTCTTGTACCCCATGATTGATGGTAGCTTGATATTGGAGAGTGGGCTTATGTTTGGTATGGTTCTGACTTGTTTCCCAGCTCCAGCTATGGGTCTCTTACCACTGCAGGGATCAGCTAGGCAAATCAAGAGCAGCTGGTTCCTCACCATGGCTGTGTGCCACTATTGCACTTGTGTGGGCATCACATCAGGTTATTTGTTGCTAATTAGGTTAGACCATGAGTTGCTTGGACAGATATTGGTCATTTCCTCCAGTTGCCCATGTAGCACCTTCTGGCAGTAGACACGCTGAATGTCTGGGGACTGACTCTCTCCTGGCTTCCATTTTACCTGTTAGCTGTGAATGGAGTCTTCAGCAATAGGGTCTTACCACTGGCCTTTGGTGGGTCATCACGTACTCTGACAGAAGTCTGTCATTGTTTTGGGCAACTTTATAGGTTTCTCTGATCAAAAGCTCATTGTGGATAGAGTTAGGGAAAATGTGACAATTGTATTAGTGTTGGTAGGAATAATTAATAGAAGTTTTAAAGATATCAGTACAGAACATGGTTTGGCACAATAACTGGAAGATAATATATACTTATTTGCATATATATGATATACTTAGAGAGAGAGAAACATGGACAAAATCTGAGACAGAAAAAGAACAGAGATCCCACAATGCATGACCCACAATCTCCACAGGGATAACCTGCATCACCAATGAGGAGAGCCCCTTCAGAAAAGAGACAGGGATTAGGGAAAGGATAATATAAACATGTGTTGTTTCCATACTAAGTATGTCTATAATTAATAAAATAAGGGTTTTTTTTATTTTAAATGTAACTATTGGAACCAGAAAACAAACAAACAAACAAACAGAAAAGAATAGGGCTGGGAAAGGAAAGAATGAGAGTCTATGTTAGGGCAATTCTTCCTGTCTATTTCTTTTACCCACTGAAGAAACAGTGCATTAGAATTTCAGCAGTGTACACAGAGCCTGATGTGAGACCTTTGGGAAGGATGCTTTACAGGCACTAAAAGATAATCTCTGACATTGAAAATGCCTGGTCTCTTGTCCTTGCCTTTCAGATGCTGTGTTCAAAGGCGTCGCTCTAGAAGGACTGGCTACAGTGATATGCTTATAGTTCCATTTGCAGACTTTCTTATAGGTTCATAAATGGAGACTAGAAGGAGGAGGGAAAGGAATAAAATTTAATAACTGAATAAAAATGTAAATAAAGATTTGCCTAAAATTACTTGTCCAAGAAATAATTCTCCCTCCCCCTTAAGCTAATACTTTGATAAGCTCAGTACAGTGATCCTGATTTGGAGCGTGACCTTTGAAAATGCTCTCCAGCTTGATTAAAGATGTATTAAATTTGTTTAAATAAACCTCGTTGTAATGGCACATCATTTGTAAGAAGCTATTAGGGGGCTGGAAACTGTGCTGCAGTATTTGCATGAAAATGTGCCCTGCTCGAATTGAGGATCTCTCCTGAATTCACTGCTGAAGGAAAGTGACACTTTCATAATTTTTTCTGACACAAAGGCAAGAAAAAAATTAAAGGAAAAACTTTATGCAAAGCTCTTGCAGAGACGGGTGAACTACATGTCAATACCAGAGCCATAGATCAAGTCTGGGCTCTGGGGCCAACCAACAGTCTTGATGTTCTCAAGGTATTTTGTTAAATGCAATCAATAATATTTATCTGTCAATTACTTTTCTCCTAGAATGGCTTCATCTTTGAGTCGGCCTGTGAGCACAGGACTTGTTTGAGAGTAACCAGAGCTCAGGGATGTTCAGGGGAGAGCTGTATTATCATATGTCTTGAAATCCCATGACTGCGATTCTGTCCCTGGCTTCAATTTTGGTGTGGTCTCTGCGTTTGTGGAGAAGCTTAAGCACCCAAATGCCTCCACCCACCACTCCCAAATGAAGTATATAGTTGCCAGATGTACTGTAATTCCTGCCAATGGCTCCCAAATGAGCTGCCACTCTGATGAAAAAGGGTCTCTCCTCTGAATCAAATATTAAATTAAAACCTTTTGCATCTTGTAAGAGTCAGAGTTCTGGGCCACTTGCCAACTTATAGGAACTCCACCCTCTTTCTCACACCATTTTCCCATCTTGTCAGGTACAAAGCAGCTCATTTTACCCCAGCTTCTTCCTGGAGTGACCTTCTTTTATATTGATGAAAATGACCATCATCCAAGCAGTGTGTGCAATCTTTTCACTGAATTACATGAGGAACAGATCTTTATCATATGCAAGCATTGTCATTGTACTGAGTTTTTATTTTTTAATTTAATTTTTTAATTTTTGTTAATTGACAATGTTTATGCATGTATATATTTAGTCATAACCCCCTACCATTACCTTCTTTTGTCCCCCTTCCCATTCCTCTTTATATTTCTTCCCAAATCTTTTTATTTTTTGATCAAACACTCTCTCTCTTTCTCTCTCTTTTTCTGTCTCTCTCTTTTATGAAATTATGCAACATCTCCCACTGAGTTATATTAGGGTTGCTTGCATGGGCATGGGTGAGGACTTCTTTACCAGAGCATGTAGGTCTGACATCATTTACCAGTAGTTATACCACTGCAGAAAATGTATTCAAACTCCCCAGCCCCCTTTAAATGACTACAGTTCCTCATGAAGGAATGCATTTCTTCATACCCCAAGACTTTTCTTTTGAATTTATACCTAATCATTGTTATTTTCCCTCTTCCTTTTCTTCTTTTTGAGTCTTAAAAAAATCCAGAAAAAAGAATGAGATAGTATTCCCATAATTATAAGTTAATAAATTGAGGCTCACTAACAGACCTCAAAATACTTAATTAGCAAGTGGTTGAAGCTTAATTTTCAGTTTAATCTTCATTCAAACTTACCACTTTGTTTTAAAATAAAGAAACCCACTAAGCAGCCTGACAAATAATGGTAACTTTCCCAGATTCAGTGACATACATATAAGCAGCTGTACACTTACAAAGGATATTCTATACTTGCAATCCTATTCTAGACAGTCAAGTTTAATTAGAAAGAATTGTTTATTACAAGTCATTGAGAACATCTTTATGTATTGATTTTTAAAATTAGTTTTAAGTTTTCTAGGTGGTATTGGCACATTTTCAAAACTGAAATTGTTCTTTTCTCATTTTTCATAAAATTTCCACTGTAACTTGAAATGACCTGTGATGAGAACATTGATTTGCTTATTTTTAATGTAACTTGTGACTTCTGAGTGATATAGTTTCTCTACTGTCTAATGAAATATGATGGCAATTCCAAAACTTTAGTGTGATTTAAACATGTTTAGAGTCCATACATAGTTATCTTAGACAACTTTTCAAAGGTGACAGCACATGAAGACATAGTACTGTCATAACAGAATGGGAGGAAAGAGGTAACTCAGGAAGCTTTGCCAAAAGATATAAAAATTTAACAGTGAACATTTTGTTTGTTGAAAGAACAGTCGGTTTGAAAAACAATTATTTTTATGTTACTTGATTTCCTAATTATTATTTTCCTACCAATTTCCATGTAAAACATTAATAGAAAAATGTTTTAAATGCAGAAATTCTTTTTTTTTTTTTTTTTTCCTTCTTCAAGTAGGGTCTTGCTCTAGCTGGGACTGATCTAGAATTCACTATGTAGTCTCAAGGTAGCCTTGAACTCACAGTAATCCTCCTTCCTCTGCCTCCAAGTGCTGGAATTAAAGGTGTGTACCACCATGCCCCGCTTAATACAGAAATTCTTTAAAAATATGTTCAGTACTAATTTCTCACTGAGTCAATAATAAATAAATAAAATGAGTAAGTAACAAAAATAAGAGTAACAACAAAAAGAAAAAAAATCTAAGTTCTGGCGAGGGAACTCACTAGAGAGCATCATGTCTAGTTAATGGCACAGTTTTCAGTAGTTTTCCTACCAATAGTTTCCTGAAATTTTCTTTTTGCTTTATTATTCTGGCCTACTAAGAGGTCTTCTACTAGATGTCTTAAAACCTAAAACCTCCAGGAAAAAAAACAAAAACGAACAAACAAAAAAGGTTATGTAAAACTTGTAAAATTGCTCTCTGGACTGTTGGGTTTTGTCTGAAATCAGAGATAGTAAGGCTACCATTTCTGACCCAGGATACTTGTTAAATATCTATTGAGTTATGTTCACTTGGAATGCACTATCTACTTCAGTACACAATCTCCACCAGCTCGGACACTTGCCTTCTGCACCAATTCTAACACACTTTCTAGACAGCATTGACTCTTAGGAGAGTGAATGGAAGTACTTCCTCCTCACCTGTCTAATGCGGTTGGCCTATATCTGCTTATTTAAGGCAGATTGAATACTAGACAAGAGTATCTGCTCTTTGCCCAACAGACTTGTGAATGTTTGTTTATTTTAATATAAACAAAGCCTAAGGGGTTTCACTTTGAAACTTTTGCAATTTTTAAACTAATGTTATTGCCTTCCAGTGCTTTTTTCCTCTTCATTTCCCTTTAGTTTTTAATTTACCATTCCCAGCCGAGATACTTGAGCAGATAGAATCAACCCAGCTCCAGGCTAATTGGTTCATCATGTACTTTATGATAATTTCCATTCTGGATTTTGATTAGGTCAGTATGGGAACTGCTTTGGTCAATGCATGTAATGATCTGCCTATTAACTCTGAAATAGGGGCTTTGGCTGTTCTCATCTTATTAGATATCTCAGCTGCCTTCAACTCTGCTAACTATGAAATATTACTGAGTTGTCTTATACTGGAGTCTAATATTTTCCATATTCGTTTTAGTACGATTTGATTCAGTTTGTTATTCTCATTGGAAGTGCGAAAAGTTGCTAATGGGAATCTGACATTCTGTTTCCTCCTTAAGAAATGTTGCAGGATCAGCTTTTTATATAGCTCTAGTACAGTGAAGTGTATCAGTCCTTGTGCTCCTAGGAGATGGTGAGGTGCTATTGCATTTGCGTTTTGACCAGCTACTAAACTTTTAAACCAGTGTGTAAGTCACTCACCATCTTTTTGTTTTTATATATTTGGTGTGGCCTTGAGAAATAGTTGATGTGGTAAAATTGTAATGCATAGCACAGTGTCCTGCATACAAGAAAATTCATTCCAGTTAGTTTGGTGACTAGGAGCACTAAAATGATTCAAGAAGTCCTGGAGAGATGGTTTAGCGGTTAAGGTGCTTGCCTGTAAAGACAAAGGACCCAGGTTCAATTGTCCAGAACCCACATAAAGTCAGAAACACAAGGAGGCACATGTAACTGGAGTTCCTTTGCAGTGGCTACAAGCCCTCGCACACCCTTGTCATTCACTAATTTTCTCTCTGTCTCTCCCTCTCTGCTTCTTTCTCCCAAATGAATAAATAAATAAGTAAAATATCTAATAAAAATAAATAAAATAAAATTATCAAAATAGGGCTGGAAAGATTGCTCAGTGGTAAAATGCACTTGCTTGCAAAGCCTGAAGGCTTGTGTACCCTAGTACCTACATAAAGTGAGATACACAAAGTGGTACATGACTATGGAGTTTGTTTGCAAAGGCAGGGCTCTGTTGTGCCCATATTCTCTCCTTTTCTCTCTCAAGTAAATTATTATTTTTTAATTATTAAAGCAGATTAATGCATTGCAAATGTGTGCAACATAAATTTGGATAGATAATAACTTGAATATGGCAAATTTTCAAAATTCAAATTAGAGCAAGTCTGTCTTCCTTTTCATAGTTTTTAGGATGCTGTATTTACGGACTTTATTCTTATGCTCACTCTGTATGTGTGACATTCTATTGGGTTATGTTAATTCTATCTAGGTTTGGATTGGCATCCATTTCTAAGAAGAAACATAGCAGTAGGGCAAATCTTTCTTTGTTAATGTTTTGTTGACTCAGACTTCTTTTTTTTTTTTTAATTTATTTATTTATTTATTTGAGAGCGACAGACACAGAGAGAAGGACAGATAGAGGGAGAGAGAGAGAATGGGCACGCCAGGGCTTTCAGCCTCTGCAAACGAACTCCAGACGCGTGCGCCCCCTTGTGCATCTGGCTAACGTGGGACCTGGGGAACCGAGCCTCGAACCAGGGTCCTTAGGCTTCACAGGCAAGCACTTCACCGCTGAGCCATCTCTCCAGCCCTCAGACTTCTTAAAATATATTCGTTAGTAAATTTAAGCTTAGTTTGGATTATAAGTTTTTTAGTTTTTTAATGCTGCTTCTATTCCATGTTCTTATTTTCTTCTTCTTTAATGTTAATGCAGGATTTTGAAGTTCAGGGAGACCCTGAGAACCCCTAATTATGGGTTGTTATCTGATTTTAGCAAAGAATTGCTAAACTGTATGCCATGAAGGGTAAATTATGAATTATGAGGTTTAATTTACTGTAGAGGAATTTAGATCCAGGAATGAGGCTAGCTGAAAGACTCAAGCCAGAGGAGAATAGAATTCTCCTCTTTGCCCATCCGGTAAGGGAGAGGACGGATGAGACAATCTCTATCACAGAGATATCTCTGGTGGTAAAAAAGATCCTGGAGGAGGCAGATGCACCCACATGTTAATAGACGACAATGCATGAGAACCAAATTTTCCACTTCACAGAAAAAAATCAGTGAGGATTAAGAAATAGTGAAGACTCAGACTGATGAAAATGTATGTAACAAAGTGAGAATATACTACAAAACAAGACACATTTAGGAGAAAAGCAGGAATGTACTCAGGCATAAGAGACTTACAGACTGGTGTTCAGTAGAAACCACCAAATAGAGGATGTCAAAATGAGCGAGAGAGATTACCCATTTGACAGGCTCATTTATGTGGGTCAAGCATCCAATTAGGATGAGCCTTGCTATCAGACAAAGGTGGGATTGTCTGGTAAACTCAAGAGGCTGACTCAGGAGAGGCCAGCCCACATAGGTGTGCTAAACTGAGGAAGAAGCCGGAAGTTGCCAGTAAGTGTGGAATGTGGCCATCTTGGATGAGACTGGATCAGTTGCAGGTTTGACTCCTGCCACAGCAGACCAGGTGGCACCTCCTTGTTCTCTTTGGTCCTGTGTCCCAGTCGGACATACTATAGAAAGCATTATCTTGCTCTGGTTTCTCCTTCAATGTCAATTACTTTTAACTAGTTTTTTTTTTTTTTCCATGTGCTGTATGTGTGTAGATAGATAGATAGATAGATAGATAGATAGATAGATAGACAGACAGACAGACAGACAGACAGACAGACAGACAGACAGACAGACAGAATAGATAGACAGACAAACAGATAGATATATGTGAAAGCCCCCTATGAAATTGGTGGAGACCATAGGAGCAGAAACAGGGCATTTCTCCGAAACTGGAACATGTGCCAATTTTCAGTTAGACTGGCTGGGCAGTGGTCTTCCTCTCTATTCCCCCTCTCAGCATTGGAGTTACAAGTACAACCACCCCTGCTTGTTTTTCAGGGGTGCTGAGATCGTTCTCTTATCTTCATGCTTACACATCAAGTGTTTTCGCTCACTTAGTCAACTTCTCTTGCCCATTTTAACCATTTGATAACTGTTTTTCTTCTATGTTTTGATATGGCTCAATTTTTTCCCTGTCTCATATTATTTTCTGCAATTTAATGTTAAGATATGAGTGGCTGTTAATATCCAAAGGCTAAGCACTGCTAGCTAAAACGTGTCTTTAAAAGGTCAAATGAAAAATGTGAGATTTCTTTTGCTGTCTCCCACCATGACTACTCCAAGCACAATAAAACCTCTTGATTGATTTCTTTTAATATAACTACATATATGAAACATTTTAGTTACCAACTTACCTTCCAATGATACTAAGCTATGTTATAGCTATTACTGTAGCACATATATACATGTACACAATACATATGTATTTCTTATTCTGTGACCTTAGAAATACAGACTGTTTATAGTTATATTCATATTGGTATATATTTATGTATATATCATTTTGTTATTTCTGCATTTATTCTACCTGAAGAAAAGGGATCAGAATTTTCAACTGCATATTATTAATATCACCAGAAATTATTTAATCTATTCTTAATGTTTTCAGTTAAAAATATTGAAATCTCAGGTGTATTTATTGAGATTTATTAACTAAATAATATGCCATAGCTCTATAGTGATTTTAGTCATTTTTTAAATTTTATTTTATTTTTTTATTAGCATTTTCCATGATTCTAAAAAAAATATCCTATGTTAATTCCCTCCCTCTCCCCCACACTTTCTCCTTTGAAATTCCATTCTCCATCATATTACCTCCCCATAACAATCATTGTAATTACATATATACAATATCAACCTATTAAGCACCCTCCTCTCTTCCTTTCATTTTTATATGTACTTTAAGTAGAAAACAAATGGAAACTGCTGCCAATCTGACAGAAATTGAGCCATAAAATGCCAAATTCCATATTCTTTTTGTTACCAAACTATTTACTTTTTTCAAAAAAGTAATTTGGTCCTGACCAGTTTTGTCAATTCAGAAAAGTCATAGACAAGCTAGCTGTGTTTACTTAGCACAAACAGATCTATTTGTTTCTAAATTGAGGAGAGTTATTTATTAGGTCATTTCAAAGGGAATAGTTCTAAAGTTCTAAAAATATTTTGTTGCCAATTTCATTTAGTCATCTTTCAGTTACCAAAGAATTTTATTCTAAGTAATCATGAATATGTTTATCACTGGTAAGTCATAATTCTGTGTTAGTAGGGGTGGAGAGTCATAAATGTGCTGCCTGTTCAACATGGTGCAAATGGCAGTGTGAGGAATATGCTACAAAGTTGTGGGAAATGGAGGCTCCTTGACTTTGATGACAGTGTTTTTAGGTGGGTCCAACACATCAGAAGGTGCTATGTTTGGTTTAGTAGTTGAGAAAACTTGGGTGTCATACCTTCATATAATCTACCTCTTTGGGCTATCTAACTAGCTTTTCTCAACTACATTACAAGTCAGACTCCAAAGGAAATTTTTTTAGAAGCTTAGTTCTTTCCCTTCATGAAGCTATAATGCCATTGTTTACTCCTATCAGGATAACCAAGAGAGTACTTCTGTTCTTTGACTGTAACTCTATTCCATAATATGTCCATCTCTAATCTTCTGCATATTTTAAGAGGTACTTCAGTCTTCATGCATTTGAACCTCAGCCCCTTTTCTGTAGGCTTTTACCTTTCTTCCATTTCTTATTAACTGAAAATAGACACCTGAAGGTTTTGCTTATCTTCTCCAAACCATAGAATTAACTGCATGAATTCTAACATATTGGAAGCAATTTAGTCCTTAAAATTCCTTAAAAATCTCACTTCACCTACTCCTTACCATCTTTGGTCATTTTCTCAGAATTTCTCAGTAGTACTTAATGAATACAATAAATAGGCTCTTGGTGTATGCTTGGTATGTGGAAGCCTTTCCTCTTTTTTTAAAGGCAGACATATATGCTTTACATTTGCTTTCTTTTTCAATACTGTTGTTTTTGAAATCTACTGTTTTTCATTATTATTCTATACTACTTTGTTTACAGGTCTATAGGTGACGTTAGTACTTTGGTCTGAAACCAGTCAAAATATTCCATTGCCCTCTGATAAGTAAATTACCTAGCAAGTGCCATGACAGGAGTTTCTGGATTTGTGTAGAAAAATAAGAAGTGATGCTTCCTCTTGTTTAATTTATGTCGGGGTACACACATTACTGGAAATGGGTAGCTCTTTTGCCAGAATGGATGTAAGGAAGGCAGCATTGACAAGGAAAATAGGTAAAGATACTTCCTTGATAGCATGGACTTTTTCAGTGAGCTGCTGGGGGAAATGGCCAACAGCACTGTATACAAGCAGGGGACACTGCTATATGAAAACAACTAACCTGACAAGATGTACACACCTGTGCAATAGTGACCCATGGCCTAGGTGAGTAACCAACGGCTCTCTGATGGCTATGAGGTCTGCTCAGTGGAAAGGAACCAAGACAATGGACTTGAATGAGAAGTTCCCATGAGCTGTCATACAAAAGTGAGGCAACACCCATGAAAAGGTCACTAAATTAACAATGCTTATCCCCTTTAACCTATCCTGAGCTCACTCTCCATTGGAGAATATATTTTGCTTTGCCAGAAAGCAGTGAGAACCAAAGATCACCATAATCTATCAACAAGATAAGAGTATATAGCTGACTCCCTGGGAAGAGATAACCACCTCTCATACAGCAGCTAAAGCCCAGGTGAAACCACAGAGGAACTAGCAAGATGAGCAAGAGTGCTGTTTCCACAGTGAACCTGACAACCTGGTCCAGGGTGATAGAGACAGACACTGAGGAAACTCACAAAGCAGAAACTGCAGAAATTTCAGCACTAAAGTAGACTTAAACACACCCACCAAGGCTTATGGAAGTTTGTGGAAGGGGATGGAAAGGATATACAAGCTATTGGGTTAGAGGGAATATCTAGAGTCATTGCCCTCCCCTCAATGACAAACTACTTCTATCACAACTCCTAACCTACAACTATATGATGAATGCCAGCAATCCCAGTTAGGAGGGTCTTTAGTAGAGTGGGAGCAGGGAGGAGGGAAATGATGGTACCAACATAAGATATGTTTATACAAAGCTTCTAGTTAATAATAAAAATAAATAAATAAATAATACTAAAGTTTTAAAAGGCCACATATTTTAATTAACTCTTGAATTGTTATTTATACAATTATCATTATCTTAAGTGTGGTTGAATTGAAATAAACTTTTGAGACTACATGTGGTGGCTCATTTCTTTAATCTCAGCACTGAGGAGGCAAAGGTAGGATTGCCATGAATTTAAGGGTAGTGTGAGACTGCATAGTGAATTCCAGGTCACAGTAATCTCTAATTCCAGGTCAGCTTGGGCTAGAGGAAGACCCTATATCACCCCGCCCACACATACACACAAAACAAGAAGGAAAGAAAGAAAAAAAAAAAAAGAATGAAAGAAAGAAAAGAAACTTTTGAAATAAACATATTTGGATTTTCTCTCAGCCTGTCTTTACATTCACAGACTTAAGACAATGCAAGTTCACAGGTAAAGTACTATCAGAACTTAACCTTAAAGCTGTATAAAATATACCCTATTATTTGTCAACTATACATACGTAACACAAAAGTGAAGCTATTGTAAAATTTTATTTAACATGATTTAAAAACATAATCAGGGATGGAAATATGGTTTAGCAGCTAATGCAGTTGCCTGAGAAGCCAATGACACAGGTTTGATCCCAGTACCCACATAAGCCATATGAACAAGGTAGCACATGCATCTGTAGTTTGTTTGCACATTCTCTAATAAACAAATAAAACATTTACAAAACATAATCAGATACAATTAAGTATTTTAAATATCTTTCAGTTTTTTGAGGAACTGGTAAAGTTTGTGTAGCTAATAAAGCAAGACATATGAATTACTAAATTATTGTTCTTTAGATATAATTCATTTTTAAGATTTTAATTTCATCTAAATTACTATTGTTATGGCAGTCATTATTTTTACATAATTTTATTCTAATGGCAGTGTTGATATAAAGGATAAAAACCCACCCACATTTGTTGTACATTAAGATTTTATATAATATTTTAAAATTCTTATAGCAGAAGAATAAAAAAAGAAGTTGTATATTCTGTGCTTTCAAAAATATTTTTATTATAAGTGGTACAAACTATATATTAAATCAAATCAAGACAAATCAAATTAAAGTGACTAAATATATTTTCTAATAAGTAATGACTTTAACTTAAAATTTTATGTCTAATTCAATCATATTGAATACTATAATTACACAGGGCTATCATAATTCTTCTGTGCTTTCATCCACATGTGAGAAGTGGTAGAGCTCATCTCCAGACTACATGTGGACATACAAATGAGAAAGTAAACAGAAATCACTCAACATGGAAACAATATCCTTAGCTTTTAAATGTACTAATTACTAAGTATGTGCAAAATTTCTAACATTAACAGCACATGAAGAGAAGCAACAAATAGAAGTTTGATATTCCTGGGAAGTGAGTCTGTGTTCTACAGAAACTTACTACATATACTCTTTTAGAAGATGATTTTGACAAAATAATTATTTTTGTTTTTCCTGTTTCTAAAAACTCCTGTTATTTAAGTTCTCAGTAATGTGGAGCACTGCCTCCTCAAGTTGCCATGGGAGCAACTTTCTTTTATTTTAAGGACTTAAAGCAACAGATGTAAAATTGTCTTTTTTGAGGCCATCTTGCTGTGAACCACAGAATGAGGTTTCCACTGTTTTAGACTCCATTGTGCCACTGCTGACTACTTGAGATTCTGAATGCCAGGCACAGTAATCTCTAATATAATTTATTATTTGTGTGTTTATGATATGTGAGGTTAATACAGTATGGATCATAAGGAATACATGTAAAAAAGATATTGCATGCTTTTGTCTTAATGAGCTTCATTCTTCACAGTATAACATTTACGAATTGTGACACATATAGTCAAATAATAATTTAAATGACCTACATATATAAGGCCATGATATGAATGACATCTATATTAAATGTTATCTTCTTTATTGTATATTTAAATATTAGGTATATTTATTCTTAACAGACTTGAAGACTACCTAGATCTAGAAATCTTGCCATGTTCTACTGGATTCTCATCATATTATAAAGCACCAGGTTCTGTGGCATCTAACAGTTGTTTTCTTAATCAATGCATATTGATTTGAAATAATACTTATAGTTGAGTAATCCTTGTGTGATGGTTAAGGCAATGTCAACTAGATCTGTTTAGTAATCCACAGAAATCCCTTTCAGGTGGGTCTCTGAGGTTGCTTCCAGGAAGGATTAACTGAAGGAGAAAGTCCTTCCCCAAGAGGTGTCCCCACTCAGAGGGAGACTTTTTATAAGGAAGCTCTGGATAAAAAGAGCCCGCCCTCTCTCCCTCCCTCTCTTCTTTCCTCACACTTGGCTTCCAGAGCTGCTTGCTACCTTCCAACTTGTACTGAAGACCAGCATCAACTGAAGTCCCCGCATGGACTGAAAACCAGTGACTACTCAGGAAGCCTACAGGCCTTCAGTGCTGGATGGATATTGCTGAGGCATCTAGCCATGTGGACTGAGTAGCTACAGGATTCCTTGATTCTCAGACCTGCAACTGTTACTTGGACTGCCATAAGCTAGATTCTAGTTGTTCTGTTCCTCTAGAGAACCCTGAATAATACATTTGTATAGGAATCATGATATTATCTAATTTTTCTCCCCAATTAATTTTGTGAAATTTCCATTATCTATTATAGACATTATCTATGTCATTTATCAAAGGGCCATTCCTCATCTCCACTGGGGACACCTTCTCCTTGTTCTGTATCTCTATGTGCCTGGGGTGGACACCTGGTGGAATCTCTGTTCACACACTTCCAGATGGGTACTGGGGAGCACAACGCCCCCTCATGAAAACTGGCTTGCTACTCAGAGAAATACCTTATGTCCTTTCAACCAAAGCCATTCTGCATGTTTTCCTTACCAAAATTTAAAGAACATACTCTGTTCCCATCCAAATTTGAAAAAGTTTAATTTCAAATAAAATGTGTCACAATAGCAAAAAAATTAAAAAGGAAAGATTAAAAACATTAAAAAATTAATAAGGAAAGATTCCTTATTTCATTGTCAGTTAGTATGTTTTAATATTACTGGCTCTGCACATATTATGAACTGTTAAAAATCAGTATTCATAAGAAGATTAACATCCATTTAATCCCTGAGTATGAGTCACTGGGAAAGAAATGTCAAGGAAGAATTTCCCTCACACTGTCCACTCCAGACATGACAGTTTAACAACTACTCAACTTTATTTCTCAAACTTGTATAAATTCTCCTATGTTTTTATTCCAAAAAAGAAAATTTTATTATTCTTATTCTAAACCAGCATCAACAACTTCTGTACATGGGACAGATATACAGTCATTTGAGAACTTCCAGTGACTTCTACGGCAATTATGTACCTCAGATAGAGAACAACAATTAATTTATTAAAAAATCAAATAAACAAAACAGGGCACCAGGCATTTTGTACAGTGGTTAAGCAAACAAGAATCCAAGCTTCCTGTCCTCCAGGGAAACTGATAATCCCTGTGAAAATGCAATGTTATCCCAATAACTTCACACATCAAGTTCTTTAACCACAAAAGTTTGTCAAATTCCTAGACATTTAAAATAATGCTCTGAAGCCAGGCATGGTGGCACCTACCTTTAAACCCAGTCCTTGGGAGGCAGAGGTAGGAGGATCATCATGAGTTCAAGGCCACTGTGAGACTTCACAGTGAATTCCAGGTCAGCCTGGGCTAAAGCTATACTCTACCTCAAAATACTAACAAAATTAAAAAAAAAAAAAAAAAGGTACTTGCTGTAGGTAACTTAGGGATAAACATGTCTGTGGGATGATGCCTCAATGAAATTTCTAAAATTTAGTTTGGCAGAATTTTTCTTTTTCCCCCTCTGGGGGTCCTGGAAACAGAAAATTAAATTGAACCAAATTGAACCTAAGATGATTTAGTGATAGCATCCATACCTATACCCAGGTTAAATAGCCTCTTTTTTCTGAGATGGATCTGGACAGACCACTTTAGGGCATAAAATTCTTGTGGATAAAACATGAAATGGTTTACCAACATTTTTACTATTAAAAAAAAAAAAACTGTAGCCCTTGAAATAGAAACCCATGAATTCGTGACAGACTAGTATAAAAAGAAAGGCTGTGCCCACAAGACTGCACCAGTCTCCACAGAAGCAGGTTCTGTGAGATTTCTTAAGGGACACAGGAATTTCCCCACATTTACAAATAGCAACTGTAGCACAGGAGGATCTTGAGACACATACCTCAAGAAACTGATACATATTAAAACTTATATATGACAACAATCAACCACATTAAAATATAGGAAAGAGAAAGCAAGTAATCTTGGAGAAGAGAGAACACTACACTCTAATCTCATAATTATTTTGAAGAGAAAAAAGCTATTGTAAGGTTCAATTGTTGCATGTAGAAATCACATCATTTTGAAAGCAGAGTGACTTTAGTTACAAATGTTATATAAAATTGCAGGGCCTGTAGAGATAGCTTAATGGTGAAGGTGCTTGCCTGTGAAGCCTAAGGATCTAGGTTTGATTCCCTAGTCCATGTAAGCCAGATGCACAAGGTAGTGCAAGCATTGAGTTTGAGTTTGCTTGCAGTGGCTGGAGGCCCTGGTGTGCTCATACTCACTCTCTCCATCTATTTATCACTTTCTTAAATAAATAAATAGTTCTGGAGAGATGGCTTAGTGGTTAAGCGCTTGCCTGTGAAGCCTAAGGACCCTGGTTTGAGGCTCGATTTCCCAGGACCCACGTTAGCCAGATGCACAAGGGGGCGCCTGCATCTGGAGTTCATTTGCAGTGGTTGGGAGCCCTGGCGAGCCCATTCTCTGTCTCTCTCTCTCTCTCTCTCTCTCTCTCTCTCTCTCTCTCTCTCTCCCTCCCTCTTTTTATCTCTCTCTCTGTCACTCTCAAATAAATAAATAAAAATTAACAAAAATAAATAAATAAGTATTAAAAATTGCATTTAGTAAAAATTAATATACCAAAATAAATCTAACTTGTTTCTTTTGCATTTTTCATGCATTTTCTACAAGGAGCATAATGCTTTCATTATTAAAAGAAGGGTGCTTTTGATTTAAGATGAGTGAGGAATGTGTTCTTGGGAGGGGCTTGGTCAAGTTTCCTGGTTTCCCCTGAGAGCATACAACTGTGTTTAAGGAACTTGGGATGTGATGTCTCCTTGCCCCATGTAATTACCGTGCAGCAACAGATCCTTCCACATAAATTCAATGCATATTTAGGAGCTAAGCACACTTAATTGAAAGCGCTACCGGTTGTCTGTTCTAATGAGCTGCTTGCTAAGCTGGAAAACACCAGTGGATTGCCTGTCCTTTACTTTGAAACCTTTAAATATCTTGGAAAAAGAGAAGTGGAAGTGGTACTGCAGACGCAATTGAGCAACATTGCAGTTGAGTTTTACCTCATGTCTCAGCAAAGCTTTGCCTATCATTTCCCATGCAAAATCTTCACAGATTCTTGATGTTTGTTCTCCCACATTTAATCTACTTTTCAGCATTTTTTTTGGTAATGTTTTAATTTTTGTTTTTAAAATTAACAGATGTTGATGTTGTTGATTGCTTTGGGGTGGTCACATCTTATGATGGAACTAAAGCTGCTATGGTCAAATATAAGTAATATGACATTGGGGTAATTAGTAGCTGTGCTGCATTTCAATGTTTTATTTTGTTTGTGTGTTTTGTTTTGCTTTGAGGCAGAATCTACTTGTATCCTAGATTGTTATGGAATGCACTCTATCCCAGGCTGGCCTTGAACACATGGAGATCCTCCTACCTCAACCTCTGGAGTGCTGGGATTAAAGGCTTGAGCCATCATTCTTTGCTTCTACTGTATTTCAAATGTTTGTATTTTTCAGCTTATATGACAACAGAGTGGCATCAACTTTGAAACATAAATTTTTGTAATGTAATTCTTATAAGTAATTCCCACTGTTGTAGTGCCTCAGTAGTCACTTAACATGCTTATCCCCCTAAGACAGAAAGAAATGTGTCTTCTGTACCAAACTCCTCTAGTGTGAATTGCTTCTTAAAATAGTCAATTTAGGTTAGGGGAAATGACATCTTAGCTTAGACAATCATGACAAAATGCTATAAACTAAGTAGTTTAAGCAGCAGAAGTATGTTTCTGGGGCTGCAAAGTCCAAGATCAAGGTACTGCCAGGGAAGCTTTCACTTTGTGATATTTTCTTTCATACTACAGGCATCTAATTTCTTATTGTGTATTCACATGGCCTCTGCTTTGAGGAATTCAAAAGAAAGGGAAGTAAATTGCTCTCTCTGGTGTCTATTTATTATAATGACACTAATCCCCTCATGACATCACCTAAACACAACCATCTTCCAAAGACCCCATCTCCATTTATATTTAGGGATAAGAATTCAACATAGGTATGACATATGACTTTGGAGATACAAGGACACAGACATTCAGTCATGAGGTAATTGATTTTTAAGTCTTAGACCTGTGAGAGTCAAGGAAGGCAACATCCAACATCCTAAATTAACCTCTGTGGGTTTTAGTAGGTTAATTTCTGTGTATCAAGAAGAGCGATACCCTAGCAATCCTGTGAAAACAGAATTCAAATTTCATCTGTGTAAGCTTCTACTTGGTTTTTGAGTATTTAACTTCCTGATCCTCCTAGGTCAGATTATTGGTATTTGTTTCTCTCTTTAATTGCCAATTTCCTTTTTATTTTAATGAGTGAATTAAGAAAGCATATTCTGAATATACTATTTAAAAATCCTGCAACTTTGGTATTGGTGTAAACATGAATCTGTGTGTTCACATCCACAACATAGTTTGGTACAAAGATCATTGCTTCAGCTCATAAAGTATTTCACCAGACTTATCTCTTGTCATATGAAGGAAAATTGTACAAGAAAACTAATGAGTTATTCCAGTTACTTCACAGACAAAAGTAATAAAGATAAGATTTTGTAAATAGTGCTACCTAGCAAAAAGGGTGGCTATAAAAATAAATTGACTTGAAATTTGAATCATTTTAGTCATACTTACTAATATGAATTTCTGAAATAGTGAACATTTTCAAATGTAAAACAAACACTCAAAGTCCATTCACAAAGTTTTAGTTTTCTATTGCCCATTTCTATACCTTGAGTTCACTATACTCTTTTATGCTGTCATTACATATTTCTCTTAATATTAAGTCAGGGCCACTTTTTGCAGACTCCAATAAACTGATGAGCATTAGAACAATGAGGATAAGCTTAAGTGAAAGGGTGTTGTGTAAGCACAGAAAGAGGTGTGCTGTGTACCTTCTGAATTGTGGATTCCAGTATCATATAGATGAGAATCTCTGGAGACATAAGCTAATTAGCCAACTGACAAAAGCAGTTTCAGGTTTTTGACACAAGATGTAATGACACCTTGGCAATGTGATCTGTCCCAAGGCATTTTACATTATGTCATGATGATATCACCACACTCTGGGAAAGATCTTCATATGATCTGCCATATGTATCATTTTCCACCAAGGTTCACAAGGAATGGAAGTAGCTGCTGGTCATCTTGAATTAATGTAACTGCTTCCAGACAGTGGCAGATTGCAAAAAACACTGTATTCGATGGTCCTTAGCTATAAATGCAGTAGGACAGAGGAGACAGAGTCAAAATTAAAAGTGACACAGAAAATTCTGGGTTAAGGATTTGGGGCAGCAGACTATCTTACACTCGACTTACATGTGATTTTAGTAGATTGGGGAGGTATCAGCAGGCTCGCAGCACATATTTATGTTGAATGACTCAGTGAAAATCACAAAATTCAGAAACTGATAATTCTAAGAATATGTACTCTGGGAATATTATTATCAAGAGAATTAGGGCTTAACTATATCTCGTTGTTTAATATCCTTTATTTGTGTGTGTGTGTGTGTGTGTGTGTGTGTGTGTGTGTAGATGGGGTTTGAAATGAAATGAACTTTTCACGTAAAGTTATGCTTACATGCCTCTGTAGAAGAACTACTATTTTCAGACTGAACAGCTCAAATAATGTATGAAAGCTGAGAGTGCATCTTCACTACACAATTCCAAAGAGTAGAGTTCATATAATATCACTACTGTAAATAAGGAAACATAGTTGCAATATATTTTATATAGAGCATACAAATAAGATTGCCCTGACATATGCTGTTACAATATATTCAAGCCTTCTGGTAGTCTTGTCCTTGTGCTGTCTTTTAAAAATAGGTTGATCACATGCTTAATTTAGGATAATTTACTTAAGGCAGGGCTAGGAAATGTCATGATGCTTTTATAGAGGGAAGGGAGAGAAATGGAATTTGTTGATAGAAAAGGGAAAAATACAGAGTTGTTGAATAAAATAATTTTTATAAACTATTTTATTACAGCATTTGTTTTCCTATTCCAGAGTAAGCAAGGATTTTAAGAAAATTCTGTTTACTATCAAACTTTATATATATATGGTACATTAGTCTTTTGGATTATTCTTTGACTCTATTTTTGAGAGTCTTAATCACCCTAGTCCTGCGAAGAAACTATCACTTCTAGAAATATGGTGAATGGAGGCTTTGAGAACATTAAGACATTAATAGTATAGAGCTATTGTCTTGTTTTTCTCAGCTCCTGAACAAAGCTTTGCTCCTTGGTGGATGAGGATGATGAAAGAAGGAAAAGAGCATAAAATAGAGCTATTTAACCTTCCAGAGTTTTATAATAGGTGACTTCATATGAAATTTGTGAAATTACTCTATTCCCACAAACCTGATCAGAGCCAGGAATGTTGGGCTGAATACTTTTTGTTATCATTCCAATAGTACTATCTTGGGAAGAGAATATTTCCAAGAAAGTATGTTCAGTTCTGGAAATGCTAATGGGTTGGCACCATTCCCCCAAGTCTTTCTAGCTTGAGGGAGGAATGAGGGCAGAGTGCACCAAGTTACTGGGCTGGGAGTGCTTGCATTGCCTAAATTTTCTAAGTCACTTACAATTCCCCAGTGTTTTGCTTTCCTATGAAACAAGTCTCATTCCTCGGAAACTGAAATGGTTTAAATGTTCAAGGTGCTGAGAATATGCTATTACTTGTACTTGTACTTTAAACACACTTATGCTTACCCTACATCAAACATTTGTTTTCCAACCAGTAAAGAGGAAGTGGATTGATATTCAAGTTTCACTGGGGATAAGATCATGCTGAGAGGCAAATGAATGGTCACTGTGGGGAATTTATTTCTCCTGCTGAAAAAGCAAAGGCTAATAATAATTGAGGTTGATTTGCAAAATGCACAGCTTTACAATAATCATATGATACCTAGTAATTTTGAAATTGAGGTGAAAAAAGGAAGCACTTCAGAAGCCGGAATTATGAAAATCAAGAAGTTACTTAAAATATTTAAAAGTGTGCTTAGAGAATAAAATGCCATATGTATTATTTGCTTCTGAGGCGAGATCATGTTTTCTCTTAGAAAAAAAAAAAATTGCATACACAGGTGTTTGATACAGGGTTTATAAGCTATCTACAGGAACCAGAATGTTTGGGATTGGGGTAGGAAGTGTTAATTTGGTGTGTGGGAGGAGTAGAATGGAGAGAAGAAACCATAAAATAATATAAATTTCTTAACTATGATTGTAAATTGGGTGGAATTGTTAGAATTAGGGTTTACCACCTGAGTTTAAACTTATTCTTTCTAACCCACACAGGTTAAAATATGTTTTCTCAACTTCTGTGACTTTGAGTCATGGATATCTTCAACATTTCTTTTTATCTATTATATGATAATTATTCATAAAGTAGGTTAATTTTGCTCACTCACATTAATAATATAATGATTATCACCTACTTTAGGAATGAAAAAACAGATATCCATCTTACTTGATTTTCACACTGGCAGATAACACAGCAAGTCATCAATGTACATACTTAATACACAATATTGTTTTGCATTGTAATCTGTAATAAAATATTATTTGTGTAAGTTGATCCAAATTCCCAACATAAGGTAGATAGTTTACTTGGGCCTCCAGAGTATCAGAAAAAAAAAAACTGAAAAATTATTAACTAGAAGACAAAAATTACATATTTTATGATGTTACATTGACTTTTCTTACTAGTATGGAACCTGTCATGTTAAGGGTCCTCTGACACCTAAATTTCATGATAGAAATAATGAATGTAACCACATTTAATAGTACAGATAATATGAGCAAGTTGTTTAATCAACAGGATACTTTTGGGGGAAGACTTTCTAAATGATTTGCTTTAAAGAAGTCTGTGGTAGCCCAAAAGGTTTCAGAAATAAAAAAGTGTATAAAAAGAAAATTTTCAAAGCTTTGACATTATGTTCAAAAATATATTCATATTAGTAAATATAATAACCAATGCATTTTCTATGCCAACAGAAATTAATCAGGTTAACTATAAAAATTATTTTAATTATTATGAATTTTGTTATTTCTCAGATTATTTATTCCCAATATAGAATAGGCAAATGTTTAGTATTTTTTATTAAAGTCTCTCTTTTTTAAATTTTGTATATTTATTTACAAGCAGACACACTCCAGGGCCTCAAGACACTACAAATTCCAGATGTCTGTGCCACTTTGTTCATCTGGCTTTTCATGGGTGCTGAGTAATCAAACTTGGATCCATAGGCTTTGCAGACAACTGCCTTATCCTTTAAGCCATCTCTCCAGCCCCAACATTAAATTCTTTGTTTGTTTGTTTGTTTGTTTTTTTTGTTTTTCAAGGTAGGGTCTCACTCTAGCCCAGGCTGACCTGGAATTCACTATGGAGTCTCAGGTTGTCCTCAAACTCATGGCAATCCTTCTAACTCTGCCTCCCGAGTACTGGGATTAAAGGCGTGTACCACCATGCTTGGCAAATTCTTAATATAATAACAATTATGTTTTATTTAATATCATGTCTAAAACCTCATGTTTTCTATTTTATTAAAAATGCATTTGTTAAAAATTTAAAGCAGTAATGATTGTACATTGGAAAATTCCTCAACAGTTCTAGCAATTAATCAGGCATAAAAATAAGATGTTAAAATCCTAATACAGTTATTTCTGTTAAATTTAAATTTATACCCAAATTTACTTTCTGAGATGAAAATTCTTCCTCCTGGTGTGTTCAGATGTAAACTGATTGCTAGATATGAAGATGGACATGTGTAGAAACTGCTCTGATTGCACACATCTTGACTTACACTGGGTCCTTTTTTTAATTTTAAAATATTTTTATTTATTTATTTATTTATTTATTTATTTATTTATTTATTTGGCAGGGAAAGAGGGTGACAGAGAAAGAGAGAGAGAGAAAGAAAGAGGGAGATAGAGAGAGAAAGAGAGAGAGAGAGAGAGAGAGAGAGAGAGAGAGAGCGCACATCAGGGTTTCCAGCCACTGCAAACTAACCCCAGACATGTGCGTCCCCTTGTGCATCTGGCTAACATAGGTCCTGGGGAATTGAGCCTGGGTATTTGGATTTTCAGGCAAATGCCTTAACTGCTAAGCCATCCTTCCAGCCCCACTTTGTCCATTTTTGACACATTATCAAAGTATACATGAAAGTATATAGAATTTCAGTGAGTTTGAAAGCATTAATATGTACCATTTTTTACCTGTATTAGTAAAGATATATGGATATTGATCCAACTTAAACTGTATAATGTGTCTTATTTTTGTTCTTATTTTAAATAATGAAAATTATCTGTGGAGATAGAACAAGAGGGCTAAGTTGTTTTGATTTTTTACTGGTAAATTCCCAAACCGGATGACTCAATAGCAAACCATCAGCCCAATCTGTATGAATTTTTACAAACATAAGGGCTACTGACAAATATGGCATGTATATCTCAATAATAAAATGAGGGATTTTAAACAATAATTCATTAATTTTCTTGTAATTTATTATATTTATTATAACCTTATGTTTTATTTATGCCACTATAAGTAGATAGTTTCTTTTATCTCTCTTTGGCTAATGATTTTATTTTCAAAATTTTAAAACCTAGTTAAGCATTATAAGAAAAAAATCTAATCTGGACAGTTTCTCATTGTTAAAATTAATGAAGTAGGGAACATTAAAAAATGAGGCATATCACTGTTTTCTTCTCATAGGATCTTTGATGTAAAGATTGTTAAGATGGTTCAGTAGTTTAAGATGCTTATTTACAAATTCTGCAGGCCTGGGTTCAGTTTCCCACTATGAATGTAAAACCAGATGCACAATATGGTGCATGTGTCTGAAATTTTTAATCAGGGGCAAGAGGCCCTAGCACAATCATACTGTCTTTCTCTTGGGAGAAGAAAAGAAAGAAAGAAAGAGAAAGAAAGAAAGAAAGAAAGAAAGAAAGAAAGAAAGAAAGAAAGAAAGAAAGAAAGAAAGAAGGAAGGAAGGAAGGAAGGAAGGAAGGAAGGAAGGAAGGAAGGAAGGAAGGAAGGAAGGAAGGAAGGAAAGAAAGAAAGAGTAAAAAAAAAGAAAGAAAGAAGAAAGAAAGACACAGATGGTTGAGCTAAGATCACAATGAATTGCCACCTTATTCATAATACTTTTAGATTTTATGAAGATCCAGAGAAATAGGGGGATATGATTAGAATTAAAATGTTTTGAAAAATATTCCTTTTAAGTTAACTTAATAAAAAGTAGAAATTCATTGTTAATATTGGATTGCCATTTACATAGTTTTCTTTTTATTCAAATGGTTTGAAATTCAGGAATAATTAATGTTTTTCTTTTTCTACTGGTAATTATTTTCTCATAATTGATTAACTCTACAAATAAAGACCAAATATTGATCACATGCTGGAAAATTTACTATATGTAGGAGCATTGGCTATGAAGTATGTTACTTTTAAAAGGTAAAACTTCCAATATTCTGTTTGAAGTAAAATATTTTAAGTTCAGTTCTTTTCCAGCTAACATTACCATTAATAACAGATCACAAAGACAATTAGAATTAAAGGCATTAATCTCTTAGACTAGAATATAATTTGCAAACTGTGTGGGTTTAACCCAGCAGAACATAAACCAGACTAACACTGGGCCAAGTTTGGCTGACTCAATAACAACACTGGAAAGTGATGGTGTTGGCATGATGACATCACCACTCTCTTGAGACCAATCTTCTGGAATGCAGGTGGCCCTGCTACACTGACCTCATTGGAAAGTAGCTCACTCACAGGACCCAACCTTCTCTGGGAGCAGAGCTGTTTTTCCTGTCCATCCCAGGAAAGAATCTACATAAGTGGCATTTCAGTACTGTTTTACATGCACAGGTAATCTAGGTCCAAATCTCCTATGTATTTATGTTACTAATTCACACTATCAGCATCACATGGACATGGGATTGTGGGAAAGCCTAGCAAACAATATGTGTTTAACACTACTACTTTTCTAATATCCTTTCATAAGTCTATGTAATGTGATAACTTAATAACCAAGACATGATGGCTTGTACCTCTAATGTTGGTAATCAAGAAGCTGATGCAGAAAGCTCGTGAGTTTAAGGTCAATTGGAACTATACTAGTAAGTGAAGGCTACCTTGGAGTTCATTGTAACACCCTCTCAAAAACAAAAACAATAATAATAGAAAGAGTAAGAAGTAGAAGAAATTATATAAAGTCTGCAGCTGGCATATTAGTTCACATTTAAAACCAAACCACTCAGGAGATTGGAAGATGATGATTTAAGCCTAGCATTTCCAGGTCAGCCTAGGCAACATAGTGAGACTCTGTATCAAAAATAAAAATGACATGACATAAAATGTAACATCTATCCTTGGCTGTTGTTTCAGAGCCAAGCAGTTTAGATGGCATTAAATTCAAATATTTTCTTTCTTCCATATATATGATTCCTTGATGTCTTTGCATTTATACATTTGCCAAATACCTATGAAGTAGTACTGCATCAAAACAGAAAAACTTGAAATTTGAAAGGTAGAAATAGACTACCTAATGGATTAACATTCCTTGTTGGGTCTTGAGGAACTGCTGAATTTTCAGTATGGTGCTATTTATTATTTACATGGAGTGTAAACACAGATGGACATTTCTTTGTTTCAATATCTTTTAACTTTACTCAGCTAAACATGTTAAGGAAATAGCAACTATCTACTTACTAAAAAATAGAAAAAGATCTGTTCTGTAAATTATTCTTAGTTGTTTACATTATCTGAAATAGAAGAGCATTGACAATCTATTTGTAGCTATCATTTGAAATTCTTATAATTTCCTTCTCATAGTAACTTGTTACAAAAATAAGCATTCACCATGCAAGGTTCTACAAGTCAAAGACCTTCTATTTGGATGGCCTTAAGAAAGGCTTGCTATGACAGATGGTTTGGTAAATTACAAAATTAAACTCGGTGCTATTGAGACATGCTTTAAGTGAATAATATTTTCCAGACAGAGTTTAATAAGCAGCTTGTGGTTTAGTAGCCTCTTATCCAAAAAAGGGAACCAGGTTGCTGTGACTACCTTCTACAGTCAGAGAGTATGAAGATGGAGGATGTTAAAATGCCCACCAAGAAACTCAGTTCCAGTAAGCTTATTGAATCCTAACAGAACAAACCCACCCTAAGCATTGTGAAAGAAAGGCTGTTGAAATAGCACCTGGCATTTCATGTTACACTTCAGTAACACTTGCTGACTCACTGGCCACAGTGAGGAAAGTACACTGGATGATCAGCGAGCCTTCCTGGGTGAGCCCTGCTGGTAAACATGGACTCATCAAAACCTAACATGCTTTAATATTCACATGCACCACGATCATTTTCTTAGATGTAGGCTAGCAAACCAAGTTTTAAATGCTGAAATTTACAAGTATTAAAATGAGAACTCTAAATACTTGTGGAATGGCAAACTTTTATAATCATAGATGTGTTTATTGTTGTCCTTTACATATATTTTATTTTCCAGAAAGCTCATCTATAATACCATGAGTTTGATTTGGGGTTAACATAATTTTCACTATGTAGTTAGTGAAGGTTATGCCTGATTATTGTTGACTAACTTGAGTGGGTTAAAGAGAATAGATGTCATGCTTCAAATACTACTTACAATGTTTTTAATTTTACAATAGTATCTGGTCTGTGTAAGCACAAAAATGACTTCTTTTAATTTGTACTAAATTAGAAAAGATTCAATATGTATAGTAATCTGCAAGATTCAATTTTAATTTCAGATTCAGTTTTTATCTGTGTTTTAAAAAATGCTTTAGACATAAATGTAAACAGTATATTATAGTGATCTAATGTGTGCACAAGAGTATTGCTTAAATTTTATGAAACAAGAAACAAAGGTATTTATTAGGATAAATTGATTTCTGCTTTTACTACATAAATTAGAACCCTATGAAATTTCAGAAGTAGCAAAACAATAAAATAATTGCAATAGAAAATAACTGAAAAAATACCAATTTATGTGGTGTATTACATTGACTGATTTCCATATGCTGAACCATCTCTGCATCCCTGAGATGAATCCTGCTTGATCAAAGTATATAATGCTTTAAATGTGTTGTTGAATTTTGAAGATTTTGCTTAGGATCTTTGCATCTAAGTTCCTCAGGGATATAGGCCTATAGTTTTCTTTTCTTGTTATATCTCTGTTTGGTTTTGGCATTCAGATAGAGTATTAGGGTGCTGCTAGCTATTGAAACAATTTGAGACAAATTAGTCTCAATTCTTCAATGAAGTCTTGGTAGAATTTGGCCAGAAAGCCATTCCCTTCCTGGATTTTTCTTTTTGGCAAGGTTTTTAATAAACTTTTCACTCTCAATGGATGTAATTGGCCTGTTTGGGAGATTAATCATCTCTAAGTATAGTTTTGGAGAGTGGGTAAGTGTCTACGAAGGCATGTATTTCTTTCAACTTTGCCAATATTGTGGAGTATAGGTTTTGGAGGTATGTCTTGATGATTCTTTCAATTTCATTGTCTGTTATGACCTCTCCCTTCTTATTTCTGGCTTTCTTAATTTGAGACTTCTCTCCTGTTTAATTGAACAAGGTATATCAATCTTTTTTATTTTTTTTCAAAGAACCAGCTCTTCATTTCATCAATTGTCTTAATTATTTTCTTAGTTTCTAATTTGCTAATTTCTGCTCTGATCTTGATGATTTATTTCCATCTGTCTGTCTTTAGTGGTGAAGTCAGATTCTTGAAATTACAGATAGAGTGGTCCATTTTCTTATCCACCTTGTTAATTTGTGTCTTTTGATAGGTTAGTTAAAAATGTTAATATTTAGGGTTATAACTGTGAGGTTCAATTTAATCCCTGCCATGACAGGGTACTTTATGGGGTTTGGTGCCATAAGCATTCTATTTCAGTTTTTTTTTTAAATTATATCTTTTTCAGTAGTTTTAAACTATTGGGTACAATATGGTGTAAAATATGTTCTTTATTAGTATTTTCTCACTTCTTTCTTTTATATGTTTATTATTATTATTGACAAGAGGTTTCATATGTATACATCATGTAATTGTACTCTATTTTCCCTCATCCCTGTCCCCATTCCATTGGGGATGCTCTTCAATAGGGTTGCAGGTAATCCTCATGGGGTTGTAGTTTATACATTGTAGAAGTAGTAGTTATTTTTTGTGAGAAGGAATGTCTCTGGGCATGATGTCTCAACATGTGACTTTTACAATGTTTCTGCCTCTCCTACGAAATCCCATGAGCTGTAGTCGGTTAATTTTAAGTCTACTCCAGGGATGAGCTTATAGGAGCCTCTGGATCTCTACTTTGGCATGTGTTGAGTATCCTGAGTGTCTGTTTCCTACACCGTGGCACTGATTATCAGGAACAGAATGGAAACAGCACTCTTGCTCATCTCCCCATTCCTTTGTGGATTCAGCTTTGGCTTGGCTGAAGTGCAAGGGGTAGCTTATCTCCTCCCATCTCACTACCATCTGACAAAGAGAAATAGATTCTCCAATGGAGAGTAAAGTCAGCATAGTTTAAATGGCATACAAAAAAATTATTAATTCAAAGAGAATTTGGTGTATGTAACCCCTTTTTTAGCCAAAGACTTGAGAGCTTGACAGGGAAGAACACAATCTTTGTCTCCATAGGATTCTGATCTGGTTCCCAATTCCAGATATGGGTTCCTTTATGCAGAGTGAATCTCTTACCCAATCAGAAATCAATTGGTTACCATTGAGGCTGTGTGCCACTATTGCACTGGTGTTTACATTGTGTCAGGGTGTTTGCTTCTGAGTAGCTTAGGCCTCTGGTTGCTTAGACCATTCTTGCCCACTTTTTCCTAGTAGCTCATGTAGCACTTTCCAACACTAGACACTGGGGACTGTCTTTCTTCTGTATTCCAGTGAGGTCTCTCCATGCTCTGTCTCAGCAGCATGCAGTGTCTTCAGCAACAGTGTCTTAGCAATTGCATCAGACAAGTAAGTAATCCAGTGCTTTAACAGAAAGCTGTCTTGATTTGGGGACCTTGTAGGACTCTCTGATCAACAGCTTAGTGTGGGTAGCAACCAATCTCTCACCCAATTTCTTGTACTGGGAGTTACAGGTCAGAGACAGATCTTTTTTTTTTTTTTTTTTAAGCTTAGGCTTTATCCTACCCTGTCCAGGGCCCTACATTTCAGGTGCTCCCCACTTACTCCTGTTGAGGGTTATATCTTTTTGGCTATTTCCAAGAATAAAGGTTTCCATGGTATCACCTCATTTTGGATTTAATTTTGTGTTTTTGTTCCCCTCTCCCCTCCACCCACACCCTTCCATCCCTACTGTCTGAGTATTGAGTTGCCTATCAGGTATAACAGTGACTTGAGTAGATCAGGTTAGGAACCACAGATAAGTGACACCATGAGATATTTGTCTTTCTGTAATTGTGTGAGTTCACTGACTATGATCTGATCTAAGTCTGTCCATTTTTCTACAAATTTCAATGTATTGTTTGTTTCTTACTGCTGTGTAGAAGTCTATTGTGTAAATGTACCACAGCTTCATTGTCCGTTCATCCAATGATAAGCAACTGGGTTGATTCCAGTTCTTAGTTATAATGAATTGAGAAGCTATAAATATGGTTGAGCAAATATATCTGTATTGATAAGTGGAGCATTGATGATAAATGCCCAATAAGGGAATGACTGTGTCTGTTGGTAGTTCTATGTTCATACTTTTTAGGAATCTCCATGTTGATTACTATAGTGGTTGTACAAGTTTACATTCCTACCAACAGTGGATGAGAGTTCCTCTTTCCCCATATCCTCACCAATATTTGCCATTGTTAGATTATTTTTAATGATTTCTATCATTACTGGAGTAAGGTAGAATCTCATGGTTGTTTTAATTTGCATTTCTCTAATGGCTAAGGATGTTGAACATTTTCTTAAGCATCTATTAGCCATTTGTTATTCTTGCTCTGAGATCTCCCTATTCAGTTCTCTGCTCCACTTTTTGACTGGGTCATTTGATATTTTATTTTTTTCTTTTATGAGTTCTGTATAGGTTCTAGATATTAGGCTTCTGTCAGTGGTATAACTGTGAACATTTTCTCCCATTCAGTGGGTAATCTATTGGTTTTGCTTGTGGGGTGTGTTTGTGGAAAAGTTTCTTAGTTTCATGATACCCCATCGGTTGAGTGTTTAATTTCCTGGACTACTAGGGTTTTATTTAAGATGTCTTTCCCCATTCCTATATCATGGAGAGTGCCTCCTTTTTTTTTTTCTTCCAGTAGGAGAAAAGTTTTATGTCTTATATAGAGCTCTTTAATCCATTTGGATTTGATTTTTGTGTATGGAGAGATGAGTAGGGCTAGTTTCATTTTTCTACATATGGTCATCTAATTTGTCCAACACCATTTGTTGAAGATACTGTCTTTCACCAGTCTATATTAGTTGTCAAAGATAAAGTATCTGAAGGTACTTGACTTAAGTTCTAAGTCTTCAATTCTATTCCATTGGTCTAAGTTTCTGTTCTTATTGCAGCATTATGCTTGTTTTTGTTACTATGGCTTTACAATATAACTTTAGATCAGGTATGGTGATACCTCCAGAAGGGATTTTCTTGCTTAGGTTATGTTTGGATATCCAAGGCTTGCTGCCATTCTATATGAATTTTGAGATTATTTTTTCAACCTCTTTGAAGAATGATGGTGGAATTTTTATTGGTATTTCATTAAATCTGTATTTTACTTTTGGTAAAATTGCTAATTTCAGAATATTAATTCTACCTATCCAGGATCATGGGAGGTCTTTCCATCTTCTCAAGTCCTCATCAATTTCTTTCTTACAATTTTTTTAATGTTTTCATTTGATAGGTCTTTCACAATCTTCATTAGTGATTTTACAAGGCATTTATTGTTTGTTGTTGTTGCTATTGAAAATGGGACAGCTTCACTGATTTCTTTTGCTGTATATTTGTCCTTTGCATTTAGAAAGGATATTGACTTTTGTGCATTGATTTTGCATCCTGCCACTTTACTGAAGGTATTAATCACTTTTAGAAGTTCTGAGATGGAGACTCTCAGGTCACTTATGTACAAGGTCATGTCATCTGCAAATAGGTGTAACTTGACTTCTTCCTCCCCAATTTGAATCCCTTTTACTTCTTTCTACTGTCTCATTGCTTGGGCTAGTACTTCCAGTACAATGTTGAAGAGCAGTGGTAAGAGTGGGCACCCCTGTCTTGATCCCAATCTCAGTAGGAAATTTAACATGGTGCATAAGATATTTAATGGGAAATTTCAAAAACTTTAAATAAAAAGTTGGGTGTGGTGGCCCATGCCTGTAATCCCAGCATTTGGGAGGCATAAGTAGAAGGATCACTATGAATTTGAAGCCAGGCAGACCATGCAGAGAATTCCAAGTCAGCCTGGGCTAGAGTGAGACCCTACCTTGAATAACCAAAGGGGAAAATAAATCCCAGTAAATGTCTTATGATTTAAAATATGATTATTAAAATTCAATTAATTCAATAATTATTTTATTCTTTTATAAAATAACATAGCTGATAGAATTTGTGTTTATATATCAGTTAATATAATGTTTAAAAATGTCCATATTTAATGGAGGTAGTAAAGATATGGTCTTACAGAACAAGGTTAGTATTGTAAAAAACTAGTATAAAATTTATTGGAAAATCATTAAAAATTACACAAGTCACAATTTTTCTGATTAGTGTATTGAAAAGCACATAGCCAAAATGGATAAGATTTTTGGTTCACCCAGGATTCTATAAAAGACATAAAATTTGCAGTTACTATACAATTACTTGTTAGGATATGATTTTGTTTTATTACCTTGTTTGTCATTGAATATCTTCCCCTAGGCATTGGCTCATTTTTTCCATTTTCTAAACAAGATATTTTGGCCAACAAAATATTTTAACTTTGCTAAGTTCAACTTATATTTTTTATGAAAATTATAACTATGAAATAAAATAGCTGTTTATGTCAAAGTTGTGAAAACCTTTTCTCATATTTTAACAGAATCTTACAATATGTTATTTTATGAATATTTCTCTGAATTTGAGGATATTTTACATTCTTGAGAATAAACCACTGAGACCTACTTATATCATATGTAAAAGTATAGATTTTCCAACATCACATTTGGAAAATACAGTGCTTCCTCCATTGAAATTACTTTGAAATCATTTTGTGAATTCATCTATCAATACAGATGTTTTGTTTAGAAATAACATTTGTCCATATCAAACTCTCTTGATTATTCTAGCTTTCAGTACATTATCCTTCATATCACATGCCCATCAGCTATTTTTTTATTTTCATAACTATACTTTTCCTTAGCCTATAGACATAGCTTTACAGTTTTCACAGTGCAAGCATATGCACAGGCCCACATAAACATAAAGCCTTTGTATAATGTTTGCAGTGAGTCAATAGAATAAAAATGATACAGAATAGGAAGAAAATATGAGCATGTTTGTCACATATATCCATATATAGTTTACGTTTTTGCACATTGTTTAATTTGATACTTGAAAATATGTTTCTAATTTGTCATTGATATATACCAAATTTAAAAAAAAAATGATCTTGGGGCCGGTGAGATTGTTTAGTGGCTAAGGCACTTGATGCCTACAAAGCCTAAAGACCTGAGGTAGATTCACAATTCCCTACCTAAAACCAGATTCACAAGATAGCACATGTACCTAGAGTTTATTTGCAGTGGCTAGAGGCCCTGCAGGCCTTTTCTCTTTCCCTTCCTCCTTCCCTCTCTATCTTTCTCCCCCTCTTTTTTTTCCTCTCTTAATTAAATAAATAAAATATTTTTAAATGACCTGGCATCTATTGCACTCATTGAGTCATTAATTATACTGAGATTTTTGTAGATTCTTAAGAGTTTTGGATGAACATAACCAAGCCTTCTTTAATAAGTATAGTTTTAATAAATATTTTCTTCACTGAACACGATGGTACTGGCACTCAGGAGATTGAGGTAGAAGGTTTACTGTGAGTTTGATGACTGCTTGAGATTACATAGTGAATTAGAGGTCAGCTACACTGAGACCCTAACTGGAAAAACAAAACAAAACAAAAAATATGTAACAAAATTATTTCAATCTGTACACTTTTAATTCTTTTTCCTGTCTTATTGCACAGGCCAAGACTTCCAGTACAGCAGCTAATAGAAGCAAAGAGAGGAATTTCTCTTATCTTATTATCATATTACAAAGCACAATATATGTTCTATATTATTATTTGAAATAGTTTATACCTTATTATATTGAGGACCTTGGTGAATGTTTCATATGCACTTGAAAAGCAAGGCATTTTTCTGTTTATGTAGAAATGATGGTATTTTATACATCTCAAGTCAAATTTATTTTCAACAGTATTAGTCTAATTTTTGCATGTTTGGTATACACACAGATGAGTACTCATGTTCATATGAGCATTATTTGAGTGCACATTCATGTGTGCATGCATGTGTGTGTGTGTTGAGACTAGAGGTTAACATTAGGTAGCTCTCTTAATTGCTATCCATTTATTTATTTATTTATTTATTTATTTATTTATTTATTTATTTATTTATCTGTAGAGACAGAATCTCTCACTGAACATGGAGCTCATAGATCTAGGTAGCTAGCAAACCCCAGATATTCTCCAGTTTCTGCCTCCCTTGTGCTAGAGTTCCAAGTTTGCACTATTATACTCACGTTTCATGCAAGTGCTGAAGATTCAAACTGAGGTCTTCATGCTTGCACAGCAAGAATTTTACTGTCTGCACCATCTTCCCAGTCCCTGATATTTTTTTCTTAAATCCATACCAGTATCTTATTTACTTAAAATATCTAATTTCTATGATATGGATATTGATATTTTTGAATAAAGTTGCTTCTTCATTTATCATTTACTCAAATTGTTAGATGAGTTAAAAGCTTTGATAATAAGTGCATAAACTACTTATCATCAAGGCAATTCTTTGTCACTAGATCTTATTGAGAAATTTAATCTATATGATGGCAATGTCATCTGCTGATCTATATTTTAATTAATATTTGAACAGTAAATTTTTCATGTTTTTATTTAACCTATTTGTAGTTAAATTATTGAAATAGGTGTAAAAAGCATATTGTTAATAATATTATTCAATTTTATATCAAGCTTAAATATTATGCATATATAGTATATTTGATGGCAATGTATTTAGATGTGGAATACTCTGCTTTGGCTTCTACTCTAGGATTTTCCTGATCTATTCCACTCTGTTGACATCAAAATACTTTTTAGTAAGGGTAGGAAAACTGGGGGCCTGTTCCCATAGCATTCTTTAAATAATGGTGGCACTATATATATATATATATATATATATATATATATATATATATATATATATATAGTATAGGTCTGTCATTTGTCATTGATAATATGATATGAAAAACATGGGATTTGTGTTTTCACCTATTGAATAGACTGAAATTTTTAAGGTGTTTTAGTTTCCTCAGGGTTACAACAAAACAGCTGACATGAACAAGTTAAGGAAGACAGGGTTTATTTTGGCTCAAAGTGTGCAGTTCAACAAGGCATGGAGGCAGGACCTGCCACTAGATGGTAACATTGAATCCACATCAGGAAGTAGGGAAGATGAATGCTAGTGCTTATCTCACTATCTCCTTTTCCTACCGTCAGGAGCACAGTCCATGAAATAGGTAGGGCAAGTTGTTCTACCTCAGTTAACCTACTGTAGAAATTCCCACACAGACCAGCTTTTATATTTGTTTCCATAGTGACTCTAAGCTTGATTCTCATCAAATTGAGAGGATCCAGGAAATACTGGGGATAATGTATTTCCTGAATTTTTCCTGCAAAATAATTTTTATGATTTTTTTGCTATGTACACACTAATATAAATATATTGTAAATCCTAGCATATAAATTAACATATTGAGAGATATTTTTGATATTAAGATAGAATCAGGGAAATGAAATATAAATTTATAAAAGTTGGAACTATTACTTTATGTTGCTTTTTCATGTCAATTACAATACAATTACACTTTACTCCTATATTACTATTAGAGATTATTTTTTCTCATTTTTTATTATTAGATATAGACATACTTTGTATGTAAATATCACATGTTGGTACCATCCTCACCCTGCCCCTTTTCTGAAGAGGACTTCCTCATTGGGGATGCAGGTCAACCCCATGGGGATTATGGGTCATGCATTATAGGGGCAGCAGCCAGTTATGGGGGATAGGCAATGTCTCTTTGCAAAATGTCCCACCTTTTGACTCTAACAATCTTTCCACCCACTCCCCCTTCCACAAAATTCCCTGAGGCACACTGGGAGCATCTTAAGTCTGCTTCAGTGATGGGCGTGTAGAAGCATCAAGATGTTTGGTTTTGTAAGTGTTGAGTGTCCTCAGTATCTTTCTCCATCACCCTTGTGCTGATATCAGCTTAACTAAGATAGCAGCATTCTTGTTCATTTCCCCAATGCCTCTGTACTTTCAGCTGGGGCCGGGTGAAATGTGCCGGGTCGTCTATCTCCTCAAGTCCAGTTCCCATCTGAAAAAGAAAGTCAGATTCTCCAAGGGAATATAGTCAGTGCCAGTTAAATGGGATAACCATTATTAATTTAGAGAGAATTATAACAGTTTAGGTACTTTTATAGTGAAAGGTTAGTGGGAGCTTGACAATGGAAAGCAGAATCATTATAAGGATATGATTCTGCCTTGTTTCCCAGTTCCAGATATGGTTTCCTTTCCACTGAGTGGATCTGTTACCCAGTCCAAGAGCAGTTGGTTACCCACCATGGCTGTGTGCCACTATTGCACTTGTGTGAGCATCACACTCAGGTTGTTTGCTTCTGAGTCGCTTAGACTTTGAGTTGTTTGGACAGATGTTGGCCACTTTCCACTGGTAGCTCATGTAGTGCCTTCCAGCACTAGACTAGTTATCTGAGGACTGAATCTCCTTTGTATTCCAATCAGGTCTCTCAGACAGGGATTGGTGCCTTCAGTAGTAGGGTCTTACCATTAACCTCTGTGCTCTGACGGAAATCTGTGTTGTTTGTTTGGGGAGATTTAATAGGTCTCCCTGATCAATAGCTCATTGTGGATGTAGACCACATTCTGTTACAGGGAATTACAAGCCAGTGCCAAGGGAAAAGAAAAAGAAAAAGAAAAAGCCTTTTTTTTTTTTATTAAATATCCCAACTTTATAGAAAAAAAGTAGAAAGTAACAACTGCTATTTAAAATGTATAATTTTAACTTTTAATTTGAACTGCAAACAATGGCATATTGATAAATAATTCATTATTTTAGTGTTATTCTTCCCAGGTGAAGGTTTCTCCACACTTCTTGTCTTCTCAATAGAAAAATACAATTTAAAAAAGGCATTTGCTAAACAAAGAAAGGCAAACCATAGCACACCCAATCCAGAGAAAGAAAGGAGTAGACTGTCCTGAGGGTGTGTTACTAGGCTATTGTGTTCTGCATTCTGTAATTTAAAAAGGTTCCTAATGACTTTACCCTCCCCCTTCACCTCTTGATATTAATGCTAAGTTCATCACATTAGGTACTACTTTGAATGAATCCCATGGTACTGGGATACTCTGGATTACTCATGGACCTACAGTTTCTACTAGCTTGCTTATTATGATATTCCTCAATGACTCTACACATATGGTCATTGGGAAAGTGCTTCTGTGACTTAATTTCTGACATAGTAGGAAGAAATAAAGTGTACCTTCTAATGAAAAAAAGTCATTTTAATCAAGAGACATAGCTACCAAGATGCAGCTATAGTTGGTTGACTTACCTCATGTATTATTATTTGCTTAGAATTCAGATTCAGATGTGTGTAACTATAAAAGAAGTGGTTTTATAGGACATTCATTCCTCCTACTCATGTCTGCCCAGCTACTTACTCAGATACTTATAATATTAAGAAAATTCCAAAATTTAAAATAATGATATTTTGTGTCTGCTGTGATAGTTTTAAAAGTAAAATTAATTATTATTAAACATGTATGGAAACATTGACACTAATTTACATAAAACAACTGCATACTGAGGAATTATGAAATAAATTTTATTTCCAATATATATAACTTTTAATAAAATATTTTGCTGTTTTGGTCAAAAGACTTCAATGTAAATGACTGAAAAAAATATTCTAATATTATTCAAGAGTTAAAGTCATACATAGAGTCTGAAGAGTTATTGCTTCTGGATTCATTTTACTATCCATAAATATAATACTGCTTATTTTTAATGATCTTCATTGTTCTCTTTTATAATGATTCAAATAACTATATTTTATTTTTTAAATATTTATTATTACTAAAGTTATAGTTAATCTATAGCTTGGCATTTAGATAGGCAAAAATAAAATGTGATAGAAGATGATATCTCAATACTCATAAATTATATCTGCTAATATTCTAGATTATATGCATATACAGTGCACAGATTTACAACAGACGTGTGAAGTCATTCTCATTCATTTTAAAGTAAATTTTTCAACAGCTGATTTTGTAATTCATTCATTTGAATAGATAATATAATTTGTCATTTTATTTTTTCTGTTAGTCTGCATCATTTCATTTCAATGATCTAATTTAATAATTTAATAATGGTTTATTTTAACATTTCCTGTATCCCATGTATGGGGTCTGATTCAGGTAGTCCCCATAAACTTATACGTTCTGAATGCTAGGTTCCCAGCTAATGGCAATTTGGTAATTGGAGCCTCCTGAAGGTGTTTATTTTAGGGGCCAGGCTTATAGGTGTTGTAGCCAGCTTCCCCTTGCCAGTGATTGGAACAATCTCCTGTTGTTGTTGTCCATCCAATGTTGGTCAGGAGGTGATGTCCACCCTATCCTCATGCTGTCTGTCATTTTCCCCTGCTATTATGGAGCTTCCCCTTTAGTCTGTAAGCCAAAACAAACCCTTTTCTCCCACAAGCTGGTCGGTGTTTTCTGCCAGCAACACAAACCTGACTGCAACATCAAGTATATTAACAAACTGTGGAATATCCATGATTGCTAATGCCTTTAAAAATTTTAATCTAACATGGCTCCTTTTATCATCAGATTTAGTGTGTTTCATCAAGCCATATTATAAGCCAAAAATGATTAACTATTACAGAGTTCTTATAACTTTCACTCACCAGTTACAGTATAAATATCAGTACTTTTTGATATTTGAAACAAATTGTTCTCAGGTTTCTAGCTTTTACAACTATAGTTTAATTCCTAACTGAATTCTCATGTCTTTGATATCTCTTTCAGTCTTTGAACATTTCTTGGTTTTTTTCCTTGCAATTCAGATTTGCCAAATTTAAAGAATATGGGTATTTCATGGGATACCCATCAACAAGGATTTTCTAAGGATGTTCCATGACCAAAGAGCCCATGGGAAACTATAATGTATCTGATAATATATAATAATATTTTGGTTTAAAAAAAAATAACCAGTTGAAGCAGTTTCCTGATTTGTCCATTTTAAACTTGGTATGTTTCATTTTAATAGCAATTAATTGTTCATTAAGTGTCAGAGTTGACTAATAGAATAATTTGAACATGGAAATTTATTTTTGGAAGATTCTAACCTATAATTAAATATTTAAAACAATTGTCTAATACTAGATATATATTTCCTCTTAAGATGAATTTCTATATTTTCTTTCAGGATATTTGATAATCCTGAGGAACTTATTGAATTAATAGTTTTATATTTTGTCTCAGTAATGAATTCTCCCTTCCCTTTCATTTGTGATATAGATTACTTGAATTGCCTCCATTTCTTACCCAACCAATATTCTTAGAAATGTATCAATTACATTAATCCTTGTGAAGAATAAATATTTAAGTTACTTATTATTCTTCTGTTATTTTAAAGTTCATTGATTCCTGTTTTAATTATCTATTTCCTTCCACCAAATTAATGTGATAACTGTTTTCTTAAAAGTGGAAGCTTAATCTATTTGTGTTGACCCTTCCTTATTATAAACAAGAACATTTAACACTATGTGTTTTGGTTATTAGCTACCTCTCAGGTTTTAATATGCTGTGCTTTTGCTTTCATTCTGTTCAATATATTTAAAATTTCTTTGAGGATTCCTCTTTGATGCAGGGGATATTCAGAAATGTATGTCTTTTTATTTCAAGCAGTTCTTTATACAGATTACATAAATGTTGATAACATATATTTTTTATCATAAAAATTGTAAACATTCATATTTATTAAAATGTGGGTTTTGACTTCAGTTTTGCTTAGTTGTAGTAACCTTGTCAGGCTTTGGTATTTGGGTAATGATAGCATCATTAATAAATTTGGAAATGCTCAATTCCCTTTTTCAATTAGTTTGCAAAAAATAATTTAAGTGTAGATTGAATCTTTCGTGAATTTCACCAGTGAAGCCATATAGTACTGATTTTTCTTTTATGTTTATTAGCATGCACTAATTGTATAAAGTTGCATCACAGTATCTTCATAAATGTATACAATATACTTTAAGCATATTACCTTCCTTACTCTTTTTTGTTGTACCCATCTCCTTCTCATACCCCCCCCACATCATATAATTCCCTTTCATGAACAAAAAATTGATATTTGTCTGATAAGTCTGGTTTATTTCACTTCAAATTATAGTCTAGAATTCCCTTCTATTTCTTGTAAATGTTGTAATTTGTCCTTCTCCCACATTTTTTTGTTTGTTTTGTTTTCACCATGTGCAAAACTCTGTAGCCCAGGTGAACCAGAACTCACTATGAAGTCCAATCTGGTCTTTATCTAATGGAAGTCCTTTTGGGTGCATCCTTCTGAGTGTTGGAATTACAGGCATGAGCCACCATACCTCACTACTTTATTCTGCTGTGTATGTACAATTCATATTTACTTTGTCTATTCTGATTTCATAACTAGGTTTTCTGAAGAGTGTAACATTAAACATGGCTTAGCAGGTGTCTATATTATTTGCCAACTTTGAATTATTTTGCCTATGTACAACAAGTATATAGCTGGACCACATGATAGCTTTATTTTTAGTTTTGGAGGAGTTTCCATAGTGTTTTCATAGTACCTAGGTTAATTTACATTTTTGTCTCAGAGCTTCTTAGTCCCCATATCCTTGCCAGCATTTGATATTGCTCCACTTTATGATAACATATTGAATAGAGTGAGACAGAATATAAGTTTAAAATCATTTTTCAGTTCTTTGATGACTAAGTATATTGACCACATACTTAAGTATTTATATGCACCTTCCTCTCCTGAAAAGTGTCTATTCAGTTCACTTTTTCCATTCATTGATCAGGTTGTTTATTTTTAGTTCATTCTACATTCTGGATATTTATCTTCTCTGAGATAAATAGCTGGCTAACTCTCCATTCTTATTATGCAAAATCTTTTTACTATGCTAAAATCCCATTTGTCAGTTAGTGTTATTGTTTCCTGAGCTACTGTACTCTTCCTCAAAAAGTTGTTACCTATGACTACGTATTGAAGTTTATTTCCCACTCTGATCTACTGTGGAAGTATCAGGTTTTATATTTACACTGAAGTCTTTGGCTCATTTTTAAATAATTTATGTACAAGTTAGTGGCAGATATCTAGTTTTACTCTTCCACATGTGGAAACACAATTTTCCAGGCAATATCTGGTAAATGTCTGACATTTCTCCCACATAAGTTTTTAGCAACTTTGTAGAAAACCAGATGACCTTCTCTTCATGGACTTTCTTTTGAGTCCTCTATTATGTTTTGTCAGGCCATGTTTCTGTTAAGTGTTCAGTACTATGATGTTTGGTTAGCATGCTATTATAGTATTTTTTTCCAGCTTGAGTTTAGAACCAAAGGCTTTGTGCATACTAAGCAAACACTGCCACTGAGCTATGAATCTCCAGCTTTGTAATACAGATAATATAAATACTGTGTACCTCCATATATGCTCACATTGTAAAGGATTGCTTTGGCTGTGTTAAGTAGATTGAACTTTTATTTAAATATTAATAAAACTTCCATTTATGTGAAGAATACCATTTGAATTTGAAGGCCATTACAATGACTGTAGTTTCTTTTCAGTAGTAGAATATATTAGGGTTCTCTAGAGTAACTGAACAGATAGAACAAATTGCATTAAAAAGGGAATTTATTGAATTACCTTAAGGCAGTCCAAGAATAGCAGTCTCCATGGTTGAGTGCCAAAGACCCTGTTAGCTGCTCAGTCCACATGACTGGATGCCTCAGCCATTCCAGTCCAGCACTGAAGGCCTTGAGGTTTCAAGTGCTGCAGGTCTTCTGACGGAGCTGAAAGGCTAAGGAAACTTGGTTCCAATGTTGAGGAAGGACAGCCAAACAGGAAAGAAGCACATGACAGAAAAGGTACTCACCAACAAGCATACTGCAGGCTGGAGGAAGGGCACTCTTTCTTTTTTTTTTTTTTATTATTTCCTCAGTGCAACCTTATATAAAGCTCACTACCAGGTAGAGGACTGCCCATTCTGGAGGAAGGGACTCCTTCAGTCAGTTTTTCCTGGAAGCAACCTCAGACACCTGCCCAAGAGGAATGTCTGTGGGTTCCTAAACAGATCAAGTTGACAACAGTACTTATCCATCACCTGGAGTTATTTCCACAAGATTAATTCTGCCAGTCAGTGAACATGGGATGCATTTCTATCTTTAGCTGTTTTCTTTAATTTGTTTCTTCAAATTTTACAGTTTTCATTATTGAGGCTTTTCATCTCCTTGATTAGATTTATTCCTGGGTTATTCATTTATTTCCTTTAAATTATTGTGAATAGAACTATTTTTCTGTTTTCTTCAGTATGTTTGTTACTTCTATATAGAAAGGCTACTGACTTTAATGTGTTAATTTATATCCTACTACATTGTTGAAAGTGTTTATCAGGACTAAGAGTTTTCTAGATACTCAGTAATTGTTTAATAAGTTTAGGGGCATATTATCTATCTATTTTTAGTAATGTTGTAATGTCTACATGGCTTTGCTTGATTATATACTATAATTCCTTAGTTTTATTTTTTTTGATGTTCTCTGTATAATTAGATTTCTTCCTTCCATTTTTCTTCCTTCATTCCCTTCCCTCCCTCCCTTCCTTCCTTTTGTCCATCCTTCCTCCCTCTATTTTTCCTTCCTTCCTTCCTTCCTTCCTTCCTTCCTTCCTTCCTTCCTTCCTTCCTTCTTTCCTTCCTTCCTTCATTATTTTCTTTCCTTCCTTTCTGATTTCTTACATTGCTGGGATGAACCAAATCTTTGTTTATTTTCAGTGATTTATCATTGTGCTCACCTTACTGCTTTGAATTCATAGTTCATCCTTTTGCCTAACTACATCAGCTATTTATTATAATCACTGGTTTTTCATTTTTGTCTACTTTAACTATATTCTTTATTATGCTATTTACCTGTTTAGCTCTATGTTGTGATACATTCCTCATTTTTCTGAGTTCTTTGTTTTGGTCAGGAATTGTTCCAACATTGTACAGTTTTCCACTGTGGTGTCCTGTGTTCTCAATGAGCTTCCTTACGATAATTATTTTGTATAGTTTCATGTAAAAAAAGGATTATTTTTGCCTTTTACCAGATTTATTGAGGTATAACTGAATTTTTTAAAATATTTTATTTTTATTTATTTATTTGACCAAGAAAGAGGAGAGAGAGTGAGAGAATGGACATGCCAGAGCCTCTAGACACTGCAAACAAACTTCAGATGCATGTGCTCCCTTTCATATCTGGATACCATGGGTCCTGGGGAATCGAACCTCGTTCCTTTGGCTGTGCAGGCAGATGCCTTAACCACTAAGCCATCCCTCCAGCCCATAACTGAATTTTTTAATTTTTTCAAGGTGACCAATGTGATGATTTGAAATATACACACTATATATTCTGATTGTAAAATGATTATCATAATTAAGATAATTACATATTTACCACCTTCCATAGATAGCTTTTAAAAATATTAAAACAATGAATTGTGATGTCACTGAAAGAATTTTCTATAAAGATAACCCAGCAAGAGATAGCTATTTTTCATCACATTTCCCTAAAATATATTTTAACATATCTTTCCTAGTCCTGAATCTCTTGTTTTCACAGACATTTTGGCAATATTAATTGTACTTACTAACTGATTTTATTGTGATATTTCCATACATTTATATATCATACACTGATCATGCTTATCCACCCTTTATTTGCTGTCCAATCATCCTTTGCTTCCCCTCAGCACCTGTCCTTATCATTGTTTTAGTTAATTCACAGTTTGAGCTTAGTTATTATAAAATTATTGCTCCTATTGTGATCTCACATTTCTTCTTCTTTTCATCTTGTTTATGTTTGTGCTTTGCTGTTTTCACATATGAATTAGCAGTTGCCTCTTCTTGTGCTTTCATCTTTCTGACTGAATTTAGAACAGTATAATCAGTAAACCTAGATAGAGAAATTTAGTCCTTTGGAACTTTCTGGCAGATGTTCTTACTCTAGTATCCTTGTTCCTTCCTGTCACAGAAGCAAAAAGTTTGTCTTAGGCATGTGTCAATTATCTCATACAGGACAACCAGACTTGACACAAAAGTGCCACAGTCTCAGGCCAGTGATCCAAACTTCCCTGTTCATATCAGCAGAATCTCTCATGTGCCACACATGGGGTCATGTTCATAGAGCGTGCTGTGAGGCTGAAAAGGAACAGGAGGACATGTTTCTTCCACAGATGGGCAACTTTGGGGTTCAAGTTACTGTATCCTATAACATTCATGTGAGACCTTCTTGTGGAATACCCCAAGAGAAGTGGAAATCATAGTCCACTGAGTTATGTACCCCATTGCTGTGATTCCTATCACTATTTCTTATTTGAGCTACCTTTCATAACTTGGTAGCCAGGTGCTACTTTCTTCATGTGGGTGGGCAGACTAAAGGGCACCATTTGTAAAGGGTGGGCATGTGTAAACCAGTATAATTATTTGATTCTTCCTATGTATGTAATACTCCTCACCCATATTTTTGTCTGTTTTTTTGTGTATTGCAATGTGAAGGTAACATATTAAAGAGTAGTTGTTTCTAAAATGATGATATTTTCTTAAATCTGCTCTGTACATCTAATGAATTTAACAGTATTATAAGATAATTTTAATTCAAAAATTTCTTACACCTTTCTACCTCTCATGTAGGTATCCAATGATCATATATTAGAATGCTTGTACTGTTCAATGAATTGTGGAGATTGTGAGTACCATGCTTAAAATGTTCTTTATCAAACATTTGAAACCTCTTATATTTCAATTGAAATAATCTGTAAATTGTTTTTTATAATCCACTGAAGAATCAAAATATAAACCATTCTTTTGTTAATTTTTTTATACTAGCCTCCAAGAACATCTCAGAAGCCGAGGTCTGCACCTTGTTTTTGGACCTCCACAACTATTTGCTAAATAAGCTTATTTATTCACAAAGCACCTACCCTTACATGATTTGCTATAAAAGACAACTCAGGAACAGATGGCTATTTTGCATCACATTTCCTTAAAGTATACTTTAACATAATTTTCCTAATCTTCACTATATTAAAATTTTAATATCACAGTCTTTTGCATACCTATTTAGGTGACACAGAGTTCTAGTAGGCTGGAAATCTTTGTAATATTTAGTGTTAGTTACATTCTGTGAACTAATTTTTGTCTCCTTTAAGGTTCATAAAGAAGGAATGGTTTATATAGCAAGTCATGATGATGATGATGATGATATATTTCATTTGAAGTATCAAAGTGATGATCAGGAAAAAGAGTTTGGATACAGATTAAAGGCTATATTTTTAGAATAAATTTTTTATATTTGGTTTGTCTATGTTACATTACTATATACTTCTCTGTATTGTTCATGATGCTTTCATTGCATGATACATTTAGTTTTAACATTGTAAGGTAATATAGTAACACTAGAATTCAAACATAATATAAAGTATACATATATGTGTAAGTTTATGTATTCTCAGAAAAGTAATTTGGGGTTATATTACCATTATAATTAGTAAAGAAATAATTCAGTTGAATTGGAAAAGAAGATTATGCAAACAACAACAACAAAACAGTAAGCTTCCTGGAATGAAAGATGAGGAAGTGTTGAACAAGTCATGAAAAGCACAAAGAAACAACATAGGGTGACAATATATTCAAACACAAAGATAAACTCATTTTGCCAAAATGATTACAGTGCATTTGAGAAAAGGTATATTTTCGATCATATGATCAAGATATCTGGAAAATAACAGTCAAAATTAAACTGCACTTTGCCTGGGTATTGCAGTTTTTACATGGCTCTGTCAAATGTCAGGCTTCCCTTTCCCTTACCAATTTCAAAAATGTTTCTCCATGATTTCAAACAGTGAATCATCCCATCCTGTGCCAACCATCTGTTTTGTCTGCCCCCTCATTGACTCAAATTAGATGAGGGAGGGCAGGGCAGGTTCTCAAGAGCAGCCATTAACACTGGAGGAAGGAAGGTTCTGGCAGCAGACTTTCCATTGGAAATTGTGGACTATTATAACTGGCAAGAAGAAATTTATAGGCAGAGCATTAAAGGATAAAATAAAACTATGAGCAACAGAGGTGGAAAACTATTAAAATATTAAAAGTTCAACTAATCAATATAAAAAAAAATTCTTAAACAAAATTCACATACTATCAGAAAACATACAGATTAAAAGGGTGAAAATTATCTGAAAAAAATGATGGGGAACAATGCAAAAAATCTATGTATGATAGAATACCATGTGTTTATGAAACAATTTGCCACACACACATTTAAACATAGAGAAATTTAGTAACAGTAATTTGTTATTAAGTTCATTTTTATTATAATATGATAGGTGAAGAAAAGAGATATGAGATAACATACATGCTTTAGGAAAATTCTTCTAGTAATCATGAAAAGGCAAAACTGAGTAGACTGGTAACCTCTAATTCATTTACTTTGAAAAATTAATATTTTAGTTTGAAGGAATAGGTATTTTTAAAGTAAAATGGGAATTTTTGAAGTAACTAGAAAAAATATGCATTCTAATTATTATGTATTTTATATAGTAAATACTAGTTTGATTTATTAAAAATTAAATGAAGTTAAATAAATATGGACAACTTTTAATACTCTGTTTTTTAAATAGCATATAACATCTCTTTTAAATGTAAGATACTCACTATACTTTACCAAGTTTTAAGATTATACTGGTAGGGTTGATTCCATGTTATCAGAAACTTCCAATAACTTCCCTTCTAGTATAAGCAAATCTAATGCCTTCATATGGCCTATCATCCAAGCATAGCCTTCAACTTGCCCACATCTCCTGTGACCTCTTTGTCCTTCCTATTTAAATATTTAAGTTTCCTTTTTGTCTTCCCAGAAGCTTTTCCTCTGGAACTTTAAATAGAAACCACTATGTTGTCAGTCTTCTGCAATTGTTCACCTCCATAAAAACCTGTAGAGCTCTCTATCTATCTATCTATCTATCTATCTATCTATCTATCTATCTATCTATCATCAATCTATCATCTATCTATATATATTCTTCTTCTTTCATAAAATAGGCCTCTTACTCTTCCCATCAATTTCTTTCATAAAATTCATCAGTACTAGTTATTTAATTATTTATCTACAGTGCTTATTCAATTTGAGTTTCTTTAATGCAGTGTAAATGTATTTCATTACAGTCATATTTGTTAGTGTGTTCCAACATTTAAAAAATGGCCCAGATTAATACATCATGATTATTTATAGAATAAGTGAATCAACAGGTGAATTAGTGACAGGATAAATTTATTTCTGTAAAAACAAACACCGTACATTTTAAGTTAAATCACTATTACTTTCTTTAACAATACTTTAATTTGAACATGTGAATAAATTTTGCTTATAATATCCAAACTATTCATTTGAACATTTTTTCCTAGGAAGTTGGTAAATTACATATTTATTTAGAAAAATTATTTTGATCAAGTAATAATAATATTTTTGACTAATCAAGTGAGGGAAATAAGAAAGCAAATGATGTGATTTAAAGACCTATTATTTTAAGAATCTTCTAATATGGACAAATGGTATACTATATAGTTATAGCACTGTAGTCACTTCTTAAGCAAACATGTGATCTCAGAGAGGTGAAGATCATTTCCAAATGGGATAATTTGGAATGTTTTCATTGCATTTGATGTGGACCTTGAAGAGCCCATTAGTTAAAGGTAAAGAGAAAGATGAGGACTGGGGCGTTTTAACAGGAAATACTATGGGCAAGGCATTCCATTAATAAGTATCAAACAGTTTATACATATAAGTCATGGTTCACAAAAATTAACTTTTGGAATAAATTACTAGAGGCAGTCATGAACTACATTCATGTTAAATATGACTTAAACTAGGTTATTTCTTGATGACAGGCTGGAAGAGATGAACTTCAGTGTAATACACCGGACTTAGATTTCACAACACTGTTCAAAGTACATTAGAACAAGTGAAGCTAGAATGAAAAGAACTTTTAGGAGACACTTTTAAATTTTCCATTGTCCAATAATGACCTATGTATTATGTGGGAAAAATGCATATGACATTGTGAGCAATCTTACCAAGGACACTGTCTGCAACCTTTTATGCATAAACATCTAACCAATAGCTGGCATTTGAGGGAGAATTACAAAGAAGTCAAGTGGTATGTGAGTGACCCTACTAAGAGTTTATTGGAACAAATGGGCTTATGGGTGGACTCTCTATACGTGAAAGTGGTAATGTTTGAGGTGTGAGGTCACCTAACATGAAGGTATGTATAAATATGGATGATGGTTATTACTTGAACTAATCAGATTTCCTTTCTGAGGAATTTGAATACATGTCAAATATGGAAAGAGATTTACAAACAGAGGCCAAAGAGAATATAAACCCTGCATAAGCCAAATACATGAGTAACTACATATGATGTGTAAACAAATGCTATAGTAGAAAGAAAAACTAAGAAAAAAAATGCTAGTGGCAGAATAAGCAGGAACACACTGATGAGTTATACTAAATTCACAAAAATAAAGTAGTAAAGTGAAATGAGCTACCCTAATTCATATAGCTTCCAATTTCTAAAAATATATGACTTCTATTATTAAAATTACAGTTTTTATTCTTTTTATTCCATGTTTTTTGCTGGAGACTCTGTAGACTTCATTGTTTAAATGAGATTCATGTCTTCTTCCTTCTCCCCCTTTTTTTTTTCCTCCCATGCTTCCTTTTTCCTAGTTTCCTTCTTTTTCTCCCTTATTCTCTTTCGTGTTTATTTTTGTGTAACTATTTTAAAAATATTGTGCAATAATCAAAACATTGAACTATAATTATTCCATTTGTTTTGAGTTTGTCCTTTCTATTTTAAAATGGTAATCTTTTTTTATTGGTTATATACACAGTATGTATACAACCATATTGGTACCACTGTTAGCCTCCTCCCTGTCCTCTCCCCTCCCCAGGGAGGGAATGTGGGTCATGCCTTGCAGGGATAGCCATCTGTTATGGGTAAGAAGCAATGTCTCTCTGCATAATGTCCCAACTTGTGGCTCTAACAATCTTTCTACCCCCTTTTTCGCAAAGTTCCCTGAGCCATGTTGGTTTCCTTTTAGGTCTACTTCAGTAATGAGGTCTTGGGAGCCTCTGTGTCTCTGGACATCTGATTTGGTAGGAGATTTGAGTGTACTCTGTGTCTATCTCCTTCACCCTTGTGTTGGTACCAGGTTCACCAAGAAAGCAGTACTATTCTCATTTCTCCAATTATTCTTGGTTTCAGCTTGGGCCCTGTAGAGGTGTGATGGGCTGATTCTTTCCTCAGGATTTGTGTCCATCTGATAAAGAGAAGCAAATTCTCTAATGGAGAGTGAAATCAGCATTAGATAAATGGGACAGCCATTGGTATTTTAGAGATAATTTAATAGGTATAGGACCTCTTGCAGCCAATGTAAATGGTAATATTTTAATAGTTACACATTAAAATTAGTGATTTTTACCTAGCATGGCTACCTTGGACAGCAGAAAATACCATATTTTTGTACTATTCCAGCTCTCCATACTGTGTAACATACTTAATGATTTAGAGTGACAATTTTTGTTTGTAGTTTTCACCATAGTAGTGGTCAGCTGTGCTCAGCCAATCAACACTTTTTCAGATTTTCTTCCTGCATTAGTAATGGTTGGCTGAACTGATGGAAGAAATCTGTTTTTACAGGAACCTGGGCTGAGGATGTAAATTATAATGTGTTTTTGGAGTGAGGTAGCTATAAGAGAACTTGTACTTCTATGTGGCCTACCCAGTATAGAAGTTTTGGAAAGTTAGATTTTATACTTGGTATCCCACGGCTCCAATGACATGTGCCATAATACAGACAGCCGCAAAGGGATTCAGTTGACCTTTATTTTCTAATTTCTAAACGTAGGCCACTAGTTTCTAAGTCTGCTCCACATTTAGGGTAAAGAGGCTTTAGAATCCACCTCTTCATGTGAACTATATGAGGATCTTTATGGGCATGTTTTAAAAGTTCTACAGTGGGGCTGGAAATGTAGCTTCATTGATACAGTATTTGTCTAGAATGCACAAAACTCAAAATTTGTTGGCTAATATTTAAAAAGGATTTGTAATCCTAGCTCTTAAGAGGTACAGAGAAGCAACAGTTCAAGATCACCCTCAGTTACTTAACAAGTTCTAAGTCAGCTTAGAATACATGAGATCTTGCCTGAAAATACTATATTACAACAATGATAATTGGGTTTTTTAATACTTTACCTTGACTAGCGAGTGAAGTTTTCTGAGAATTTCAGGTTTTCTAGAATGAAGGATTCTTAGGGCCTGGATTTGGAAAATCCTAGGTCAACAAATAAGTTGGTCATTCTAAATTTATTTCTACAACACATCAAATAAGAATATAAGGTAGAAATCTACTAAAGTTCTTACAATGGAATTCTACATTAGACCTACCAAAGTGTATTTCCTAGAAACTACAGAGAAGAATTGCTTTATGAGTTCGCTAATTCTTGGTCAACTAAATTATATTTATTTTGTAATGTATTTGAGAGAGAGAGAGTGTGTGTGTGTGAGAGATGCAGATAGAAAGAGAATGGGTGCTTCAGGGTCTCTAGTTACTGCAAAGGAGCTCCAGATTTGTGTGCCACCTTGTGTGTCTGGCTTATGTGGGTACTAAAGAATGAGTCATGGGTCCTTAGACTTCACAAGCAAACATCTTAACTGCTAAGTCATCTATCCAGCCCCCAAATTAGAGAATCTTTGAAAGCATGATTGGAGACCTGAAAAATTAATGCAGTGATACACAAATATTTCTGATCACCAAATATTTCTTTTTCATATGATATTATAATAAGCTCATTTTAAAAATTATGAACTAAATACAAGCACACAGTGTCACAAAATGTCTATTTGTATAAACAGCTGCTAATATGGAAACATCTCAAACATGTCAGAGATTATACTACATCATAGTGTAGAAAATCCATGTGTGTCCTTATCCAACCTTAATAACCTGGTCTTATATTTATAAAGATTATATTAATAAAGATGGAGATAGAAGTACATGGTTAAATCATGGACTTCTGGAAATAGAGCCAATTTTATTTAAATGAAATAAAGTAACAGACACCCAGGCTTAAATTATCTGGCTAAATGTCTGTGTGGGGAAATTCACACTTCCTCCACACTTTCTGCTTCACTCGAATCAAAACCATTAGCCTTCACATTTTGAATATCAAATTCACCTGCAATGGAAAAACACAGGACTATGCATATTTCTTTTATAAAAATACAAAGTAGACTTTTATAATCATTCTGTAGTTATTTTAAATGTTAATTTTATTGAAAAGAAGACCTAAGATTTAATAATTTTCCATCTTTTAATTTTTATCAATGAGATTTTTTTTCACAACAAGATGCCTTGATTTTCTTTTATGTGGGGATATTTATAAACTATTAACATGATGGATATTTCTTACTCTTCTGATACAGAAGGATTTTAGCCTTAAAGAATCATTTAAGTAATCAAAATAGTCTTAAGTTGGAATGCAATGTAATGTACTAAAACAGGTCAAAGAAAGGAAACCTAAAACACTTAGCTTTGGAGTCCATTTCTGTAGTAACTGCTCTGTATTATTTGAAGAAGTGTCAATTACAAATTATCATATATCACCTATACAATAAAAAGGATATCTTTATACCACTCTGTGAAGCTGATCCATAAGTAAAAGGTAATAATATATATGAAAGAAGGTTTGAAAAGTAAAGTATGGTTAAGGTTATTGCTATAATCAGACATTGCCTTGCATTAAGATAACACAATTCCTTTTGAAAACTGCTATCATTCATTAAGAGATTTCCCATTAGCATGTTTTATCCTAAACACTGAATTATTTAAATTTTATGAGATGAGATATTACTCTCATTTTACAGCTGAAGAAATAGAGGATCAAAGTTAGAGGGGCACTTCCCAGGTCCATATACCCAGTATGGATGAAGACAGTTACAGAGAATGTGAGCCCCAAATGGAAAATTACTACTTGACAAAGGAAGATGCACTTTTCATTCTCATTTCATTGCTCCACAATATCACAGGAACCATAAACTTTTTTTTTATCTTGATCTTAAGAAAATCTTAAACATCTACTATAGCAAACCTGTAATGCTGTGATACTATTTCTTTTATTTATTGTTTGAAAAATATGATTTATTTATAAGGACTCTTTCATCTGAGTTGTATATATTGGAACTCATATTTGGACCTTTTAATGTACTATTTATTTCATTTAACAATTCAGCTAAGGAGATACCACTGACATCATACAAAGGAGAATGATGTTTGACAACAACCATTGCTTAAAGTCATGTACTTAATGTCAGGGCTTTATTTTAAGCCTCATTTTCTGATTTATTGGTTTTACATAATGGAATACGTCTATGTTATATATGTATTGGTAACATATCTTTCTAGTGGTTCCTGAAATTCTTCTAGTACACTGAGAAAACACAAAATGTCACTAATTAATGATTTTTAAAAAATCAAGTATCATGAATATACAATCTTGAAAAGTAATATCTTCCCTAAGTCTTTTATGACTTTGTTAAAGATAACCACTAGGTTTATGAGCTATCTATAGATACTGAGTAAGTACAATCAATAGAATTTTTAAACAATATTAGTTTATTTAAAAGAGCTATTTTAATTTTCCATATATACATGATTATAAAACTGATTTTTCTAACTGGTCACTATTCTAAAATTCTTATTTGTCCTCTGTATGCAGGTTCTTCCAGAAGCAAAGAAATTGCTTCATTATCTTGATCTTGTTCTGCTATAATATGAAACCTGAAACTAAGTAATATATAAATGTTGAACCTATATTTATTATAGTTTTAGAAGTTTGAAATTTCATGATTAAGGTGCCAGCCAAGTTAATAAGACTCTCTCACTATATACTTAGTGGAACTGAGAGTCAAACTCATTTCCTGAAGCCCCTCTAGATGGTCCAAATTGCCTCCATGAATACTCTTCCCCTCATGTCATAATCACATGACCAAGTCCTACTCCTTAGTACTATTATGATGGCCACTGACTTTCCACATAAGAATTTTAGAGAATAGATTTAAGCCATCCCTATTTACATATAGTTACACACACACACACACACACACACACGTAAATATATATGGCTTAGAAGAACAATATATTTTACATCAAACTTTAATTAAATAAACCTAAAATTTAATACTGTTTCATCCATTTGGAATTTTTGTGAGCACAGGCTAGTTAATGTCTTCAGAAGTTAGAAAGACCAGAGGAAATAAACTACCTCTCCCACTTCAGCCAAGCCACAGGTTGAATCCACAGAGGAATGGGCGATGAGCAAAAGTGCTGCTTCCATTCTGTTTCTGATAATCAGTGCCAGGGTGTAGGAGACATACCCTAGGATACTCAACACATACCAAAGTAGAGATCCAGAGGCTCCTAAGAATTCATCACTGAAGTAGACTTAAATATCACTCTCCATGGCTCAGGGAATTTTGCAGAAGGGGAAGAATGATTGGAAGAGTCACAGGATAAGGCATCATGCTGAGAGATTACCCCCCCCCAAAAAAAAAAACTGACTATTGCTCCCACAATGCACAAACTACAACCTCATAGGAATACCTGAAAACCTACTGAGGAGCATTCCCAGTGGAATGGGTTGAGGGATGAGGGAAATTAGGGTACCAACACATGATATATCCATAGGAATCACATTGTTAATAGTAATAATAATTTTAAAAAAATATCCAAAAGGAAATAAAAACAACTAAAAGTAAGAATGAGATAGAAACTTTCCTGTCAAATTTTACTGTCATCCCTGAGTGTTGCCCATTATAATGATAATGAAAAATCACAAATGTTGTGACTGTAGGAAGCAGTGTCCAGAATATAATAATCAAAATGAGAATTCACAGAAAGTAAGATAGAAACATTCTTTGAGAGGGCAGGTTGGGACTGGTGGTGGTTATAATTATGGAAGTTATATATTATGTATCTTGGTTTTGGAATAGCTTTCCTTCTCCACTTTCAAAGGTAAAACAAATAAAAATATTATTGATTGGAAGATTACTGTACACTAGAGATATTTTTCTTAACTCATTTAAAAAGTACAATAACTCTTGCATTGGACATTATTATTTAAATGTGCCAAACAGCCATATAAACTGAAGTCATAATATTGATGATTCAAAAACAAACCCACATAGCTATATCCACCTGACTTTTGACATAGGGGTAAAAAGCATACATTGGAGAAAAATAACCTCTTCAGTAAATGTTTCTGGTGAAACAGGATATACACATGTAGTAGAATGGTGTCAGAAGTTAAATAACTGTGTGTAGAAAAATAAAACTAGATCCCCAGGGTTTCACCCAGCACAAAAGCCAGTTCAATATGAATCCAAAAATCAATTCAATATGATTCAATAACCTTAATACAAGACCCAAAACTCTGAAACTACTAGAAGGAAATGTAAGGGAATGACTCTAAACATAGCCATTGAGAAGAACTTTCTGATTAGCTAAGAGATCCTGTTATTGGGAAGGAATCTATATCTGGTAGTAGGAACGAGGTCAGAATTCTACGAAGACAAAGTTTATGCTCTCCAATGACAAGCTCCCATTAGTCTTTGGCTAAAAGAGGGGCTACACCTATCAAATTCTTCCTAAATCAATAACGCTTATCCAATTTAACGTATGCTGACTTTACTCTTTGCTGGAGAAGCTGTTTTTCTTTCACAGAAAGTAGTGAGACCTGAGGAGATAAACCACCCCTCAGACTTCACCCAAGTCCCAGGTGGTACTACAGAGGAATTAGGGAGAGAAGCAAGAGTGCCATGGTGAGCCTAACAATGAGTGCCAGAGTGAAGGAGACAGACAAGAAGGATATTCAACACATGCCAAAGCAGAAATCCAGACCCTCCTCAGATCTCATCGCTGAAGTACATTCAGAACACACCCACCATGGCTCAGGAACTTTTGTGGAAGAGGGGTGAAAATATTGTATGAAGCATCATGTTGGGACATCATGCCCAGAAGCAGAGCCTCCCTGCCCCCCGCCCAGTAACTGACTGCTGTTCTCACAAATCATAACCCACAACCTCATGAGGAACACCAGCCATCCTACTGAGGACCCTCAGCAGAGTGAGACAGGAAAGACAAAAAAGATGGTACCAACACATGATATATCCATATTAAGAAAGGTGCAGTGACAGAAAAAAGCATCCATGACAAGACAATGTAGCATATGCAAGAAAAAATTTACCTGCTATACATCTGAAAAGATATTAATTTTTAGAATATATACAAAATGCACAACATATTAAATTCCAAAAAACAAATAACCCAAACAATAAAGAAGCTAATGAAATAAACAGATGGTGCCCAAAAGATGAAATAAACATGTCTAATAAATATGTGAAAAGTGTTTAACATTCTGAGCCATCAGGGGATTGTAAATAAAAAGTACATCGAGATTCTTTCTCATTCTAGTCATAATGGATTTTATTAAGAAAATATTTATGCCAAATGCTGGTGAGAATGGTGGGTGAAAGAGCATTTTTATATATTGCTGATGTGAATATTAGTTCAACCACTGTGGCCTTCAGTATGGAGGTACTCAAAAAAAACTAAAAATAAAGATGCCAAGTGCTCTAACTATATAATCCTGGGAAGGTACTCAAAGGGATATAAGTCATCAAAGTATAGAGGTACATGCACAATTGTGCTTAATGTGGCAGTATTTGATATAGCCAAGTTATAGTGTCAGCTAGGCTGATTGGCAGCAAATGAAGGTATGAAAGAATAAGGTGCAGGCACACATGGAAGTTTCATTCAGCTTCCAAAAGTGGTACTGAGTCAAGGAACTAATATAAAAAGCAATAGAGTGGAACACCCAGTCTTTGCCTCTGTTCTCCACATGTGCATATGCACTTACTTCTATCACATACTAAACACACAACATAAAAAGTAATCATTGCAATTTTATTATAGGAGAGTTATATTCAAAAAATTAATAGAATTTAACAGTGGTGTCTGTTGCAATTACTTCCATGCTGCTAGGACAAACACCTGACCAGAAGCAGTTTATGGGAGGAAAAGATTCATGTCAGGCTTACAGAAATCAGAAGAAATGCCATCAATAGTGGAAGAAGCTGGCTTACTTGAATAGATCCATAGCATGGAGACACCACCATACTGCCAGCAAACAGTAACAACTAACTAGCCCTTTATATACTTTATTGCTTGACTAAAGGTCCAGCACCAGTGATACATCCTGAAACAGTCTGCTAGAGACTTAATTTGCAAGCTTACTCAAAAATACCTCAGGCTATTGGGGACATACATTTACATCCAAGCCACCACATTCTTCCTCAGCCCCTATGAACATCTTGCAATGTACATTGCATTCAATTCAACTTCAAAGGTCTCCCAAATCTTTAACAACTTTAACCTTATTCAAAATTCTCAAGTCTCATCTGAGATTTAAGACTATTAGCTAGAAACATTGTATTAAAAAAGTTATATACTTCTAACACATAATGACAGAGTAAACCATTTTGATTGCAAAAAAGAAAAGGCTTAACTACAAAAGACTGGACCAACACAAAGTCAACAACCAGAAGTTAAACATGAAATATCTGTAGTTCAAATCCTACATCCACAACCACAAACAAATGTCTCTGAATTTTCAATTCTATCCCTCAAAATGGCCTGAATACAGCTTATGGGAAAACTCTATCATGGGCCAGCAGTCCTCCATGACAGCCTTTCTACAGTCCTGGTATTTCCAAAACATCTTTGAATATATATTGTAAACCATAGTTCATCTTCACAGATCCATACAATGTGGACTTATTTGATTCAATACAGGGATTTCAACCTTATTTCCCATTGCCATATCTTAGCAGCTCTATGTCAATCTATCTATATATTTACTGACTCACCACACAGGGATTCCAACAACCCTGATTTGCATGCCACATTACAGCTTCACCTGGAACAACTTCACCTTCATACCATGATATTACTGTCTCTCCACACAGGAATCTCAACCCTCTTCACATATTGCATCTCAGCAAGTGCTGTTGGAAGCATGGACACTTTATAGCCTGCCTTAATATATTTTTTATGCCTCAAAAACCAATAGCAAGTGTGTGGAATAGCCAAATTTATAAATCCATTGAGGAATAAATTTTGTCCTTAAAGAGCAGGTTGCTGTTTCACCAGTCTTCTTTCAAGCCACCTCCTTACAAAAGAATGTATACTTGCCAGGCATGGTGGTGCACATCTTTAATCCCAGCACTTGGGATGCAAAGGTAGGAGGATTGCTGTGAGCTCAAGACCAGTCTGAGACTATGTAGTGAATTCCAGGTCAGCCTGAGCTAGAGTGAGATCCTACCTCAAAAAAGCAAACAAAACAAAACAAAACAAAACAGAATGTATGCTATTACTAGCTTGTTGCCTCAGGGTATCTATTTTCATTGTTTCAATACAAATCAGTTGGCCCACCCTTGAGGATGGTGACCAATGTAACAATTGCAGCTTTAGTAAGCTAAAACTAGTCTCTGTGCCCATAACTTCAAACTTCCTTGATTTTTTTTTTTAAACTGGGATGAATTGTACATCTTTTATATCTTTCTGTTTTATTCCAGATCCAAGTTTTTGGAATGAACATCCAAACCATACAACATTTATGAGAGGAAGGGGTGTATTTCAAGCTTACAGATTCAGGTGTAAGTTCTATCAGTAGTGAAAAAGCTGCTACCATATATCAAAACAACAAAATACAACCAAACATCCAGGAAAAAACAAATGTAGCAAACAAAAACCCGCAGCAAGCAGGATCCCCAGAGCTCAGCCTACTTTCCACAACTTTAGGCTGGAATTCAGATCCACTCTCAAACACACCTTTTTTTTTTTTTTTTAATTTTATTTATTTATTTGAGAGAGACAGACACAGAGAGAAAGACAGATAAAGGGAGAGAGAGAGAATGGGTGCGCCAGGGCTTCCAGCCTCTGCAAACGAACTCCAGATGCGTGCGCCCCTTTGTGCATCTGGCTAACGTGGGACCTGGGGAACCGAGCCTCGAACCGGGGTCCTTAGGCTTCACAGGCAAGCGCTTAACCGCTACGCCATCTCTCCAGCCCTCAAACACACCTTTGACCTGGACCCAGTGATCTGTCCCAGTGACAGCTAGAGACCCAAGTTATAAGCTTTAATAAGTCTATGGGGTGGACATACATTCAAAATACCACATTCCACCCTTGGCCCTCAATAGACTTATGACTACTTCACACTGTAAATAGTATTCAGTCCAGCTTCTAAGGTTTTCCAAAGTCTTTACCAAATTTAAGACTATTCCAAAGTCCCAATATCCATAACCAGTGATAAAAGGCTCTGGATTTCCAGTTCTGCCTCTCCAGCTTGGTTGAGTAGCTGAAAGTACTTCCATCCTGAGCCAACAGCACTCCATGGCAGACTCTGCACAGTACTGATATATCCAAATCATCTTTGGGTCTCAACTGCAAACTATATTCTATCTTACTGGATTCTCTACCATGGACATCACCCTGCTTCATTTGCTAGGACTCTGCAGTTGCTCCTGGTACCATGTGCACTTCATGATCCATTTCCATGCATTTTTCAGGCTTCCAAAATTAATGTCAGGTATGCAGCCATGTAGCCTTTTTGTTAATCCATAATGGAAATAAATCATGACATCAAACAGCAGGTTTCTTCCTTTCGGCTATCTGCTTTTAAAAGTTTGTATTTTAATATTCAGTCTTTCCTGGGTGGAATCACCTCAGACATTATTTCCATTGCTTAAGTGTAAAGCACTTAACTGACCGTCAAGGGCACTGACATTCTTGGTAATAGCAGCTTCAATAGCCTTTACTTTCATATTGCTGGGAAAAAAAAACAAAAAACAAAAAAAAAAAAACCCTGATCATAACCAAACACCAGCAAAGAGTAATTAAGACCATTAAGTTCTTTGACATTCATCAGCAGAATAAAATAATTATACCCAAATATTCTTTCTTCTGTGTGGCCACCAAACAATTCACTGGAAATACTCATATATATTTTTGTCTTAAGAAGTGCAGATATCTTTGCAAGTCCTATATTTTAACCTGTTGCCTGTTACAATTTTGACTTACTAGATTTTAGCCAGTGCTTTGTGTCATTTGACATAAGGACAAAATTTCCATGGCTTTCAGTTTCTAGCTAAGCTCTTGTCCCTATATTTGTGGTAAACCAAGATTCTACTCCCTCTATGGTTTTAAAACCTCTATGGATGACAGAGGCCATATGAAAAATCTCTTTGTACACATCTCTCTACTATCTGATATGGCAGAAATAAAGTATAAAACCAGTTCTGATTTATTTATGTTTGTGTATATGTTGCAGTCAGGTTTACATTGCTGGTAGAAATCACCCAACCAAGAGCAGTTTGTGAGAAAAGAGGTTTATTTTGGCTTACAGGATCCAGGGGAAGCTCCAAAATGGCAGGGGGAAATGAGGGCATGAACAGAGGGTGGACATCACCTCTTGGAGAACATCAGTGGACAATAGCAACAGGATCTTGTGCCAAACACTGCAATGGGGAAACTGGCTACAATGCCTTCCCTCAACAGTACACTCCCTCTAGGAGGCATTAATTCCCAAATCTCCATCAGCTGGGAACCTAGCATTCAGAACACCTACATTTATTGGGGACACATGAATCAAACCACCACATTCCACCCCTTGACCCCACAAACAACCACATGTGATATAAAATGTAACGGATTCATCTAACTTTAAAAGTCCCCAGAGTTCAAGATCTTTAACTAAGCTATAATACCAAAAATCTATCTCAAAATCCCATAATGGCACAGAATAAACTGCAGAAGATGGCATTGGGCATAGCAAAGAAACATTCAACCAATACAAGTTTTAAAACAAACAGGGAAAACATCAAACTCTGTAGCTTCAAGTCCAACAATTTTAGCCAGTGACAAATTTCCATGTCCAATAATTCTAACTAGCAATAAGTCTCTGGCATTCCAATTCCACCCCTCCAGCTAGGCTACTCACAGTCATGGAAAACTTCATTGGGGCCGGCAGCTCCTTAGCAGCCATCTTGTGGTCCCAGCATCTCTACTGGGTCTCCACCGCAATCCACGTTCATCTACATGGCCCCATGGGTTATCTAGGCAGGCAACTAGCAAATCTGCTTCACACTGCCCATGGCAATTTCCAAACCACAAGACTGCATTGCAAACTCAATGACTCTCTCTTTCCTGTATTTCTTACACTCCACAATATCAGGTAGGGTACCAATTTGTTAATCCAGGGTGGAATAAATCAGACCTTGAAGAACAGGACAATCCTTGAACATTCAGGTCCCTTCAAAAGCATTTACATTCTTCCTGTTACCCCAGTGCAAGTCAGCTGGCCAGTCTCAAAGGCTGTAATCTCTCAATTGCAGTTGAATGGGCAGCAGTTTCACACAAAGATTTTTTTTTTTTTTTCTGTGCCCTATCCTTTTGCTCATACCAGTTCATTTCTATGCTAAGCAACCCTGTACAACTTCTCAGGTCATGGGCATAACAGCAAGCTTTTCACACAAACTGCTGGCCCAGTCCAAGCAAAGCTCTTTCTCACCCTCATAAACCAAACCTTACAGTAAATAGTTCTTACTGCACTCAGGTCTTTCAACTCTGACCAGAATAGTCCATCAATCTGTACTTAGAGCACTTCAAAGCATCTCTTACGCCAAGGTTTCAAATCCTCCCACATTTCTCTTGAAATTCAGCTCCAAAAGGCCAAAGCCACACGGTCAGGTGTCTAGCAGTAATCCCACTACTCAGGACCACTTTACTGTTGCAGCCAGGTTCGCCTTGCTGGTAGAAATCACCCAACCAAGAGCAGCTTGTGGGAAAAAGAGGTTTATTTGGCTTACAGCTTTGTGGGGAGCTCCACAATGGCAGGGGAAACCAATGGCATGAGCACAGGGTGGATATCACCCCCTGGCCAACATAAGGTGGACAATAGCAACACAGGTCCCTTCAAAAGCATTTACATTCTTCCTGTTACCCCAGTGCAAGTCAGCTGGCCAGTCTCAAAGGCTGTAATCTCTCAATTGCAGTTGAATGGGCAGCAGTTTCACACAAAGATTTTTTTTTTTTTTCTGTGCCCTATCCTTTTGCTCATACCAGTTCATTTCTATGCTAAGCAACCCTGTACAACTTCTCAGGTCATGGGCATAACAGCAAGCTTTTCACACAAACTGCTGGCCCAGTCCAAGCAAAGCTCTTTCTCACCCTCATAAACCAAACCTTACAGTAAATAGTTCTTACTGCACTCAGGTCTTTCAACTCTGACCAGAATAGTCCATCAATCTGTACTTAGAGCACTTCAAAGCATCTCTTACGCCAAGGTTTCAAATCCTCCCACATTTCTCTTGAAATTCAGCTCCAAAAGGCCAAAGCCACACGGTCAGGTGTCTAGCAGTAATCCCACTACTCAGGACCACTTTACTGTTGCAGCCAGGTTCGCCTTGCTGGTAGAAATCACCCAACCAAGAGCAGCTTGTGGGAAAAAGAGGTTTATTTGGCTTACAGCTTTGTGGGGAGCTCCACAATGGCAGGGGAAACCAATGGCATGAGCACAGGGTGGATATCACCCCCTGGCCAACATAAGGTGGACAATAGCAACAAGAGAGTGTGCCAAACAATGGCATGAGAGAAACAGGCTATAACACCCATAAGCCCACCCCCAACAATACACTCCCTCCAGGGGGCATTAAGTCCCAAATCTCCATCAGCTGGGAACCTAGCATTCAAAACACCTAAGTTTATGGGGGACACCTGAATCAAACCTCCACAGTATGTATGTATTTATATATGTATATATACATATATATGTGCATAAACATATACATATATATATGTAATATATATATATATACATATATTATATATATATATAGATAGATAGATAGATAGATAGATAGATAGATAGATAGATAGATATAGAGAGAGAGAGAGGACAAATGCAGCATTACATATGTATACATAACATTAAATCAGAAAGGCAACTCATATGAAACAGATTTTTCTTGTTTTTTTTTGATTATTGTATGTGCTAGTAATGTCTATTTTATTGATGACATATTTGAATATGAAATTAAAATAGTTTAACTTTTATAGTTTTTTATACATGAAATTCAATTTTCATTAACATAGCTTTTAAAGTTTTTTAGAACACTATCAAAAAACTTAAGTTAACAAGACTCTCTCATACTAATATAGGTGAATGAATCTTCTAAGTGTAACTTCTGAGAGTCATCTCAAAGAACTCTGTTTTGACAATATTATCCACATTCAATGTAAGATCTATTTATAATCTATAATTCTACATGCACTTTAAGGCTGAAAAAAATTATAAATTTTGTATTACATGACACAGCAATATGTATATCTGATAGTAAATACAACATCTAGTGAAGAAATGAACAAATGACAAAAAAATGACCAATTCAGAATAAAGATATTCCTTTTTCTGTTGTGAGACCAGTTAATTTACCACATTATCAGAAGAGTATTATATTCTGCTCCTAAACAGATATTCTCTGGATTACAGAATCAGAATTAGATAATCCTAAGTATCTTATTCTTTTATCCTCAGTAAATCATTTTTACAGTTTTCTATGAACAAATTGTATACACAACTCAGCCTTCATGCCTTCTAGATTAGGAGATACAAAACCATAACAAGATTGTTGGAATCTTGTTTTAAGTTTGTTTGTAGAGACATGTTAATATTGTACACAGAGCAAAGGACGATTATAGAAGAATTTTTGACCTACAAAAGATATGCTAAATATGTGAGGATAAGATTTATTTTACAATTGATAAAACTTTAATTTTGGGCTGGAGAGATGGCTTAGCGGTTAAGCGCTTGCCTGTGAAGCCTAAGGATCCCGGTTCGAGGCTTGGTTCCCCAGGTCCCACGTTAGCCAGATGCACAAGGGGGCGCACGCGTCTGGAGTTCATTTGCAGTGGCTGGAGGCCCTGGCGCGCCCATTCTCTCTCTCTCCCTCTATCTGTCTTTCTCTCTGTGTCTGTTGCTCTCAAATAAATAAATAAATAATTAATTAAAAAAAAAAACTTTAAAAAGTTAAAAAAAAACTTTAATTTTGTATCAAAACTGGTAATCAGAAGCTTAAAAGAGATAGATAAATGGTAAGGGTATAAGATAATATTTCTAAGCATTTAGAACATTAAAAGTTAACCAGATATAAAGGGTTTGGAAAAGTAAAGAAAAGCAGATGTAGGAATAAGAGAGCCTGCATGTGTACAAATCTTTTGGAACAAAAGACATGTGCCAGCACAAGGAATTTAGAAGGTATTAGAGAAACAGGAAAATGGACTGACTTCTCATGGTAAATCCCAAGTATGATTCTCCATAACGGCATGGTGATGGGGAAGACGGCTGGGTTCTAGACCTCAGACTGCAGCCCATGGGATCCCATGTGCTTGCACTGCAAGTAATTTGGAGAATGTGGAGATTCTGGAGCTCCATAGGCTCAGGAAAGACACTCAAGGGATGCAGGCTCCTTCAATAGTCCTCAGGGTTGAAGGGAAAAACTGAGCAACCTAGGGGTGCTCTCTAGCCTGAGGTGTTTCAAAAAATGGGAGGTAATTCAGCAAAGTCAGTACCAAAAGAAGTTCATGCTTAAAGACTACAGAGCAATAGCACATTAGTAGTGTCTTGACAAGGAACAATTCCTCAGTAACAAGGAGAAGCTTCTAGCTTCCTGTGACTTAGAACATTCTTGTGGATATAAAAATGGGAAAGATGGGAAATGCTTAATTGAATAGGTAATAAACCAGTTTTAAATTGGAAGAGGTTTACTTCTAGGAATAAAGTTTTAGTTATTACGAGTTCTAAGGAACTATGCTAATTTTTGTATAAGACATAAACACACTTAAACAATTCATACCTGAAATTTGTAGGGTGCTAAAAATATGAAATTATGTCTATTTCAGTGCCTGTGACATTTTTTCAAACTGTTTGTGCTTCTATACAACTAGTATAGACATAATGAGAGTGAGTTTATTTATATGCATAATTGTTAGTAATATTTTCCTTTTATTTTTCAATATGTCCCAGTTAGTGTTATTTTGTAATAAAACATGCACAATTTCTTTAGCTATAGCTAATGCAGTTAAGTCATAGCATAGTCCTTTATATTTTCCAAGTATTCAGTAAATTAATACTTGAAAAAAGTATAATTTGCCCAAAGAAAAGTCTAAAAGTACGTAGATCCTCCTAATAATATAGGGAACATTGTCATTCCTCAAGTGGATATTTGACAATGTTTTTCTTCCTAGAAAATATTTCTAACAATTAGCAATCTATTGCTGCCTAATATATAAAAATATTAAATAACTGATATAATCTCCAAATATCTCACACATTTAAGACTCTTTACATATTTGGGAACATTCTTATATGGATGGATTATGACTCAGTGAGACAACTTTTATTCATTAACCATTAATGCAAGTAAATACAATAATTTACATATAGTCTAAACTCAAAACATATCTTAATGGACTTAGTGGATATATTACTTTTCATCTAATCTTTGACAAAATACCTGAGGGATCAGTTAGCCAAATCAAGAGCAGTTGGTTCCCCACCATGGTTGTGTACCACTATTGCACTTGTGTGGGCATCACAGCAGGTTATTTGTTGCTAAGTAGGTTAGACCATGAGTTGCTCGGACAGATATTGGTCATTTCCCCTAATTGCCCATGTAGCACCTTCTGGCACTAGACACGCTGACTGTCTGGGGACTGACTCTCTCCTGGCTTCCAGCCATGCCATTCCATTTTATGTGTCAGCTGCATATGGAGTCTTCAGCAATAGGGTCTTACCACTGACCTTTGGTGGGTCATCAAGTACTCTGACAGAAGTCTGTCATTCTTTTAGGAAAACTTGTAGGTTTCTCTGATCAAAAGCTCATTGTGGCTGATAGCCCCATGCTGATAGTGGGGGTGAGTACCCACTAAGAAAATGAGGAAAAAAATAACTAATATACAAGAGTTAGAGAGGAGAGAGGGGGGAAGGGAGAGAGGGAGGGAGGGAAATGTAGAAGATTTAGGTTAGACTTGATCCTACCCTCTCCAGTGTCTTGTGGTTCAGGTGTTTCCTGTAAGGTCTAGTGAAGGTTCAGCCATTTGATCTGTCTTTAAGGAAGTGGAATTTTGTGGTACCATTGCCATTTGGGTCCATATTAGTGTTTCCCACCCCTTCAATGCCCTTCTCTCCCTCCCCATCCATCCTAGTGTCTAATCGATGAGGTGCTTGCTGGGTATGTATGGTATCTTGGGTGGATTCAGGTTAGGTGTTGTAGATGACTGAGACTATGTGTAGATTTTTTTTTTTTTTTTCCTGTGATTGGGTAAGTTCACTGAGAATGATCTGTTCCAGGTTCAACCATTTTTCCTCAAATTTCTTTGTGTCAATTTTTCTTACTGCTGTATAGAATTTCATTGTGTAGATATACCACATCTTAATTATCCATTCTTCTAGTGATGGACATCTGGGTTGATTCCAGCTTTTAACTATTATGAATTGAGCTGCTACAAACATGGTTGAGCAAATCTCTCTGGCCTGTGGTTTGAAGGTTTTAGGGTAGATGCCCAGTAATGGTATAACTGAGTCTGTTGATATCTCTGATCCCCTCAGTGGTATGGAACCCATAGCTGGAGCTGGGAAACAAGTCGGAACCATATCCAAACATAAGCCCACTCTCCAATATCAAGCTACCACCAATCATGGGGTACAAGAGGGCCTACACCTATTAAACTCTCTATCAAAAAAGTAAGTGCTATCTCAATTTTCCGGGTGCTAACTTACTCTCTGTTGGAGAATCTGCTTCTCTCTTTCAGATAAATGCAGATTCTAAGGAGAGAGCTGCCCCATCATACCTCAAAAGGGGCCCGACTGAAACTAAGGAAAATTGGCTAAACAAGCAACGGTGCTGTTTTCCTGATGAACCAGATACCAGCACAAAGGGGAATGAGACTCAACACAGAGAAAAATCAAGTCCTACCAAATCAGAGAGCCAGAGCCTCAGAGGCCCCCAACACCTCAGCACTGAAGCAGATCAAAAATGATCCCAACATGGCTCAGGGGGTGGAAAGAATGTCAGTGTCACATTTTGGGTCATGATATACAGAGACATTTATTGTACCAATAACTGTGGGCTAACTCCATAGTGCATGGCCCATTCACATCATCAAGGAGGGGCCATTGGGAGGGGGTAGGTCATGGATGAGCCTAAACAATGGCACCAAACTGCCTGTATTGGCTGAAAAGAAAACTAATAAATTAAATTAAAAAAAAAATTACCTGAGAGAAGCTAAATAAAGAAGGGTGAATTTATTTTGGCTCACCTTTTTTAGAACATAGTCTATCATAGGGGGAAAAGTATGGTGGTAGGAAAATGATGTGGCTGGTCACATTGCATCTGTAGTCAGGAAGGAGACAGCCTAGTGATTCATTTCCTCTAGCCCAGTGATCTACTTCCTACAGTGAGGCTTTACCTCTTAAAGGGTCAACAGCTTTCAAAAATAGCACATAAAATCATACTCATTGATCAAATGAACAAGCCTATGGGGAACATTTATATTAAAACTATAATAGTATTATGCTAACAATATATCTTGGTTACATAATAAAAACATAGGGGAAAAGATCTCCACCTCATTTTGATTTGTTGCCATATTTAGATCTACCGCTGAGGTATGGTTCCTAGGTCTCTTTTGAAGCAGTATTCATAGTTCTTAGTGATGAATGAAAATGGGTACCAAGATAAAGCTCTTTTAATTAAAAATAAAGCATTACAAATCAAGAAACTATATAAACAAGATAATTACCTTATACCTCTAATAATAACTAGTACATATCATTTTGAGACAATTGTAGATTCCTTCTTTTTGAGAACAAACTTGGTATAGAAGCATCTAGTTGAGCGTCAGCAATAAATGTACCCAAGTGGCAAATAAGCAGCACTATCCAATACAAAATATAGACTTAGTGCCCGAGTCCATCTACTTCATAAAATAACTACTCTATTTATATGCTCTACATTAGTCTTCAAACAGGATTTAATCCCTGAAGTTCATTTCTTTATGCTAGTCCTTGGCACTCTCATCTAGGCTCAACTTCAATTATCACCTCTGTGGGAATGACTCCTGTGGCTATGCAATCATTCTTGCTTTGTGCTTATTTAAAATCTTGTGTTCTTTCGAGTATCAACCCCTCCAAGCATGCCACTTTCCCATTATTTGTCTTTATTACCTACAAGCCTCTGAGTCACCTTGAGGAGATTACTAATATAGTTTTTATTCTGATTCATGTGATTGTCTTAGTGTCCTCATTGCCCAGTCTGATATTCTGTAATAATATTTACCTATTTTTAGATCTAGTCTTTAAAGTAAGCCAAAAATTTGAAATCTTCCAAATCCTAGTCTCTCAAACTGCACCCTTTAAGATTATTGAGAGCAGGGTCTATGTGTAAACAGAAGACTTGTACATTTTTTAAGTTTTTTTTTTTTTTAATTTGTTTCAGACAAAAAAAAAAAGAGAGAAAGAAGCAAATAGAGAATGGACATGTTAGGGCCTCCAGCTACTGAAAGCAAACTCCAGGTGTATGTGCTCCCTTGTGCATTTGGCTTATGTGGGTCCTGAGGAGTTGAACCTGGGTGCTATGGTATAGCAGACAAATGCCCTAAATGCTAAGCCACGTCTCCAGCCTTGTACTTTTTATGCAAATTCTTTAATAGAACCATTCATTCTCCACCTGATTCTATGTTTCCTTAACTTTATCTTTCTTTGCATATTGGATATCCCTTCTTCTCATCCTTATCCAGGTCATCTTTTAAAGTACCATAATGTTTTCAAATATTCGCCTTGATTCATTGTTAAGTCTTAATTCTAAAACATGATCCTGTAACAAGCAATATAGTTCTTATTATGTCATAAGAACTATGCCTATTGCAATGACTTCTTTTATGGGATCCCTATTTTTTGTTTATTTTCTGTTGAGTTAATATACATTTGGAGCAAGATTCTTCATTCTCCTAAATGCCAAAATAGAAGCAAGAGCAAAGTAAGATCTAGTAAGAGTCCATTTTATTCATTACAGAAATAATTGAGTATATATATTTAGTGTGTGCATACGTATAATGTTACTGTTTTAGTGTCCAAAGAAATCTTCAAAAATTGATATTATCTTCATTTAAAGTAGTGGAAATTGAGAAGCTAAATGTTTTCTTTGTAAACTAACTTAGGGTAGAATTATAAATGAATACTTTAATAATTCTGTGCTTCAAGAATATAATAATTGATTTGGTGCCTGCTGTAGAAACCACATTCCAATTCTGATAGTATTATGTTCCTTTTGTCTATTCTAGAACCTGTCATAAGGCAAGTGCAAATATTCCTGTATCAGTTATTGGGAAACTTGCACAAACCCAGGCCATGTAGTTACATAAATACCTCAGTGCCTGCTTCCCCTTTCTTGTTAAGTCATTGAAATTAAACCAGCTGAATCATAGAGCCAAGACACAAATGGTTTGATTTCACATTCCAGGATTCTCTGAGAAAAGTCCACCTAATGTATGAAATAGACTTCTGGGGCCTGGATTGCCCATTGAGGGTGATCTATTCACTGATTTCTCCTATGAATTTTCACCTTTTGCAAAAATTCATGGACTTCATGATGTTATGGATGTTCCTTTTGGTATTATTTATCTAGGATGTTCAATGTTTGTTTTTCTCCTTGGAGAAATCAGGCTTAAGACTTTAAAAAGCCTAGAAGGCCTTCCCCTAGGCAGAGTCAGGAAAACTGTCTGATACTCTCTAAAACACTATACACAAGATATAATTTCAATCATATGATTTTAAGAAACCGGATCATCCAGTGGGCCCAACGGAAGCAAATAATTCTAACACTTCAAAATTTAGTCCAAGGATTAACCCTTTTGTTTCACAATTTTAAGCTCATTTTGTGAATTTCCCTGGTTAAAAAATAAGATTGACTTATTTCTATGTACTAAAGCTGGGAAAAGTGAAACATATGGGGATAGTTTCCACTTTAAAATAATGTAGGGAACTAGCAGGAAGAGGAGAGTTAGTGCAACAAAGAATGAATTTGCTCACCTGATACAAATTTTTAAATAGAACCAGTTCCCAGATGCCAAAAGTATCTTAGTTAATCCATCATCTTCTTTTGATAAAATGAGTTACATTGTCTTCTACTTGTGAGGACACAAAGCAGGCAATTCTGTAAGCCATCCTTCCATTCTACCACGCAGGCTTTCACAACATGGGTTTTTAAGCATGGGTTTTTAAGGAGTGAGTTTACATGGCCACAGGCATCTGCTTTTGAAAATTTACTTTTATCATAAAGGACAAATAGAAGAGATATAATTTCTTTTCAATTATAGCTTTTACAAAAGATGTAAAATCATGGTAACTATGGACAGATCTGCTGCAAGTGCTGTCAGTATGGGAAAAAAATGTAGGTACCCCCAAAAAGAATTCACAATATATTTCAGAAAACCATTAAAACTGAGTAAATGTTCTCCCTTGTTTAAATAGGTGAAAAGGGCTTAATAATGTGTAATGCACAAACACTCCTGAGAAATGGAAAATATTGCATCAGACAGGGGAATTTAGGTAATTATTTCCTCTAGTGAGACATAGCCCTTGAAATCTCATTTATGTTATCACTAAGGTGAAATCTAGGTTTTTGAGCAATGTAAATATCTATGTATATGTAACATATATCCAGCAGGAAAAAAGACCTAGTCTATGTGTGTGTGAGATGAATTATACTGATGTCTGGTATAAATCCCTAACATAGCTCAGGAGATCAATTAAGATGTTCAAGCAGCTACAAAAAGGATGATTGAGGCAAATGGTAACATCAGGATGACCATATGGTAAGGGGAAACTAGAACTGTTTGAACGTAAATGAGAGCCATCGGAATTCCAGTTACAATTGCACACTACTCAGCGAGGAGATAGCAGAATGAGGCAGCCAAGAAAAATACTACAGGAAGAACAGTTTGGGCATGGATATAGACAAACAAGCTTGTGTTTCCAAGTCAATAAACAGGTGGTGGGGACAGGGGGTGATATTTTTTGTGTCTTTTCTTGTTCCCTCCCCTAAACCAGGAGCTTGATGGGGTACTGCAGGGCCAGGTATCGGTCAGAGAAGTAGCTGCTCAGTTTTAAGTAATGAGAGAGGCTTTGGGGCCAGTGCTTAGTCAAGGAGAAAACTATTTCTTAAATGAGACCATCAGAGGTTGTATTTCTCCTGCTTTTCTCAGGAACAGAGCACATTAATTGTATTGCTCTCACTATGACTGAGGACAATTTCTCTCAAGGCTGCCCCATGGGCTGTACAACTACAAGCCATCATCACCCCAGGAAACAGTGGCTTTTGGAAAACTTAGCTCACCTAGAAACGCATTATCAGGTGATAATAGCCTTGCTGGCTCGTGTCACCCCAGAAGTGGGGTTTTAAAAGGCTTTTACTTTTTGAAGGTTTTCTTCAAATTGCTAAACCATGATAGGCAATTTAGCCTAACTTTCTACAGCAGTGGTAAATCTATATTTACTAATGATTCCATCATATGTTGAAAGGAATGCAGTTTGGAAATCATCAATTAAGGACATTGAAATTGAAGAGCTTAATGTGACCCTTTAGACAGAAAATATCCTTTGGAAAGTGTATTGGTTGTATGATTAACAAGTAATGAAGCGGGTATAACTATATTTGAGCTATATGCAGCTATGTAAAAATTCCAACCTGAAGAACATTCCATGACAAGCTAAGAAAAATAAACTGATCTTCAAGTGATACTGAGGCTAGCTTTATGTTTAAAGCCAGAATTGTAAGGTTTGGAATTTAGTCTACAGGTGGCATTAGGCAAAAAACTTCTTTGCATTTGGAGTCCCACCTCTCCACAATGGTAACTAAAACCATCCCATAAGTTGGTATATTTGTTACTTTTCTTTGCTATGTCCCCAAAGTCTATGTGGGCTCACCATTTCAGGAGATAATTATACTGGGGAAGACAAGGCAGAGGAGCTTCATTCATGGCTGAAGGAGTACTGTGTGGTAGAAAAGCAGAAAACATGAGGAAGGAGAGATAGCTTCTTATGGTTTACTCCTAGTGGTTTACTCTAGCCAGCTCGACCTACCTCCCAAAGTTTCCAGAAAATTCCAAAATAGCATCACCATCTGAGAACCAATTATTTAAACATGAACCTATAGGGAACCTCTAACATTTGAATAGTAATATTGGTTTTCAGGACCATATAATATGAAACACATGTCATAAATATAAACTGCAAATTAGGAAATAGTCATAAAACATTATCATTAACATATTAAGAAAATGAAAAGTAAGGGTTGACTGCAGGTGTTCCTATCCTGGCCCTGTTCATGGCCAGGTCAGGCCCAGGGAGGATGGTGCCCTACAGCCTGGCCTCACTGGGGTCGGGGCAGGTGGGGAACAGGGTAAGGATCCACCATGTTGGAGGTGACCCAGAGTCTGCTGCAGTGCAATGGTGCCAGTTTTAGGACAGATGCCGACCTTAATCTTCTACAGCTTCCCTCCCTCCCTCCCCCATTCCCCCCCTCCCCTCTCTAGCTCTTGTATATTTGTTACCTTTTTCCTCCTTTTCTTAGTGGGCACTGACCTGTAACTCCCCATACCAGCATGTGGCTATCATCCACAATGTGCTTTTGATCAGAGAGACCTACAAGGTTTCCTAAAAGAAAGACAGATTTCTGTCAAAGTATTTGACCCACCAAAGGTTAGTGGTAAGACCCTACTGCTGAAGACACCTTATGCAGCTGACATGAAAAATGGAACGGCATGGCTGGAAGCCAGGAGAGAGTCAGTCCCCAGACAGCCATCTTGTACCAGAAGGTGCGACATGGGAGACTGGGGGAAAATGACCAATGTATTTCCAAGCAACTCATAGTCAAACCTACTTAGCAACAAATAACAGGTTGTGACACCCACACAAGTGCAATAGTGGCACACAGCCATGGTGGGGTACCAACTGCTCTTGATTTGGCTAACTGATCCCCTCAGTGGTACAGGACCCATAGTAAGTTAATTCCAGGACAAATGAAATAACCCTTACTTTTTTTTTTTTTAATAGAGAGTTTAATAGGTATAGGCCAAGTGGGTGGGTCATCAAGTACTCTGACAGAAATCTGTCATTCTTTTAGGAAACCTTGTAGGTTTCTCTGATCAAAAGCTCATTGGGGATGATAGCCCCATGCTGGTACTGCGAGCCACAGGTCAGTGCTCACTAAGAAAATGAGGAAGAATATAACTAATATCCAAGAGTTAGGGAGGAGAGAGAGAGGGGGAGAGGGAGGGAGGGAAGATGTAGAAGGTTTAGGTTAGATTGGTCCTACCCACTCCAGTGTCTTGTGGTTCATGTGTTTCCTATAAGGGCCTGGTGAGGGTTCAACCATTTGGTCTGCCTTATAGGAAGTAGAATTTTATGGTACCATTGCCATTTGGATCAAATTAGTGTTTCCCACCCCTTCTACCCCCTTCCCTCCCTCCCCATCCATCCTAGTGTGTAGTCCATGAGATGCTTGCTGGGTATGTAAGGTATCTTGGGTAGATTCAGGTTAGGTGCTGTAGATGAGTGTGATGGTTTGATTCAGGTGTCCCCCATAAGCTTAGGTGTTGTGAATGCTAGCTCCCCAGCTGATGGATATATGGAAATTAATGCCTCCTGGAGGGAGTGTCTTGTTGGGGGCAAACTTATGGGCTTTATAGCCAGTTTCTCCATGCCAGTGTTTGGCACAACCTCCTGTTACTGTGGTCCACCTTACATTGGCCAGGGGATGATGTCCATCCTATGCTCATGCCATTGTTTTCCCCTGCCATCGTGGAGCTTCCCCTCGAGCCTTTAAGCCAAAATAAATCTCTTTTTCCCAGAAGCTTCTCTTTGTTGGGTGATTTCTATCAGCAATGTGAACTGGACTGCAACAGTAAAGTGGTACTGAGGAGTGGGATTGCTGTTAGACACCTGACTGTGGCTTTGGCCTTTTGGAGGTGGTTTTCAAGAGGAATGTGGAAGGAGTTGAAACCTTGGCCTAAGAGATGCCTTGCAGTGCTGTAAGTACAGCTTGATGGACTGTTCTTGTCTGAGCTGCAAGACCTGAATGCAGTAAAAACTATGGACTGTGAGGTTTGGCTTATGAGGGTGAGAAAGAGCTTTGCTTGGCCTGGGCTAGCAGTTTGTGTGAAAAGCTTCCTCTTGTGCCCATGTCCTGAGAAGTTGTGCATGGTTGCTTTGCACAGAAATGAACTGGTGTGTGCAGAGGGATATGGCACAGAAAGAATAATCTTTGGGTGAACTGTTGCCCATTCAGCTGCAACTGAGAGATTACAACCTTTGAGACTGGGGTAAGTGACCTGCGCGGGGGCAACAAGTAGAATGTAGACTCTTTTGAAGGGGCCTCAGTGCTCAAGGAGTGTCCTGTTCTTCAAAGTCTGCTTTATTCCCCTCTGGATTAACAAATTGGCACACTGCCTGGTATTGTGGAATATAAGCAATGCTGGAAAGAGGGTCATTGAATTTGCAACACAGTCTTGTGTTTTGGAAATGGCCATGGACAGTGTGAAGCGGGTTTGCTGGTTGCCTGCATAGAGACCCCATGGGGCCATGAGGATGAACCATGGCTTGCAGTGGAGACCCAATGGAGATGTCAGGACCAGGAGATGGCTGCCAAGGAGCTACTGGCGATGAAGTTCTCCAGGACTGTGAGCAGCCTAGCTGGAGGGGTGGAATTGGAATGCCAGAGAGTTGTTGCTGGTTAGAATTATCAGACTTGGAGTTTTGTCACTGGCTAGAGTTGTTGGACTTGAAGCAACAGAGTTTGATGTTTGCCCTGGTTGTTTTAAATCTTGTATTGGTTGATTGTTTCTTTGCTATGCCCAATGCCATCTTTTGCAGTGTGAATATTTATTCTGTGCCATTATGGGTTTTTTGAGGTTCTTTTTGGTATTACAGCTCAGTTAAAAGATCTTGAACTATGGGGATGTATGAAAATCATTGGAATTTATTGAAACTATGGGGACTTTTAAAGTCAAACTGAATGCATTGTATTTTACATCATGTATGGATATCACTTTATGGGGGCCAGGGGTGGAATGTGGTGGTTTGATTCAGGTGTCCCCCATAAACTTAGGTGCTGTGAATGCTAGCTCCCCAGCTGATGGATATATGGGAATTAATGCCTCCTGGAGGGAGTGTATTGCTGGGGGCAGGCTTATGGGCTTTATAGCCAGTTTCCCCATGCCAGTGTTTGGCACACCCTCCTGTTGCTGTGGTCCACCTTATGTTGGCCAGGGGGTGATATCCACCCTCTGCTTATGCCATCGTTTTCCCCTGCCATCGTGGAGCTTCCCCTCGAGCCTTTAAGCCAAAATAAATCTCTTTTTCCCAGAAGCTGCTCTTTGTTGGCTGATTTCTACAAGCAATGTGAACCAGACTGCAACAATGAGTGAGACTATGTGGCGATATTTCTTCTGTGATTGGGTAAGTTCACTGAGGATGATCTGTTCCAGGTTCACCCATTTTTCCTCAAATTTCTTTTTGTCATTTATTTCTTACTGCTGTGTAGAATTCCATTGTGTAGATATACCACTTCTTATTTATCCATTCTTCTAGTGATGGACATCTGGATTGATTCCAGCTCTTAGCTATTACGAATTGAGCCACTACAAACATGGTTGAGCAAATCTCTCTGGCCTGTGGTTTGAAGGTAAAACCATTATTTTCTTTTAGAAAATTTCATGTCTATTAGAAATTGCATTATGGGTTAATGAACTTTTTATTGCTTAAATAAATATATAATAAAATGTATTTAAAACATTTCACTAGCACTCAATTTTGGAGGCTCTGGTCCATATTGATTGGCACCGTTGCTTTGGGGCTTGAAGCAAGACATCATGGTAGGGGATATGTGGTAGAACTAGCTAATCACTTATGACTGTTATGGTGGTTAATTTCTGGTTTTCAAATTGACAAGATATGGAATTATCATAGAAACAATCTTTGGTCATGTGTATGAGGAATTTTATACATTAGATTAGTGGAGATGATGAGAGGACTCACCCTCACTGTGGGCAGCATTTTCTATGGGCTGTGTTCTTGGACTGTATAAAAAGATGACAGCTAGCAGAGCAATTGTCAGTAATCAGTTTTTCTATTCATTCACTGCTGATGATGCAAAAATAACTTCTTGGTACTGTCATGCCTCCCCACCGTAATTGTCTCTAACTAGAAATGTAAACAAAGATAAAGTCCTTGTGCTGGAAAGATGACTTAGTGGTTAAGAACTTGCCTGTGAAGGCTAAGGACCCCAGTTTGAGGCTTGATTCCCCAGGACCCACTTTAGCCAGATCCACAAGGGGTGCACACATCTGGAGTTCGTTTACAGTGGCTGAAGGCCCTGGCACACCCATTCTCTCTCTTTCTCTCTCTCTGCCTCTTTCTCTCTGTGTCTGTCACTCTCAAATAAATAAAAATAAACAAAAAAAATTAAAAAAATAAAGTCCTTCACTTAGTTGTTTCTGGTCAGAGATTTGATCTCAGCAATGAGAAAGTAACCAAGACAGCAAAAAAGCAAGAAGGGGAAGAGCAAGGGCTTGATTCCCAGTACACTTGAAGGGCATACTTGCAGTGATTGAGAAGATTTCCCACCTGGCTCTACCTTTTTTTTTTTTTAAATTTTTTTTTTTGTTCATTTTTTTATTTATTTATCTGAGAGTGACAGACACAGAGAGAAAGACAGGTAGAGGGAGAGAGAGAGAATGGGCGCGCCAGGGCTTCCTGCCTCTGCAAACGAACTCCAGACGCGTGCGCCCCCTTGTGCATCTGGCTAACGTGGGACCTGGGGAACCAAGCCTCGAACCGGGGTTCTTAGGCTTCACAGGCAAGCGCTTAACCGCTAAGTCATCTCTCCAGCCCTGGCTCTACCTTTTAAAGAGAGCTTGCTACAAAGTAAGTGGAAGCTTATGACTGACAGCATGATTTGTCTTATGACCTCCCCATTCTTATTGTAGCATGTGAACAATTGTATGCATGCACATGAACACTTACACATACACAGATAACATATATATATATATATATATATATATATATATATATATATATATATATATAGTAAAAAATTACAATCTGTGAAGCAGTTTTCAGGGATTCTTATTTCAGTTTAATAGATATTTATTAAGCTCCATTTCATTTTTCAAAATGTTATGAGAACCATCAAACAGTGTATGGGTAAGTACTTGTCTTGTTTTGAATTTTTCCATTTTTTTATTTTGTGTGTGTGTGTGTGTGTGTGTGTGTGTGTGTGCGCGTGCGCGCGCGCATGAGTGTATCAACACATTGCCATTGGAAGTCAGAGGACAACTTTGGAGTACTTCCCTTTTCTTATCTTCCTTTGAAATAGTCTCTCTTTGATTCTGCTTGAAAGCTCATAGATTCTGGCTCTGACTCCCATTGCCATAAGGGCATTTGGACTAGAGATATATGTACCACTTTTCATATGGCTTTATGTGGACAGTGAGGAAGATCAAACACAGGTTGGCCAGCTTACATGTACCTTTAACTGCTGAGCCACCTCCTCAGTTCTAAATCTTTGTTTTGAGAGGAATTAAGAATGCCACAAAAATTATAATTGGAGAATACTAGAACCAGTGTTATAGGAAAACATAGTTGTTTTTTAACTCTGAACTAATTTGTCAACTCTGAATTAATAGGAAATTAACTGTTGCTACTTGAAAGCAGTACATTATAAATACAAATTTTAATGAAGGTATGCCAGAAGTGTTTATGGATAGTAAGAATGTGGGCTGACTTGAATGATTGGTTGACAAAGATGACAAAAACATGTCAAGGAAAATACTTCAAAGATAAAATCCAATGGCTAGAAAACTGACAGTATAAGCAGGGTGCAGAGAAAGGTATCTTCCAGGTTGGAAACTTCATCCATTATGAGAGCATTGAGAGCACGTTGCTGTGAAGAGCACAGAACATTGCAGTGGTTTGATTGCAAATGTTTCCATGTCCTCAGGTATTTTTCATAAAACTTTCAACTTGGTCTCCAGCTGGTAGAGTCTTTGCAGGGTGGTGTCTTGCTAGAGGAGTTGTACCACTGGAGATAGAACTTGAATCTAGGTTGCAGTGTGTCCACATCAGGATAGTACTGTTGTTCTTTCTCTGCTACTGATGTGGGATGAAGTGGCCCAGCTTCTTCCATCATGATGAAGTTTCCCTTTGAACATGCAAGCCTGAAAGAAACCCTTTCTGACCATCAACTGCCTCTGGTTGAGTGCTTTGTCCTGCAATGAGCAAGTAACTGTAACATAAAAATGGTACCAAGAGTTGAGGTGCTTGCTTAGATAAAGCTGATTATGTCTCTTTTGGATGGGGGCATTTTTGCTGTTAGAATATGGAAGGATTTAGTACTTTGTATTGGAGAAAATTTTGAAGTACTATAAAAAGAGCATGGTGGAGGTGGACTATTTGGGTAAAAGCTTGAAAATCGTAAAGGTAGAGAGAATTGTGGACTGTGAAGGCTTATCTTATGTAGTTTCAAAAGTGAAAGATATGATTGTGTTGGAACTTGTCTATTAGCAGAAATTGAATTTAAAGTAATAAATTGATATGCAGGAATTTGGAAGTTCAGGAGAGGTGAACAGTCAAAAAATGGAGGCCTGCCCACTTAGTAAGCATTTATGTATAATCTTACTGTGGTGGGTCTTACCTTCAGGCTCAGGTGAGTCTGAGAGAGTGCTGATTGGTCTGGGTTCAGGGACTGGCTCCAGAAGAGGCCAACTTTTGGGGCTGAGATTAACCAACCACAATGCCAGGATCAGATTTAAAGCTTAATTTTAGGAAAGAGAAACTCCTTCTCAGAGAGGTGCTCAGGTTGTTTATGGGAAAGCAGATCTAGGTAATTCCTTTAATAAAGAAATAGGGAGAGAAGAGATCCTTCTCTTAGCTTGATCTCTAGTAAAGTGGAGGTTGTAAGGGCAGAATCAAGGATATTCCTGCTTTTTTTTTTCCCACTTTTGGGGCCTAGTCATCTTAAATGGCATCAGGAAAGTGAAGCCTTTCTGTAGGAAGTGTGTCACTGAGAAGTGGATCTTGAGTACAGCCTATTTTCCTTTCAGTGCCAGTTGTTCTTGCATTGTTGTTCATCTGTGATGAAAGTGGTCTAACTTCCTTCACCATGATGAATCTTCCCTCAAAAATCTAAGCCTGAGCTAAGCATTTCCTGCTCATAAGCTGTTTCTGGTCTGTTGCTTTGTAGTAGCAATGAATAGGCAAATACAACAACATTGTTTGTCAAAATCCTACCATACATGTAAGGACATGGAAAACCTGAGACTGATTACACACTGTTAATTTCAACTATATTCTCACAGCTGGCTGATGAATTTTATAGAATTTATCTACTTACAAAATAATATAGGAGCCTCATATGACTTCTCCAATAATGAAATCTTTTTAAAAATTATTTATTTATTTATTTGAGAGTGACAGAGACAGAGAGAAAGACAGATAGAGGTAGAGAGAGAGAATGGGCACGCCAGGGCCTCCAGCCTCTGCAAACGAACTCCAGACGCGTGCGTCCCCTTGTGCATCTGGCTAACGTGGGACCTGGGGAACCGAGCCTCGAACCGGGGTCCTTAGGCTTCACAGGCAAGCGCTTAACCGCTAAGCCATCTCTCCAGCCCCAATAATGAAATCTTAAATATGGTATGTGGAAAAGACAACAAAGTAAAGGGTAAAAAAGAACAAATAGAAAAACTGACCCCTGAAGAATAAAAGTTATGTTAGAATTATAAAACAGAATACAGTTTAAAAATAGCATTTATGAGTATTCTGAGAGTTTTAAAACACAGTCATTTTCATAGAGAAAAAGTACACTATAAAAACAAACATTAAACACAAATAGCTCTCTTCACTTGTATTTATACACATTTTGGAGAAGACCAACATACAGCCCTAAGAATGAATTAAAGTAAAGATTTATAGACATAATCTGTTATTGGGTAGAGAAAAAAATTAAATGTAACTAAAATAGCATTAACTTTTCAATCATATCTTTAGATTCTAAAAATAAAAAAATAAATTCTATAAATGTTTAAAAGGAATGAAATATAATATTGGGTTCAATACCCAGAAAACCTATTCATATTTTTTGTGAGAGAAGAGATGGGACATAGTTATGCACAATTAGAGCGTATTATAGCATATTTGTATATTTAAAGTAAAAATGCTTTTAGTTTATAGATTAACAAGCATTCTTAAAGTAAAGAATCAGGACAATAACATCTATATTTAAAGGCTATTTTAAAGACTGAAATAAATACATAAAAGTACTTAAAATATACTTGCTTCCTAAATAGTGCCCCATTGTTAATTTTATTAGAAAACAATGCAGGATTGCCTATCCTATTGACATAGCAATATGCTAAACTTTATGGTGCTAATGAATTTCATTTAAATTTTTAAAGTATCTATGGAAGTTTAAAATAGACATAAACCACATGAATATAAAATTTATAAAAATATCACTCCAAAATTTTGTGAGAAATGACACCAAAAATTCTAAATATTGTAATGTGAGCACTTAATAAAAGTATAATGGGCTTTTCACAATTTTCCTATACACACACCTCAAAACAAAGCAAGGTTTTGATAATTATAATTAAAATTGGGGTCAAGTCAAATCTAAGAAATTTTGTCACCACTATGCCATGTTTCTGCAATTATGTTGTTTGTGAAATTCTCCAGTGTATCCATATACCTCAATATGGAGGGGTCAATGGGGAGGGGGTAGGTCATGGATGAGCCTAATAATGGTACCAAACTGACTGTATTTGCTGAATACAAAACTAATTAATTTAAAATAAATTAAAAAACAAAATACAACATAGGGGCTGGAGGGATTTCTCAGTGGTTAAGAGCACATCCTGCACAAGCAAGAAGGCCAAAGGAGGCCTGAGAGACTTCTAGGGTTCAAAACCAATCACACATAATAGCTGAGAAAGGCCACACAAACTTTAACCTCAGTCCCGCAGGTAAACTGATCATCATGGGACTTCACAAAAAATAAAAAGCTTAGAATTGGTAAGAGACTGATGGACCAGGACACTCAATGCTATATATTCATGCATGCACCACACATACCACACATATAGAAAAGTCACAACACATGTATACACACATATAAGCAAAAAGTAAACAAACTACAAAATTACATGAGATATTGCTACCCAATTTTCTGTCTAGAGCAGGCAGTTACAAGAGATTAAGTGAGGTAAGTAGACCTAATTTCATTAATAGACTTCTACATGAATGATTTTGTTATAATTATTTCCATAACATCTGATTCTGAATATACATGAAAATTTGTGACTGTATATGATCAATCTAAAGATGAGAGAATTAAAAAATTACATTTGTCATTTTTGGTAGCTTAAAATGATAGCAACTTCAAATTATCCATCCTATGTAAGTTGTTGTTTCTGTGTGAATATCTTTTTTCACTTTATTTTTATTTTATTTTATTATCCAAAGAGCCAAGCCATGGGAAAACTACTTCAAATTATGTGATTATTTTGATAAGTTGGGAGCAATAAGACTATTTTATGTATTCAATAATATTTGTATTTTTTAATTAATTATTATTTTTTTTATTTGAGATAGCAAGAAAGAAAGATGGAGTGGTGGGGGAGGGAAAGAATGGGCATGCCAGGGCCTCCAGCCACTGCAAACGAACTCCGGATGCATGTGCCCCTTTGTGCATCTGGCTTACCTGGGTCCTGGGGAATGCCTGCAAATGCCTTAACCACTAAGCCATCTCTCCAGCTCCATATTTGTAATTTTTAGTTAAGTCTTTTTTTTTTATTTTTTTATTTTTAAGTAGAGTTTCACCTTAGCCCAAGCAGATCTGGAATTCACTATGTACTCTCAGGGTGGCCTCAAACTCAGCAATCTTCCTACCTACTTAAGTGTTATTTCTTCAAATGTGTTCTGGCTTCGTGAGTTTACTTCTTTCTAAAAAGGTTGTGCTTAAATGTATGATACAGGAATTATTTCTCAGTTACCTACATTCCTAGGTTTCAATTGAAAGCATTCAAGCCACTGATACCCACTAAAGAAAAAGAGCTATTATATATTGATGGGCAGAATAACAATCCAGACTTATTTCAAATAGATATAAAATTTATTTAAAAATATGTGTGCTTTACATATATGAATTTATCTATGGTGCTCAGGGCCATCAAAACCTCAGCTTCTTGTTTGAAGGTTAATTTTAATAAGGCCCTGTGGGTACCTGGCCCCATGTCAATTTGCACGGTTGAATAAATCTTCCTATAGAAATCTCTTGATAAACAATTTCAGGGTATCTCAGCATATATAGTCACAATAATTAACCTAAAGTATCTGTTGTCATTGTCACATAATTCATTTTTATCTAAGGGGACAAGGAAACATCTGGTCCCCATCATCTATGAAATAACTTTTTATTTGATGAGATTTCTTTTGCTTCCCTCAAACCATTTCTTCTCTAGATTAAGCAATAACTGTCTCTATCCCCATGGTTAGCATTACTGAATACTTCTCTCATGCGTATTTTTTCCCTATTGGATCTTTTTTATTGATGTGGAACTCCTTACTTTCTGGAGTTGTGTAATTTTGAGATTGTTTGAATTTTTACAATTGGTCCCGTCTAATTCGACACATATTCTGAACTGTTCTTCCATCTTTACCGGTCACATTCCTGTTTACAGGTTCTCTAGGATGATGTCTTCTCTAGAGCTATGTAGCTTTTCAAAGTATAGGATCAAATTAACTTGTGAGGAAAAAGACAAAGGGGGGCTGGAGATATGGCTTAGTGGTTAAACCCTTGCCTGTGAATTCTAAGGACCCCATATGCATCTGGAGTTCGTTTGTAGTGGCTGGAAGCTATGGCGGACCCAATCTCTCTCTACATATATCTGCCCCCCCCCTCTCTCTCTCTCTCTCTCTCTCTCTCTCTCTCTCTCTCACACACACACACTCCCAAATAAATAAATAAAAATGAACAAAAAAAAATTAAAAGACAAAGGAAAGAAACAGTCATATAAAATGTTTCTACACTTAACAGGATGGATAAAGAAAAGATAGAAATAAATAACTTGATCTTTTTAAGAACATTTTTCCAGTTACCAGTTCTTCATATGAGATCTACTGCTAAGAAGAAGGATTTAGAATTGAGTTAGTTGTTTGTGAATAGTTTTTGCTTTTTTTTTTAGATGTAGCTCAACCACATCTTTTCATAATAAATAGAAAATTCTAAATGGCTACACATTCTGTTTCAAAACTGTAAAAATATGCAAAAACAATGGAGAATTGAGGCCATTAGCTCAATAATGCAAGCCAAAAGAATACATTTTGCCTGAAATATATAAATAGTTGTGGCCAAAGTTTTATAGTAAGATCTGGTTTGAAATCTATTTCACTTTAATTTGAAGGAACAGCCTAACATAAGTTCAGTGTCAACATGGTTAATACTTCCAAGAAAATCCATTATTAAGGTTTGCATCATTTCAGCCTCCAGGATGCCATGACAAGAAAAACAAAAATGTTTAACAATGTGAGAATCTTTAGACTTAAACTAGCCTACACAACTGGGCTGGCCAGTGCTATCTTATTTGACCTCTTCCAAAAAGGAAGGGCAACCCATAGCCTTGGTGTGAATGAGGTTTGAATGTTGGCCCATAGTTCTTAACACTAAGTTGCTGATTTTAGTGCTAGGGAGAGAATTTCACTGGAGAAAGAATATCCTTGTTTAGTCTTAACCAGAAAATTTTCCCTCACTTTGATATTCTGTACCTTCCCTGAGCAAACCAGAACAACATGATGCCCTATGAACAAATCTGTGCTGAATTGCAGTAACAGGAGGCTCATCCTATAATTCAAAAAGTTGTGTTTTTTATTTCTTTCAGAAATGTAAATTTAACAATTATATTAGTTTGTTATTTGACTACAGCCTAATTCATATTATTTATATTCAAAACTCCAGCTAAATTTTTGTAAAAGATTAATATCTTTAATTGATCCTAACAAGCTAGTGAGTTTCTTGAGGACAGGATCTTTATACTTTTCACTTCTATATTCCCTGTATCTACCACAGTTTCTGGAAGAGTTGAGAATGTTACATGTGTGATCGATAAGTAAACCTATAGCAGTAGCTTTTTATGCTATAAAATGAGATGATATTTTACATTTAGGTATATATTAAAAGGTTGTCATTTCAGCTGGAGAGATGGCTTGGGGGATAAATTGCTTGCTGTGAAAATGTGAATATGTGAGTTCATATCCATAGTACTCATGGAAAAAGATGACTGGGCAGACATCTATAAATCCCAGGGCAGAGAGCCAACAATGAGATGGGTTGCAGATATAGAGAATATCTTGGAAGCTTGCAGGGCAGCTATCCCAGCAAAAGCAGCAATGAATAACTGAGACTGTGTCAATGAAGGTGGAGGGTAAGGACCAATATCCAATGTCTTCTAGCATCCACACATGGGCCATGGCACATGTGAGCATGCATGAGCATGTATAAATGCAAACAAACAACCACACACACACACACACACACACACACACACACACACACACACACACAACAATGCTAACTGAATAAGCAAGGTTTGTCTATGCTCATTCAAAGCCCCCTCCACACTATAACAATTTATTTTCTTTTTTACAGCACAATGCCTATTACTTTTTCCAGTCCAATTTAAACTCAGGCTGATGCCTGTAGCTCTCACTGTTTTCATGTACAGTGAATGATTTCTAATGTAGCACAACTTTGACATAAGTGTAATGAGAATGTATGTCAATAGGGACCCAAGAAATACAACTGAATGGAGAAGTTCCTCCCAGGAGGGGATAGCTTTTACTTTTTTTCCAGTTCCTCTTCTGCCTCTACTTCCTTTGCTGCCACCTTCTCTGCAAAGACAAAGTGAAACTGCTTATCCAGATATATCATTTACTGCAAATGGTGTGCTTTCTTAAGCAGGGTCATTGCTAGGACTCAGAAAACTCAAACCAGCAATAAAATAAAAATTAAAAATTTCTCTGTAAGTTTCACAGTGGCAATAATTTTAAGAAAATATATTTTATTTATCTGAGAGAAAGAGGGCTAGGGAGAGAGAGACAGAGAGAGAGAGAGAGAGAGAGAGAGAGAGGGAGGGAGAGAATGAGTGTGCCAGGGCCTCTAGCAACTGCAAATGAACTCCAGATGCATGTGCCATCTGGCTCATGTGGGTCCTGGAGAGTCTAACCAGGATCCTTTGGTTTTACAGGCAAATGCTTTAACCATTAAGCCATCTCTCCAGCCCAGTGGCAATAATTTTTAAAAGAGTAGAAGGGAACTCTAAAGGAGTAAAACACTACCTATCATTTTGCTTTCTTTAAAAGCATTCATCTATACAGAATAGCAATAACAGCTTCAAATAAAATAGAATGATTTTATTGCATTTAAAAATATTGAGATTCTAAAATTGTTTTAATGTGTGATGCATATGTGTGTGTGTGTGAGAGAGGACTGTGTGTGTATTATAAATGTTTATATGTGTGCATGCTCATGTGGGTATGTAATGGCTAGAATTCCCTTCACCTTTTTTTATTTATTTATTTTTTTTTTGACACATGGTCTCACACTGAACTTGGAGCTCACTGATTTGACTAGTCTAGCAAGCATGGAAAGCACTTGATTCACTAGGTTATCTCTTCAGCCTCAGGTTATATAATTAAAATGGTACCAACTCTAAATCCAGTTCTTATTGGATTGTATATGAAATGGAAAAGGCTAATTATTTCTCTTTAATAATAAGTAATAAGATATATACAACATTGTGCCTAGCACAACTCTAGATATAGGAATATGCATAATTTACCATTAAATAGGTAGACTTGGGTATAGCTTTAAAGAAACACTGGAAAGGGCGGGAGAGATGGCTTAGCAGTTACTGCGTTTGCCAGCAAAGCCAAAGGATCGTGGTTTTACTTTCCAGGACCCACATAAGCCAGATGCATAAGGGGGCACATGTGTCTGGAGTTTTTTTTGCAGTGGTTAGAGGCCCTGGTATGCCCATTCTCTCTCTCTCTCTCTCTCTCAAATAAATAAATAAATAAATAAATAATATTTTTTAAAAAGAAACACTGAAAAGAAAGTAGCAAGAAAAAATGTGGTAATGCTTTTGATGGCAAGAAAGAAAAGAAAATATATCAACCAAGAGAAATAAGTTTACCTTGAAACTCCCCTCCTTAAAGATTTGTCTGCTGTTATTCTGCCTTAGTGGCCTCTTAAGAATCATTATCAACAGAATGGACTGTCCTAAAAAGGAGACAAGATAATGAAAGTTCCATATAAAACCCACTTTTCACTAGTTGGGAAGCTTCTTTATTTGTACATTAATAAATATCCACTTCATAACAAAGAAAATACTCTACTGAATTATGTTCTACACACATACACACACACACACACACACACACACACACACACATACACACACACGCACATATAGGTTTTTTGTGGTAGGGTTTCACTGTAGCTCAGGTTGACATGGAATTCATTATGTAGTGTCAAGGTAGCCTCAAACTCATGTTGATCCTCCTACCTCTGCCTCCCGAGTGCTGGCATTAAAAGGTGTGTGCCACCACACGTGGCTTACAGTTAAATATTGATATCATAACTATATTCAAATTGCCTGATCATTCCAAATATAATTTTAGGAAAGGAAAACATATTTTTATTTAGTGTCTCCCTTTAAAAGCATCATGATATTATTTTCTAAGATATTTTATGCTCACATCACTTTTACTGTAGATTTCTTACTTCTTCCTGACCATAAATGCCTCTCAGTGAAGACCTGAGATTTGTAATTTTTCTTTAATTTTACAATTGACTCCTAACTCATTTCTCCTCCTTATTATACCTACACCTTTACAGACTCAACTTATCCTCCATACTATACTATCTTTTAAAAATGTAGCAAATTTATTTTCCTTATTAAAATGTTTTATATAAATCTATTAGCATTTTATTCAATCATATCCTGAAACCTGCATTTCCCATTATTTCTTGCAAATGTTCTTACTATTGGTTCCTTCACCATAACCTATATTAAGAGTACTATGCGTTTCTGATAAATTTAGTCATCCAGTGGAAGGTACATAACTTAAGCAGCAGATGGTCTGAGAACTGTGCTTTCTAGGACTTTAACTTCTTATATATCCTGGATCTTAACATGGTCTCCTGTCTTTGCTAACTTGTTTCTGTGCACACATTCTCTTCAGCAGATTCTACACATATGATACAATTATTTACCAGTTTGCTTTCATTGTCTTACTTCACTTAACAAGTGAATCTGTATACTCTTGTCCTGACTCAGTCCTTGGTTACTTTCCTTTGTCACCTATGGTACACACACGCACACACACACACACACACACACACACACACACACACACACATACTGGGAGATTTCATGAACACAGCACTCTAGCATTCCTTTTCACTAACTTCCTGTGGCATTCCCTTCATCCTTGGGATATCTCTCAAGCATTTCTTCTTCTTGTGGTCATCTTCTCACAGGCAATCTTTCTGCCTAGCTCCAGAGATATTTCTGGCATGCCTCTGGATTGGGAACAGCATGAGAACAAGGGCTACATTTTTCTCATACACATATCTATTAATGAGCATAAGACTTACATAACAATAATCCAAACAAAATTTGAGGAATGTAAGAAAAAGGCAAGCAGACAAAAAGAATTAGGGAGGGAGAAAAAGGTAGGAAGCAAGAAAAAGAGACTGGAGCTGGAGGTATGGCTTAGCGGTTAAGGCATTTGCCTGCAAACCAAAGGACCCAGGTTCAGTTCTCCAGGACCCATGTTCACCAGATGCACAAGGGGGAACGCATGTCTCGAGTTCATTTGTAGTACCTGGAGGCCCTGGCACACCCATCCTCTCTCTGTGTCTCTTTCTCTGTCAAATAAATAAATAAATAAATAAATAAATAAATAAATAAATAAATAAATAAATAAAGTTTTAAAAAAGAAAGAGAGGCTGGAAAGGGTAGCAGGATTCACTAGGGAATACAAATTGATTTTTGATATAAATAAATATCTAAATTTCCTTTTTTTCCCTGTTTTATTCATGAAGTTGAAGTAGATCAAGTGGAGGTTTTGAGTATGGTCAATTATATAGAAACAAATGAATTATATAAGTCAAGTAAACTTCTCAAGGTAAAAAATAAAGAATAGATGAGGAAGTTGGAAGCAAGTCATATTTTTCAATGCCCCACCAATTCTAGTGACTTCAGTTTGATTGCTGGGTTCCTGCAAAAACTTTCATGTAGAGCTCTCTTACATTTTTCTTAGACCAAAGCAAACAGAAATTCAATAAACTTGTTTTTCCTTCCTGACACAGACCTGCTTTGGGACAAGTGTACCAAAAACAAATGGAATAGTTTATTTCATTGTCCTTAAAGTAGTCACTTTGCTGGTTTTAAGAATTTGCCGATTGAGTGGCTGGAGAGATAGCTTAGTGGTTAAGGCACTTTGGCAAAGACAAAGATCCAAGTATCGATTTTCCAGGATGTATGTACACCAGATGCACAAGGTGGCACATGCATTTGGAGTTTGTTTTCAGTGTCTGGAAGACCTGGTGTACCCATTATCTCTCTCTCTCTCCTTTAAAATAGATAAATAAATAAACTATTAAAAATTTACTAGTTGAATTGACACTATTTCCAAGATGTCTGGCCCAGAAACCCTAGAGAAAATGTTTAATGTTTGCATTGTAATATATACAAGGGAGTCATTGACTTGTCTTGACGTGGATTAAAGAAATTAACTTCCATAGTCTAGCCATCATTGATCTTATCTTTAGCACCGAGAACATTGAAAGGTGCATTTGCTTATATGCAGTCAACATGGAGAAACCAGGGTCTTATTATGAAATGTAGGTGTTTTGGTCCAGTGAGAATATTGACTTGAAACTGTTTAACAAACATGATCTAGTGATCAGTTATTCAAAATGTAAACTTAAGCTGGAGGGATGGCTTGGTGGTTAAGACACTTGCCTACAAAGCCAAAGGACTAAGTTTTGATTCCCCAGACACACGTAAGCCAGATGAACAAAGTGACACATGCATTTGGAGTTCATTTGCAGTGGCTAGAGGCCCTGGTGTGCATTCTCTCTGTCTATCTCTCTGTCTCAAATACATATATTAAAAAAAAAAATTTAAAAATGTAAACATATTTTTGAACTGGACAGTATTATACTTTCCTAAAATTATTACTTTCAATTCTTGTACCTGGGAATACACTATTTTTAAATGACAAAATTGCTTTTGCAGATGGAATTAAGGAAGAGTCTTAACCTATAATAAGGTAGAGTCTTACCTATATAATATGGATATTATATAAGTCTTTCCAGAGTCCCTTTCTCTGCTAAAGTGTAAAAATGCACAAGTGATATGACTAAGTAAGCAGCAGAAAAGGTTCAAAATGTGGAAAAAAATTAAACATCCCTGCTGATATATAATTATTTAGAAAACAGGCCAAAATGTATAATTAAACTGTAGAAGCCAAAAATAAACTTGAAATGCAATAATGATATAGAAAGCTAACCTCCATTATAGAAAAAAGCTAAATTCTCCAACAGCTAAAACTAAACAGGGAACTGAGCCTCTCCTAGAGTTTTGAGACAAAGAGCAATTAGCTAATACACTTGTCTCTGTAAGACTTACAATAGAGGGTAGTAGACGTTATAAAATGAGTCAGTGTTCTTGTAAGTCACAAAGTCTGTGAAAATAGCTTCAAAGAGAAATAAATATATGATCAAATACATCTTGGTGAGATACAGCCAAGTATATATATAGATTTTTTTTTTTTTAACCAAAAGTCAATTTTGACAAATGCTTGCTTGTTTTGTTACAGTTTCTTTAGTTGACAAGTTAAATGGCCTTTGCACATTTCTAAAAGTTTCATGTTCTGTGTCTAGCAAACAGGCTGTACCATTTCCCATCTACCTCAAGATTATTCCTTGGAAGGACAGAGTTGGGTCTTTTCTAAGCACCACCTTGACACATCTCTAAGGTGAGGGCATTTGAACTCCTGTTCAGATGCACATCAAACCAAGATCCTTACTTTTTCAGTTACAGACATATGTATCTATCCATAAGTAACTAAATAGCTGTTCTCTAAATAACAAGGAAGGGAATGAATTCCAAGTAATTGTTTTATCTATGTTCATAAAAAGTAGAGTGAGAAAAATATTATTTTTCAAATTTTGGCTGAAAATAAGCAAACTACCCATTCCTAAGAAATATAAAAATCCATCTCTGATTTTTTAAGATGATTTCTACTAAGCATTTATAATAAGGTTAAACACCTTTAGTTACTTGACATTTGTCAGTCCACCAAACATGCAAATTCCCTGCTCTCATGAAGCATACAATCCAGAAAGTAAGTCAGCTAAAAAGACACAGCACTTAATCCTAACCTTCTGAAAACAAAGTGTGGAGTATTTGGCAAGGTAGCCAAGTACTTAAGTTATGCCATTCTAACTTTATAGCTTTTAGCCAGGAATCTACATGGAAGTCATGAAGGATTTTAGGGAAAAATAATCCAAGTATCATAGGGAAAAATAATCCAAGTATCAAGAATATTCCAAATGCAAAGGTCTTGAGATAAAGCTGTGTTTGTCATGTTGAAGAAATAGCAAAGGAGTCAGCATAGCTGTAAGGACTAAGGGAAGGTGAAAGCAGAGACTGTGTTGTAAAAGGCTATGTAGGTCATGGGCAGGGTGCAAGGAATCAAAGGTCTAGCTTCTTTCTAAAATGTCATGGGGAGCCAATGGAGACTTTTAAGCAGGTTATGGCTGGCCATGTTATTTATCAAATAGATTTTCTTGACTACAGAAAGAATAGGTAAAATGAAAATGCAAAAATTTGTCTTAGGAGAGGTAAGGGTCTTGGTTTGTGGCAGTTAATATGTTGATCTGTAATCCAGTTCAAAACATTTTAAAGGTATATCTGTGTATAATATGGAGAATTAAAAGCATTACAGATCTCCTTATGAGTGAATTATATTTTCCTGAGAAGGTAAATTTAGCAAGGTGCTAATTTGGGACATACAGCCAGTTTTACTGTAGTGGCATGTTAAACTTTAGATACCTACTAAGAATATGAATGTGAACACTGAGTCTGGGATTAAAGAGATAAGTTTGTTTTAGGCCCATCTGATGGCCCTTTCTACCAAGATGATGGTAAAAGTATCTGTCCTTGCTGAGGAGACAGAGACCAAGCAACATGTCAACACCCCAGTGTCTAAGGATTTTAACTACTCTGTTAGGTACCTTGACTCAAGCTAAATTCGAATTTTTGACTTCAAAGTTGAAAAGAATTTTATGACCAATTAGTATGAACATAATTGAAAATATCACTAGGTTAACTAAAAGATATAACACTTAATAAGAGGGAGGGAAGACAGTCTGGACAGAAAGGCCCCAGAGATGTTAGAGAAAGCCCAATCCTAAAAGCATGGTCTCTTGCTTATAATTCCCTGTGCCAGAACAGCATTATACTCAGCAGTGAGCTGTTAGGAAGATCTATGAGGTCCTCAAAACAATTCAGGGGTTACAAAAGCAGTTGATTAACTTCCACAGCTGAAGGTAAGTCTCTATTGCTGAAGACATCACAGGCCATGGACATAGGACATTGAGAGAACACTAGAATTTAGAAGGAAGACAGCTTTCTGCTGGCTAACTCACATAGTGCTTGCTAGAAAGCTCTAAGTGAGCTGCTTGGGGATAATTATCATCAACAGCATGAACAAGCAGGTCATCCTTCAAGCTATGAAATCAACCAGCCAGTCCTGTTCAACACACCTGTTCAACAGTGGATCACAGCCTATGAGGGTAATCATCAACTCTTTGATGGATATGAGGCTGCTCGGTGGTAAAAAACTCATACTTGATACAGAGAATTAAGTCAGAATCCTATGGGTGTGATGATTATAGGTTGTAGAGTGAAACTCCTACTAGTCTTTGCCCATAAAATGACTAAGCTATGCTCACCAAAATGTCTCTTAAATAACTATGCTATTACCTTTAATCTATGATGCTTTTCATTCCTGGTGGAGAATATTTTATTTATTTATTTATTTATTTATTTATTTATTTATTTATTTATTTATTTTACCCCCCAATGGCAGTGAGAACCAGGGAGGATTAAGACTTATCAGTACAACAAGAAATTATAGCTGACTGCCTAGCATGAGACAACACGTATGTAGCATATCTTCAGTGCCCAGCAGATATCACAGAGGAAGTGGTGATTTAAACAAGAGTGCAGCTCACAATGCTAGACTGACAACCTGCTCCAAGGAGATAAAGATAGAACCTGAAGACACCCAAAATTCATCAAATCAGAAATACAGAGAATGCAGAAAGCTCATCACTAAAGTACACTTATAACATATCTGTCAATGCACAGAAAACATAGCCAGAGAGGGTCCCGAGAGATTGGAAGAGCAACAGACTAAGAAGGAGTGTGCTAAGGCATTGTTCCTTCCCAACAGAGACTGACTGATATGTTCATGACCCAATAGTGAATGTCAAAAATCCCAAAGTAGAGGGCCCTCAGTGGAATAAGATTACGGGATATAACAGGATAACATGAGAGCAATGGGACCAACATACAATTTGTTTATACAGTAAAGTTTACAATTAAATATATGACATGGATAAAAGAAAGCCTTATTCTCTCTCTTTCTCTTTTAATAATTGAGATTATAGGATTGCTCTAGAGATACTTTGGAGGGAATTAAATAATCTATAATCTGATAAGGTAAAACCAGAAGTTACAAAGATTGCAAGAGAGGGTCAGTGCTTGTCCTTTCCCTACAAATGAAGCTCTGGTAAGATTTTTTGAAAATTGCAGGTTTACAGCTGGGAAGAAAGATGGATTTAACCAGTTGTTAATTATGTTCAAATTCTTGTTTTGCTGCTGTCAGAAGGCTTCAACCACACTGTTGGGTGAGGGCTTCTTTCCCTTCTCATGTTATAATGATTTTTCTTGTCTTTCTATCCTGCTTCAATCACTGGTGTGTGTGAGCTCAATGAAGTACTTACAATATAAGTACATTGAAGAAGAAGAGGAGGAGGAGGAGGAAGAGAAGAGAGACCCAAGAGCTGATTCTTTAATAAGTATCCTGTAAAACAATCAGAGATCAGCAAGGCAGCAGCACACTCCTTTCAATGTTATACAGGTAGCTCTCATTGGCCTGAATTATTACACCATTGGCGGGTATGAGTTGTGTTTTCCATACTTTTTCTTTTAAGATCACACAATAAGAAAGTTACTTTTGGCACTATGACTGACCACTGGAGTAACACAATTATTATATATGATAGACACCATGAGTCATATAATAGTCCCTAATTCACTTGCTTCTTAAAATATAGTCTAATTTTTTAGGTAGCCCTAGAAAATGTAAACAACCTTAGACAGAATATTATATAGATTCACCTCACTTCTGTCTTTATCTTATTACTACCGGTCTTTTACTTTTTTACTTGCTTTTGCCCTAATTAAGATTTGATTTTCTTATGTATCAACTGCAATACTGTCATAGTTAGCTTCACATTGCTAGGATGAACTTCCAAACCAGGAATGGCTTATGGGAAGAACATAATTTATTGAAACTGACAGAAGCAAGGGAAGTTCCATAATAGCAGAAGTTGGAGTTTTTCACAGGTCCCTGGAGAGAGAAATACTAAATTTTCTCTAGGAATAGGTAGAAGAATGTAGCTAGCCTTTATACCTATATCTAAGTTCCAATGAAGTTCTCTGCTGTCTTTTCTTCTCCTTTGAAATCTCATAAGCCAAACTTCAAAGTTCATAAGCCAAGCCTCCAAGTCTATGGCTATTCTTCTAAAACAAAAGTGCCAAAAGATTAAAATCCACAATATCATATTCATTGTGCAGCAACAATCCACTCTCTGGTAGGTATTAATTCTGTCATAGTCATCTTCATGTTACTGGTATGAACTTCTGAACCAGACATAGTTCTTGGGAGGAACAGGACTTATGGAAGCTTACAGATCCAGGGGAAGAGCCACAGTGGCAGAAGAAGCTGCCTCCCTTTCACAGATCCACACACAGAGAAATACCACCACCAGCACCATGAGCAAGCACATTCCAGGAACCCCAGACAGAACTCCAGCACTCTTCATACCTTAGGCTGGAATTCACATCCACCCCCAAACACACTTAAGGGCTGGATCCTATGATCTACCCACAGTAACACCTCCTCCTGCTAGGAAGCTAGAAATCTAAGAAGCTTTAATGAAACAGAATTTATTGGGTAACATCCATTCCAACTACCACATACATGTGCCTAAGTTTATTTAAATAATTTCTTAAGTAAATAAAAGTGTAGATTTATTAATGGTAGAATATAGAGGGATGCATAAATCCAGCAATATTCACACATTTTGGGTTTAGTGGCATGTTTCAGAAACTGTGTTGCTTTGTGACAGGTATACAGCCCTGATAGAGAAACAGTCTTATCTCTAGTCATTTGCTCTCTATCCTCTGCACTGTTACCCTGATGCATGCAAGTTTCAGGCTATAGCCCTCTGCCCATCTAAGTCTCCACACAAATTTATTCTCTCTACACACATTGAAATTTAGAAAGTAGGCTACAATAACCATCAATGAAGTTTCCAGAGTGAATGTCACTTCCCCTGAACCATGTGCAAATGAGCTTGTTTTATATACATACATTTATATTTATATAAGATTTTATATGGTAATATGCATTGATCAAAATGCCTTTTTCTTCTTATTTAAATCATGTCTGAAGTCTACTAACAGTTATTTTTCACCATGTATATAAATAAACAAAGGTAGTAAAGAGAGAAGCTAAATATTACTTTTACAGATAACCTCCCATCAGAAACAACCATGCACAGAAAAATTTTCGTATTTTGGATAGATATTCTCTGCTACTTGAAATGGAATCATTGCACAAATTTATAACATTAGGACTTAAATGAGAGTCCTCTGTGATCTGTCTTCTTTTATAATGCATGGAAGCAGACCTAGAATTCAGTACTCTAGAAACCTGTCTTTGATTTCTACTCTTCTTTGTATCATGCATTTAAATCTTGCCTCAGTTTTGCATCCCTTCAAGTGCCTCTTGAAATGAAAAAAAAAAAATTAATAAGGAGATGTTTTTTAGAAGAGGAGTGAATGAATATCTAGTTACTCACAGTGGGCAAATTCCCGAGACCTCATTCCCTGAATATTCACAAGTACCAATTGAATAAATCAGTCATTCTACATATGGGGGGAATATTCAGATGGTCACAGAATTAGAGTAATTATTTCATAAAGTTCTTGGGGTTTAGAATTTTAATTCCTTGGCCATGTAAGTCAGATCAATGGAGTAATCATCATGTAGGATGCTTGGTCTCCATCACCTATTAAGGAAAAGTCATGTATTCATTATAGGATTTGTTGCTTTACACAAATCCCATGCTATCTGCAAGCAGATTGAGGGGAAGTAATTCCTTAGGTTGACATGAACTAGGTATACTCTACACTTATTTATGAGCACAGAGGTGCAGCCTCAACACACCCACAGCTTGTTAGTAATCCCGTTTTCATCTCTATCACCTCTAGCTTCATCTTCTGGCCTGATAATGATCATAAGTAATTTTAAGGAATGAGAATAATAAATGCTTACTTGGCATCCTTTTCCTATTGTAAGCAATGAAGCATAAGGTACTTTCCAACAGGAGTTCCTTCTTATCTGGCAAACATATGAGCATGGAGCTAATGCAGGCAGAGAATTCTGGTTAGAATGGGGCAATGGGTGCCTGAAGTATAGCTTTACTGACTTCCTAATTTTGGTTTTTGCTTCACCCAACACTTGCCCATTAGCTCTGTCAGTTGTCTTTACTTGTTTTAGTAAATTTTCTCATATAGTGTGTTGAATAAACTCATATTAACCCACCCCCAGTTAAAGAAGTAGAAATAGGGCTGGAGAGATGGCTTAGTGGTTAAGCGCTTGCCTGTGAAGCCCAAGGACCCTGGTTCGAGGCTCGGTTACCCAGGTCCCACGTTAGCCAGATGCACAAGGGGGGGCACGTGTCTGGAGTTCGTTTGCAGAGGCTGGAAGCCCTGGTGTGCCCATTCTCTCTCTCTCCCTCTATCTGTCTTTCTCTCTGTGTCTGTCACTCTCAAATAAATAAAAAAAAAATTTAAAAAAATGTTTAGCCATCTGTCTGGCTAAATGTATAAAAAAAAAGAAGTAGAAATATTCTCTGAACATACCTATAATAAAAATTTTCTCGCAGCAAGTGGGTCTTCAGATGATGGTGAATGAGAAGCAATGTTTTTCAGTCATCTTGACTTCTACAATATGCACAACCATGCCTTTTTACCCTTTGAAACTATGCTATGATTTGGGTGCTTATAGGTTGGGTTCCTTAATGTCACCTGTGAAAATAAAGGTCATATGATATTGGCAAATTTTCGTTCGTCTTGGTTTCGCTGTATTCAGTAGGCTGACTTCATGGTGCTTAACAAGTACTTCTATTAGCTACTCCACCAACAACCACATGATGTCAGAAACTTCAGCTCTTCCTGCCTCCATCTCTCCCTCTCATGATCTTCCTTCCTTCCTTTCTCTTTCTTTTCTATGTTTCTGTTCATATACAAACACATCCATCTATTTATTATTACTAATATTATCATAGCAAACCTATACATGTATTTCAAAACATTGCACATAATACAAACTTGATAGTAATTTGAAAACAGAGAGTTTTCATTCCACTGAACAGATATGAGCAGCAGAGACATGGAGAAGTAGTTGTTTCCCTAATTAGAGGCTTGGTTTGGAAACACCAAGTTATACTGGAAGTCAGGTGGCCTCCTTCCCTGGTTCTGTGGCTTGAACTATTCATGGAAACTCTGCCAACCTTAGTTTCTTCACTGGTTAACATGAGACAGTTTGATGGGTTCTGTGGTGTCGCACAGGGGATCCCATTGTGTGTACTATTGTGATTTTTCCAAGGGTACATATAAAAAAGAAAAGTGACAGATCTGTATGGGACATAATTTGCTAGGCCCTGAATGTGATGCCCCTCCTGGAGATCACACTCTTCCTAGTTTGAAATGCAGGAGAAGAGGCAAGGATGTATATTTTCTTAATCCTTCTTTGCATAATTTAAACACAGAGTTTACTGAAAATTTAACTATGTCAAAGTTGTTGTTTTTTTTTTTTTAAAGCTTTTCAAGATTGATTTCTTCCTGTAGTTGTTGGATATTTGCTTTCGATGGTCATTTGGTAAATAAATAGCTGTAAGAGGAAATAAACATTTTTTCTGCTACCAGGGTTCAACTAAAGCTGCATCAATTCTTCGCAGACTTGTACTTCAGAGGCTTATGGGGAAACAGACATTCTTGAAAGGGCAGGACAGGATGTCCTTTTCTATTGCTCACTGAATCAGTAGGAGAAAATGCCATTTTAGGGGTTATGGAGTTGTGATTTTAGCTAGGTTGCAGAGGCTCACCACCACTTCTCCAAATCTGAATGGAGAAGCAGCCACAGGGTATGTGAATTATGCTAAAATGCATTCAGATTAAATGCTAAAAGCAAAGTTTGCAGTATGTCCTTAAACTTTACAGTGTCTTTGTAACAATGTACAATGAGACAAGGTAGAGTGGTCTAACCCACACCCTGTCCACTGCCCAGGAAACAGTTTACCATGTTCATCTTTCAGGAGTCTCCTGTGAGTGAGTGTATCTCCCTGTAGTCACTTCTCAGTGTTTGGAAAGTTACACCATACACAGAACATTTTCCTTTAACAGACATTGTGACAAGATTGTGTTTCGATTCCAAAGGGTTAATCCCAAAGTGAATTCTTCACATGTGTAATTCAATACTTCATAACTGCTGAAAATTGGAGTCCACATAATTTATTTTCTTTGGTCGGGCACATTTGCCTCATGCTTGGCTGAGGCTGACTTCAGAGAGACACACCTAAAACTCTCAAGGGTCCCACGTGGCCCATGTCAGTTGTACAGAGAGATTGTGGTACTTGGATGGAGCCCAAGGATTAGGTGTTCCTGAGAAGGTTTTTTTGGCTCTACAAAGCCTCAGGATGTCATGGGAATAGGCTGCACTCCCTTTTCCCCCTCGAAGGCTACATATCGACGGGGTATCTAACCACTCAGAGACAGGCTTTACACAAAGGTATACATTAAAATAAATAGAACATGCAACCAGAAAGAACCAAAAGAGGCAGGAATTGCTAAGTGGAGGCAGGAAACAATTGCTTCATTGTTGAGGTGGTGAGCTTCGAATTGCAGAGTGCAGCTCCATCTACAGGACTATTTGTAAAAGTTGGAGCTTTTTGCTCAAAACACAAGACAGAATTTTCCATGCCAGTTTTAATCCAGTCTGCTTTGCAGGGACTTCATCTAACTCACAAAAATCCAGTTTTACTGAAAAGTAATTGTCTTTTTTTTAGAGGGACTGAGCGGCCAACAGAGGGTGAAGGACAGTGAAGACTGCTTTGGGCCTTTTACTTCACTGCTGTCCTTACTTTGGCCACATTCTTCTGGATTTGCAGTACTCATTTAATCTCTTTCTTTTCTTTTTAACTACTTCCTGTCATTTAGTTTTCTCTCATTACTCCTCAGTTTGGGAGGGGGCATGTGTATTGTCACTGTTCAAACAAAACTAAAGGCTGTATTTGTGGGAGCACCATTCTTATACTTCCTGCCAACCACTTCACTGAAAGAAGGTTCAGATTTTTTTCTTTTTAGGTTTAAAGAAGCTAAAAACAAACTAATAATTAAAGCTGATTCTGCATGCACATTTTTTTTCCCTACTCTCGACTTTATTTTTCACAACCTCTCCTATCAAGCAGTGGCTGCCCTCTAATGCTATTTCAACAGGGGACTTGGGTTTCAGGACAAGATCCAGGCCATGGGGGAGACTTGATGGCTCGGGGAATTAGTAATGGGATTTGGAGCCCTTCATTTCTAGGTCACTGGTTTGAATAGAGCCCAGGTCAGTAATGACTGGAAGTTGTTACCACCCGATGCCTGCCCTTCTTGAGCTGTACTGAGAGGTTGCCTGCCACTCCAGTCCCAAGCGCCTGTAGTCCATCTGCACTAATGGCATTCACTGACAAGTTGGCTGTTACAACTTAGGCGGAATGTGAGGCTGTTCAGCCTCTGCCATGGGCAGAAGTGTACACATTCTGCTGACTGCTTCTCTTAAGGAATGAGAGCAAGCACTATTGTCCCTTTCTGATCATGCTAGGACTGACTGATTCTACCTTCACCCATCCTCACTTGAGGCAATTTATTCTCAGTCACTCAAAGGTAAAATTTTACACAGAACGACCAGAAAGTGAGCATTCAGCTGTCGTACTCAAAATGAATTCTGGGAAGGTTAATTAAAAGGCCCAAATTGAAAACTATGCTTTCTCAATTTGTAGTGCCAGATACTTGTGAATATTTCAAACTTGCATTTGCTGGATTCCATACCAGTGCTTATTGATGTTTCGAGGGGAGGAGAGTATTTGTAGGGTTCACATGAGAGGATTTGAAGGAATAATGACCAGTTTTTCTCTTCTGATTTCTAAGGGGATAAATTCCTGGGCTGGAGAGATGGCTTAGCGGTTAAGCGCTTACCTGTGAAGCCTAAGGACCCCGGTTCGAGGCTCGGTTCCCCAGGTCCCACGTTAGCCAGATGCACAAGGGGGCGCACGCGTCTGGAGTTCGTTTGCAGTGGCTGGAAGCCCTGGCGCGCCCATTTTCTCTCTCTCCCTCTATCTGTCTTTCTCTCTGTGTCTGTCACTCTCAAATAAATAAATAAATTAATTAAAAAAAAATTCCTACTTCAGTCCGATGCAGAGAAAGGAATGGAGGCTGGGGATTTGTTTGTGTTCCCTGTGACTGGTCCCAGCCAGAGCCTGGTGTCTGTTCTCAGAGTCAGACTTGAGATGGAGCTGTGGTTAAGGGAGGGGAGGTGCTGGTCTGGTTGTGGAGATGTGCCTTACCACAGATTGCTGGAGGTTCTCACAGAGCTACTTGCCAGTCCCTGGGCCCCAGTGTTCAGCCATCACATGACTGGCTCCCTGAATCCACATAGTACTGCATCCTTTCCTCAGGGGGAAGCGAATCCAGCCCCCAGGAAAGAATTATGAATTCATAACCAATTAGGAAATTATGATTATATTAACATCCATTCATATCAGGTTTCTATTTAGAGTTCCTTTTCAGACTCGTGGGTTCTTAACAGCATTGATTATAGTCAATTACAGGTGCTTACTACACTGCTGAGATAGATGAGAAGTTTTAACTAGTGTTCAGTTAAAAACAGGGAAGCAGAAAACGCATTGCTGATCCTATTTGCTTCTGATTCATTACTTTAGTCTCTTTTTTCAATTCTCTCTTTACTTTTTGTACTTCTTTTCTTGTTTTGTTTTCTTTGGTTAAGGGGTGCGTGTTTGTTTTGTTTTCATTTTACTGCCAATACTCAGCCTGCTTTTCACTGTTTCATTTTCTTTGTTTGGGAAACCCAGCCTTGTATATTTTTCTAGCAGTGTGGAAAAAAAAAAAATACTGTGGCTAATGGAAAGACATGATTCCCTGCTCTGACTGTAGAGCAAGGGCATCAAGCTATGATAGCAGTGGGACGTGAAAAGTAAATTCCCTGAAGGCTGAGTACTGCTCCCAACCACACCTGAAGGGTCTGCTCTTATTTTATTGAGTCATCCACTTCCTAGCCTTTCTTAGTAGGACTAAACTAGTGACTGCTTTGGCTAACTTGAGAATCTTAGAATCCTAGAGTTTGAAAAGGAATTTACATATATTCTGTCCACAGAAGTTTGTGGAGATGAAAATTTGAATTAAGCTTTGACACTTCACACCTCTCAATGTAGAATGCTCTCTTTTTCCAAAAAGCTTCCTTTTTTTTTTTTTTAAACTAAAATCTCACACAAGTTGGAAATTAGAGCTACAATGGTGAACAAAATTGTCCTTGTGGAATTTGGCATGAATTGTAGAGTAATAACAAACAGATAATTGCAAAGATATTACATGCTGACCAACCCTGTCTGCTGCCCTCTCTCCCAGGTTGTACCAACCCACGTGGCATCAGCACACATCACTCATGTCCTCCACTGCTCTGTGATTTTCCTCATGCCATTCTTTTTCAAGATACATCTTAGGGACTTACTCCCCATCTCTGTCCATGAAAATTCCAGGTCTTGAGGTGTTGCTGGGCTTCTGATGCTCCACAAATGTCTGACTCCTTCAGCTTTGGTCCTACTGGCTAGGCTGTACACTGAGAGATATTATTGAACTTAGAGACAACAAACACTAAAATCATGACTTCCATGTTATAAGAGTCAATGTGATCAGCTTTACAAGTTATCAAGGGAGAAAATTAATGAACTGAAGTACCTGTAATTTAAGCATAAGTTTCCAAATGGAGAACACTGGTAAGTAACATGGGAACTGAACACCTAGAAAGTGCAAAGAAAAGTGATTACCTTTTGGGAGTAGAGAGGTTTCTTAATGTGTAAATTTTATATTGCTTTGATTTTTGAAACACTGGATATATATTGTATTTGATAATTCACATATGACAAATTTTAAAGGAATTTCTAGATTACTACAATTTTAATACAGATAATAAAACTTAAGGAGGAAACCCAATAAGAAAAAAAGAGATTTTCTTCTTTACTTTGACTTTTGAAGGAATGTAAAAAATTCCTCTAAAAGATTAGCAGAAGTTTTAAGTTCTGTTACTTGTGTTAAATACAAATTATTGTCTGACCAAATAAAATTTACAGTTTTCAGGTAAGAAAAAAGAAAAAGAACTTAAAAATCATTCTTAATGAGGATGACAGATGAATGTATGAAGATGAAAATGTTCATATGCACTGCAAATAACAAACTGCTGAGTTACAATGTCTTTAGTCTTATTCCATGTGTAGTACATGCAGAGCAAGTTGATCCACTTCTTTAACCCTTCTTTTTTTCCATTATAAAGAGTAAGGCAAACCTATGTGCTATGTTGTTAACTAAATTTTTATACTTTACACATTTTGGATAATCATTGTTATGGGCTAAAGTATGACTTTCATGTTTTGGCCAGGATCCTGCAGTCTCATTGCTAGACTAGGTCTTAAGAAATCAAGGTTCAAGTCTTCCACAAAGCTTGAGAAAGTCAGTGTGTGTTTCATCCTTGCCCGGCATCCATGGACTGGCTTTTGGTTTCAGCATTGCTACTCCATCACTATCTGTCACATGGCCCTGCAGAGATAATTCTAACACCCATTCCAGATGTGCCTTGGTAGCACGTCAGTGCATCCAACTCCTGTGGCAATAGCAGTTGGGTCAAGGAGAAGCATGACCTCCAAATCTGGCCAAAGGGCTTAAATTTTGGGGCTTTTAGCACTTTCATCTGTTTACTCTGTGTTGCTACTGGACCTTCAGTTAAGTAGTTGTGAACATGATATTGTTAGATGTCACCTATTATCATCTAAGACTAGTCACTGAAGGCCCACAGAACCTTCTTTTATAGTGTCATTCCTAAGGATCCAAGAGATATATATATATACCTGAAGACTATTTCCCAGTGTCTGAAGTAAGCTCTGACAAATAAGCTTGCTTTCATTCCCCAAGTCCCCTAAAAGGCTTCTGCCTTGATTTCACCTTTGTTCAGAGTAGCTCATATTGGTTCAGCAAATGTTGGGAATATGCCTAGTATGTGTTTGTCAGTGTGCCTGAAAATAATGTCCAGGGACAGGGGCAAAGACTTGAAGAGTTCCTTTAAGTCCTTGGTCCATTTGTGTATGAAGACAGACCTATGGAAGTTGAGGACCAGAATCAATAAGTAAGTTTGAGCATATTTCTTTCCTATGTAAGCAATAGGGTTCTGAAAGTCTTTTCCCTTTGTACTAGTGTTATTTTTCTAATACTATAATGAATACCTGAGATAATACATTGATAATGGTAAAGGTTTGTGTTGGCTCACAGTTTTTGAGGTCTTAATCTGTGGTTAGTATACCACATTGATTTTGGCCTGTGGTGATGCCATGTACTATGTCAGGGAACATATATTAGTGGAAAGCTGCTCACTTCATGCCCAGGATGTAAAGAGAAGGGTAGAAAGAAACTAGGAATTTACAGTCCCCTTAAAAGATGTTGTGATGACCTAGAAATCTCCCATTAGTCTTGGTCTCTGGATATTCTGCAACCTTCCAATAATGACTCCAGTAGTGGAGACTAGGGAGCAAGCCTCCACTACCGGGACTTTGGGGACACTTTAACATAGAAAGTGTAGTAGTATCCCTTCCTGCATTGGTGTTCCTTTATAAATAATCACGTATAGCTCATAACATTCAGAATTGTATGATATTTTCTAATCATTAATATATGTGTTTTAACTCAACAATATTATTTATAAAGGTGATTATAAGCTATGTAAAATGATAAATTTTGAACTCAGTTTTATCACTGACTGTGAGGTTGGATACATTAAACTTCGGTCTTAGTTTCTATGTCCAAAATTGAAATAAAATCAAGTGTGGAGTTGTACAAACATCCAATGCCAGGATTTAGGACTGAGGAAAGAAGATCACTGTTGAGATCAGTCTGAGCACTGTAAGACTTTATCTCAATAAACTAACAAACAAATAATCCACCAAATAGCCAAAAGCATAATTGGAGCTAAGGCTACTTAATGTACTAAGATTACAAAGGGGATTAAATGAATATAAACAGGCTATTAAAAGATGCTCAATAAATGACTGTATCATTTTCTTGAAATGTAACTGCAGAAGTTATGTCCTTAGTGTTGATGTGCCTAACAGAAAACCCACTGAAATAACTTAATGTAGAAAATAATCTACAGTAGCTTTTTGTTTCTAAACACTGGAATATCTTATGTAGAAGGTCATAGACTTGCTTAGGTGATAGCAAGGACGCAGAAACAAACTCCTTTCTGTTTATTTCTGTACGATTTTCCTATTTCTGTTCCTTGCAATCATTTGATGTTATCAGTTAAAAATAATTTTCCTTTTGAGTTTTGAGGTACAGTCTTGCTCTATCCCAGATGACCTGGAATTCAGTATATAGTCTCAGGCTGGCCTAATTTACATTGACTGGAATAACTCTGCCTCACAGTACTTGGATTAAAACTGTGTGCCACCAAACCCAGTTTATCTGATATTATCTTATCTCCCTTGAGTAGTAAAGTAAAAGACCTTCAAAGGTCCTATGTTCTCATCTTCTCCATTTAAAAACATTCAAACTGAGCTGGGGTTTTATTTTTCCAACTCCAATTCTTAACAACCAGTCTAACTCCATAACTTGGACAAATCAAATATGACAAGACAAGGTATAAAAATTATTATAACTTGGCACCTGTCATAGTATTATAAGTTTGGAGTGAGAGGAGAATTCCCAAAAGACAGGCAGGTATTCATGAATGGAGTTAATATCTTGCCAGAAAACATATATTCAGATTATAATTATAGAATTACTTTAATTATTCTGAATCCTCATATTTTTTATTAAAATACTAAAAGTATGTTACAATAGAGGAACTGCATGAGTAATAAATCCACTATGGAATCTCTAAAATAGTCCCACCTATAGAGGGGCTAACTTGTCTCTTTTTCACCACAGAGCAAGAAAAAAAAAGAAAAAAATCAGCATTGAGTCCTGACCTCTCAGTCCCTGAATAGGATCCCAAGAGTCTTTAACTTCAATATTCATCAGGGTTCCTTCTTCCAAAGTGACCATGTCAATCTCTGGTGGATGGCTGTTATAATGTTGATATGGGCACATTATGTATGAAAATATGGTTAGCTCAACATCTGCAGTAACTGATTTTCATGCATTAATAATCTGACCATTTAATTAAAATATAATGCCAGAAAGTCCCAATGCACAACAGAGAATGACCTAGAGAATGTCCTGTCATTGAGAGGTAGGAAGGGGATAAGAAATTAAACCAGGACAGGTAGGTCACTCTTAAATCTTTATGTATCTTAATGTGGTTCAAATCTAAGACTGCTAGAGGACAGTGCTCCCACATGGCAGGATTGAGCTCTGCATATGGCATTTGGTTTGTATGTGTTTCTTTGAGTTCTACATGCTGAGAGGGTACCCCAGTGGAATAAAAATGTGCAAACTCTGGTAGAAGTCATTGGCACTTCTTGAACTACTGACATACTCCATCAGTAACATATCCTAGACAGAATCACACCCTGAAGGATGTTAGCTTTGCTTGTATAACCTAGAGACTCTATTATGCATGTTGGATGTGCAAGCTCAGAAACCTATAATGAAAATTTTTCATGTCTAGATCACTTTCCAGTTTACAAAAACCCTTATCAAAAAAGCATTCTAAATTAGAATTAGCTTGTGATCCAGGTCTCTAAAGCCCAGGGAGTAGAAAAGAAAATTTCTTAATTATACCAGCAGGGGCTTGGTTTCTATCCTTAGTGCCTCTGGTTAATGCAGTTATGTTCATGATGTGTCATCTTGTTTCTGAACCAGCAGAGCCAAGCCCTTCCGTAACTCTAGATTGCAGTGGGTAGGCAGAAGGCCTCTTACATTTGATATTCTTGAGTGAATGTAATACCATACTATCAGAGTATCATATAACGTAATTCACATTATTTATATATTTGTTCAATCATATGGCATGACCTTTAACACAGTTTTTTTTTATTATTTTTAAAGAAAAAATATTTTGATAACAATTTGGATATATCTTTGTACTCTGCTCAGAGAATTTTCCTCCACTGACCTCATTGTAAATGGGTGTATACCACCCAAGTGACCCTAGTGAAATAGTAAGGGTCCTTGTCAGAGTATCAGTGCTGAAGAAAAATATTCTGGCAGGAATTTACTTTCAGAAATGGGAGTGCTTGGTGCATCCCTCATCGCTTCTGATGAAAAGTTATTTGTTCTGAACTTGTGTAAATTTTTATACAACCTCACATCCTTGTGATACTATCTAATGTATAAGGTTTGGCTACTTCTACTCTTCAGAAAAGTATGAAAAGGAGCTTAGTGAGGAAATAGGAATAGCCCTTGAGTTAAATCAAGTTCTCAAATCCTTTAACTTCCTAAACTCCTCAGCTTAAAAAAAATGTCATGGTGTACCATATGCTGGAAAATAAATAGCTTAGTGTGATGAAGTTAATTGACATCACTCAAAAATGGGTCCAATCCCAAATCATTTCCTTTCTATCACTAATATATCTGATTCATGTGGCAATGAAGGAAACTCATTTAGTTTCTTTCCCATTTTCAGATGATTTTAAGAGAAAAGAAGTCATAAACCTTATAATGAAGAACAAACAAAATCATTTTTCTTTTTGCTAATCCTGATGAATTTTGACAAAATGGGATTTACAGTAAGAAGGTTTATTCTTGGCTAGAGAAATCTGGAAAGGAAAAGTAGCTAAAACTTTGCATGGATGCATTTGTTTGTGGTCAAGCTGCCTTATCACAATTCAAACCTTCATGCTGGGAAACTGCTCTTTCTTTGGTACCTTTTTCTGCCAGAATTCAACTCTAACAACAAAAGTTTATAAACAATGAAAATTCCAGCTGGTTGACATCAGCGTCACACAGCTTTCTCTTCACACTGATACAAATATTTACCCTTAGCTCTGGCAAAGCTTTGCTTGCCCATGTCACCCTTAATCATACATTTTTCCTTGATTGAGTTATGCTTTCCAGTACGTGATTTGCTCTGGTTTACTTTTTAACACATCCCAGAGGCTTCATCAAAATCAACTCTGGGCAGCCCATGTCATTTGGTAGCTGCCAAACATGATACTGAGAAGGAACTTGGAAAATATCAAAACAGTCCTTTCTAATGACTCTAATAAATGTGTTTGCTCTTTTTGACCACCCTTTACTTTTTAGGTCCCTCATATCCATAAAACAATGAGCCAAGAAAGTAAGTAAAGATGCATTCTATTCCTTTTAATCTATTCCCCTGAGATAACATGCTGATTTCTCTCCCAGGTTAGTTCAATGAAGCTAGACACTTAAAAGGTTTCATCAATGACTCTTTTTCCCCAAGAAGACACAAAGGTTATTTTCCAAAGGTTAAAGTAACAGATTGATGTTCTCTGGTACTGTAGTAGTCTGCTAGAACAAATATTTGCCACAAAAAAGTAACTGGTGGATGGCTTAACAGAAAACATTGCAAATATTTCTCCAAGATTTTCTTGCCAAACTAAAATGAGTTCTCTGCACTGTTCTTTTGCAAAATCGTCACGAAGTGCACTAATACTGCAGGATTCAGGGAAGTTTTTTCTTTCAGTATTGAAATACTTGTTGGAATATGTAATAGTGTCCTACCTGAAGGAAATAAAAATATTGACTTCAATTTATCATTGCATAAATTTATTCTTATATAACATTTATATTTTGGAAAAAAATGCCATTATACAAAAATTCCACATATACTATGTCACTACATTGCTTCCTTTGAAGGTAAGATGGAGAAATCTGGGCATTTTGAGGACTTCTTGTCCTGTGCTATACCTATTTAAAAAAATTCAAATACAAGATGGAATTCTCATCTCTGAAGTATTCATTTTTTATATGTTAACAGTGTTTCAGTTTTCTCTTCAGTCTTTAGGAGACAAGCATGCATATGCACAAAAGTACAATCAAACTCATATACATATAATTACAGGATTATATTCTTTCCCCTTGCCAACTTCCAGTTTCATCTATTTGGACATGTGTTTTTTTTTCTAACAGATAATACCTACTGCAGTCATTAATAAGAGAACATCGAGATAATTATTATCCCCTAACCTAAAACCAACATCTTTGAGAACATGAATTTCAGTAGCATGTGCTCCTCAATTCCACAGCAAGAGTCATAGCAACTTCTTATTCATGGAAGCTCATTAATAATGCTATGATATCACAGGAAATGTGCAATTAGTGTGGTTTAAAAAAAAGGAAAGGAATAAGATATGAATAGTCCTGAAGGACTTAGAGCAATTTCCCAAACTCCTAACCTGCTTTCTTAACAGAAATAGAAAGGAATAGAGTAGTGGTCCTGGAGCTCATTACCAAAGACCAGTGTCTACCATAGTGAAAGGGAGAAATGTTCAGCCCATTTTATAAGCAATAGAAAGGGATCTCAGGTGTTCCAACTTCTTCATGATAATTTAATTATCATTAAGATGAAATTCTTTCCATCACAAGTGGAGTCTCATTGTGATGACCCAGAAGTCAGATTTTGGAACAGGTATACAGCTCCTTAACTTTGTATTGTGCTCCATGGATTAGTATTACCTATCTATTTAATCACAATACTAAATTTATGGGAAATAACTTGGAAATAAGATTTTAAAAAAGGGGACAGTATTGGTTTACCATTTGTGCTCTGCAGAACTCCAGCATTCTTAGGAGTGGAGAATGTTAGTTATTGCAAACATGGTGGGTGAGAATGTGCTTGGGCCCTCACCTTCAGTGCACTGAGCTGTTCCAACACTATTTTTGATATACTATATGTACTCCTAGTACTAGGTGAAAACAATGGTGTGAACCTCCAAAATTTCAAAAAAGAGAATTCCTTTTATATGCACCATGATTTTCACAATTTTGTAATTTGCTTGCCATCCATGAAACCATAGAGCTGAGTGAGACACCTAGTCATCAATGACATGTAACAACATAAACAAAATAAACATAAACATGTAACAACATAAATGCAACATAATGCTGTTTTCCATACAGATACAGTGAATAAATTATGAATGATTTTTGTCACCTAAAACAATAAATCTGTCTTTTCAAACACTCTGTTTATGTTGGGTTTCATTGCTTGTTTAAGGGGTCATATTAATTCTGAAGACATAATACATATTATGTACTACACATAGCTGATGGGGCACTAATTATTTGTTTAATTTATGCTAATGGAAAGAAGAGAAAATTATTCTTTTTGTGATTTTGGCTCCTTTTAGTGTGCTCAAGGTGCCATCAGAAGATACCAAGTTAGATCAACTAATCCAGAAATTACAGAGCAAGGAGTGCTATAAAATCATAGCCAAGATGTCATAAATAATAAGATTTGAAACCATTAATTTATTTTTTTTAAACATGAAAGGCTTACCCTCTCCCAAAGAGACTATTTTATCTAAGTATAAAGGTTTCAAAGTGATTTAGGCACCACACCTTAAGCCAGACTCAGCCACTGTGCTTTCCAAATACAGAAAGAAGAAATTGGGGCTGAGAAGAGGTGAGCCATTTGGCCTGCTGGTCCCCATGAGCTACACATTAGCCATCAGTATGATATATCTGGTGGCCCTCCAGCTCTCACACTTGTCAAATGAAAAGGTCACTCTCATATTCCCTTATCTAGACCTTAGCACAGTACCTAGCACATTATAAGTGCTCAGTGACTTATTAAATTTATCAATGAGGGAATCATTCAAGTTCAGGGTAGGAAATTCTCTTCAGCAGATGTTGTCTTTTGTCAAGATTAATTTCCAGAAACCAAAGTTATCTATGTCCTTTTTTGCTTTGGTATGTTGTTACACTTTGTTACCTTGGTAGCACTTAACTTTCTTTTCATAATTTTAATTTTTATATCTCCTATAAATTCTCTATAAATGATTTCCTTCTTGATCTTCTTTAACATGCACCATACTGCCAAACAATCATCCATCCTCCTCTTTACTTCCCAAAAGACTGTGGTTCCTCAGGGCACAGCAGCTCTCTCCATGTCACTCCTAGATCATGACCCACACTGGCAAAGCTTCTGTTCCCATGTGGCTGCAAGTTTCATAAGGAGAGCTACTAAAATGCAGGCAAGCACAAAGTCTTAATTGCTTACTAGTGGGCACTCAGCCAACATGCTGTTAGCAGAATGAAACCCAATCTTAGAGAAAAAGTGCTGAACCCCTGCTCTGGATCACCCAAGCTCCATATGGATTGCACGTGTTTTAGGGGGAGTTTTGAGCAAGATGATCTCTCTCTTATTTTTTTTTTTTCATTCCTTCTGGTGGAAATATCAATCTATTGGTTGTGAGAACATTTTATTTTTAATGTAATAATCCTGGCTTCTAGGCAGCTTCAAGAAAGAACTCCGTACCTTCTTTCTGACTTAAGACATGGATAGATAATGCATTCCAAATTTTTTCTGCTTCCCTGGGAACAGTACTTTCAAGACTTTTTCAGACAAAATTATTACTTTTTAAAATTTCCAACATACGTGTTTTGGCCTTGCCACTGACTGAATCTGTTATTTTCTAAGTATTCGTCTTCACTAATTAAATACTGTAAACTTCAGTTGACTTATCTTTGTAATGGGAAAAATAATAATCCTTTCACGTAGTAGCTTTGAAGAGTCAATGAGATTAAAAAGCTTTTGGCAGCCTAACCTAAAGAAAATGTCCAGTGAATGTTGAGTATTAATTTTATTGCTAAAATAAGAGTCTAATAATTTTCTACTTGGGAAAGTATCTCAATATATAACCTAAAATACTTAACACATGCATTTTAGTATTTGAGTGCTTTAATATTTTCTTCAGTTCTGTCACATGTGGAGTTATGTTCTGATAGAGCATTATATATTTTTTTCTAAAGGGACTAAAAACTTTGCTACAGAGATTAGGTAACATGAAAGGATGTCATAAACTAAGACAGCACATTATTTAGGTAATATAAAAACTTAAAGGAATATGAGTTCTTAGACTTCTTTAAATTTTATAATTATAGCACAAAGCTACAAAATTTAAATTTTTGTATTCTCTTATATAGGCTAGATTACTGAATACTTTTATTCATTATTATTTGGAAGTAGTAGTTGTCTTATTGCTAGAACAAAACACCTGAATGAAAGGATTTATTCCCAATTTACAGTTTTGATAAGAAGTTTCATCATGTCAGTGAAAATCTGAAATGAGCAGCCAAGTGGCCATCATAGCTTATCACATCAGCAGGAAGGAAGCAGCAAGAATGAGGTAAGTATAGTAAGTAGAACTGGGCTATAACACCCCAAGACTTGACCCCAGAAATGAACCCATTTCAGCAAGGCTCTATCTCCTAAAAGCTCCACCAGCTGGAATTAAACATGAGGCTCAATGATAAACATATGAGGCTATGGGAGTCATTATAATTAAACTAGCACATGTGGTGAAGATGGGATTGAAGATGAAGATTAATTTTATTTTGTCCTATAATCCTTTAAGATTACCTATAAAAATAATCACTGGGCTGGAGAGATGGCTTAGAGGTTAAGTGCTTGCCTGCAAAGCCTATGGACCCTGGTTCGAGGCTTGATTCCCCAGGACTTGTTAGCCAGATGAACAAGGGGGTGCACATGTCTGGAGTTTGTTTGTAGTGACTGGAATCCCTGGTGTACCCATTCTCTCTCTCTCTGTCTCTCCCTCTCTCTCTCTTTCTCTGTCACTCTCAAATAAATTAATACAAATAAAAAAAATCACTGATATATTAGACTCTTAAGTTTGCATGCTGCTTTGAATAACAATCATTCCTTGATGTTTTTGATAATTTTTAGTGATATGTCTGTTTGTAAGGATGTGGCTCCAAATAATGTGGAAAAGATCCCATTATAGTACTATAGTTCCTTTTCTCTCTCTCTCTAGAAGTTTTAAATTACATACAAATAAGACATCTTGTAGTCCACCTTAATATCCCAGTATCCCCTGAGGAATGTGAAGATTATACATTTTAAAATATTTTGTTTATTTGAGAGAGTAAGAGGCAGATAGACAGAGCATGTGCACACCAGGGCCTCTAGCCACTGCAAATAAACTCCAAATTCATGTGCCACCTTGTGTATATGGCTTGTGTGGGTTCTCAGGGAATCAATTCTGGGTCCTTAGGCTTTGTAGGCCATCATGTTAACTGCTAAGCCATCTCTCCAGCCCAGATTATACTCTTAGGAAATAGTTTTCATTTGCTATAATAAAGAATTGAAACTGCTTGACCTTTCTATTGTAATCTATAATATTAATCTACTGGTTGATGTAGCAGCTTTTAGCACAGAGGATGCATCCCAGAACTCTCATTAATACCATGGACTCATATACATAAGTACTACACCCAGCATTAGAAATTACCTTTGTCATTTTCTGTATACATAAAACAGGCTAGATTTGATGAGAAAGACATCATCCATATGGTAATTTGATATCTTAAAAAAATCAGGGGAGGTCATTTAAATTGCTAAGTTCAATAAAATGTCATTAAAGATATCTTATTCCCTTTTTCCCCAGACAATTCTGAAGCCCAGGAAAGGGTTACCAGGAAAGTCTGAATATTGCTTAACTTTGAATCAGATAGGGATCCCTCTAGTTCTTCAAAAATGGTAAAAATTAATTAATATTAATCTATAATCACATTGATAGAAAAAATTAATGGAAATTTTAATAAAAATATAACCTTAACAGGATTTGAAGTTTTCCTCTAGATTATGAAGCTAACACTTTATCTACTAAGCAACTTATCCCAGTGGATGAAATTATAAAAATTAAATGCAAGCTAATTTTTCTCTTGTTGACTATGAATATATGTCAAAGTAAACTGAGAAATTAACCAATCCTATTAAACTCTTTCTCTTTATAAAATAACTTTATTTGTGGGGCAAATGAGTTTGTTTATTCAAGTATATTTATTTTCCTTATTCACCTACATATACTTTGACTTGTGTTTTTATACTCACAGTTTTAGATAAGGCCTTAGAGATCTAAATAAATGATATTATATTGAATTATTGAAATCAGATTGGATAAAAAATGACAGGAAGGTGTCTGGAACTTTAAATAATTTTGCTTATAGGAAAAATGCATAAGTGCTGAAAAAGTATACACTATTAAAATTACAATACTATTGTGAAATATGTATTTTCTAAAATACAAGAAGTCATATTTTTATCTTTAGCAAATAGCTCATACAGAGTATAAAGAACTTATCAATAATAGGAAGATTGTTGTTTTAAAATATTTATTGAATATTTATTACAATGTGTAATGTGCATTATGCAGAATCAAAGGATCTGTATGATAAGGACTATTATTTTTCTTATTGTGTTCTTTTAGTGCTTATCAATATTTCAGTGCTAATATTGGATGTTAAAAGCTATTTTGCCTTGCATTATATCAGCCAGAAATTCTTATCAGAGGTACTCCAAAGCTACAGAACAATGATAACTTAGCTTTATAGTGATAACCCTAAAGCAAACAAAATATGCTGAAATCCCTTTTAAATTATCAAAGAAAAGTGGTTAAGTAGCATGAGAAAATGTAGTAATAAGTAGACTTTTATTACATTTCACTAACTTTAAGATTGATAATACACACACACACACACACACACACACACACACACACACACACATATATATATATATATATAATTACTCTAAAAAGGAGAATTTTGAATTTTGATTAACTAAAAAGATGAATTCAAGACTACATCTAATGATAGAATTTTATAGTCTTAGACCGACAGTCAGACCAGTTAGTGGACACTCACAATGTTGCAAATCAGTAACTTTGACTTCTCCTGTCTTTTATTATTATGATTCCAGCCATGTTTATAATCAGTGATGTGCTAAATAATCTTGTCCATTTCTTCCTTCCCACTACCCAATATCCTAGAAGCAGTCTCATTTTTTAAAAAGCATAAGAAAATAAGAAAACAATTGAAAGTCCCACTGACTCTGGGACAGAGCAGCTTCTGTCATGAAACATTTCTTTTTAAACTATATGTTATTATTTATTTATTTAAGAAGGAGAAAGAGAAAGAGAGAGGCAGGGAGAGAATGGGTGAATCAGGGCTGCCAGCCAATGCAGATGAACTCCAGATGCATGTGCCACCTTCTTACTCTGGCCCTGGGGAATCAAACCTGGGTTCTTTGGCTTTGAAGGCAAGTGTCCTAACTGTTAAACCATCCCAAACATTTCTGAATCAGGATATTTTACTTGCATTGAGGAGGAATTTACACAGAGATCCAGGCATCAAAGATTCCATGTCCCAGTGGTTGCCTGAAGAGGCCAAATCTCAAAAAATTCTTGAAGCCCTACTCTTAAGTGTTTCCTTGAACTATTGTGTCTTGAATATGTTCATTATATCTTCTTATGTTGTATAAAAATGTAGGAAATAATAATATAGATATGAAATATTAGGCACAGTAGTCATGATAGCAAAACACATCAAACATAGAAGTAAAGAAGTAAATCCCACTCTGAGAAAACAAAATATACCTCATCTGTCAGTCCCATACCTTGTATGTGAGGCTAATAGCATTCCAATGCTGATAAAGGAAAGCAATCTAATATCTTTGGTAAAAAGTATGTGTGTAGATTCTTGTTCATTTCTGTGCATGAACGATTGTCATTGGGGAAACGTATATTTTGGTCACAATTTTGAATGTTTTATTACTGTGTAGCAAATTATGTATGGGCTTATATTTAGTAGAGCCACAGATGTGCTAAACTTCCACAATGAACAGGTTTCCCCTACAACAAAGAACAGCCCCAACACAAAGATCCACGCTGCACAAATTAGGAAGTCCTGTTGCATATGACAATCTTCACTTCTCTCTATAACTCATAAATTCAGATTGAATGTATGCAATCATATATATATATATATATATATATATATATATATATATATATATATATATGTATGCATATGGTTTCAAAATAAAGGAACTTACTCACTACTTACTTTGTGTATGGTTATGCTGTGCCTATGAGCATGAACACGCTCACAGACACACAAACTGGAACTGTTTTTCAATGCTCTTCACCATCAGCACTCGACCACAGATACTCCATCTGGTGCAGTCTGATATGGATAATAATGGTGGAGTGTTCTTGCTGTCTTGACTGTAGTCATTACTGCAATGTTATTTTAGGCCTAAGTAGTGTTTGCCCATTGGACCATAAAAGTGTGTCATGTAAATACAGGTTTTAGAAAACACAATAGTCTGTCCATGTGTAGAAATATGCAGGGAAAAAAGCCTCATAAAATGCTTTTTAATAGTATTTGTTGGGCATGTGAAGTAATTCCTGTTCAAAGTTAAATCACTTGGAAAAAAAGGGGCTCTTCTTTTCAAAGACCCTGTCAGTAATTATACTGCATTATACATCATTCATATGTCAATGTAAATGTTGTTGTTAAATGGAAGGAGTTTTGAATGACACAGTACTGAGTAAATGTCCAACATTAACCAAACCTTTTATTTATTTATCTACTCTCACCTGAATTTATCTTTGAAATTGAATTGGGGGTAGAGGGTTAGTATTTATTGAGCAAGCAACCTTATATTTGACACTTTATCCTAGAATTAAATTCTGAACACCAAAATGTCTCATGGAAAAGAAGTTTCAAATGAAAACCACCTTTACAAATGACATTTTCAGAATGCTGACCATGACTCTTGAAAAATATTATGCATAAGCTGACATCTAAAAATAAAACGAAGACTATTTACATCCTAAAAAGTGTGTTAATGTTCTGTAAGTTGAATTATATAAGAAACTAAGATATATATACTTACAAATACATGATTATATTATGGGATATTTTAAATTTCTGTTATATTGACTTTCCCATCCCAGTAACAGGGATGAATATTTTTCACATGTAAATCAATTTTAATAATGACAATTAGTGCAATGTCCAATTGGACAAAGTGACCTGATGTGAAATAGGACAGTCTTTTATTACAAATGACAATGACCTGTGGTTCTTCAGATGATTCTGGAAAATCACATGGGTAGTTTGGATACAGATGAAATTTATGTGTCTGAATAATTTTTATACATTCTGAGATTAAGACAAATCTAAGAGTCATTGAAATTTTATTTTTCAGAACTATCATAACTAAATATAATTAGATATTTATTAAACTCAGATTTTATTTAATTCTAATATTCAGTTCATTCATTCTTATATATATATATATATATATATATATATATATATATATATGTATGTATATATATATATATATATATATATATATGCATCCTTTTCAGACCTTTCATTACAATTCAAAATATATTTAAATCTACCCTGATAGAGTAAACTTTGCATTCAACTTCACCAACAAATCTTTATGTCAAACTAGCAAATGTGTCCAAAAGCATTACTCAATTGTAAGCCATGTGTTTTCTCAGAAAAGAAGAGGAATTTAACATCCCTGTATCAGTGCTGTGATATTGTTCTTGTTAAAATGTACTAACATTCTGACATGTTTTATTAATTTCTACAGCATTCATGTACTTAAAATTATTTTCTGCTATGATGTCAGATAAAAGTTCACAGTTAAATATTTTATCCAGTCATATTTAAGAGTTTTTTCTCACCCATGTAACAGTTTGCCTGGGTATTTTCTTTATTAATATGTGCCAAATGGATCTTTATATTTTGGGTTTAGATGGGGCAAATGATAGTTAGAATAGTAGACCTTGAAATAAGGTTAGTTCATTTAAATATTAGTATACAAGTTGCAGCATCCATCTTCAGGAAAATTAAGAAATATTGAGTTGGTTTCCTGATCTATAAAATGATCATAGTATTGCTGTTTTGCTTGTGCTTTTACAAGAATGGAATATATAAATAAAGAAAACAGTTTAGGACAATGCCTACCACAGAGAATTACCATATAAACAGGACAGGCTAGTTAGTTGCTTGAGAGAAAGGGACGGAAGATAAAGAGGTAAGAAGACAATTGGTAAAAGCTGGACATGAAATGGCACATGACTAGGAGAAAAATGGCATTTAGAATATAATTTTATCTTACTTATATCATGCAAATTATAATATGGAGACTATTGACTAACAAATAACATGAAGTTCATGATTATTATGTCTTTAATACACATTTTATTAAACTCAGTCATCATATCAACCATATTAGGAGGCCACCCTTTTCTGGTAAGGCCTTGAGTACTGCATGTGACAATGGTAGAGGACAGACTTGGACATATTCATATGCATTAGGTAAATTAAAACATAGGACTTAAAAAGAATATAGGACTTCATGAGTCTTTAAAGTTAGACTATTAATGACTTTATGGTCAACCTGTTCACATAGACTCACACAGGTGGGGTGGGAAAATATTTTCCAAGGAAGTGCTCTAATGCCTCTCATTAGATTCCAAAAACCACATTCATCACTATAGTATAAACGTTAATCATTTCTTCACTTTTCTGAGCTGCCATAGGAATGAGGTATTTTTTTGTTGAATATTTTGAAACTGAATTTCCTTTCCTAGAGTCAAAAATCCATGGGGTCCTACATACCAGCCCTTGATATTTTCCCATTTCATCTTCTGTTAAAATTTCCTTTTGCATATTCTCTCATTTCTGTATCTTTTTTACTTAGTCTAAGTCTATTCTCTGTATTTAAATATTTGTGGACATTAATAAGTATCTCCTTATCCTATTACTAAAACTATTCCATTAGTTTTTTTTTTTTTTCTATTAGTTTTGTACTCAATGAATACATTCAAGTGGGTACCAATGGTAACCTTCTCCCTGTCCCCTCCACCTGCAGGGACCTTCCTGGTTGGGGAATATGGGTTGTGTATAGTAGGGCTAGCCATCAACTATGGGTAGGAGGAAATGTCTCTATGTATCATGACCTAATGTGTGGCTCTGACATTCTTTCCATCCCTTCTTCTGCAAATTTCCCTGAGCCATGTTGGATTCATTTTAGGTCTGCTTCAGTGATAAGATCTTGGGAGCCTCTGTGTCTCTGGATATCTGGTTTGGTAGGAGTTTATTGTTCTCTGTGTCTATTTCTTTCACTCTTCTGCTGGTACCAGGTTTGCCACGAAAACCACACTCTTGCTTGTTTCCCCACTTATTCTTAGTTTTAGCTAGAGCCCTTTTGGGGTATGATGGAGTGGGTCTTTCCTTAGGATCTGCATCGATCTGAAAAAGAGAAGCAAATTCTCTGAAGGAGGGTAAAGTTAGCACCAGATAAATGGGATAACCATTTTTTCTAAGAGGGAATTTAATAGGTGTAGGCCCTCTTGTAGCCTGTGATTGGTGGGAGCTTGATAATACAGAGCAGGTTCATTTTTGGATATGGTTCTGATTTGTTTCCCAGCTCCAGCTATGAGTTCTAGTCCACTGAGCAGATCAATTGGCCAACTCAAGAGCAGTTGGTTTCCCACTGTGGTTGTGTGCCACTATTTCACTTGGGTGAGCATTGAGTCAGGTTGTTTGCTACAAGTAGGTTAGACCATGAGTGGCTTGGATAGATATTGGTCATTTTCCTCTAGTAACTAATGTAGCACTTTCTGGCAGTAGACACACTGTCTGGGGACTGACTCTCTTCCAGCTTGCATCCATGTCACTCCATGTGATATGCCAACAGCATATGGTCCATACCTAATCTAAAGAGCCATTACAAAGCAGTAGCAATAAAAACAGCATGGTACTTCCATAAAAAAAAGGAGGATAGACCAATGGAATAGAATCGAGGATCTGGACTTTGGGTCAAGTAATTACAATTACTTGATATTTGACAAAGGACCTAACAATATAGGCTGGAAAAAAGATAGCATCTTCAACAAATGGTGCTGGACAACTGGATAACCATATGCAGGAAACTGACACTTGATACATATATCTCTCCATGCACAACAGATCTTTCTCAGTGAACTTACCCAATCACAGAAAGATAATCACTGCATGGTCTCACTCATCTACAGCTCCTAACCTGAATCTACCCGAGATGCCAACATAACTAGCAAGCATCTTGAAGACCAGACAATAGGGTGGGTGGGAAGGAAGGGAAGAGTAAGGGAATGGGTGGGGAACACAAAACTGGACCCAAACAGCAATGGCACCATATAATTATACATCCTAAAAGATAGACCAAATGGTTGAACCTTCACCAGGCCCTTACACAGAATACCTGAATCACAAGTCTCTGGAGAGGGTACTATGAAGACTGACCTTAATATTCTCCTGTCTGTCTGTCTGTCTGTCTGTCTGTCTCTCTCTCTCTCTCTCTCTCTCTCTCTCTCTCTCTCTCTCTCTCCCCCTCTTTGCCTCCCTCTTCTTTCTTGGGGGTTGAACTGTAACTCTCAGTACCAGCAGGTGGCTATCATCCACAATGAGCTCTTGATCAGAGAGATCTAAAAGGTTTCCCAAAAGAAGACAAATTTCTATCAGAGTACTTGATGACTCACCAAAGATTAGTGTAAGACCCTACTGCTCAAAACAATTTCATTTCTATTCAAGTATTTCTTATGCTACTGTTGCCAAAGAACATTATGATTTTAATGCATACTATTTTTAAAGATAAAAATGAATTGTTAGGTTAGATACCAGTATTTGAGAGCATTAATTACTAATACTTTGTAAAAAATTTTGATATAATTGTTTCAATCTGTATAACAATTAAAGGATGTTTATAACTACTCACTCATATTTATATGTATGTACGTATAGATGCTTATGCATGAGAATAAAGATAAAATACTTTATACTATTCCATCAGCTGAAATTGAATGTTAAGTAGAATTTCATTTCAAATATTTTATTAGTATGTATTAATTATATCAAATATAAATTTATGTATACAAGAATATATATAATTTTTGGCATTTTTATTGCAAATATAGATTTAATAATGACATTTTTATAATGTACATAGTATATCATTTTTTGTGTGATTATTAAGTTTAATTCAGCTGTTATACCCAATTCTGCCTCATAAAATAACAAAATGTTCCTATCAAAATTACATTGTGATGTGAAGATAGGTTTCTTGTTCTGATACAGCTAGAAAAAAAAAAATGTTGGCCACAAATGCATTTGAAAGTTTTAAGGCTTAACATGAATAGAGACTAGTAATTCCCCGGTGCAGCCTGGAGGTGCAGAGCAGGATGTGTCCACACACAGGCATCCATGACACACCTAGTACTTTCCAAATGCAAGTGATAACCTCACACTCCTTGACTCAGCTGGGCAGCCCCTCTTCTGTTCCCTCCTGTAAGTAGACTACTCAAGCTCATAGCCCAGTTCAGAGAAAGAGATGGGAAGACGCCTAAAACAGCTGCTGCTAGGGTTCACTGCCAGAGACCCCACCTCCACCCAGCCATTTAGGCCAGTGGGTGTAGCTGGAAACTCCTCTCACTGAGCTAATAGCAGAGCCAGCATGGAATGTCATATTTCTTCTTAACAATCCAATTGAATTAAAAAAATCTTTTTTTTATGTTTTTCTGATTTTTTGAAGCAGGGTCTCACTCTAGCCCAGACTGACCAAGAATTCACTATGTAGTCTCAGGGTTGTCTGGAACTCATGGCAATCCTCCTACTTCTGGTAGGATTACAGGCATGCACTACGTTGCCCAGCTCACAAATCATTGTTTCCTTAAGAAAATAGTTACAAATCTGGCTCATTTCTAACATCAAGATTATTTTCATGTTTCTCAAATAAGTTAGTGTCTGGACTTAGAAAGCTAACTAACATTTATGAAACTTAAATGGGGGAAAATACCTTGAATTACAAATGACATTTCCATAAATGACTCTGAACCACAGCCTATTTGAGTCCTCACACAATAACAGGTACGTCATTGTTCTTGGCTCCAGTCTGCAAGGTAACTGAAGGAGCAAATCTCTTCAGAAGACAAAGCTACATGCAGACCCCTTGACAAATGACACAGAGGAAGTGAAGCTTGGCAGATGACTCCTGCAGGCACCTAAGCAGCCAGGTCAAAGTAAGCAGAGTTGTCTCCAGACTTCACTAATGAGAGCATTTCTGGCACGTTATACGAGCTTTCTAAGCATTCAAAGATATTGGTGCCAACACCCAGAACCTCTCCTAACATGCCTACCAGAGGAGGACCATGAAACTAAGTCTGGAGGGGAGCCTTTATGGGCTGGGGAGGAGGAAACTTTGGTGAAGAAAATTGACTGTGCCAGCCAGGCAGCTGTTACTGTGAAGGCGTAAGGATCATTGCTTGTGAATGAAAGGCCCAAGAATTCAGAAGCTCAGAAATACTATCACGCTCCAAAGGGAGCTTAAGCGGCCCACCTGCATACCTCAAACTCCAGGTTTTACTCTCTGTCAGAAGCAAGTAAAGAATCCCTCTTCTCATTGTATCAGAGCCCACTCCTAATATAAAACTAGGTAAAAAGGGCATGAGATAGCCCTCGGGGATGGGAAATAAATAATAATAAAGTAAACCACTTATTTAGTTTCTGTAAATAGCCTGCACCATAAGCCTTAGGAGCCCACACTGTAGGCCTTAGTAACTCGCACCATAGGCTGTAGCAGCCTGCCTCAGACCACCAAGGTCATAGGAGGCTGATACCATACTCTGTTACCCCCCACCTAAGGAATTGCACAAGTGCTGACCTCCAAGGTCACAGGAGACTGGTACCATACTCTGCTACTCCCACCCAAGGACCTGAGCAAATGCTGACCACCAAGGTCATAGTCATAAGAGAGTGATTGGTCCATGAGGGGCTTGAGCAAAGTAAACTAATTGGCTTAGAAACTGTGGGGTGGCACAAACTGACTGGCTAACACCCTGCAGGGGCTCCTGATATTAAATAATGATTGGTCTAATACACAGGCTTTGTTAGAAACCCTATAAAAACTACCCCATTCCTGCCTTCGGGGCTCTGCAGTCCTCTACCCCTGTGTGGTGTACGACTGTGGGCCCCAGCGCACTTGGAATAAAATCCTCTTGCAGTTTGCATCAAGACCGCTTCTCGTGAGTGAGTGATTTGGGGTGTCGCCTTATTCGGGCAGAGCGTGGGGACCCCCTGGAGGGTTTTTTTCCCACATTGGGGGCTCGTCCGGGATAGAAGGCCCCCCAACACACACCCGAGAACCGACTTGGAGGTAAGCGGGCCCCTTTGAAATGAGTGTTTGCCGGCCGGTGTTTATGTTCTGAGTATCTGGTTTCTGGGACACGCGCTTTTGGCTCAGTCTGATTTGCAGCCGTCCTCTAGGGCCTTAAAGGGCCAGGGGACTGTGATCAGCAGACGTGCTAGGAGGATCACAGGCTGCCACCCTGGGGGACGCCCTGGGAGGTGAGGAGACCCAGGGACTCCTGGCAGTCTCTTATACCCGGTCAGAAGACCGGGTGCTGTTATTAGAGCGGAGGCTTCCTCCTCCGCGGCCGTCCGATTCTTTTGCCTGCTTGTGGAAGACGTGGATGGGTCGCTGGTATCTGGATTTGTTGGTCTCAGTTGTGTGTGTTGTTGTTGTTGTTCTTTGTGTCTTTGTCTATAGTTCTAAGATGGGACAGACGGTGACGACGCCCCTTAGCTTGACTCTTGACCACTGGACTGAAGTTAAAACTAGGGCCCATAATTTGTCAGTTGAGGTTAGAAGGAGACCCTGGCAAACGTTTTGTGCCTCTGAGTGGCCAACTTATGAGGTCGGATGGCCACCAGAAGGAACCTTTAATTCTGAGACTATTCTGGCCGTTAAAGATATTATTTTTCAGAGTGGACCAGACTCCCATCCCAACCAAGAGGCTTATATCCTCACCTGGAAGGATTTGGTGGACAACCCCCCGCCGTGGGTCAGGCCGTGGCTGAATAAACCCAGGAACTCAACCTCCAGAGTCCTGACTCTTGAAAATGAAAAAAAAACCCTCTCCTCCCCCTCGCATCTACCCTGAGATCGAGGAACCTCCTCCGGCTTGGCCGGAGACTCAGCCTGCCCCTCCCCCTCCTTATCTAGTCCCGGGAGCTGAGAGAGGGCCTCTCGCCCCTCCCGAAGCTCCACGCTCTGGCGTGACTGCTCTGCCCCTCGCCCCTCCCGAAGTTCCGCCCTCCACCCTTCCCACACCTCCGCCTCTTGCCCCTCCCATGCCTCCGCCTCTCGCCCCTCCCGAAGCTCCGCGCTCCGGCGTGACTGCTCCACCCCTCGCCCCTCCTGAAACTCCACTCTCCTCCCTTCCCAAGCCTCCGCCCCCCTTCCTCCCAGAGCCTCCGCCCCCAAGCTTGCCCGGGCTTCCTTCCTCTGCCCCTCCCGAGCTCCTAGAAATGGGAGGGCCAGCTGCAAGGACGCAGAGCCGGAGAGATGCTACCCCAGAGGGAACAAATGGAATTGTAACACTGCCGCTACGCGAGGCAGGTCCTCCCATGCTGGGGGGCCAACTACAACCCCTCCAATATTGGCCTTTTTCCTCTGCAGATCTTTATAACTGGAAAGCTAACCACCCCCCTTTTTCAGAGGAACCCCAACGCCTCACGAGGCTGATGGAATCTCTTATGTTTTCTCATCAGCCCACCTGGGATGATTGCCAACAGCTGTTGCAGACTCTCTTCACAACCGAGGAACGAGAGAGAATTTTAATAGAGGCCAGAAAAAATGTCCCTGGGGCCGATGGGCGGCCCACGCAGCTGCAGCATGAGATAGACATGGGGTTCCCTCTGACTCGCCCTGTTTGGGACCACAATACGGCTGAAGGTAGGGAGAGCTTAAAAATCTATCACCAGGCTCTGGTGGCGGGTCTCCGAGGTGCCTCCAGAAGGCCCACCAATTTGGCCAAGGTAAGAGAGGTGATACAGGGGCCAACAGAGTCTCCCTCAGTGTTTCTTGAGAGGCTCATGGAAGCATTTAGGAGGTTCACACCCTTTGATCCCACCTCTGAGATTCAAAAAGGCTCAATAACATTAGCTTTCATAGGACAGTCAGCTCCTGATATCAGAAGGAAACTTCAGAGATTGGAGGGATTACAGGAAGCTGACTTGCGTGACTTAGTAAAAGAGGCAGAAAAGGTATATTACAAAAGGGAGACAGAAGAGGAAAAGGAACAAAGAAAAGAGAGAGAGAGAGAAGAACGTGAGGAGAGACGTGAAAAAGAGAGAGAAGAAAGGGAGGATAGGCGCAATAGAAGACAAGAGAAAAATCTGACCAGGATCCTGGCCACAGTGGTAGAAAAAAAGGGAGAAAGGGAGAAAAATTTTCAAAAGTTTAGGACAGGCCCTAGGCAGATAGGGAACCTGGGCAACAGGACCCAACTTGATAGAAATCAATGTGCCTATTGCAAGGAGAAAGGACACTGGGTAAGAGACTGCCCTAAGAAGAACAGCAAAAGACCTAGGGTCCTAACCCTTGGAGAAGATGAAGTCTAGGGAGGACGGGACTCGGAGCCCCTCCCCAAGCCCAGGGTAACTCTGAAGGTGGAGGGGAAGCCAGTCAGATTTCTCGTGGACACTGGCGCTGAACATTCAGTACTTTTGGAACCAATGGGAGGGCTAAAAGATAAAAAATCCTGGGTTCTGGGTGCTACTGGACAACAGCAATATTCATGGACTACCCGAAGAACCGTTGACCTGGGAGTGGGACGGGTAACCCACTCATTCTTAGTCATTCCTGAATGTCCAGCGCCCCTCCTTGGAAGGGACTTATTAACCAAGATGGGTGTTCAAATTTCGTTCAAATCAGAAAAACCAGAAGTGTCTGCTGGAGGCCGACCCATCACCGTGTTGACCCTCCAGCTAGATGATGAGTATCGATTATACTCATCCCCGGTAGAGCCTGATCAAGACCTAAAGCCCTGGTTAGAACAATTTCCCCAAGACTGGGCAGAAACTGCGGGCATGGGCTTGGCGAAACGAGTACCCCCACAGGTCATTCAACTAAAAGCCAGTGCTACACTGGTATCAGTCAAACAATATCCCATGAGCCGAGAGGCCCGAGAAGGAATTCAGCCCCATATCCTAAGACTGATTCAACAAGGCATTCTGGTATCGGTTCAGTCCCCCTGGAACACTCCCTTACTGCCAGTTAGAAAACCTGGAACCAATGATTACCGCCCAGTACAGGATTTGAGAGAAGTCAATAAGAGAGTACAGGACATACACCCAACTGTCCCAAACCCTTACAACCTCCTTAGTGCCCTCCCACCAGAGCGGATTTGGTATACAGTGTTGGATCTAAAAGATGCTTTCTTCTGCCTAAGATTACATTTGGACAGCCAACCTCTTTTTGCCTTTGAATGGAGAGACCCAGATACAGGAAGGACTGGGCAGCTCACCTGGACCCGGTTGCCCCAGGGATTCAAGAACTCCCCAACCATCTTTGATGAAGCCCTACACAGGGACCTAGCCAATTTTAGAGTTCAACACCCACAGGTAACCCTCCTTCAATATGTTGATGACTTACTTCTGGCAGGAGCTACCCAACAGGACTGTTTAAAAGGTACAAAAGCATTACTGCTGGAGCTGACTGACCTTGGTTACCGAGCCTCGGCTAAGAAGGCCCAAATATGTAAAAGAGAGGTAACATATTTGGGGTACTCCTTGCGGGATGGACAAAGATGGCTGACAGAGGCACGAAAGAGGACTGTAGTACAAATACCGGTCCCAACTACGGCCAGACAAGTTAGAGAGTTCCTGGGGACAGCTGGGTTCTGCAGGCTATGGATCCCAGGGTTTGCAACCCTAGCTACCCCCCTCTATCCACTAACTAAAGAGAAAGGAAAATTCATTTGGACCTCTGAACACCAGGGGGCATTTGATGCCATCAAAAAGGCACTATTAAGTGCACCTGCCCTAGCCCTCCCTGATGTGACCAAACCATTTACCCTTTACATAGATGAACGTAAGGGGATAGCCTGGGGAGTCCTAACCCAATCCTTAGGGCCATGGAGAAGACCCGTTGCCTACCTATCAAAGAAACTTGACCCTGTGGCTAGTGGATGGCCTATATGTCTAAAAGCCATAGCGGCGGTGTCCACGTTGATTAAAGATGCTGATAAACTAACCCTAGGGCAAAAGATAACTGTCATTGCCCCCCATGCCCTGGAGAGCATTATCCGGCAGCCCCCTGACCGATGGATGACTAACGCCCATATGACTCACTACCAGAGTCTGCTCCTCACCGACAGGATAACGTTTGCCTCTCCTGCCATCCTCAACCCTGCTACTCTTCTGCCTGAAGAAACTGATGAGACAGTGACTCATGACTGTCATCAACTGCTGGTTGAGGAAACTGGGATCCGCAAGGATCTCACAGATGTCCCTCTGACTGGAGGAACATTAACCTGGTTCACGGATGGAAGCAGTTACATTGTAGAAGGTAAGAGGATGGCTGGGGCGGCGATAGTAGACGGGACACGAACAGTCTGGGCCAGCAGTCTGCCAGAAGGAACTTCAGCACAAAAAGCTGAGCTCATGGCCCTCACACAGGCCTTACGACTAGCTGAAGGAAAGTCTGTGAACATCTACACGGACAGCAGGTATGCTTTTGCTACTGCACACGTACACGGGGCCATCTACAAACAGAGAGGGCTACTTACTTCAGCAGGGAAAGAAATTAAAAACAAAGGAGAAATTCTAAGTTTGCTAGAAGCCCTACATCTACCCAAAAGACTGGCCATTATACATTGCCCTGGCCACCAAAAAGCCAAAGATTTTATCTCCAAAGGGAACCAGATGGCTGATCAAGTGGCCAAGCAGGCTGCCCAGGGGGTCAACCTTCTGCCCATAATTAAGAAACCAAAGAACCAAAAAAGTGAGCAAGGATATACCCCAAGTGACTGGCAAGAAGTCAGAAAGTTGGGCCAGTTCTCTGAAACTCCAGAGGGGGCCTGTTTTACCCCAGAGGGAAAAGAGATTCTACCTCAAGCAAAGGGACTAGAGTACGTTCAACAAATACACCGCCTAACCCATCTGGGAGCCAAACATCTACAAAAACTGCTGCAGACGTCTCCTTACCATATTCTGAGGTTGCCAGAGATAGCTGGCTTAGTAGTCAAGCATTGTGTACCTTGCCAGATGTTCAATGCTAATCCCTCAAGAATGCCTCCTGGGAAGAGGCTAAGGGGAGACAGCCCAGGTGCTCACTGGGAAGTGGACTTCACCGAGGTAAAACCGGCTAAGTATGGTAATAAGTATTTACTAGTTTTTGTAGACACTTTTTCAGGATGGGTAGAGGCTTATCCTACCAAGAAAGAAACCTCAACCGTGGTGGCTAAGAAAATACTGGAAGAAATTTTCCCAAGATTTGGGATACCCAAGGTAATAGGATCAGACAACGGTCCAGCCTTTGTTGCCCAGGTAAGTCAGGGACTGGCCAAAGTATTGGGGATTGATTGGAAATTACATTGTGCATACAGACCCCAAAGCTCAGGACAGGTAGAAAGGATAAATAGAACCATTAAAGGGACCCTCACCAAATTGACCGCAGAGACTGGCGCTAATGATTGGATAGCTCTCCTACTCTTTGTGCTCTTTAGGGTTAGAAACACACCTGGACAATTTGGACTGACCCCCTATGAATTGCTATATGGGGGGCCTCCTCCACTGGTAGAAATAACCTCTATACATAGTATTGATGTGCCACTTTCCCAGCCTCTGTTCTCTAGGCTCAAGGCGCTCAAGTGGGTGAGACAATGAGCGTGGAAGCGACTCCGGGAGGCTTACTCAGGAGAAGGAGACTTACAGGTCCCACATCGCTTCCAGGTGGGAGATTCGGTCTATGTCTTAAAAGAAGAATGTTGCTTTTATGTAGATCACTCAGGAGCTATCAGAGACTCCATGAGCAAGCTCAGGGAAAGACTAGAAAAGCGTCAAAGGGAGAGGGAAACTGACCAAGGATGGTTTGAGGGATGGTTTAACAAGTCCTCCTGGATAACTACTCTGCTTTCCACCCTGATGGGACCCCTAATGGTTTTGCTCCTGATGGTTTCAGTTGGGCCTTGCATACTTAATAAGATTTTTACTTTTGTTAGAGAAGGAGTGAGTGCGGTCCAGATCATGGTACTTAGACAACAATATAAGGGCCTTCAAGGCAGCAGAGAGGAAGATTATGTCTAGTCTTTCTAAGTTCTAGGATTAGAACTATTGACAAGAGAAAAATTGGGAAATGAAAGGCCCAAGAATTCAGAAGCTCAGAAATACTATCACGCTCCAAAGGGAGCTTAAGCGGGCCACCTGCATACCTCAAACTCCAGGTTTTACTGTCAGAAGCAAGTAAAGAATCCCTCTTCTCATTGTATCAGAGCCCACTCCTAATATAAAACTAGGTAAAAAGGGCATGAGATAGCCCTCAGGGATGGGAAATAAATAATAAAGTAAACCACTTATTTAGTTTCTGTAAATAGCCTGCACCATAAGCCTTAGGAGCCCACACTGTAGGCCTTAGTAACTCGCACCATAGGCTGTAGCAGCCTGCCTCAGACCACCAAGGTCATAGGAGGCTGATACCACACTCTGTTACCCCCACCTAAGGAATTGCACAAGTGCTGACCTCCAAGGTCACAGGAGACTGGTACCATACTCTGCTACTCCCACCCAAGGACCTGCGCAAACGCTGACCACCAAGGTCATAGTCATAAGAGAGTGATTGGTCCATGAGGGGCTTGAGCAAAGTAAACTAATTGGCTTAGAAACTGTGGGGTGGCACAAACTGACTGGCTAACACCCTGCAGGGGCTCCTGATATTAAATAATGATTGGTCTAATACACAGGCTTTGTTAGAAACCCTATAAAAACTACCCCATTCCTGCCTTCGGGGCTCTGCAGTCCTCTACCCCTGTGCGGTGTACGACTGTGGGCCCCAGCGCGCTTGGAATAAAATCCTCTTGCAGTTTGCATCAAGACCGCTTCTCGTGAGTGAGTGATTTGGGGTGTCGCCTTATTCGGGCAGAGCGTGGGGACCCCCTGGGGGGGGTTTCCCACAGTGAACATGGTCAATACGGTGAAGCTTTTTCCTCTTCTTTGTCTAATGTGCCTGAGTAAGTACATTTTTTTTTTTTTTTCTGGAAGGAAATGAGTCTGCAGGTATTTATGAAAAGCAGAAATTTTTAGCCTTTTTGGTGTTAAAGAAACCAACTTAAAAATCCAACGTTTGTCAGAAGGTCTTCCCACTAGCTGCAAGAAAAGAGCAAGACAAGAAGAATGGGAACATGCTCTGCACCTGGATATGTCTGAGCAGGTTTTAAGCCTGACTTAGGCCAGGGACCTAATGTAGAGGAAGAAGTATGAGTTAGGAGTTAACTTCACATCCTTGGCTAGTAACACATACCTAGATGTCAGCTGATGAAAGGAACAAAGGGAAGATTCAACAAGCAAGCCTTGTATGCCAAGAACGGCCAGCTCTAATAGAGGAAGACAGGTGGCTACTTGAGACCTGGCCATGACTTTAGGTGCAGGAACTAACTCAGAGGATCAATATATAAAAACCTCTCTCACAGGAAAACACTGAGGATAACTTTGGTTTCTGTTGAACGCTACCAATAAAAAGCAATCAAGATGTTTCAACACTGTAGAACAACCCATTGGGGATAAAACAAAAAGGTGAAGTTGAGGTTCAGAAATAACCCCAGAAATGGAAGCCATTTTGGTCACAGGCACTCCTTGCAGGGGATTGTTTAATGCAGATTTCACCCTTCTTCTTGCTTCTACTTATGCCTCCTTCCTCCATTACAAGACTTTGCCAACCCTCCTGCTACCCAGCACCATTTCCTCTACCCTCTCCCGTCTTACAGTGTTGCTCCAAACTGAGCAACTAATGAACAGAGTTCCATTTTATCCCCCCAGATGTCTATCCTGGAATTCTGGAAGGTAACATCCTCTGAATCCCTTGTGATGGCAACAGGGCCTACGAACAGCCAATCCCACCTGAGCGACAAACCAACTCCTATTCTTGCTATTTGGTTAAAGGAAATGCTAACATTTCATACCCTATCTTTGAGTCTCCAGACTGCTGCAGTCAAAACAAGAGCTTCTCCATAGAAGGAAATGCTGGATTTGCTTCCCGGTGGATTCAAGACCTTGTGGGAACGAAGCCGTGGACCCAGGCAGGGCTCATGGCTGTCCACTGTGGGTGTGGGTTCAGGCACCTTGACATAGTCTGCTTCTCCTGAGCCACCCTTCTCACTCTGTTCTTCTTGGTGCACAGAACTTGTTATAGCTTTGAGGTCAGATTTGGAGTCTTCTCCTTCACACAGTGAAACATGATCCTTGAGCTTGTTTGGATGTGCCAAAGGTGCAGTGGCAGTGACTGGGGACCCAAAAATGGCTCTGGTCTTCTCACCAGGTGGGTTCAGATGTCGAATCTGCGCTGGAACTGATTCGTGGAAGATACCACTTCCTTTCCCTCCTGAGGGGCGAGGGGTTATCCTCTTGGGTTTTGAGGTTCTTCAGTTGGTCCAAAAATGTTAGACACCATTCTGTTTGCTTGAAGGAACAGCTTCTTCTGCACTTCCGAAAAGATTGTTCAATTCTCCACCAGGGGGCTTCATGGACCTGGAGCTGTCAGGGCCAGCCTGGCTATCAGCGCCCTGGAACATGTGGGCCGCATCCCCGGCCTCCTCGGTCCTGTACACAGCATATGTTGATTATAGTCACCCCCACTGACTTCTTACATCCTCTTCACTTTTTGCATGCCACAAGTCATTATTCTAAATGATCCCTTTTCTACTTCCATATTTTCTTTTTCAATATCTACATTCTGTATAGTGCTGTATTTCACATGACATCATGATCCAGACTTCTGTCCATTGTCCTTTAAATCATTCCATTACTCTTTATGGTAGAATTATATTCTGACTTAAAAAAATATTTATTTATATTTGCAGGGATAGAGAGTGAGAGAGGAAAAAAGAGAAAAGGAAGGATTGTACCAGGGCCTTCTTCCACTACAAGCATACCCCAGGTGCTTATGCCACTCTGTACATCTAGCTTTATGTGGGTGCTGCGGATTGTCAGACTTTGTGAGCAAGCTCCGGGAACCACTTTTCCATCTCTCCAGTTCATATTCTGATCTTTATATCTATACGCTGATTTTTATATGTGTAAATTCTCTTTGTCCTTTTATTCATTGATGGTCACCCAGATTTGTTTATAATTTTTTCTATTGTGACTATTGTTACAATACACATGAGTATTACTGTATTTATTCCTTCAGGTATACAAATTCCAGAGAAGTATAACTACATAATATGTAAGTTTTATGTTTGTTTATTTTTCAGAGCCCTCATATTGATTTCCATAATAAGTATACTAATTTGCCTTCCTACCAATTATGTATAAGGGTTCCATTATGTCTATAACTTAATCAGTATTTATTTTTATTTTCTTGATGATAGCCATTCTGGCTGGGATAATATAGAATTTAGTTAGTTTTCATTGGCATTTACTTTCTGGGTAGAGATGTTCAAGAATTGCTTCTTGTATTTAATTGGCGCTTGTATTTCCCCCATTGAAAAGTTTCTGTTCCTTTAATTATGTTTTTGTTGTATAGATCTTTCACTTCCTTGGTTACTGTTGTTCCAAGGTATTTTACTTTTTGTTGCTATTAGCCTATTTAATAATTGAGTTATTTGTTCTTTTTTTAAATTGTTTTACATATTCTGAATGTTAATCTTCTATCAAATGAGTAGAAAGCAAGGTTTTATTTCATTCTATAGGCTCTGCATTGCAGTAATTATTTCAATGCCTATTCAGACATTTCTTGATTTAATTCAATTTTAAAACTCTTACTATAAATTCCTGACCTATTGTTAAGAGTCCCATTCAAAAAGTGATTGCCTGTGTTCAAAACTTGAAGTATTTTCTCATGTTTTCTTCCATCAGTTTTGAAGTTTCAGGTCTCATATTAAGGTCTTTGATCTACTTAGAATTGTTTTTTGTACACAATGAAAAAGATGTATTTAGTTTTAGTCTTATTAAAGAAGATATCCATATATATAACATATTTAGTTTCTCTAGCACTATTTGTTAATATTACTTTTTTTCCCTATTTATATTTTTGACAATTTGGAGAATATTCTATGGATCCAGAGGTTTGTGCTGTATTATATTCTTTAGTTTATTTGTCTGTTTTGTGTCAATATTGATAAAATTAGAAGGACTCCCAGCTGTGATTGAAATCAGCATTAGACAGGGCTCAAGAAGCAAGTGACAGGATGTTTTCACCCCAGCTTCTAGACTGAGGAGTGCCTGCTTCTCTCTGCTGACCCAAATGAGGACCTCTACAGAAAGTTCACTCTCTTCCAGAGTTGGCAGGTTTCCTGATTGTTTCTCACTATTTCCATCTCATTTGCATATACCCAGAGATTATCAAAGCCTGTCAGAGTATATATTAACCATGGGACTTAGCCTTTTCACTCTCAGGTCCACAATTGTTTGGCATTCCATGGCTAATGAGAGTTTTCACTTTGCTTGGGACCCACTCTCTAATGGTGACTTGCTCTCAGGTGATAACCCACTCTTGCCTGGTATCCTGTTGTGATGAAGAACACAGAGCTATAACTCCACTAATGCACCCCCTCAGGGAACAAACAGCATCATCCTACTCTTGGATGGCCAGACTTTTCACTGTCACTTTCAAGCTGTCATTTCCTCATATATAGACTCTTTTATGTTAAGTTTATTTTGTCCAACTCAATCCTGAAGACAGCAAGACAGAAACTCAAGAAAGCAGGAAGAAAACTTGAAATAGTCACAAAATGAGTACAAAATGTAATCATGTCTTCTTCATTAAATCTCATAATGATGGGTTCTTGATGGCGGAGGTGTGTCACTGGGTAAGGGCTTTGAGGCATTATTAGTCCAGCCCCACTGGGACTCATAGCTTGCTCTCTGTCTTTCCTCCCTGTTGATATGTGGAAATAAGATGCCTGGCTATTTTCCCTTTCTATGCTTTTCTCACCATGAAGAAACTTTCCCTCTTATCTGTAAGCCACTAATATACCCTTTCTTTCTACAAGCTGCTGCTGATCAGATGTTTTAGCAATGAAAAGGTAAGTGATACAACAGTATCATGCTATTTTTGTTACTATGACTTTTCATAATAATTTGAAATCAGGTCTTATACTTTTAATATTGAATATATAGATATTGTGCTTCCATATGATTGTAAGGTTTGATTTTTCTTTTAGTTTTGTTGAGAAATATCAGTGGAATTGTGATGGGGATTGCATTGTCTCTGTAGACCACTTTTGGTAATATGGCCTTTTTTTCTACAATATCAATTCTAACAATCTTTGAATAAGACATGCATTTTTTAAACTTATTCTGTCTTTATCATATTGTTTCTTCAATATTATAGAAGTTTGATTCCATGATGTGGTTGAAATCATTTTTGTTTTTCTATTAGAATGTTTTCTTTTGTTGTTGTTGTTTTGTTTTTCCTGATTTAGTTGTTAGCATTCTCACTATTGGAGTATAGAATAGCTATTGGTTTCTGTATCCTGAAAGTTTTTACCACCAACAGTTTTGGTATAATCTTTGGGAATTGTAAAATATAGAATGATATCATCTGCTAATGAGTATAACTTAAGTTTTCCTTTCCTTTTTTATTGTGTACCTGTTATTACTTTCTCTTGAATCATTATTCTGCTTTAATATTCAAGCTTTGAGTAAGAATAGAGTTACCTTTGTCCTACTTCTGATTTTAAAGTAGCTGTCAGATGTTTTCTCATTCAGTATAATACTAGGTATGATTTGCCACATAGGGTCTTCTATCCTAAAGTACAGATCCTTCCAATTCTTGTTTCACCTATTGATAATTTATTTGGTATTTTGTCATGGTTGTGATTTTAGTTTTATTTATTTTATTTAAATGTAGGCATTGAAAACTACAATAGTCTCTCCTAGTGCTATCTTCTTTGTATCCCAAAGGTTATGGCAAATTGTGTTTGATTTTCATTTGTTTCTAGTATGAAAAAAATCTCTCTGGATTTCTTCAGGGACTCATTAGCCATTCACTATTATATTGATCAATTTGCATGTGTCTGCATAGTTTGTAAATTTCTCAATAGATTTGATGTTATTTTTCCATTATGATCTGATGACATATAAAAACATCTTTATACATTTCTATATTTGTTAAGACTTGCTTTATAGCCTAAAATGGAACTTGTTTAAAATGTTTTATATCTGTTACAAATATATTTATGCTGATACTAGCTGCTATGTCATGTAGGTTTATGTTAAGTGGATTTGATATATAGTGTATTTGTACTTTGTATTTTATAATATTTTGTCTGCATAATCTATATACTGATGACAGTGAGTTATTGAAAGAAACCAATATCATTTTACCTATAGTTATCTGTTTCTTTGTTTCTACTTGTGTCTGTTTATTGAAATTGGGTTCACCAGAATTCAGTGCTTATATTCACAATTATCACAATATTCACAATCATTTAGGAAAGTGCAGTGATTTTTATTTGTGTCTTATTCATACTAGTTTGAAGTTTTAGTTGTTGTTTTGTTATTCTTGTGGGAATTTTAGGCATTCCTATTTGTTAATGAAGTCTCTTTGGAATATCATTTCCCACTATTTGACATTCTGTGTGTAAAGTGAATTTCTTGCAGACAGTAAATGCTAATACAGGCTTTTAACTCTATTCAATAGGTGGGCATCATTATTTGGAGGATTAAGATCATTTACATCTAAATTTAATTATGGAAAGATATGTGTAAATTTTCTCTCACTCATCTTAGAGGTTTTTCTGGTTTAGTGAAGAAATATTTTTTCATTTAATTGTCATTTGTTAATGTATTTTAGTGATATATCTTTCTCACACCTATATTTATGTCTAAGAGTAACTCCATTTTCCTTCTGTATACAGTATTTTTTTATGTATCTTCTACAAAGCTTAGAGGTTATGAGTTGATTTAGGTGATGCTTATTTTAGAAGCTTTACTTACTCTTTTCAATTTAAAAATTCTTGCCTGGCAACTATTTTGTTTCAATACTGGAAATATATTAGACTATGCTCACTTGACATTTACATATTTGCTATGATTCCAACCAGTTTCCCTTTACAACTAACTTGGTACCTGTCCATACACTTTTTTTTTTTGTCTCAATTTTTATTAACATTTCCCATGACTATAAAAAATAACCCATGGTAATACCCTACCTCCTCCCACTTTCCCCTTTGAAATTACATTCTCCATCCTATCCCTTCGCCATCTCAATCAGTCTCTCTTTAATTTTGATGTCATCATCTTTTCCTCCTCTTCTGATGGTCTTGTGTACGTAGTGTCAGACACTATGAAGTCATGGATATTCAGGCCATTTTATGTCTGGAAGAAGCACGTTGTAAGGAGTCTAACCCTTCTTTAGCATGAAGGATTCTTTCAAGTATTTTCTGTAGAGCTGGTTTTGTCTTCAAATACTCCTTTAGCTTGCTTTTGCATTGGAATGTCCTTATTTCTCCATCTTTTTGAATGGATAGCTTTGCAGGATAAAGTAACCTTGGTTGACAGCTATTATCTTTCAGGACTTGGAATACATCACTCCACGCCCTTCTGACTTTTAAAGTTTGTGTTGAGTAATCTGCTGTAATCCTAATAGGCTTGCCTTTGTAGATAACTTTATTTTTCTCTGTGACTGCTTTCAATATTTTTTCTTTGGTTTGTGTGTTTGGTTGTTTAATTATAATATGGTGAGGAGAGGTTCTTTCCAGGTTTTGTGTGGCTGGTGTTCTAAAGGATTCCTGTATCTGCATTGGCACCTCTTTCCCAATTTGGGGGAAGTTTTCTTCTATGATTTTGCTGAAGATGCCTACTATGCCTTTGGAGTGAAATTCTTCTCCTTCTACTGTACCCTGAATTCTCATCTTTGGTCTCTTCATAGTGCCCTGAATATCTTGAAATTCCCACTCATACTTTTCTATTAGTTTGTCTTTCTCTTTGTTGGACTGTATTAGATCTGCCACCTGGTCTTCTGGCTTAGATATTCTGTCCTCTCCCTCATCCATACTACTGGTGAGATTTTCTACAGTTTTTTTTTTATTATTATTATTAGTTCATTAACTGTGTTTTTTATTGCTAGTAATTTTAACTGTTTTTTTCTTTATTATTTCTATTTCCTTACTTATGTCTAGTATTGACCTCTTTATTTCATTAAATTGGTTTTCTGTGTCTTCTTTGCTTCCTTTGATTTCTTCTTTGACTTCTTTGACCATATTTGTAATCATTTTTTTGAAATCTTTCTCAGGTATTTCCTCTATCTCGTTCTCACTGGAGGTCATTTCTGATGCATTGATGCCTTTTGGTGGATTTATATTGTCTTGATTTTTGGTGTTTCTTATGTTATAATGTATATATTTTTGCATCCTGGATTATTTAATGATTGGATTTTCTAGTTAGCTGGGTATTACTAGATGTATCAATCAATCTGATGTTATATATCTTCAGGGTAGGAGCTTAAGGCACTAGGTGTGATTCTCAAGACTCTCAGAGTATCTACAACAGTGACCCTAGGTGTTGGGTTTGCCTGCTATGAGAGTGTTCAAGTAGGCTGAGTGGAACCAAATACAGATAGTTGCTAAAATTTAACTAAACAATGTACACTTTCAATGAAAATCAGCACAGAGTATTTATCTATGAGAAGATATTATGACAATCAGATCCTCTGTCTGTCCCTTAGACTGTGTGGTGCCTCACCCACTCCCTTAATCCTGACAACAAGGAGGTTAAGATTTGTGGTCTGTTGAGGGTTCCAAGTCAGCTTGTGACCAGGTGAGACCCTTTCCTAATGTAGAAGAGGAAACAGCCACTGTATATCAAGAAGCAACAAATAACAAGCCCCAAACACTGATTATTTAAGAATGGCAAATCTGGCCATCCATCAGATTTAACATATAATTTATCCTGATATGGAAGATGCAATTAGCACTTCTGGTCAGGCCTATATACCAGGTTTATTTGGCGGGTACTGACCTGGTGTAATCCCAGTTACCTTTTGGGATGATTTTAGTCCCAGTTATGCTTGCTGTTCCTGCTTGGGTCCCACTGTTGGTTCAAGTAGGCATGGCTGGTTCCCTGGACTGCTGCATTGTTCGCTGGAGCTGGGCACTGGCAGTGGGAGAGGGGAGGCTACTGATGCTGCTCTAGTTCTCTTCCTGTTCCCCGTGTTCTTCTACCTTGTGATCTGCTCCTCCGTTGTTCACTGCCTTTCTCCCTTCATGTTTCTTGAGTTTGTGCAGAGCTCCAGTTTGAGTGGAAAATCTCACCTGGCTTCTCCTGAAGCTGAAGCCAAGCCTGGTGGCTGGCTGTCACAACACTGCTGTGGTCCTGCAGACCTGCTAGAACCACTTCTGCCAGCCTGTGTGGGCTCTCAATGCTATGGATCTCTCTCACTTCTCCACTGCCACTTCAATTTCCTATACACCTCACTTTTTAGTAAAAGTGTGTATTTGGCTGGTTTTTTTTTTTTTTCTTTCTTTTTTTTTTTTTTGGCTTTTTCCCCCCTAGGCTGTTTTGGCATGGTACCTATGCCACCATCTTAAATGGAAGTCTCCTTACATGTTTTAATATTCTTTGTTATACGCTCTTGACCTTTTATCTACAATATGACATGGTGAAGATCTTTGTGGTCATATCTATCTTGAGTTTTAAATGACTCCAGTTACTGAATACTTTTGAAGTTACATTCTTACTATTGGGACAAATCACTTGGCTAAAAGCTTGGTAAAGAAGCCCCTTTAACATCTGAGTCACCTCCACAGCCCAGTTTTGGTTTTGCAAAGTTGTCTCTGGATTGAACAGTCAGCTTTTCAGAACTCCATTTTCTATTTTGCTAAGAGAGAAGAAAAGGTATCTGTCAAAGCAACAATCCCAGAAACCAAAAAAATGGCAAAAATATATGAATACCAATAACAGCACCAACAAAAATGTTCAAGACATCTGTAATTCCAACATTAACAAGTTTAAAAAGGCAAAAATAATATAGAATAACTCTTTACTTTCATTTTCCTTCCTAGGTGACCAACTTTACCATCTTTGGAGCCAGGGGTCACACATGTGCATTAGGGTACCCTAGCATGTCCTTAGTGCCTTTCCGTCTAGCATCTGAGGGATGACACATAGCTTAAGCTCACCTGTTTGCCTCAGCATCTTCTCTCCTCCCCTTGATGATCAGTATATCCATCACTAGAGCTGAAATCCTATGCATGAGTGTGGGCATATCTCCAGCCAAATTGAAACCACTTCAGCTATGCTATCCACAAAGCAGTACTGGGTGACAACAAGAGTTAACTCCAAGAGGCAGAAAGTAAAGCAAAGACAAGCACTCACAAATAAATGATAAGCACCAATCCAAACACTCAGTTAACAGAAGTGTGCCAAAAAGACCTGACCAACACACAATCATCCAGATGGGTAAGTCTAAATGCAAAATGGGTAACCTGAAAAATCAAGTCAATATGTCTCCACAAGAATTACAATATTCTTACCAAGTCCCCCACTTAGTCTCTCTTTCTCTCTCTCTGCTTCTCTCTCTCTCTCAAATGAATAAACAAAATATTTTATTTTAAAAAGAGAAAAAATGTGCTGAGAAGATGTCTTAGTGGTTAAAAAAATTGCCTAAAAAAACCAAAGAACCCAGGTTTGACTCCCTAGGACCTATGTAAGCCAGATGCACAAATAGTACATTCATCTTGAGTTTGCTTGCAGCAGCTAGAGGCCCTGGAGTACCCATTCTCTCTTTCAATCTCTACCTCTTTCTGTCTTTCTTTCAAATAAATAAATAAAATATTTTAAAAATTATTATTATATTTTTAATAAATGATGTCCATGAGAACTATTTTGAGGAAATTTTAAACAACAATCTCAAAATAATTTTATAAGAACTCAAAGATGATGTGTAAACATCTTAATGAGATCCTGAATAAATTCAAAGGGCTCACAATTAAATGCCTAAATTAAGTTTGAGAGAGGTAAATGAATGCCAAGACATAAATTACAGGAGGAAGTCAAATCGTGATATGAAATTTGAGTCAATAAAAATATAGAAATTCTCAAAAAATTCCAACTGAAATTAAAGTTGTAAATAAAAAAAAAAATAAATCAAATACAAAGCTCTATGGAAGGCTGGAGAGGTGGCTTAGCAGTTATAGCACTTGCCTTCAAAGCCTAAGGAGCTGTGTTCTACTCTCCAGATCCCACTTTAGCCAGATGCACAAAGGTGACTCAAGCACAAGGTCACACATGACCACTAGGTGCCACAAGCCACTGGAGTTTAATTTCAGTGGTTGAGGTCCTGGCACACCAATTTTCTCTCCTTCTCTCTCTCTTGCTTTCTCTGAAAATAAAGTAGAATAAAATAAAGCCTATATGCAACTATATTGTAATACAATGGATGAAGTGAAAGACAAAATAACAGGTCTGAAAGGTAGACAAATTGAATCAGTTAATCAAAGTCAATAGATTTTTCAATGGAAACTCTAAAATCCAAGATTAGTGGTCTCATATCCTGACCTGAAAGGTGCAGACAAATTAAATTGAAATAGTAAACAGAATCCATATTTTGGCTGTCTTCCTAAAACTCACCTTACTGTTCCATATAGACCCTACTTTAAGGGAGCAGGTTGAATAGTTATCCCAAGAAAATGGAAACATAAATCAAGTAAGAGTTGCTATTCTAATATGTCATAAAATAAACTTCAACGTACAGTTATTCAATAGAGATAAACATACTTTAATAACCTCTATTTTGCCAATTTTAAATATCAGAAAGCAATAGAAGAATTTCTAGATGCACATGGCCTACCAAAGTTAGAGAAAAATGAGAGAAATAATCTATGCATATCTCAAGCTAACAATGAGAGTGAAATACTACTGAAAAAAATTCTCAGTAAAATATTCAGGTCTAGACAAGTTCTACCCGCTCTTTATAGACATTCTGAAACCACTGCTTCTCAAGTCATTTCATAAAACAAAAAAGAAATGAATAATCCCTTACTTCTTTTATGAAGGAATGATACCTCTCTCCTCTTATTACACTAATAGCACAACCAGATGAAAATACAACAAAAAATGTTGTAGACCAATAACTCCAATGAACATTGATGCAAATACTCTCAATATAATACTAGCATGTTGAAATCAAGAACATATCAAAAAATTTATTCATGTCATGTCATGACAGAAACACAGGGATTAATCAACATATGTAAATCAATATTTGTAACAAATCAACTCAAGGAAAGACATCACATGATCTTAATATATGGAAGAAAAGGCCTTTGAAAAATATCACATCCCTTCAGGAAGAAAGTACTGTAAAGACTAATAAGTGTAAGAACGTATTTCAACAATATGACAACAAATACCCCGCATCATGCTAAATGGAGAAAAGTGTGTGCTGTGTGGTGGAGTTGTTTATAGCTGAAATCTGTAGTTCTCTTTGAACAATACTTGCCACTGCTGAGTATAACTGAGGATTGGGCCAGGCACCAGTATGGATTTTCAGTCATGGAGTTGCATTCACTTTGAAATATTTTATTTGTTTATTTCTAAGGAGAGATGGAGATGGAGATGATAGAGTGAGAGAGAATATCAGTCAGTACACCAGGATCTCCAGCCACTGCAAAGGAATTCCAGACAAATATGCATCTTTACATAGGTACTGGGGAATTAAACCCTTGCCATTAGGCTTTTCAGACAAGTGTTTTAACCACTGCCCTTGCATTCACTTCATAAGCCACCCTTATTTGTGTAAGGAGCCACTGCTGTTCCCTCTCAGGTGAGCTTCTATTCTGTTACCTGAGCATTTCTCTCACATACTCCAGAGTTCTAGCTTGTGAACCCAGAGAATGCTAATATTCCAGTCTAAAAGTGTTGAGGAAGTAAAAAGAGCATTGAATTCTGCCTTGGAAAAGATGACTGAGGGAAATAAGCACCCTGCTTGATGGTCTCAGCTGCCAACTGCAAACTTTATGTATAAGAGCACTAACTATAGAAACCAAAGGATTGACAGGCATCATTCAAAATTGTTTCCACCATAATCCACATGAGATTGAATGCCCTATGCCACAGAAAACATGATGGTTCTCCAAAGACCACAGCCTGGGCATACTGATGAGTTGATCAATTCTTCAGTGTGTCTGTGCCAAACCATTTATCCATTTACTGTTTGGCTAATCTCCCATGCAGACCTCATGGGCGAGTGGAGTCAGGTGCTGGCTTATGACTACCTGTTCTCTGTTCTGTGCATCATTCAGTCTGAAACAATAAATGCCGGTTTCAAGATGGTGCCTAGCTATAACACTCAGAGTCAGAAGTAGGGATAAAATTTCCTTACTAATATCTTAGCCACCACAAAACAGAAGTCACTATGGCCAAATGACACCTTCACGCCCCAACTCCCACACATACAATGGACTTTTAAGGCTCATGAAAACTATGGCAATGACTACAGGTCTGTTTTCAGCAGTGAACCTGAGCACACTCCAGACTTATATTTTTTTGTGGCTTCAGGTTCTCCCTCCACAAGGAGAAAGGGTCTACTGTTTTCTAGTGTATTCTGTGTTCCCTTTCTGTTCCTTCTTGCCTTTAATGTGTCCTTTGTACTTTTCCTTGGTTCATGATACTCTTTCTCTCTTGGAATTCAGTCTCTCCTTTATGGTCCAGACTAATGAAGTGCTTAGGGAGAATCTTCAGTCCTCCATTTTGCCCCAGAACTTCAGTCATGCAATTTATAAATAATGAAAATAATTGTGTAAATGCAATTTGATCTAGAAATTCTCTACTCTATGACATAGAATGTTGACCCCAACCTCTTGTACAGGTTAAGCAGCACCCTTCCAATTAGATCTACATCCCCAAATATTACTAATTGAGATGAAGTATATACATCTAACTATTCTAACAGGATTGCATTTCCAACCAACATCAGACAGTATCTTTTGTCCATTGTATAATAATTCCTAGACCAGATTTCAACATAAATAAATATTCCATAATTATATACTCTACCCTTCATATATTTGTGCATTTCTCAGCTGCTTATTAAGAAATCATATACAATTTATTTGTCAATGCTGGAGTAGGGACATGAGTGGAAATGCTGGTATTTCCTTTTGGAAGAAGTAAAGTCACTTAAGGGACCTGCTCTGCCAGGTCTTCAATTGGTGTTATATATATATATAATCAATACACCTTATTGCTAATGGGAGTCATATGATTCACTAAGGTTTCCTCTGGTGTTAGTGGCATTAGAATAAAGATATGGAAAGTGAACTAAAAAGGAATCCACCTTACCTCAATAAGGATAGCCAACAACAAAAAATCAAATGAAAATAAATGCTGGCGAGGATATGGAGAAGCAGGAACACTCATTCACTGTTGGTGGGAATGTAGGATGGTACAACCACTTTGAAAAGCAATATGGAGACTCCTGAAAAAGCTGACTATAGAAATACCAGCAGACCCAGTTACTGGGCATCTATCCTAAAACCTTCAAACTACAGGCCAGAGAGATTTGCTCAACCATGTGTGTAGTGGCTCAATTCGTAATAGCTAAAAGCTGGAATCAACCCAGATGTCCATCAATAGAAGAATGAATAACGAAGATGTGGTATATCTACACAATGGAATTCTATACAACAGTAAGAAAAAATGACACAAAGAAATTTGAGGAAAAATGGTTGAACCTGGAACTGATCATTCTCAGTGAACTTACCCAATCACAGAAAAAAAAAAAAAAATTGACACATAATCTCACTCATCTACAACACCTAACCTGAATCTACCCAAGATGCCTCACATACCCAGCAAGCACCTCATGGACTAGACAATAGGATGGATGGGGAGGGTGGGGAGGGCATCAAAGGGTGGAAAACAGTAATCTGGACCCAAATGGCAATGGTGCCATGAAATTCTACTTCCTAAAAGACAGACCAAATGGCTGAACCTTCACTAGACACAGGAAACACCTGAACCACAAGACACTGGAGAGGGGAGGATCAAGACTAACCTAAATCTTCTACATCTACCCTCCCTCCCTCTCCCCCTCTCCTCTCTCTCTCTCTCCTCTCTAACTGTTGTATATTAGTTATGTTTTTCCTCAATTTCTTACTGGGCACTAACCTGTAACTCCCACTACCAGCTTGGGCCTACCATCCACAATGAGCTTTTGATCAGAGAAACCTACAGGGTTTCCCAAAACAATGACAGACTTCTGTCAGAGTACTTGATGACCCACCAAAGGCCAGTGGTAAGACCCTATTGCTGAAGACTCCATACACAGCTGACACGTAAAATGGAATGGCATGGCTGGAAGCCAGGAGAGAGTCAGTCCCCAGACAGTCAGCATGTCTAGTGCCAGAAGGTGCTACATGGGCAACTGGGGAAATGACCAATATCTGTCCAAGCAACTCATGGTCTAACCTAATTAGCAACAAATAACCTGATGTGATGCCCACACAAGTGCAATAGTGGCAAACAGCCATGGTGAGGAACCAGCTGCTCTTGATTTGCCTAGCTGATCCCTGCAGTGGTAAGAGACCCATAGCTGGAGCTGGGAAACAAGTCAGAACCATACCCAAACATAAGCCCACTCTCCAATATCAAGCTACCATCAATCATGGAGTACAAGAGGGCCTACACCTATCAAACTCTCCATCAAAAAAGTAATTGTTATCTCAATTTTCCAGGTGCTAACTTACTCTCCGTTGGAGAATATGCTTCTCTTTTCCAGATACATGCAGACACTAAGGAGAGAGCTGCCCCAGCATACCTCAAAAAGGGCCCAACTGAAACTAAGGACAATTGGCGAAACAAGCAAGGGTGATGTTTTCCTGATGAACCTGATACCAGCACAAAGGGGAAGGAGAATGACACAGAGAAAAATCAACTCCTACCAAATCAGAGAGCCAGAGCCTCAGAGGCCCCTAACACCTCAGCACTGAAGCAGACCAAAAATGAACCCAACATGGCTCAGGGAAATTTTGCAGACGAGGAGACGGAAAGAATGTCAGAGTCACATGTTGGGTCATGACATGCAGAGACATTTATCGTACCAATAACTGTGGGCTAACTCCACAATGCACGACCCATTTACATCAACAAGGAGGGTACATTGGGAGGGGGTAGATCATGGATGAGCCTAAACAATGGTTCCAAACTGCCTGTATTTGCTGAAAAGAAAACTAATAAATTTAAAAAAAAAAAAAAAAAAAAAGGAATCCTGAAGTCTGGCAAAATAGATGTTTGAGGTAAAAAATTTAAAAAAAAAGAAAAACAGTGTATCCCCATTCCCAGTCATGAGGCTTAGGAATGAGAATCATCTCCAAATAAAACACTGAAACTCCAACCTGGAAAGGGTCTCCTTTGTTTTTACTCATTCTATCATGGACATAGTTATACTTTTAAGTTAGTAAATACTTATTGATCATTGACAAATTTAGATATTGTGATCAAACTGTATATTGCATACTTTCTCAACTTAGGTTCCTTTGAGTCTGCACACATTTGAAAGTGAAAAAGCCTTTATCCTAAACTTGATAAGGACTGAGTATCAACACTGATAATAAAAAGATATATTTATCTACCCTAGTATCTTTGCATGGAAAAATCTTCAATTCAGATTTGTTAGTTTGGTATTTTAAAATGGATAGAAATAGGACTTAGGGAAAGTCAACATATAATGAATATACTGAAAATTTAGCTTCTAGCATTAGTACTTATTAATATACATTTACCCCACATCTTACAAAGAAAGGTTTTCCTGTCATTATAAGATCTTACAATGTTAATCTGCATTTCAGTAAGATATTAAAGACCATACTAGAATTGTCAAAGACTAGTTCTTAGTCTTGAAAAGAATGCTGATACTTTCATTTTAAGTGACATGGAAGCATTATTTTACCAAGAAAATATCATTATATCCTTAGAGGCTTAAGCATTCCCTTTTGTAGATTCTCATGATGTTTCATAGATACTTTTTAGCATGTGCTGATAGACTATTACCTTAAATATATATCAAGCAATTCCATAGATTTTGTTATGCATGATTCTTAACACAACTATATTACAGGCTAGCATATATTTATAAAATTGAGAATGGTTTTGATTCGGCAAAGAACTAGTATTACTTAGGCAGTCCATAACTCAACAAGTTTATATATAAATAAGTCAAGATAACCTTGAGTTTCACTTATTAGTTCATATATTTCTTTCATCTTATTATATTCCTTCTTTGAAAATTTCATAAGCTTAGTACCCACCAATTTCATGAACCATTGACAGTAGCTGAAGAGAGTTAATTTGTAAAATACTTCAGATATTATTTCTTGCTCACAAATAAAGGCAAAATAGGCAATATCAATATTTAATATTTAAAAATTAAGTTGATTTTAAGACAGATGTCAAGTCAATAGTATTAGAGGAAGCAGATGACTACAGCAATAAATGTGAAGTTAGCAAACAAATGTTGAAAACTTGGGAGACATTGTCCATAGAGCTCAGCATTCTCATTTTCCTTAAAGATATATGACCCCATCCTGCACTGAAGTAAACCTTTCATCCTTTAAATGGCTTTCATAAGGATATCATCAAGCATCCCTAGTGACATGGTATCCCCAAGGAAGACTTTTACTATATCATCAAGTCTGCTGTCAACTCCTAAGTAAAAGGAGCAAATAATTCTAGTGAAATATTTTGTCTTTCATTTTCTGCAACAGCTAAAAATGGGCGCTTCTATTTTATAAAGTATGTCTGTCTACAAATGCTATGCAACAGCTCTTCATTTTATGGCATGGCAACCTTTCATTTTTACATATTTATAAATCAGAAGTGCAAAGAAAGAAGGATTACATTATTTTATAATGTGAATTTGCCTCATCCATTCCTCCCATCACCTGGTGGGACTGTGGTGGAACTGGCAGCGGGAAGAGTCCCTGCTCCCCCACCATCATGAGCCTTCTTAGGCACATAAAGCTGCTGAAGGCAGAACTTTGGGGCTGCCATTTTTCAAAAGAACACCATGCTATAACTCCAGCAGAAAAAAAGCTAAGGGCAACTGGGAAATCAGAAGAGATTAGTTACAGTGCCTAAAATCTAACTTTTTGAAGTGCTTGATTATGCAAATCTGATGTCAAGACTTAACTTGTACCTTTTTGTCTGTTTCTCTTCAGTACATGACACAGCTGTTCACTTTTAAAAGCCTATGTTACTTAGTCTTTTGATATATACCCATTGGATTACATTTCTTTTATCTGTTTTAGTAAATCACTTTCTCCTTTGCCAACTTATCTATGTTTATTCCTTCTAGAATGTTTCTTCATATAATATATCATAGCTGGCTTAGGCCCTTATTCATACATATCTACCAAGTATTGAAAAAAATAATTTGGAATAAGAGTATAAAAATATTAACAAATGCTTTTTGCTCAGTTATTATCCTCTGATAAAACAGTAAAGCAATATTTGTGTGATTCAATTTTTGCTTGTAAATTCATGTATATTTAGTAGAACAATAGTTGAGGATCATCATCTACTTCCAAACACAGGGCAGACCCAGGGCAAAGGAGAAGAGATTTGAAAGAGGAAGAAGAGGAAAGTAAGAGGGTGAGGAAATAGAGATATAAGAAGAATAGGGAGAGAAAAAAAAAAAGAAAGGGAGAGTGAAGGAGAAGAAAAGAAAAGGGACAAGAAGAGAAGAATTAGAGAAGACTAAATGAAATGAAATAAGACAATTATAAGATTGTTTCAAGTGCTTTTTCAAATCTATTAAACTTTAAACCCCAATGGCCAGAGAGCATCACAAGCATAATCTCTACCTAAGTCAAACAACTTCAAACAGAAATAGTAACAGAAGTGTAAAGCTAATATAAGAGCAGGCTCAAATTCTAGTCTATCTGAACATAATCACTAAGCAAGTAAGTTTGCTGGGATTTATGCTTTATTCCCCAATATAAATAGCAGTGAAGCTACCATATACCTTGATTTATGATGTTTGAGTGTATATATTCACTCTAGATGTTCTTGCTATTTGAGATAGGATCTCATTATGTAAATTTTCTATAGTACTAGAGATTTAACCTAAAGCTCCCCTATGTGAAGCACGTAATCTGCCATTGAGCTATATCCTCATACCTCTTTTTTTAAATGTATGTTAAGTCAGGGTCTTACTGAATTGTCCAGTCTGGGCTTGAAGTTATTTGGTACTTGAAGCAATCAATAACCTGAGGTTCTCCTGCCTCAACTTCCCAAGTATCTGGGATTATTGACTTGCACTGTCAGGCCCAATTGATTATTTCTTCTCTAACGATGTAGTCTAGTTTCCAGAATTGTAGTATTTAGTTATAAGTGCTATAGCAAGTCAGAAAAGTTCAATAAGCATTGGATTTATAAAAAGAATGGGTTTGAATGTTTATTCATTAATTCTTAAGCAGCTCAGAGACCAATATGCACTTAGAACAGATTTATTTTATGAATAACAGTGTGGATAGGTAGAGGCAAACCATGCCAGGCACAGCTAATCCTATTCCTTATTCTTCTGGAGTAGTGACAGCCATTCAACTGCTGAGGAAAGGATCAAAAGGAAAACTGATCCAATATGATGGGCTATAATTTTTAGAACCTCATGCCCTTTATTTGTTTTGAAAAGAGCTCATGTATTGCTAGTACTCTCCTACAGTTTCCACTCAGTAAGGGAAGCAAGAATAAGAGGAAAACATAGTGATTTCTTCTTGCCTCAGGGATTTCCTTTATTGTTTAACAAACTTCACTTGGAACAATACTTTAGGGACTAACACTATAATCAACTGAGTAAACAAGTAATAGATAATCTGTTGCATTTTTGACATTAAGATAAATTAGGAAACAGGATGGAGCAAAACAGAGACAGTTTGTGGTGAAGTAGGGTAGGTGGGCATAAGACTTGAAAGATAAGAGTCTGTGTAGAAACATTCCCAAATGAGAGTCCCCAGTCATTGAGTGGTTTAAGGTCTTCAACAATGAACTGTTCAGTGTTAACTGGGTCATAATTCCTTGATGCAAATCCCCACTGAATCTCTAATTCTTAAAGAAAATCCTCCTAACCCAGGATGGATAGCAGTTTGGTTTGAAAGAATGACATACTTGGGGTCATCTATATTTTTTATATTTATTTATTTGATGGAGAAAGAGGGAGATGGAGAGAGAAAGAGAGAGAGAGGGAGGGAGAGAGAGAGAGAATGGGCCCACCAGGGCTCCAGCCACTGCAGACAAACTCCAGAAGCATGTGCAGCCTTATGCAACTGGCTAACATGGGTCCTGGGGAATTGAACCTGGGTCCTTGGGCTTTGCAGCAAATACCTTAACCACTAAGCCATCCCTCCAGACCTTGGGGTTATCTATAAGCCAAAGCTTATATAGACAAAGACTTGTGTCCAGGTAATTTAGTGACATAATAAGTAGTTCTTGAAACTGCAGCTGAAGCACTGAGAATGGAAGCAAGGAAAGAGGAATGTGAAGGGTTAAAAACAAATTAGCTCGGGCTGGAGAGATGGCTTAGCATTGAAGCACTTGCCTATGAAGCCTAGAGACCCCGGTTCATGGCTCGATTCCCCAGTACCCACTTAAGCCAGATGCACAAGGGGGCACAAGTTTCTGGAGTTCATTTGCAGTGACTGGAGGCCCTGGTGTGCCCATTTCTCTCTCTCTCTCTCTTTCTCTCTATGCCTCTTTCTCTCTCTGTCTGTTGCTCTCAAATAAATAACTAAAAATAAACAAAAACAAAAAAGAATTGGCTTTATATTAAAAATGAATTACCAATATTTGCACCATATGTACTAGAATCTTCATTTTTTCATATCTCAGAGAAATGGGAAGGATGACTCTGAAATTTATCAGTTGTGAGCAATCTTTGCCCAAATTTCCCTTCCTATTAGGGGTGCTATATCTTTTCTGTTTATGAGTTACACTAACATTTTAGTGTATGAACTGCTAATTCATCAGAGAAGATTTTGGAACACCATTCAAAAATACTCACTATGGGTGCCAGATTTGAAACAATGGTGGCTTCAGGAGAGACTGTATTTCACTCAATGCTTCAAATCCAATGTCTACAAAGAAGTTGTAATGTGGATTCCAGAGTTAAGAGAGCATAATTATTAAGTGGTGTGATATGAATAAAAGCCTGAGCTTGAAATAGATGGAAAGATGGATGATTTGGAGAAATTATATTTGTAAATTTATCAAATCTCAGTAATAAATCTGATCTTGAAAAAAAAATACTGTCTCTTCTACAGAATTGACACTTCAAATCTCAGAATGAGATATACTATAAATATTTCATAGTTAGCACCAATATTTTATTAACTAAAAATTGAGAATTTCACAAGTGATTTTTCCCTCAAGAATTCATGTGTTAGAGAACTGACCTTTGATGTGGCAATGTTGAAGTAGTGGAATTTTCAAGATGTGGAGCCCAGTGGAAAGTGCTTTGTCCATCTGAGATATCGTCCTTGAAAGGAATCAGAGAAGTGGTAGTAAACCTTGGTCAATTCCTGATATCAAATACTGATAAGTCTAGATATTATCACCACAAGTATATCATTCCCATTTTCTCTAATAGGCAAGTCAAGGCAAAATGGGCTGATGATACTGAACTAAATTCTTAGATAATAAGTAACAGAGACAGAATTCAGGCCTGTATCTGAAAAATAGCCTGACCTGTAAAATGCTGCATTCATTCTTTTTGGCAAGTCTCAGATATAAGGTTCATAGAAATCAAGATTAAGTGCTTGGTTTACAATATTTGTTTATGATATCACAACTAATCTTTCTTAAATACTTTGAACATTTTGCCTCTAGTTATAATATTAACTTTTAAATTGATCTAACCTGCTTCCTCAGATAAATGTGTGTGAGATTTTATTCACTTTTTAAAAGTTGAACAATACAAAAATAAGTCAATCACCTTTGTTAATTATCTCTATTTCATTAAAATTATAACCTCCAGTTTATAATGTCTTCACTCTTGTGTGTTAAGCTTGTGTGTATGGTCTATAAACATTTTCTAATTAGTCACATGTGTATTCAGATGTGGGCTCGTGTGTTATAAACTAACATTGAAGTGTATAAGGAACTGTCAGTCAGATCAAAAGTCAACAGAAAATCATCCCATTTGCAAAGCTGAGAGCCTGTCACAGTTAGTTAGTCATAAATGTTTAAAACAGCAACCAAACTTTTATTCTAATTGAGCGTGAGTTGAAAGGCTACCCACTTTGATGTCCTTGCTTTTATCATTTGTATATAGCCAAAAAAAGACCTACTATTATGCTTTTCTTTAAAACCCCCTTAGAGTAGTAGACATTACTTGGTTCTGAAAATATACAGGTAGATCAATCTATAATTACAGAGACTTTGTATACTTTCCAGTTGTGCCTATCATCTTTCACACACAAATGTTCAAAAGTAAAATTCTTCCCCCTTTTTGTCTACATTTGATCATTCTGAAGATATAAGACATAAGGAACACATCTTTGTAAGAAAATGTTAGGGAGTCATCTTTTAAAGGGTTCCTCTTACTCTGTTCTTTCAACACAATAAAGGTAAATATGGTTATATACTTTTATAAATATAAAATCATTTATTATTAAAATTTAGTTGGATTGATATTGCCATTTTAGAGATTTGGCAACAGAGATTGGAAATTGCCAGTGGCTCTCTTGCTCCTGACAACAATACATTCTCTGTCAATGATTTCCACATGATAGCCCTACACCTATGTCCATTCTTTTCAGTTAAAATTTTCATATGAATCTTAAATTCAGGGTCCTTAGTCTATACGTTTTGGCCAACACTATTGTAAATGAGGATATATAATAACACAAAGCCTATCTAGATTACACAAAATACCCTAGAGAGGTCACTACATTATACATTTCATATTACAGTTTAGTCAATAAATTATGATGTTATCCAAAAGATTATAATTTATTTTTAATATTTTATTTATTTGTTAATGGGGAAAGAGAGAGAGAAAGAAGGAGGGAGAGAGAAAGATTGGGTGTGCCAGGGCTCTAGCAACTGTAAACGAACTCCAGATGCATGTGCCACCTTGTGCATCTGTCTTTTGTGAGTACTGGAGTATCAAACCTGTATTGTTTGGTTTTCTTAACCACCAAGCCATTTCTCCTGCCCCAAAAGTTTATAATTTAAATATAAGTATGTGATATGAAATAAAATCTACATTTTTATATCAAGTCACCATTTTTAACTCCCTGTATTTGTTTATGTCATTCTGGATTTTCAACCTCTGTCTGAAAGAATTACTTATAGTTCATATCAGCTGGTAATGAATTCTCAAAGGTGTTTTATGTTTGAAAAATAAAAGACATTTTGCTTTTTGAGCAGGAAATACTTTTACCAGCTAGAAAATTCTGCTTTGACAAATTTTGTCTTTCAATACTTCAGACACTGTCCATGTGTGTTTCCTGCTTCATGAGTTTAAAAGTTTCCCTATACATATGCGGAAACTTCACATGCTATCCCTTAGAATGGCTTCAATGTGATCCCCGCCCCCCGAGAATTCATGTGTTAAAGAACTGACCTTTGATGTGGCAATGTTGAAGTAGTGGAACTTTCAAGAGGTGGAGCCCAGTGGAAAGTGTTTTGTCCATCTGAGATATCATCCTTGAAAGGAATCAGAGAAGTGGTCAATTCCTGTGAGAGTGAGTAGAGGGTAAGGACTGAGCCTGACCCTCCCTTAGCTGCTTCTCATCTCACTGTATGATCGCTTTGCGCCAGGTGTTCTGCCATTGTGTCATCTGCCCTGAAGTGGCACAGGGGACACCCACTAGAGTCTGCTTGGTCTTAGATGGCCTATCTCCAAGAGTGTGAACTAAAAGTTATTTTCTTTATAAAATTACCCAGACTAAGTCATTATTTTGTGGCAATGTAAGTTGACTAATAGAATTTTCTTCTTGCTGCTTATGTACAGAGTTCTTTGATTACCTTGAATTAGTGAGTTTCTAGCTTTGGTCAAGTTTGGGAATTTTGGCTATTGTATTTAAAATGTATTTTCTATCTTCCTGCCTTTCCTTAAGGACACTAATTGCTGTTTTATTACAGTGCTTGAAATTGTTCTGTTGCTCACTGATGACCTATCCATTAGGTCTCTGGTTGTTTTCTTCCCAATCTTTCACCAGGTCTTAAAGTTCCCTGGTATTATTTTGTGCAATGTCTATCTCATTATTAATTATGCTACTTATAAAAATCCAAGACTTTGTATCTTCATCCCTAGAACTTCTTGATTTTTATATCTTCTGCGTCACCATATAACTCTTTCAAACATATGATATAGTTCAATAAATTCTTTGCTGATCATAATTTCAGTATTTTTCTGATTGTTTTATATCTGTTATTTCTCAACCACTTTATTATTTTTGAATCATAGGACATGTTACTTTCCTACCTTATTTCCCCACATTCTTTAAAAACAAGTTGAATCTTGGCAGTTAAACTTTTATGATTTGATAAATCCAATGTGTTATTAATCTAGGCATAATTATTATCAATTCTAAGTCAAGGCTTTTCTGAATATACTATACAATCAACCATGAATTAAATTCACCAGTCTACTTTGTTGAAACAAGCATCGTTTTGACCCTAGGGAAATATAGAATGGATGTTGATGATACTTTGTTTCTCCAGGTTTAGGTGGCTTTGTCCATCTCTGTTGATGAGAACCCAGTGAATCAAGGGAAAGGGCTGCCTGTAAATGCCCAGAACGCTCCTAGGTACTTTCTCATGCAAGTCATTTTTTTTTTTTTTTAACAAACTCTGAGTTCCTTGGTTTCCCTGCATTTTGTAAATATATCTTCAACTCAGTAATTTTCTTAGGTTCTATACCTTTTCTCCCCACCGATGGTGCCATAATCAGGACAATACTGAGTCAGTGAGGCAAAAAAAAAAAAAAAAAAAAGTGCAAGGTTTTCCTTACTTATTTCCCATCTCTCAGTAATCCCATTCTAAACACCATTGAGTGTCTTGAATATTGCACTTAAAGTGAGAGTTAGTCCCTGCTATTACTTCTTATCCAAAATGATCACTTTCTCTTTATTTTCCTTCAACCTGAAGTGCTGGGGGTTGAGCAAAAGCCCTTGGACAGGCCAGGCAAACATTGCTTTTTTCCCTATATTTTGAGAATGAAAATCCATGTACAGAAATTTATTGAGCACTTAGTATAACCAAGGATCAATTCTGCATGCTTTATTTGTATTTAGTTACTTACTTTATACAATAACTCAAGGGAACTGACCACCTCAGAATGGGAAAAAAATAGTGTTGGCTGCTTGCACAACATGCACAATAGAACTGCTGCCAGAGAATAGAAGCTTCAATTGGCATATGACTATGATTTCACTTCCATGAAGCTTCAAAAGGGAGGTATTTTACTCACCAGTTTCCTCACCAGAATGCCTAATTTTAATACATCTAGAGAATATATGTAGTGCTACTAGTATACTTTTCTCTCTAAGTAGTGAAAGCATACCATCACATAGGAAGGCTGAGCCAGAGAAATAACAAGTGAGCAAAGAAACATAAAGTCACAGAGAAAAGCATCAGGACAAAAGCAGTGTTAGCAGTAGTGAATCTGAGTTTCATATCTGTGAGGTTTTTATGGATCACCAAACTTTTCCTTTCATTTGTGGATCTGACTCATCATTCTTATGTTTCTTAGCATGAATTACTATTTATTGTTACTTTATTTGGCTTCCACTATCCTAGTGTGAGTTGCTAAAACTGAAATAACTGTGGACCAAGAGAGAAAATGAGCTGAAGAATATGAGCTGAACAATGGGCCCAAGAATGTGAAACTTTAGTGGGGTGTGGTGGCTCATGCCTTTAATTCCAGCACTCGGGAGGCAGAGGTAGGAGGATCACCATGAGTTCGAGGCCACCCTGAGACTACATAGTGAATTCCTGGTCAGCCTGGCCTGGAGTGAGACCCTACCTCTAAAAAAAAAAAAAGAAAAAAGAAAGAAAAACAATATGAAACTTTGATGCCAGGCATGATGGTGCATGCCTTTAATCCCAGCACTTGGAGGCAGAGGTAGGAGGATTGCCATGAGTTCAAGGCCACCCTGAGACTCCATAGTGAATTCCAGGTCAGCCTGAGCTAGAGTGAAAAAAAAAATAAAAAAGAATATGAAACTTTGAACTGGATAGATTGCTCAGTGTTGAAAGACATTTGCTTGCAAAGCTTCATAGCTCACACTTGATTCCATAGTTTTCACATAAAGCCATATGCACAAAGTTATACATGCATCCCATACTCCCTGTCTCTCAAATATATAAATATTAAAAACTATATGAAAATTTGTATTACACATTCAAGATCAAAGTTAAAAAGAAAAGACCTCTTCATGGAATTGGATAATGGTCAGTCAGTTGCATTTGCTTAAATTTTAGTCTACTGATTTCAGGGTACATGTTCTGATGTCGAACATTTATTTTGTCTCATTTCAAGCACTTATTGAAATAGAATGCATTTTATAAATAAAAAAAAATATTTAACATAAAGTCAAAAATGAGCAGTAAAAACAAGTCCATTAATCATGTGTCAACATGGTAGAGTGTAATAGGTACCATCAAGGGCATATATTTTTGTGATGATAACTTGACTTTCTGGCCACCACATACAAGGACCAATTCGAAAGCCTGTGGCAGCACCTATCAACCCATTTGAGTAATAATAAGATTTTTATATTTTTTAAGTTTAATAATTAAGAATTTTTACCATTAAAATCAATTAAACATCACTATAGTTATAATTTTCCCTCACCATATTTTCTGTTGAGTGGGATAGTGTCCAAATGAACACAGCATAGCAAAACCTTAAAGATGTTTTGACTTAACATAAAAAGAAAATCAGGCATCCTCTTTCCCCAAGTACTATTTGACTTCTCACTGGCTTTGGAGGCTGGGGATCAATGAAGTCCTGATTTAGAAAACAGAAGCTAGAGGGCTACATAGCCAGATGACATTGCTAACATAGGAAAAATTATTTAACAAATTATAACTATAATTGTTTTACTTAAAATGTAGTTTGACAATGAAGTATAAAAATAAGAAATGCATACCTGATGTGGTGGTTTGATTCAGGTGTCCCCCATAAACTTAGGTGTTCTGAATGCTAGGTTCCCAGCTGATGGATATTTGGGAATTAATGCCTCCTGGAGCGAGTGCATTGTTGGGGGCGGGCTTATGGGCTTTATAGCCAGTTTCCCCATGCCAGTGTTTGGCACACCCTCCTGTTGCTGTGGTCCACCTTGTGTTGGCCAGGGGGTGATGTCCACCCTCTGCTCATGCCATCGTTTTCCCCTGCCATCGTGAAGCTTCCTCTCGAGCCTGTAAGCCAAAATAAACCTTTTTTTTTCCCAGAATCTACTCTTGGTTGGGTGATTTCTACCAGCAATGTGAACCAGACTTCAACAGTAAAGTGGTACCAGAAGTGGGGTTGCTGCTAGACACCTGATTGTGTGGCTTTAGCCTTTTGGAGATGATTTTCAAGAGGAATGTGGGAGGATTTGAAACCTTGGCCTAAGAGATGCTTTGCAGTGCTGTAAGTACAGCTTGATGATCTATCCTGGTCAGAGCTGAAAGACCCGAAGGCAGTAAGAACTATGGACTGTGAGGTTTGGCTTATGAGGATGAGAAAAAGCTTTGCTTTAACTAGGCTAGCAGTCTGTGTGAGAAGCTTGCTCTTATACCCATGTCCTGAGAAGTTGTGCAGGGTTGCTTTGTGTAGAAAGAAACTGGTGTGTACAGAGGGATATGGCACAGAAAGTTAAATCTTTGGGTGAACTGTTGCCCATTCAGCTGCAACTGAGAGATAACAACCTTTGAGACTGGGCTAGCTGACCTGCGCTGGGGCAACAAGAAGAATGTAAACTCTTTTGAAAGGGCCTGAGTGCTCAAGGAGTGTCTTGTTCTTCAAAGTCTGCTTTATTCCCCCCTGGATTAACAAATTGGCACCAACTGGTATCATGGAATATAAAATGCTGGAAAGAGGGTCATTGAATTTGCAACACAGTCTTGTGTTTTGCAAATGGCCATGGGCAATGTGAAGCAGGTTTGCTGGTTGCCTGCATAGAGAGATCCCATGGAGCCATGAGGATGAACCGTGGCTTGCAGTGGAGACCCAATGGAGATGCCAGGAACATGAGATGGCTGCCAAGGAGCTGCCGCCCGATGAAGTTTTCCAGGACTGTGAGTAGCCTAGCTGGAGGGGCAGAATTGGAATGCCAGAGACTTGTTGCTGGTTAGAATTATCGGACTTAAAGATTTGTCACTGGCTAGAATTGCTGGACTTGAAGCTACAGAGTTTGATGTTTGCCCTGGTTGTTTTAAATCTTGTATTGGTTGGATGTTTCTTTGCTATGCCCAATGCCATCTATTCCAATGTGAATATTTATTCTGTGCCATTATGGGTTTTTTGAGGTTATATTATGGTATTATGGCTCAGTTAAAAGATCTTAGATTATAGGGATGTATGATCATCATTAAAATTGATAAAAACTATGGGGACCTTTAAAGTCAGACTAAATGTATTATATTTTACATCATGTATGGATATAAGTTTATGGGTCCAGGGGCGGAATGTGGTGGTTTGATTCAGGTGTCCCTCATAAACTTAGGTGTTCTGAATGCCAGGTTCCCAGCTGATGGATATTTGGGAATTAATGCCTCCTGGAGGGAGTGTATTGTTGGGGGTGGGCTTATGGGCTTTATAGCCAGTTTCCCCATGCCAGTGTTTGGCACACCCTCCTGTTGCTGTGGTCCACCTTGTGTTGGCCAGGGGGTGATGTCCACCCTCTGCTCATGCCATCGTTTTCCCCTGCCATCGTGAAGCTTCCCCTTGAGCCTGTAAGCCAAAATAAACCTTTTTTTCTCAGAAGCTACTCTTGGTTAGGTGATTTCTACCAGCAATGTGAACCGGACGTCAACACCTGACAAAGAATAAACAAAAATAAATGCTAGAAAATTTGGAAAAATATTAAATAGTTTCCCCAATTATTTAACTAGTTATATAATATAGGCTTAGAACCCATAATGGATAGTGTGCATACACTATAAAACATCTTCCAAACAATTCCTATATTTGGAGTTACTATTTTATAAGCCTTAGATATAATAATAGGTTAACTAGAATTTGAGGTGATATATATTTTAAGTTAAGGTGTTCATTATGTACAAACATTATGCATGCCAATTTTCATCTTTCAGTATAAGTAAATGCTTTAGAAATAAATCAGATATTTGAAAATTGGATTTGTAACTTAGATGTGTAAAATATAGAACAAGGCAGAAATTTCATTCACATATTTAAAGCGTTGCCAAATAGAATCATTCAGATATGACTTACATCTAAAGTACATTATTTTGAGGTATAGAATATATTTTTGGATGTAGTAAAAATGCAGCTTTTACTGTATAATATAAATTGATATATCACCTTCTAAAGTGAAGTTCATCTCACTATTTAATTTGTGAAATGTGCTACCAATATTCTGTGGGTTGTTAATTCTGGAGATTGAATACAATGGCTAACAAATGGCCAAAAATCTCATGTACAGTATTATTTCATCTCAAGCTTTTCTTAGACCAAAAGAGTGCTGGATATGATAACAGGTGACTCTTAATTCATAATAATATCTCATTAATTTCACCTTTTTCTGTATCCTATTATTTTTTCCTTGAGGCAATCACTATTGGTCCATGATAGTACAGAGCAAAGAGAGATGGTTGAAAAAGAAAACCTGACCAAATTTTGCTTTAAATATCTTACACAGAACATCTTCATGGTAAATTGCTAATAATACAGTGTGATCTTAAGGCTGTGCTTCAGAGCTCCTGACCTTGTGATGACTGTGAAATCTGCAGCTTTCAATCCAACTGTCATGTAAAGAAAGACTGTCTTATCCTCTGCTCAAGCAAAACTTTCCAAATCAACTAAAATGAAGCTGAATACACAACCTTAAATGTTCTTTTTTAATCCTTCAACTGGCATGTATAATGTAGAGGAACAAAACAAAACAAAACTCCCAAGAGGCACTCAAGTATGTCCCAAGGACAATGGGTCAGTGTTAAAGGAAAGGGGAAATTTTGAATCCTTCATAGTATTGGATATTGGTCACTTAAATTGTCCCTTGGCTTCATTGGCCTCATGCCTAATTCCAAGGGCAGGGAGTATGGCAAACATTGCAAAGATTGATTTAAATACTGAATGCTTCCTTTCATTAGAATTCCTGAAAGATTTTGGAAACCCGAGGCAATAATACTTTTCAACCCCTGTGCAACGGGAATCAAGGGGAAGAGATGAATAGAAGGGTGTGGAGTAAAGTTCCCTATTCACGGTTTCCACTGAGCATGAAAATGTCACGGCCTCAGCCTGGGAACAGAGCATCATTTGGTAATGTAATGCATAATAACTGGAGATGCCATTGCACTACTTTGAATCTTGGGAGATTTCCTGAGAACATTGTGATGTGGGATAAAATGCAGAGTGTAGCTGGCCTTTGGGATGCCATGGTTTTGATTATCAGTGGGAAGATTCAGTTCAGGAGGAAAAGGGGTTACCATAGCTGAGAGGACCTTAACTTGCTTTGGAAAGGTGACTCTGTTGTACAGAATGTTAGCTCAAATCAAGGTCTTAAAACGTGAAAAAGTAATGAGGATAACTAGAAGAGGTTGCTTCCATCGTTAAAGCTGTAATAAGTAAGATGGAGACACGTATTTGGAAGAAATCTTCAGTATTGTTGTTTTCTTGATATCCAAACAACTAGATACCCACCAGGGAAGCCAGGGATATTAGGATTTTCAGAGGAACAGAACCCAGAGAATGAATATGCACTGTAAAGGATATTTATTGGGTTCATTTGGAGTATACAGGCTGGGAAGTTCAAAAATAGCTGTGTTCAGGCTTGAGCATAGAAGAACCCAGTTGCAGCTCATTGCACAAGTCTGGATGTCTCATTTGGCACTACAAGTAGTCTTGGAGGATTCCTGGAAAGCCACTGGTCTTTTTTACATTTTAGAGGTCTAATAAAACTCAGTTCCTCTAAAACAGAGTAGATGAAAGCACAATTAACTTGCAAGGGTAGCCAGGTGGAAAGCACCCACCAGCAAATAGGACAGACATGTGTTCTCTAAGAGCTGTATATGTCCTTTGCCCCCAAAGGGCTGCCAGTTCAAGGGGAAGAGTTTAATTCTACCTGGAAATACCCGCATAGATCCACACAGGAGGCTTGAGCCTTAAATGATTCCAAATCTGTTGACAATAGAATGTAGCACCCATACCAGGCTTCATTATGCAAGACTAAGAAAAAGTGGGGATTTTTTCTCTCTTTAGACAGTCTCATGAAATTCCTGAAAAGCATTTTTAATTTTTTTTTTTAATTTATGAGAGAGAGAGAGAGAGAATAGTTGCTCCAGGGCCTCTAGCCACTGAAAATAAACTCCAGAGGCATGCACTACCATGTGCATCTGGCTTACATGGGTTCTGGGGAGGCTCTGGCACACCCATTATATCTCCCTCTCTCCTCTATCTCTGTCTTTCTTTCTCTAATTTTCTCTCTCTCCCTCTCTCTCTGTCATTCTCTCTCCCCTTGCAAACAATAAGATAAAATTATCACAAGCAAATATAATAGAGAATATGGACACATCTTGTTTTATGGAAGACACTTGAATTGTTAATGTACATATTTATTCATCCACAATGGTATGTGTTGTTTGCCATGCAGTGACACTTGAAATTGAGTAGTATGCTTTCATTTCAAGTTATGTTTTCTCCTACTAATTTTTGCTATTTTTTACACTTCTGACCACCTAAGTATTCTCTTCAATCATTACAAAATAGTACGTAGTACGTAGGTACCACGCCAAAGCAGCCTAGGGGGGGAAAAGACCAAAAAAACTCAGCAAAATACACACTTTTACTAAAAAGTGAGGTGTATAGGAAATTGAGGTGGCAGCAGAGAAGTAGAAGAGTTATAGAGCATCCAGAGCCTGCACAGGCGGGAAAAGCGGCTGCGGCAGCTCAGCCAACCGCTGCAGCCGCGGTGCAGCAGAAAGCCGCCAGTCTCTCGGCTCGAGCTGCAGGAAAAGCAAGGTGCGGGATTTTCCCCTCACACCGCGCTCTCCGCAACTGGGGAAACGTGAGGGGAGAGCGGCAGCGAGCAGCGGAAGAGAAGACCGAGAGGTAGAAGAACACGTGGAGCAGCGAGAGACCCAGAGCAGCCGCAGCTCCCTCCCCTCCCCCAACGCCTGAACCCAGCACCAGCGAACACAGCAGCGGCCCGGGACCCGGCCACGCCAACTTGGGCTGACAGCGGGACGCAAGCAGGAGCAGAGTTCGGCAGCAACTTCAGCGGCTCCAGCACCGGTACCAGCGGCCCCAGCAGCAGTGGACCCAGGAGCGGCAGCGGCGGCAGATCCCGCAGCAGCGGCTTCGGGGGGAGCAGCGGTGGTGGACACGGCAGCGGCAGTTTCAGCAGCGGTCGTGGCTCCGGTGGTGGCAGCTACGGCAGCAGCAGAGGCAGCAGCAGCGGCTCGGTTTGCCCCGTAGGAAAAGCAAGTGCCCATCTCCAGAAATCAGAACAGCAGCCCGACGACCCAGGCAGCAACTTGACTGAGACCAAAATCACCCAAGGTAACTGGGATTGCACCAGGGAAGGGTCTCACTTGGTCACAAGCTGACTTGGATCCCTCAACAGACCAGAAATCTAAACCTCTTTGTTGCTAGAGGATCTGGTCATTATAATAACTACTCTTGCATACATACTTGGGGCTGTTTTTGATTGAATGTGTACAGTGTTTAGTTAAATTTTAGAATCTACCTATATTTTATTCCACTCAGCCTGCTTGAATACTCCTATAGCAGGGAAACTCAACCCCTAAGAACATCTTTGTAGATACTCTGAGAGTCTTAAGAGCCACACCTAATACCTTAAGGTCCTACCCTGAAAATATATTACATCAAATCAATTGATACAGCTAAGAATACACAGCTAGCTAGAAAATCCAAGCATTAACTTAATCCAAGATGCAAAAATATATACATTATAACACAAGAAACACTAAAAAGCAAGACGATATAAATCCACCTAAAAGTATTAATGCATCAGAAATGTCCTCCAGTGAGAAAGAGTTAGAGGAAATGCCTGAGAAAGAGTTCAAAAGAATAATTATAAATATGTTCAAAGACGTCAAAGAACACATGAAAACAATCAAAAAAGAAATCAAAGAGGAAATCAAAGGAATCAAAGAAGAGGCAGGACACCAATTTAATGAAATAAAGAAGGCAATACAAGACATAAATAGGGAAATAGAAATAATAATAAAAAAAAACCAGTCAGAATTACTAGCAATGAAGAACACAGTTAATGAAATAAAAAACTCTGTAGAAAATCTCACCAGTAGGATGGATGAGGGAGAGGACAGAATATCTAAGCTAGAAGACCAGGTGGCAGACCTAATGCAGTCCAACAAAGAGAAAGACAAACTTATAGAAAAGTATGAGTGGGAATTTCAAGATATTCGGGACACTATGAAAAGATCCAATATAAGAATTCAGGGCATAGTAGAAGGAGAAGAACTCCACTCCAGAGGCATAGTAGGCATCTTCAACATAATCATAGAGGAAAATTTCCCTCAAATTGGGAAAGAGGTGCCAATACAGATACAGGAAGCCTTTAGAACCCCAGCCAGACAAAACCCAGAAAGAACCTCTCCTCGCCATATTATAATCAAACTTCCAAACACACAAACCAAAGAAAAAATATTGAAAGCAGTTAGAGAGAAAAATCAAGTTACCTACAAAAGCAAGCCCATCAGGATTACAGCAGATTATTCAACACAAACTTTTAAAGCCAGAAGGGCTTGGAGTGATATATTCCAAGTTCTGAAAGATAACAACTGTCAACCAAGGTTACTTTATCCTGCAAAGTTATCCATTCAAATAGATGGAGAAATAAAGACATTCCATGACAAAAGCAGGTTAAAGGAGTATTTGAAGACAAAACCAGCTCTACAGAAAATACTTGATAGAATCCTCCATGCTGAACAAAAGGAAAAGCACACATATAAGGAACCTAGAAAAAACAAGCTATACTCAAATACCAGTTAACAGAAGAGAACACAGGTAGAACCAGTAACACACACACACACACACAAATGGCAAACATAAATACACACCTTTCAATAATATCTCTTAATATCAACGGTCTCAATGCCCCAACAAAAAGACATAGATTTGCAGACTGGGTTAAAAAGCAGGATCCTACAATTTGTTGTCTCCAAGAAACTCACCTTTCTACAAAGGATAGACATTATCTTAGGGTGAAAGGTTGGAAGACGGTGTTTCAAGCAAATGGGCCTAGAAAATAAGCAGGGGTTGCTATCCTAATATCAGACAGGGTAGACTTTAGTCCGATGTTAGTCAAGAAAAATAAGGAAGGTCACTTTATATTGATTAGGGGCACACTCCAACAGGAGGACATTACAATCCTAAACATATATGCACCTAACATGGGGGCTCCCAAATTCGTCAAACAAACACTATTAGAACTAAGGTCACAGATAACACCAAACACAGTGGTGGTGGGTGACTTTAACACCCCACTCTCATCAATTGACAGGTCATCCAGGGAAAGAATAAACCGAGACGCATCTGGACTAAATGAGGTCATAGAAGGAATGGACCTAACAGATATATACAGGACATTTCATCCAAAGGCTGCAGAATATACATTCTTTTCAGCAGCACATGGAACATTCTCTAAAATAGACCATATATTAGGACACAAAGCAAATCTTAACAAATTCAGGAAAATTGAAATAATTCCTTGCATTCTATCTGACCACAATGGAATTAAACTACAAATCAGTAGCAAGAAAGGCTATAGAGCATACACAAAATCATGGAAGCTAAACAATACACTACTAAATGATGAGTGGGTCAATGAAGAAATCAAAAAGGAAATCAAAAAATTTATAGAGTCAAATGATAATGAGAACACAACATACCAAAATCTCTGGGACACAATGAAGGCAGTTCTAACAGGTAAATTTATAGCCTTAAGTGCCTATATTAAGAAATTAGAAAGGTCGCAAGTAAACCACCTAATGCTTCGCCTTAAAGCCTTGGAAAAAGAAGAACAAGGCAAACCAAAAATCAGTAGATGGGAAGAAATAATAAAGATTAGGGCAGAAATTAATGAAATAGAAACAAAAAGAACAATCCAAAGAATTAATGAAACAAAGAGTTGGTTCTTTGAAAGGATAAACAAGATTGATAAAGCCTTAGCAAATCTGACCAAAAGAAAGAGAGAAGAGACACAAATTAATAAAATCAGAGATGAACAAGGTAACATCACAACAGATTCCAGAGAAATTCAAAAAATCATAGGGACATACTATAAAAGCATATACTCCACAAAGTATGAAAATCTGAAAGAAATGGATGATTTCCTTGATCTATATGACCTACCTAAATTAAATCAAAATGAGATTAATCACTTAAATAGACCTATAACAAACATGGAGACCCGAACAGTTATCAATAATCTCCCAACTAAAAAAAGCCCAGGCCCGGATGGATTCACTGCTGAATTTTACCAGACTTTTAAGGAAGAGCTAACACCATTGCTTCTTAAGCTTTTCCAGGCAATAGAAAAAGAAGGAATTCTACCAAACTCCTTCTATGAGGCCAGCATCACCCTGATACCAAAACCAGGCAAAGATAGAACAAAAAAAGAAAATTACAGACCAATCTCCCTCATGAACATAGATGCAAAAATTCTCAACAAAATATTGGCAAACAGAATACAAGAGTATATCAAAAAGATCATTCACCCTGACCAAGTAGGCTTTATCCCAGAGATGCAGGGATGGTTCAACATACGCAAATCTATAAATGTAATACATTACATAAACGGGTTGAAGGACAAAAATCACATGATCATCTCATTAGATGCAGAGAAAGCATTTGACAAAATCCAACATCCCTTCATGATAAAAGTCCTACAGAGACTGGGAACAGAAGGAACATATCTCAATATAATAAAGGCTATTTATGACAAGCCTACAGCCAACATATTACTAAATGGGGAAAAACTGGAAGCTTTTCCACTAAAATCAGGAACAAGACAAGGGTGTCCACTGTACCCACTTCTATTTAATATAGTTTTGGAAGTCTTGGCCATAGCAATAAGGCAATAGACACACAAAAAGGGATACAAATTGGAAAGGAAGAAATCAAGTTATCATTATTTGCAGATGACATGATTCTATACATAAAGGACCCTAAAGAGTCTACTGGCAAGCTGTTAGAGCTGATCAAAACCTACAGCAATATAGCAGGATACAAAATAAATACACAGAAATCAGTAGCCTTCATATATGCTAACAACAAACACACAGAGGATGAAATCAGAGAATCACTCCCATTCACAATTGCATCAAAAAAAAAAAAAATACCTTGGAATAAACCTAACCAAGGAAGTAAAGAATCTACACAATGAGAACTTTAAAACACTCAAGCGAGAAATTGCAGAAGACACTAGAAAGTGGAGAAACATCCCTTGTTCCTGGATTGGAAGAATCAATATCGTGAAAATGGTAATCTTACCTAAAGCAATCTACACATTTAATGCAATCCCTATCAAAATTCCAAAGGCTTTCTTCATGGAAATAGAAAAAACAATCCAAAAATTCATTTGGAATCACAAAAAACCTCGAATATCTAAAATAATACTGAGCAACAAAAAAGAGGCTGGTGGTATCACCATACCTGATTTTACCCTATACTACAGAGCCATAGTAACAAAACAGCATGGTACTGGCACAAAAACAGACATGTAGATCAGTGGAACAGAATAGAGGACCCAGATGTAAGCCCAAGTAGCTATAACCACCTGATATTCTATAAGAATGCCAAAAATACTCACTGGAGAAAAGACAGTGTCTTCAGCAAATGGTGTTTTGAAAACTGCGTCTATCTGCAGAAGGATGAAAATAGATTCTTCTCTCTCGCCATGCACAAGTATTAAGTCCAAATGGATTAAAGACCTTAACATCAGACCTGAAACTCTGAAACTGCTAGAGGAAAAAGTAGGGGAATCCCTTCAACATATTGGTCTTGGCAAAGACTTTCTGAATACAACCCCAATTGCTCAGGCAATAAAATCACAGATTAATCACTGGGACCTCATGAAATTACAAATATTTTGCACTGCAAAGGACTCAGTGAAAAAAGCAAAAAGGCAACCTACAGAATGGGAAAAAATCTTCACCAGCTATATATCTGATAAAGGATTAATATCTAGGATATACAAAGAACTCAAATAGTTAAATAATAAGGAATCAAACAAGCCAATCAAAACATGGGCCATGGAGCTAAATAGAGCATTCTCAAATGAAGAAATACGAATGGCATATAAGCATCTAAAAAAATGTTCTATGTCACTAGTCATCAGGGTAATGCAGATTAAAACTACATTGAGATTCCATCTCACTCCTGTCAGATTGGCCACCATCATGAAAACAAATGATCATAAATGTTGGCGGGGATGTGGAAAAAGAGGAACCCTTCTACACTGCTGGTGGGAATGCAATCTGGTCCAGCCATTGTGGAAAACAGTGTGGAGGTTCCTGAAACAGCTAAAGATTGATCTACCATATGACCCAGGTATAGCACTCCTAGGCATATATCCTAAGGACTCATCTCATTTCCTTAGAAGTAAGTGCTCTACCATGTTTATTGCTGCTCAATTTATAATAGGTGGGAAATGGAACCAGCTTAGATGTCCCTCAACTGATGAGTGGATAATGAAGATGTGGCACATTTATACAATGGAGTTCTACTCAGCAGTAAAGAAAAATGAAGTAATGAAATTTGCAGAAAAATGGATGCACCTGGAAAGGATTATACTAAGTGAGGTAACCCAGACCCAGAAAGCCAAGCGCCACATGTTCTCTCTCATATGTGGATCCTAGCTACAGATGACTGGGCTTCTGCGTGAGAATGAAAATACTTAGTAGCAGAGGCCAGTAAGTTGAAAAGGAGACATAAAGGGTGGAGAAAGGAAGGGAGGAGGATACTTAATAGGTTGATATTATATATATGTAATTACAATGATTGTAATGGGGAGGTAATATGATGGAGAATGGAATTTCAAACGGGAAAGTGTGGGGGTGGGGAGGGAGGTAATTACCATGGGATATATTTTATAATCATGGAAAATGTTAATAAAAATTAAAAAAAAATCATTACTGATTCTCTCTCTGTCTCTCTCTCTCTCTCTCACTCTCTCTCTCTCTGTGTGTGTGTGTGTGTGTGTGTGTGTGTGTGTGTGTGTGTGTTTTCCTGGGATCAAACATAGGGCCTCATACATGCTTGGAAACTGAATTACATTCCCTGCCACATGATGACATTTAAATAAGAATTATATGAAATGATCAAAGGATACCTGACATTGTACTATGATGAGACTTTTATCCCTAAAACACAATATGTTCCTCTATTTATTTATTTTTTTTGAATTTATTTATCAGCATTTAATAGTTTCATTTTGATAGTACTGAGTATGTTGTGTTAGATTAAGCGTAAAATACTTTGATGCTTGTTTTTGAGCAATTATGAATATTATGGCATTTAAAAATTTTGTGATCATATATGTGTGCTAGCACAAGGAAATATATTTGATTTTCTTTTTGTATAACAGAGGTCTGAAAAATTCACATATTACTATAAAATATTTTGAAGATTCATTATAATGTTCCTAAAACAGTAAGTATTATCTTTATCCTTGATGCATCAGAGTTTTATTTTAGGAGGGCATAGTGACAATGGCTAGAATTACAATCTTATATTGAAAACATGATACAAGGCAATTTTTCTTTGTTTCAAATATTATGGGAAGTTGCCCAGTCATTTACTGTTGAATAGAATAAAATCTCGCAGAAGATTGTTTGTTGGTGAGCTTTATCAAGTGCATAGGGTGCTTCCTCTTTGGATCTCATCAGGCTTAAGGAATCTACTTGATTTTTCAAATTTTTAATTAATTTATTCTTTATTAGTATTTTACTCAGTGAATACAGTCAAATGGGTACCACTGTTAGACTCATCCATGTCCTACCTCTTCCCCTTAGCCCCTCATTGTTGAGGTATATGTGTCATGCATTCTGGAGTTAGCCCACAGTTATGAGTAGGAGAAATGTCTCAGCATCTCATGACCCAACATGTGGCTGTGACATTCTTTCCACCCCCTCTACCACAAAATTTCCCTGAGCCATGTTGTGTTCATTTTTGGCCTGCTTCAGTAATGGGGTGTTGGGAGCCTCTGTGTTTCTGCATATCTGATTTGGTATCAGTTGATTGTTCTCTGTGTTGATCTCCTTCACCCTTGTGCTGGTACCCGGTTCACCAAGAAAACAGCACCCTTGCTTGTTTCAACAATTATTCTTAGTTTCAGCTGGGGCCTTTTTGAGGTATGATGGGGTGGTTATCTCCTTAGGATCTGCATCTATCTGAAAAAGAGTAGCAGATTCTCCAACAGAGAGTAAAGTTAGCACTAGATAAATGGGATAACCCTTATTTTTTTAATAGAAAATTTAATAGGTATAGACCCTCTTGTAGCCCATGTTTGATGGTAGTTTGATAATGGAGAGCGGGTTCATGTTTGTATATGGTTCTGACTTGTTTCCCAGCTCCAGCTATGGGTCCTGTTCCACTGAGCAGACCAATTAGCCAAATCAAGAGCAGTTCCTTTCCCACCATGGCTGTGCACCACTATTGCTCTTATGTGAGCATCATGACAGGTTATTTGCTGCTAAGTAAGTTAGACCATGAGTTGCTTGGGCAGATATTGGTCATTTTCCACCAGTTGCCCATGTAGCACCTTCTGGCACTAGATGTGCTGACTGTCTAGGGACTGACTCTCTCCCAGCTTCCAGCCATTTCATTCCATGTTATGTGCCAACCGCATATGGTGTCTTCAGCAGTAGTGGCTTACCACTAACCTTTGGTGGGTCATCAAGTACTCTGACAGAAATCTGTCTTTCTTTTAGGAAATCTTGTAGGTCTCTCTGATCAAAAGCTCATCATGGATGATAGCCACATGCTGGTACTGGGAGTTACAGGTCCATGCCCACAAAGAGAAGAAAGAAAAAGATAACTAATATAAAAGTTAGAGGGAAGAGAGAGAGAGAGAGAAAGAAAGAGAAGTTGTAGAAGATTAAGGTCTGTCTTCATCGTACCATCTCCAGCCTTGTGGCTCATGTGTTCCCTCTTAGGACCTGATGAAGGTTCAACCATTTGGTCTGCATTTTAGGATCGAGAATTTTATGGTACTGTTGCCGGTAGGGTCTAGATTTGTGTATCTTACCCCTTCCTTTCCCCTCCCCTCTCTCCCCAACCACCCTATTGTCTAGTCCTCAAGATCCATGCTGGGTATGTCAGCATCTTGGATAGATTCATGTTAGGTGCTGTAGATGAGTGAGACTATGTGGCAATTATATTTCTGTGATTGGGTAAATTCACTGATAATGATCTGTTCCAGGTTCAAACATTTTTCTTCAAATTTCATTGTGTCATTTTTTTCTTACTGCTGTGTAGAATTCCATTGTGTAGATATACCACATCTTAGTTATCCATTCTTCTAGTGATGGACATCTGGGTTGATTCCAGCTTTAAGTACTAGGAATTGAGCTGCTATAAACATGGTTGAGCAAATCAGTCTGGACTGCGGTTTAAGGGTTTTAGGGTATATGCCCAGTAAGGGAATAACTGGGTCTGTTGGTAACTTTATAGTCAGCTTTTTATGAGGCTTCATATTATTTTCCAAAGTGGTTGTACTGTCTTACATTCCTACCAACAGTGGATGTGGGTTCCTATTTCTTCATATCCTCTACAGCATTTATTTTCATTTGCTTTTTTGTTTTGTTTTGTTTTGTTTTTTTGGTTTTTCGAGGTAGGGTCTCACTCTAGCCCAGGCTGATCTGGGATTCACTATGGAGTCTCAGGGTGGCCTCAAACTCATGGCAATCCTCCTACCTCTGCCTCCCGAGTGCTGGGATTAAAGATATGCGACACCATGCCCGGCTCATTTGATTTTTTTTTTTTAAAGATTTATTTTTATTTATTTATTAGAGACAGTGAGAAAGAAGGAGAGAGTGAAAGTTGGTGTGCCAGGGCCTCTAGCCACTGTAAACAAACTCCAGAGTCATGTGCCATGTTCATCTGGTTTATGTAGGACCTGGAGAATTGAACCTGGATTCTTAGGCTTTGCAGACATGGGACTTAACCGTTAAGCCATCTCTCCAGCCCCTCATTTGATTTTTTGATGTTTGCTATCTTTACTGGGGTAAGGTGGAATCTCATAGCTGTTTTAATTTGCATTTCACTGATGATTAGGGATTATGAACATTTTCTAAGTGTGTGTTTGCCATTTATATTTCTTCCTCTCTGAACTATCTGTCCAAGTCTTTGCCCCATTTTGTGAGTGGGTTGTTTGATTTTTTGTGTGTGTTTTTTGAGTTCTTTGTAGATTCTACAGATTAGACGTCATCAGTAAGATAATCAGCAATTATTTTCTCCCATTCTGTGGGTAATCTATTGGCTTTGCTTATTGTATGCTTGTCCATAAAGAATCTCTTTAGCTTCATGTGATCCCATTAGTTGAGTGACTGTTTAAGATCGTGAGCTATTGGGGTTTCCTTCAGGAAGTCTTTTTCCATTCCTATATCATGGAAAGTTCCTCCTATATATTTTTCTAGTAGTAGCCGAGTTTCTGGTCTTATATTGAGGTCTTTGATCTATTTGGACTTGTGTATTATGCAAGGTTATATGTGTGTATCAAGTTTCAATTTCCTGCATATGGTTATCCAGTTTGTCCAGCACCATTTGTTGAAAATGCTGTCTTTTTTCCAGCCTATATTGTTAGGACCTTTGTCAAATATCAAGTAGCTATAGTTTCTTTACCCAAAGCCCGTGTCCTCAATTCTATTCCATTGGTCTATACTCCTGTTTTTATGCCAGTACCATGCTGTTTTTATTACTATGGCTTTGTAATATAGCTTTAGAACAGATATGATGATATCTCCAGAGGTATTTCTTTTGCTGAGGATATGCTTGGATATCCGAATCCTTTTGCCTTTCCATGTGAAATTTGAGACCTTTTTTTTTTTTTTCTATTTCTGTGAAGAACAATGTTGGTATTTTAATTGGAATTCCATTAAATCTGTATATTGCCTTTGGTAGGATTACCATCTTCACAATGTTAATTCTGCCTATCCAGGAGCATTGGAGGTCTTTCCATTTTCTCAAGTCCTCCCCTTCTTCTTTGAGTGTTTTAATGTTTTTATTATATAGATCTTTCACTTTCTTGGTTAACGTTATTCCAAGGTATTTTGTTGTTGTTGTTGATGACTATTTTCTTCCAGTAGCTCCCATAGTGCTTTCCAACACTATGAGTGTTGGCCAGGAAAGAGCTAGTTTCTCTTTTGTTTCCAGCATGGTATTCCAATTATTCTGATGTCCTGTGACTAGGGCTTGTGCTATCATTAAGTAAATAAATAAAGTCTTGAAAGCTTACTTAAGAATAGTGAATAAGTCATAAAATTGTGGCTGGAGTATAAGTATGTCTCTTGCAAAAGAAAGAGAGAATACAAATTGTGTTTGGATGTAGAAGATCTTGAATTTATATTGAAGAATATGCTAGAGTGTAGTAGGACTATGACAGTATCTGTCAGCCAACTAAAATCCTTCTGAATATTACTGATGAGATCATAAAGGAAGAAAGTGGAGTGGATGTTTCACAGTTCATGATTTCTAATTCCTTATATTGGGTCCTAGGTAAAATTTTCCCATTGGTTTTTAAAAGAATAACATTTACTTACAGTATTTATTTTAACACATCTTTCACACAGGGAAATAAAATCCTAGTGATTCTTTGATGAGGTTGTCCAGGGTAAATAATAATAATAATAAAATAATAATAAAAAAATATTAATTTTAGGAGAAAGAAGTCTCTTTCCCATAAGACCCTTTGGAAGACTAAGATGAAACAGTCTGACAATCTCCTCTTCATGATATAAGAATGTCAGTAAGATGAGTTAAGACAGATAGACTATAATAAATGATAACCAGGATTTCCTTCATTATGGGGTGCAGCTTTGAACCAGACCTTTGTGGAAAGTAAAGTTGAGACCTCTAGTATTCCCTGTGTTCTTCAGGGAAGGGGGTAAATTATAGACTAATCCAGGAATTATCTGAAGAATGATGATAAGATTTGTTTTCTCCAACTCCCTAGCACTTTAATGTTAGCATGACAAAGCAAACAATTTTCCAAATGTTGAGACTACACAAACCAAGTTTATCTGGATGATTCTCTATTGTGAGATTAACACCTTGCCTACTACACTAAGGAGGTACATTGATAGTATTTTATTGTTTTTTGGGTAGGGGGAGGAATATTTTGAGATGAAGCTTCATCATGGCCAGTGAAAGAATGGCAGAGCAGTGGCTGGGCCTCCCACCATGTATAGTATAAAGTAGGTAGCAGCAAAAGTGAGCTAACTCTAGCAAGGGTAAACTGAACTGTAACACTAAATCCCTCCCTGAGCAACGCAATTCCTCCAGCCAGGATTCATCTCTCTTATCTTCATTGCAGGTTGAATGTAAGGCTTAATCACAGACGTAATAGGTTATGTATACTCTGTTAAATAAATGAAAATATCATTTCTAGAATGAAAGAATGGAAAATGCTTTTTTTTCTTCATTGCAGGAAATGTGAATTTATAGGAAGTTTAGTTCAGTCACAAAGGAATAATGTAGTTTTGGGATTTCCTATACTTAAAAAGATATATGCAAAATTAAGCCTGATAACTATGTCAAAGAATTAATTTAGTTTCCCTCTCAAGGCTGGTTTTGTTCCTCTGTGTGTTATGTGCATGCATGTGCATATATGTGTGGGAGTTTCAACACTGAAGAAAATACTGTAGCAGAATTATTACTTTTATTATTTAAGTTAGCTTTTTCCTTGTTAAAAATGTTTTGTTATACCACCATAGAAGCAATTATTTTTTCTTGTCTCACAAAAGCTGATAATGTGAGTCCTAGCTCTCTAGAGGCAGGGTCAGTGGGTAGGTAAATTTTGAAATAGCTAAAAGATTTTTCTCCTTTTCTTGGTTGTTTTCTTATACTTTATGACTCCACCTTTCCTCTGCCTCAGGTAGCATGTGTATTTTCTATGACTTTCACTATGTATAATTAAACAGGAGAATTCACCATCTATGCCTGATGGTTAATATTGTCCTTATCTTCCCCATCAATCTAGTCTCTCTTACAATATCATTTATAGCAGGACACATTAGGTAACCCTCAGTTCGGAAATGATTTATGGACTTCTTTCATTATAAGTAAAATAAAAAGTAAGATGATAAAGGCCTAATCTTAACTGGTCTTGAATTTAGACAAAGGAAAAATTACCTAAATGGAAAATTGGCTCCATGACATTGTGTTCAGAAAGGAGTGGAGCTTAGCTTGAGAGATGTAGTGTTCCATGTACCTAACACATGACACTTAAGTCATGAGTAGGCCTTCATGTATGAGAATGATGCTGAATTCTTTGTTCAATTATCAAAAGTTAAGTAGAAACACTTCCCATTATCTGGCCCATGCATTATAGGTAGTGAAACTATTTGCAATATCACCCTAAAGAATCTAATTGCAGAGAGAAGTTTGTATACATTCTAAAAGTATTTGCCAGATAATTAGAAAATGTTCTACTGCTTCAAAGGCTTCCTAGGCAATACACAGTTAAATGATCATCTTGAAACTTATTGTGGAGTATTATTACATTTGAGAAAGCATTGTTATTGGGCACTTTCTTTCTAGAAGACATTAATGCATATAATTAAAAACATACAATTCAACTTCTCTGCAGGACACCTATGAAGCCATTTATGGGTTGTTTTTCTTGTCCTTCTAGGTGTTGCTGACTGTGGGCTCAGTGTAATGAGAAGAAAGTTATTTTTAGGTTGGTATAAGTGTTTTGGTTTCTCAAAACTAAAAAAGACTTATTTAGAGTTTGTATACACTACTGTGGTACATTGCGTTTTATACAAAGCTAATTGCTTTCCTTAGTTTTGCCATTAGCCATAGTTTTTTTCTAATAAGCAAGTCTTTTGCTACTAAATAAAAGAAAATAGAGTAGAATTATATAGCTGGTTGGAGGAAAAATGTTGAAATAAAGGATATATTAACAATACTTTCTCATCACTAACAACCCAGCTTATAGGCTATTTATACTTTCATTTATTTTGAAAAAAATAACAAGAAAATATGCTTTTATCATCTACCTTTATATTTGCAAAAATAAAAAAAAGGAAACTTTTAATTCTTCTGTTCACAGGTACTCCAGTATTCACAATAATTGTCATATATTTTTTATTAAGCACTGAACCATGCTCTCATCTCTGTTGGTTGCTAAATAAAGCAACATTAACTTCTATGGACCTTGAATGTAGTTGATTATAACCTACAACATAAAAATGTTAGACTATTGTTAAATAGTTGCTTGAAGTCTTACTATCAACTTTCAAGCCCAATTTATCCTGACAAATGACTACTAAGCTGAATGTAAAAACCAAACCACTGGCCCCAGGCCATTGAACATTTGATAGTGTATGGAGATCTGATTCTTAATAGCTAACTCAGATATTCTTTTACTATCTATTTAAACCTGAAAATGTCCTGAATGTTTCAGTGTGAGACTTTCTTATGTCCAGCCATAGAGTGGATGGGAACTATCTCAGGCATAAGACAGGAAGATAGATTTTTATCAGACTAAGTTCAATTGTTTTTGGATGGGTTGAGCCAAGCAAAAGCAAACAAGATTATTTTTGAAAAATATATGCATGTGGGAAGAGGGAAATTATAAAATGTATTCTCACCATGGCCATCATCTCATCACCAATTTTCTGAGTCCCAGTTTATTTTCAAAGATCATTTTTGTCCTTCAAGAATTTTTCCTTATGTTTGTGACCTCAAAACCATGAACTATTTGCTGGAGTCTAAACATGGCAAAATCGAAGTAAACAGAGTAAATCTTTGTGTTTCTTGGCTTTTACCTCTTCTGTTTCAAGACTGCCATACCATGAGGGCCAGGGGACATCTATTGCCATTGTCTCCTACCCCAACCTCCCACTGGGTGTTTTGCTGTAGCTATTTTGTAAAACCTTCATAAACTCATGGGCCTTTGAGGCAGATCACTAGGACATGTCTATTTTCTATGCATTCATCAAGGCTAGCCTTACACTGTCATTGCAGAAGTGTTTTCTTCTTCCCATACAAGAAAGCAACCTATTTCCAGCCTTGGACATGATCCTTGGCTGAAGTGTAAGCTCTTGTAATAGCACTACAAAAAGGAAACAAGAGCCAGGCCAGTTCCAGTTATATAGACCTGTGATACAAACTATTTGAGAGCCTGAAAGAACAGGGTCACAAGTCCAAGGCTTGCTTGGACTACAAAACACATTCATTGTCAACCTGAAAGAGCAAACAAGACCCTGTCTTAAGACAACAAAATATAAAAGATCTGGGGATAGAACTCAGAGGTAGAGCTGTTACCTAGCTTCTGCAAGGCTCTAAGTTCAATCCCCAACACTACACACTAATGCATGAGTACACCTGCACAAACATTTATGAAAAGGGAAGGAGATTAAGGGTAGTAAAAGACAGTGTTTAGTAGGCTACTAGGGACAATATATCCCTATACTGTCTTCACAAAGATATTTTAAAGAACATAAGAGTCCTTCATAAATATGGTGATAAAGAATAAATGAAGAAACTAGCTATGTAGGAGGAGCTCTAATTACTTAACTCTTAACTTTTTGGTATGTTCTTCATACCTAAGTTAACATTTGCTATATGTCTAGCTAGGAGCAAATATAAAACTTATATTCATTAAAATATATAACATGATTCAGGCAGCATATAAGCTCATTTCACTTGATATCATATATATGTATATACCAACATACATATAGAGCAATTATCAGTGGAAAGGAAATTGAAATATGAGTGTTGACTTCCATGGTCTCTTCTCTGATTCTTGCCTTATTTCATGTAATAAGACATAGCAGAATTTAAAGATGTAAGTATGGTTATGGACCTGCGGACTTTAACATATGAGAATTATTTAACATAGTCTCAATCATATCATGATACCTGAAGAAAGAACTTTCTTCTGAGGTAGGCATAAATGATGTGACCTAAGGGAAAGTCAAACTATGATGGCATGGACTTTGCTTAATGGGCAAGGACCTTGCCATATGAGTAGTATCAGAGTCACCTCAGTATTTAGAGGAAAAAAGAGTTGGTCAAGAGGTTGTTGTAGCAGAGTGTAGGGGTACCTGAGGAGATTAGTGTCCCCTAGCTGATAACCACAAGGAATCAGCCATTGCAGTCACCATGCTAGAAGCCCTTAATTCTCTATTTAAGCAGCTTCCCTTATGCTTATCCCAAGAGCCTCCAGCTAAGAATTCAGGCAGACTGACAATGTCTTTGGCCTTGTGAAATCAAAAGCACAGGAATTACTAAAATTTACTCATGCTTCTTACCTACTGAGCTATAAAGTAGTGAAACTATATTGTTCCAGACTTTGAAATTTGTAGTAATTTTCTGTGTCATAGGTATGATATATTGTATATGTAATGAATATTTCCCCCAGAAAAGTGCACCCTACTACATGCAGAGGTCTATACAATGACCATGAATGTCATGCCACCCTACTGTTTAAGATTTTCAGCTAACTGTGAAGATAAAGGAAAAACAAAGCCTGTAAAAATTCAACTCACCTCTATGTAAAGTAGAGAAAATAAGTATAGAAAATTTACTATTCCCTATTCATGACATGGACATGAGTACAAAAGACAGTATCTAAAGATTTTGTGACACGTAAAAAGGATTTAATAATACATGCACATGTTTGTAATTCCAGCCCTTGGGATGCAAAGGCAGTTCTGGGAAACCTGGAATATACAGGAAATTCAAGGAAAGATTCAGTAACATAACAGGTCTTTGTCTCAAAAACAACAAAGGCTGGGGGTATATGTCAAAGGTAGTATGCTTTCCTGGCATATGCAACATAGTAGGTTCAATTCAGGGACTTTCAAACTGTGTGTGGGGGGGTAGGAGAGGGGTGGAAGAGTGGCATCAGCACATTTTATTTTTATTACATTGTCAATTCTCTATTCTGTATATCTGATCAGGTTCCTTCTCCCTCCTTTGGCATTCCACATAAGGCTGTTATTTTGTTTTATTATGCCTATGTATTCTCCAGGTTATATAGGGTGGGGGAGAAGGCTTAGTAATGATGGTACTTGCCTATGAAGCCTAAGGATCCAGGTTTGATTGCCTAGAACCCACATAAGCTAATTACATATGGTGGAACATGCATCTGGGTTCGTTTGCAGTGGCTATAGGTCCTGGTGTGCCTATTCTCATTCTCTCTCTCTCTCTCTCTCTCTCTCTCTCTTTCTCTCTCTCTCTCTCACACACACACACACATACACACTAAAAATTTTAAATAAAAGAAAATCCTATAAAGCAAGATGGCCATTGAGAAGCTTGGCAATGAATTAGTGTTGTCAGGAATGTTTGCTAAACTCACAGGAGGCAACTATACCTGACTTACAAACAGAAACCCTCCATGGTTGGGTTTCCAAAGATGTGTCTAACAGTGTTCCTGAGGTAAATCTCTTCACAAAGGTTAGGCATGCATGGCTGGGTTGATTGGAATGCAGTATAAAGAATAAATTGGGAAAATCTGCCTGATGGCTAATGTGACTCCACAACATGGTAGAGGGAAGATCCATTGTTTCTCCTAGTAACCAGGTAGCCATTCCAACTGTTTTTCATGGATCTCATCAGTGGGAAAACAAAGACATACTATGTTCTTTCTACTTCTCATTTGAGAAGATTGGGGGCACTGATATGTAAGAAGAGATATTGTATCATAGTTTGACTACACACACTCATATCTGGAGCTGCTGAGCTGATAGTTGTCCTTGTAATTCTGTTGCGGCTGTAGTTGGAAATTCTGCAGGATTTGTGAGAACCAGATGCTAGTAGCAACTGTGGTTATCATTTTCTTTTCTTTTTTTATGGTGTTTTATTTTAAAGTATGCTTGAGATATGTCTTGTAAAAGTATACCCTGTGGCACCATCCTGGTGTTTGGAGTCATCAGTGAGAAACTTCAGATAATAGCTCTAAGTGTAACTGTGATGAATGACCATGCAAGGCTGAGTTAGCAGTAACTTGGGAATGAAAAAGAAAATAAGAACTCATTTCCTATGACAATGAAAAGAAGAGGTGAGGAGATTACCTGAGGATTTAGACCATGCCCCTTTTCCTATAAAAGGTGGCCACACATATTGTGTCACTACATACTGAGCAAACATTCAAGGTCTGCATTTACTCTGTCCAAAATAAATATCATTTCCCACCAAGGTCTCACATTATTAGCAACAAGTAACATTTGCTAATCATTCGTGAAGGTGAGGAATTTGGCATTTATCCAGGGTTGAGAGTGAATGTGCGGGGGAGATGAAAGAGTTTCCCTAAGTATATAAAAGAAAAACGAATATAGATGCAGTCATGTAATCAACAAAGCCATCCAGTGGTGAAAACTTTCCATGATGAATGTAAAAAATCACCAATGATAGTTAGAAAAGCTTTTTCTTCATTGTGAATTGTTTGTTCAACTTCTTGCTTTTGAATTTAAGGGCAAAATATTGGTTCATGCTGGGAGTGATGACACATGCCCTTAATCCCAGAACTTGAGAAGGTGAGGTAGGAGGACTGCTGTGAGTTCAAGGCTAGCCTGACACTCCATAGTGACTTTCAGGCCAGCCTGGGCCAAAGTGAGAAGCTACCTTGAAAAAAAAAAAAAAAAACTTTGGTTTATTATAATTCAAAGTTAAGTCAAAATCATATTTCACATATGAGACAAGCACCACACTGAGTTTTAATTTGGACTGTGTGTGACACTAGGACATGACGTTATAGCTGCTTTGAGGTAGCTTTTCAAGTGAACTTTCTTAATAGTACTGCCTAGAAACCATTAATTTGGAAAAGAGATGTGGATCAGTTAGCCAAATCAAGAACAGTTGGTTTCCAACCATGGCTGTGTGCCACTATTGCACTTGTGTGAATATCAAGACAGGTTATTTGATGCTAAGTAGGTTTGACCATGAGTTGCTTGGACAGAAATTGGTCATTTCCCCCCTATTGCCCATGTAGCCACTTCTGGCTCTAGACAAACTAACTCTCTGGGACTGACTCTCTTCAAGCTTCCAGCCATGTCACTCCATGTTATGTGCCAACAGCATATGGTGTCTTCAGCAGTAGGGTCTTACCACTAACCTTTGGTGGGTCATCAAGTACTCTAATAGAAATCTGACATTCTTTTAGCAAACCTTATAAGTCTTTCTCATCAAAAGTTCATTGTGGATGATAGCCACCTGCTGGTACTGGGAGTTGCAGGTCAGTGCCCACAAAGAGAAGGAAAAAATGATAACTAATATAAAAGAGTTAGAAAGAAGAGGGAGAGAGAGAGAGAAGCAGTAGAAGATTAATGTCAGTCTTTATTGTACCCTCTCCAGTGCCCTTTAACTCAGGTATTCACTTAAAGGGCCTGGTGAAGTTTCAACCATTTACTCTGCTTTTTTGAATGTAGAAGTTCATGGTACCAGTGCCATTTGTGTCCAGATCTTTGTCCTCCAACCTTTCCCTTACATTCCCCTCCCTTCCCCCTCCCCCACCCTATTGTCTGGTCCTTGAGATTCTTGATGTATGTCGGCATCCTGGGTATATTCAGGTTAGGTGCTGTAGATAAGTGAGACTACGTGGCAGTTATCTTTCTGTGATTGGGTGAGTTCACAGAGAATGATCCATTACAGGTTCGACCATTTGTTGTTCAAATTTCATTGTGTCATTTTTTCTTACTGCTGTGTAGAAATCCATTGTGTAGATATACCACATCTTAGTTATCCATTCATCTAATGATGGACATCTGGGCTGATTCCAGCTCTTACCAAGAAAAGTCAGATTTGTGTAGACCCAGATTAAATATTTTACCCAACAGAATATGCTTGCATTGCAAACAGAGAATTTAAATTACAAACACCCATGGTTTGCTTTTTGTTTGTTTGTTTTTGTTTTTGTTTTTCCCCAGGTAGGGTCTCAGTCTAGCCCAGGGTGACTTGGAATTCACTATGCAGTCTCAGGGTGGCATTTCACTCACACTGATCCTCTGACATCTGCCTCCCTAGTGCTGGAACCAAAGGTGTGCTCCACTAAACTGGCTGCTTTGTGTTTTTGAATGTAGTATTCAGTGTTGGACATTAAGACTATGGAAGACACTGACAAGTAATGGATGAATAGAAGAGGTGCCTGAGGATGATAAAAACACACACACATACACATATATACACATATCAGAAAATCTGATTGTAGGCTTTGCCTAGAAATGTACACCTGGATAAGCAAAGTGAAAATCTGGAAACACATTGGTTTTGTGTTAAATTCAGGTGGAACACAGGGTGCATAGTATGCTAGAGCTTGTGTCAGACATAGACATATGGGGCCTGTAGTGGTTATGGTGCTTGCCAGAAAAGCCAAAGGACAGAGGTTTGATTCTCCAGCATCCATATAAAGCCAGATGCCTGAGGGGCACATGCATCTAGAGTTTGTTTGCAGTGGCTAGATGCCCTGCTATGCCCATTTCTCTATCTGATTCTATATCTCTCTCTTACAGATATATAAAATATTTAAGTAAAATAAAATTAAGAGATGTATGTATTCTGGTGTGTATACAGGGTGATTAACTATTGGGAGAATAGTTGTCCATTATAAGTTTATACATTTAATTTATAAATATTTTAGTGATTCATCTTTTTCACAGGGCATATCTTACCTAACCAAAATTTTGTATTTGGGCTGGAAAGATTGGCTAATGGTTAAGGCACTTCCCTGCAAAGCGTAAGGATCCAAGCCTGACTCTCCAGATCTCATGTAAGCCAGAAACACTAATGTGAGGCAAGCGCAAGGTTGCACCTGCCACTAGGTGGAACAAGTGTATGGAGTTTGAAGTGGCCCCTGGCTTGCCAATTCTCTCTCTCTCTCTCCCTCTCTGTCTTTCACCCTCTCTGCCTCTCTCTCATGCTCTCTAAAATAAAAAAATAAATAAATAAATAGATAGATAGATAAATATTAGAAGCCTGGAAAGATGGCTCAGGGGTTAAGCACGCTTCCTGCACAAGTATGAAGGTCCGAGACTGCCAGAGTTCAGAACTCTAGAACATGTAAGACAACAGACTGTGGCCATGCATGACTAAAACCTCAGTTCCAGGAATTTTTGGAGGACCACACCTCCAGAATTTGTCAAAGGAGACTCCAGCTCAAAATAAGGTCAAGAGGAAGAGTGATGCACAAGTTTACTCTATGTTCTTTCTACTCAGGCCTCTGAAGGCAAGATATCCCAGTGCAGTCAAATGCATGGGGCACAGCAAGGGTGCAATACATCTGCATATACAAAAGACATGCCCCACATAACACATCTCACATCTGTCACATGCAAAAAGCAATATATATATATGAATCCCAGCTCCAGATATTTGTTGTGAAGTTTACTTCAGTGGTAATAATGAGACTTAAACATATTTATTATGTGTTATGAAAAAAACAATAAATTATTTATAAGTGCTTATAAAATAGAAAATCTCATTCCCACTATGGCATGCTGTGTAGATAGGCAGTAAATGTAACCTCTCCAACATGACCCACTATACAGACTTGGGTAGAATTTGACACCATACCTGTTTGATGTTAAGTCTCCTTTTTGCTCTCATGTGGTGGAATTTTACAGCAGATGATAGGTCTGCCCCATGCCTTACAACACTATGGATTTTGAGACTTAAATTTTAAAAAGTAAATGTTTGCAATTCTGTTTATATATTTCTACAAATTTAAAAAAAATCCTCCCATAGATAAACAAATTGCTATAGCCTTTGATACTTAAATACTGGAAACGCTAAGGTTAATAAGAGAGGAAGTTAGAAAAGGGGCTCTAGAAAAGGGTTATACAAACAGTTTAGTCGTGTAAGCATCTATTGGCAATTGGCCTGTAGGAGCATTTAGAGAGAGAGAAAAAAAAAGGGTTAGAATTACTTGAAAAGATAAAGGGGCAGGAAAGATATTCAAAGAACAGGATGAAGTAATTACAGCTGGGAAAAGAAGAGATGAGCTCAGGCTCTTGTTTTAGATATAAGAAAAGAGGAGAATCTTAGAAAAGCAACAATTCTGTGGTTCACATGACCAATATCAATACTCTTCCCAGTCCCTTTCCCAATTTCATTCACATTCTCACGATTTCTTCCAACCACTTGGCCGGTTTCAACAGAAATGACACATATTTCATTGAACTCCCAGTACAATATTATTAAAGTATTCCCTTAACAATAACTGTTTTAGTTTTTGTTGGAGGAGTTACAGCTACACAGTTGAGCCAAATACTGTATCTGATAATAGTCAGGATTGACCAGTGGGTCAACATGTTCAACCACAACAGAATTGCCAGGGTGCCTCACATTTCTTTGTTACACAAATTATAACATAGTTCAAAAGTTTTGTTTAGACTAAGAAATATTAATTAGAGCTGATTGATAGAGGCTTAAGAAGTATTATAAACTTATCTGAACCTTCAGTTAATGTACTATTTATTAGGTTTATACAATAAAATGAATTAATTTACATGATAAAAACTTGGAGTTTGAGATAATTCACTCAAATCAGGGCTTAATGGACTTTGTAAGTATTAAGAAGGAGTGATTTTTGGAGTCCTTTCACAAAGTAACCCTATAGAGAGAGGTCTTAGAATGTTTAGGATGGAAGTAAAGCTATTTCCAAGTATCTTCTGGAACAATAACTCACAACTGGAAGGTATTTTTCCCAAAAGATACATGTTTCAATAGTAGAGACAATTTTAGTTTCTGCACCGTGTGTGTGTGTGTGTGTGTGTGTGTGTGTGTGTGTGTGTGTGTGTTTCAGGGTGTGTTCCTGACCACCCAGTGTTCTCCTTAGCACACAGGAAAGCCAGCAACATCAGAAAATGATCCAATCCTGTAAGTCCATATTGCTGAGGCTGGAAATCTTTTATAAGCACCCATGCATCTTATATGAGTATACTTATTTCAAACTGTTTACTGAACTATTACTGTTGGCCCCATAAATCTTCCACTAGTGAGTCCTCTGCTGGTTCATGTAAACTATGGCTTAAAAGTCAGCATTAGGCCTCTCTTATTTTTATTATTATTATATTAGGATTGTAGTAGTAGAAACTAGTTTTAGTTTATGAGATTTCATAGTAGCCATTTCTATAAAATTCCAAAAACTTATAAAATGATTGACCCCAACTTCTATTATAAAATCTGTATTGTCATATAATTCCTAAATTTAAGCTGCTTTTCCTTTCACAGACTAAATATAACCTAGGAGGAAACTCAATTCAATATTTTACATTTAATCAAATATTCATCTTAAATTGAAAATAGCTGTACTTAAAAAAAAATCGATGCTCCAAAGGATGGAATATTCTGATAGTTGGTTGTAATACAACTACATATTAGATGTTATATAATACCAGAAAATAAATGTGCCACAATGGTAGAAATAAATCGGCTATGATTTTTTTTAACCATATTAGTATGTTGTAGCTAGTAACTTGATTTACACTATTCAAATTAATTATAGACAGTTTCTAAATACACTTTGTATTAAGCTACAATATGAAATATGCATAAAGAAATTAAATGCTTAGACAAAGGAGAAAAGGGGTTTCTAGTTCTACTGTGACATTCTAAAGAGCTTCAGTAGGGCTTTACTCATTGATATACCTTTGTTTTAATGGCATGCATTTTATTAATACCCTTTTCACTAACTAAAAGGCTTAAAATAATTCAGAAAAAATCATATCTTACAAATACACTTGATGATATACAATTTTATTCTATTTATTGTAAGGAAATAAGAAGACGAATACAAGGTAATAAAGTAATATTCTAATACCAAAAAGGGAAAGTTTTTTCTGTGTTTTCCAATATCCTTCTCTAATTTTTTTTTTTTTAAAGAAACAGGAATTTGTTACTAACTATAAAAGTTTAGCTGGCTCTACTGGCAAATTCTTATAATCCCAGCACTTGAGAAGTTGAGTCAGAAAGATTAGTAATGCAAGGTCATCCTCTGGTACATAATGAGTTTGAAGTCAACCTAGGATATGTGATAGCTGGTATCAAATGAACAAATTTTTTTTATTAGTTTTCTATTCAGCAAATACAGGCAGTTTGGTAGCATTATTAGGCTAATCTGTGACCTACCTCCTCCCATTGGCCCTTCTTGTTGAGGTATATGGGTTATGCATTGTGCAGTTAGCCCACACGATAAATGTCTTTGCATATCCTGACCCAACATGTAGCTCTGACATTCTTTTCAATAATTCCTATAATGTCAACTAAGAAACCAGAAACCATAACAAAATTACACATAGATTATCTAGTCACTCCTACTTCAAATGATCAGTCAGTAGGCAAGACTCTAAGGAAACTTCTTCCCCAGATACTGGAATAACTTGTAAAGATTTCATTTGTAAATTAAATTTATAGAAAATACGGTAAGATGCTGACATACTCTGCAAGCATCTCGAGGACTAGACAGTAGGGTGGGTGGGGAAGGAGGGGGTAAGGGAGGGGGTGGGGGACACAAATCAGGACCCAAAAGGCAATTGTACAATAAAAATCTACATCCTAAAAGGCAGACCAAATGGTTGAATCTTCACCAGGCCCTTAGAGGGAACACCTGAGTCACAAGGCACTGGAGAGGGCACAATGAAGATCAACCTTAATCTTCTACAGATTCTCTCTCTCTCTCTCTCTCTCTCTATCTCTCTCTTTTCTCTAACTCTTTTATATTAGTTATCTTTTTCTTCCTTCTCTTTGTGAGCACTGACCTGCAACTCCCAGTACCAGCAGGTGGCTATCACACACAATGAGCTTTTGATCAGAGAGACCTACAAGGTTTCCTAAAAGAATGACAAATTTCTGTTAGAATACTTGATAACCCACCAAAGGTTAGTGGTAAGACCCTACTTCTGAAGACACCATATGCTGTTGACACATAACATGGAGTGACATGGCTGGAAGCTTGAAGAGAGTCAGTCCCAGACAGTTATTGCGTCTAGTGCCAGAAGGTAACACATGGGCAACTGGGGGGAAATGACCAATTTCTGTCCAAGCAACTCATGGTCTAACCTACTTAGCAACAAATAACCTGTCTTGATACTCACACAAGTGCAAAATAGTGGCACACAGCCATGGTTGGAAACCAAATGCTCTTGATTTGGCTAACTGATCCACTCAATGGAATGGGACCTATAGCTGGAGCTGCGAAACAAGTCAGAACCATATCCAAGCATGAGCCCACTCTCCATTATCAAGCTACCACCAATCGTGGGCTACAAGAGGGTCTACACCTATTAAAAAAATAAGGGTTATCCCATTTATCTGGTGCTAACTTTACTCTTCATTGGAAAATCTGATTCTCTCTTTCAGACAGATGCAGATCCTAATGAGAGAACCACCCCATCATACCTCAAAAGGGCCCCAGCTGAAACTAAGAATAATTGGCAAAACAAGCAAGAGTGCTATTTTCTTGGTGAACCAGATACCACTACAAGGGTGAAGGAGATTAACACAGAGAACAATCAACTCCTACCAAATAAGATATCCAGAGACACAGAGGATCCCAACACCACATCACTGAATCAGACCAAAAATGAATCTAACATGGCTCAGGGAAATTTTGTGGTAGAGGGGATGGAAAGAATGTCAGAGTAACACATTGGGTCATGATACTCAGAGACATTTCCTCCTACCCATAACTGTGAGCTAACTCCACAATGCATGACCTCAACAAGGAGGGGCCAAGGAGAGGGGGTAGGACATGGCTCTGCTAACAATGGTACCAACTTGACTGTATTCACTGAGTGCAAAACTAATTAATAAAAATAAATAAATAAATAAATAAATAAATAAGAAAATACTGTAATTTCAATCTCATTCCTACAATGATTAGGACATAGGGGAATTAGTAGATCTATTTGTAGTCTAGCTGAAAAAAAAAGAGTAGAAAGCCATTAAAGTAAACACAGGGACAAAAATAATCAATTAGCTGAGTATGGCAGTGCACACTTTTAACCCAGCATGGGGGAGGCAGAAGTAGGAGGATTGCTGTGAGTTTGAGGCCAGCCAGAGACTACATAGTGAATTTGGGGTCAGCTTGGGTTAGAATGAGACCCTACCTCAAAAAAATAAATTAAATGTTTCACTTAACACTTAGAATCTTATTTCTGAGAACTCTTAGTTTAATAAAACTTTTTTTAAAAACTAGATCTATTGTTAGCTATAGGAATGAACTTAGAAAATCATTTGTCCACTTGCTAATACTGTCCTTTGCATTCATACAATCTACAACATATGTCTTGTTTCTTTGAAACAGAACACCATCTTTACCCAGAGCATTTAAACACACATTTAATGGTTATCCAACATGTAACACCATGCATATTTTTTTCTCTGACATCAGTTTTGCTAACAATGTGATAAGTATATTTTTTGCTTTAGTCAGATGATCCAAAGATGTACTTTACATCTGATCTGAGAAATCCCAGGCAGCATGTGGTGTACATGGAGTTGGCTGACTTTATAAAACGTGCTTCAAGTATACACAGGCATAAAATAGTTGCTTTGAGAAGCTTATAAGTGGTGGCTTTTCAGATGAATTGATTGGCTTAACTTTTGAGGCTTTTTGAACTTTCTATTATCTGTTTCATTGTCATTAAAAACTTTGTTAAGGAGAGATGGCTTAGCAGTTTAGCTCTTGCCTGTGAAGCCTAAGGACCCCAGTTCAAGGATTGATCCCCCAGCACCCACGTTAAGCCAGATGCACAAGGGGGCGCATGTGTCTGGAGTTCGTTTGCAGTGGCTGGAGGCCCTGGTGCACCCATTCTCTCTATATATCTGCCTGTTTCTCTGTCTGTCTGTTTCTCTCAAATAAATAAGTAAAAATAAACAAAAAATCTTTGTTAAAAATTTACATATTCCCTTTCTACCACCCTTCTTTGTTCCCCTCCTCTACTTAATCTCCTTTTCTTTCCAACTATTCCCTCTTTTATTTTGATATCCTCGTTTCTTTTAACCTCTTTCATTATCCATGACAACATGTTGATGGGTCCAATGTTACTCTGGTCTTGTGCAGATAATGACAGCACCCGTGAAGTGCGGTTATATATTCAGTGGCCATGCTGTGTCTGGAAGACACAATTACAAGTCAGTTCTTTTGCTTCTTCCATTCTATCTTCAATCTCTTCTGCAATTGTCTCTGAGCTTTTGAGGATGTGATAGGGATTTCTCATTTAGTGCTTATTAATAATCTGTCAGTACTCAGCATGTGAATTTTGAATCTCACCAGTAGTCACTGCCACCTGAAAGAGAAATCTCTAACCAAGTGTAATAACAGTGCTAATACATGACCATAAACATAAATATTCAGAGGGCAATTTATTGGACGTTTATATCCATTTAGCTGAACAACAGTACTAGATTTCTCCTATAGCTTATGAACTTCCCACACAGTGGATTTTCTTTTTCTTTTTCTTTTTTTCTTTCTTTCCTTTTTTTTTTTTCCCAGTTATTTTATGGTACAGGCTCACTCTAGCTCAGGTATGTGGGCTCTAACTCTGTAGCTCAGTAGTCCCAGGCCTTAAATTCACAGCAATCATCCTACTTCTGCCTCCAGAATACTGGGATTAAAGATATGTGCCACCTTGTTTTTCAATATCAGGCATGAATTTCCTCATATGGAGTGGGTCTTGGATCCAATAAAAGTGCAGTTGGTTACCTCTATAACAGACATGACACTATTACATGAATGGATACATCTTACATGGATGGCCAGTTTTATAGCTTGAAGGACCCTCTGCTAATTAAGAACGTTGATGACTTTTCGCCCCAACTGGTTGAATAGCACTACCCACCACTATGAAAGGTAGTCAACAGGTAGAAGGTTTTCAGGACAGTTCTAACTTGATTTCTCAGTGTCCTGCAACTGAAGCAAATACTGTTTTCAGCAAAACTCCAAAGGTATCAGAATCTCCATGCCAACATTTGCATATGATAGAGAATATATGGTTTATTACATTAAAAATCTCATGAAAATATTATTTGTAAGTCTTCTGGGTAGGTGCTTATTATGTCTTTATTGTGTTTGTACACAACACAGAAACCTAATGAACAAGCAAGATGAACTTGAGAAAAGATTGCAGTCTTTCTCTGGAAATAAGAATGAGTTCAGAAAGATGATTTCTAGGATAAACCATGAAATTCTTACATTGGTTACCAAGTTCGTATGAATATTCTACTTGGATTCACACTGATATCTAGAGACTGTACTTGATTTCTTCTACCAAATGTTCCTACAAATTCAGGAAATGTGTGTTGCAAAATATAAATGTTGGTGTCTAGCTTGGGCTGTCACCATGGAGCTTCTGATACCTTCAGAGTTTTGTAATGATACAAATGTCTTTGTTGCTCATGAGATTGGTCATTCATGATCACACTTAATGAGGAGATTCATACTGGATCACTAAACAGTTTCAAAGATCACAAGAAAGATTAGTCACCTGATTCCAGATGTGGCCTTTTTTCCCCACAACACTTCAGGAGAGGGGATATAACTTACAAACTGAGTTAAAAAATGTGGCTATTGATTTAATCAGTCATATCTATGTCATGAAATCACAAGAAAAATATGGGGCCATGAAGTTCAGTGAGTTATCTGATTGGTGAGCACACTTCTCAACTGAGAGGTTGCTACATCCTAATTCCCCAAGTAAAGTAAAAGAGAAAACTGCATTGAGGCATTCCCAGACCTTAGACTACATGCCTCTTTGTTGTACTATTAGGTCCAGTCATTACTTAACTGGGAAGGAAAATTCTATCCCAGATCATTCTTTCCAATATCCTACCTTGAGTGCTGTCAGTATCAGACCTCTAGGCTTGCAATTGAATACAACAAAGCAAACACTACCTTATAGATTTAAGCCTAATCTGCATGTAGAACAAAGTAATATTGACCTATTAAATAGGAAGCCTGCAGCAGTTCTGCTAACACTAAACCTGGTTTTCAAAGCTGGCTGTGACATTCAGCTATTGGTCACTTCAGAGTGTTTCTCCAGAGCAGTATGCTGGGGGTTGGGGAGATGTTTCAGCAGATAAGAGTGCTTGCTGAAGAACAATAAGCACTTGAGTTTGATCCTCATGATCTGCATAAAGCCATGACATGGCTGTGCATTCCTGAAACCTCAGCTCAAGACAACAGAGAAAGAAGGATCACTGGGGCTCTGTGGACAATGAGTCCAAATTGGAAAGGTGAACTCCCAGTTCAGGGAGAAGCTTTATCTCAGAAAAATAAGACCATATGCACAATCCATTAGTATACCTAACATGGCCCTCTAGCCTTTGTACATATGTGCATAGAGCACATGTACCTGTACACAAATGCACAAATGTGCATATCTGCATATAAGCATGTGCACACAAGCATATACACACATGCACAAACATATCACATACTATATAAATTGTACTTAAAACAGAAGAACACTGTCCCAAGTATCTATTTATAGTTCCATTGACAAAAGTCCTTCTCAAATACTTTTCTAATAATGAGATAATTCTGCCTCACATTTGATCTAGAATCATTATCCTTTGGGATAGTTAAAATTACTTCTTATGCAATACGCTACAACCTATTAAACATGTTATAAGGAACATCAATGTAGTTATTGAATATGTCATCAACACACATTTTATCCATAATTTATAAATAAGTTACAATTGCCAAGTACAGATAGACCATGAGTAGATTTTAGGGTCAAATAGTTTTTAGATATGCAAAATTATGTGTAAAATATGTGTTTCCATGCTCTGGGGTGAAAAAAGAGCATTGACATGTAGATTTAAGGTAATGGAGGAAAAAAGGAATTTGTTTTAAAGTTGGTATTTCCTGGTTATTATAAGTGGGATGAACTTGAAAATTTGTTCAATTGCCTTTTATTTGTAGGTAGTAATCAACAACATCTTAACCTTTTAAACTCGCATATATTTTTACTCATTGTTTATTTAAGCAAGTGCAGCAGCATTTCAGTAATGTGTATCTAAAATTTTAATGTTCATTTTCTTGCAATTTCAGACCCTGGAGGTTCTGCATACCTGGCCCTGATCTTTTCCCACTCAATTTTTGATAAATAATACTTGTCTATCTTTGCTTCCATCTTTCAAAGCAAAGCCAATATTTTCTTATCTGATTTTAAATGTTTATGTACATTTGATACACATCTGCCTGTTTGTATCATTAAAGCAACCGTATCTCACTCGCATATTCTTTGTCTAACAATAATCTCAACAAAAAACATTAATATACACATTCTGATGCATAGATATTATTAATAAAAAAAACATAACTGGCAGTTGCTTCAGTTTTCTTTGGTTGGGAGCCATAGTTTTGCCTTTGCTGGAAGCCACATGTAGCTGGGGTGACTGGCATTGACTCAAGTGGATTTATTCCCTAATAAGACAATTAGTTGCCATGTTTTTTCTTCCTATAAAGAAAGGAGGTAGTGACGCCTTATTTATGATTTGATGGGAGAAATCTTCCTTCCTTTCTTCATACTATTTTCCAGGTGTTCTTCTCTTGGCTGAACCTTTTTCATGATCTGAGAGCAGTGCAATGGCTGACAGCAAAGGAGCAATTTCGTGACTGAGCAATGTGGCAAAGTATTCTGCCTTTGTTGTACTGATGTGGCTTTTGAGATGATGCAGAAATGACTATTCCTTGTGGGCTGCCTACATGACCTATTTTACTTAAGTTGTCCTCTCTTTGGGACAAATCTCCTCCCGGGTGAGTGTCAGGCTCACAGTGCTCAGCATGAGAAAGAATTAATCTCTAATGCCCTGAGTAAATGAGGCAGGTGTACTTGGTAATGGCTTACTGTCTCTTCAGCCACTGCCTCACCTTCCTGTTCTACCTTAGCCCATTGAGCAGGGGACCCATGAGAATAACTGCTCAATTGTTATTGAACATATTGGTAGAGTCAAATTCAGCAAGGACCCCTTCATCAGTACTTCTGAAATATCTTATTTTCTGCCATTTGCTTATAAATAGAAAAGAGTAAAAAATATAACTTAGAAAATAATTTGAATGTTTTTTTATCACTTAATGGGTAAAACATACATTGTAAAATTCTAAATGCCCCTCAAAAATACATTCCTCCTCTGAAGGATTTAACTAAATTCATAAAATAATCTGTTTTCATGATTTTATATAAATTAAATATTTAGCATTTTAGAAATCTGCATTACTATGCAAACATAACACATACACACACACATTTCAGGTGTATATATTCACACGTGTTTACTGTATCTTACATATCTACATGTCAAATTTCCATCATTTTAGCATCCCTTTCTTTACAAGGACTACACTTTCATTTCTATCCGGACAGGTCATTGGAAGTTCTTCTCTTTGAGTTATCAATGAAATCATGCTTTCACCTTTAACAAAATCTGTCAGTAATTGCTTAAGGAGATGTGATGGTTGCTCTTAAAAATCATATGATTTGCCCAGAGACAAAAAAAGAACAGGACTTGGATTTTCTCTTTACCAAAAATGACGGAAAGAACTAACTTCAGTATGTTGTAGATTTGTGAACTTTTGCATCTTCTATAATCATAGAATATGTAATCAGTTTTTACAATGACAGTGATTTGGGGAGGAAAATCACAATCCTAGAAAAGGTGCACATTTTAAGCCTCCCTCTATATATCTAGCTACAAATACATGTGCAGAGTTTATTAATCCCAGGAGCTGCCAGGGCCAGACGAAGCCTCTTGTCAGACACACAATTTGGAGGGTATTTCCATGTAGGGACTGTAATAGGCATTGTGATTCTGGGCTAAATGGCCACACTGATCACATCTATTAAACAACAGGCTCTTCTTTGATATGCAACATGGATGGATACCCCAAGAGGAATAGTTAAGTAACCACAGACACTGCAAGAAAAAGTACTAATTCATAAAACCATGGACCTGGATTCTTTCCTCCTACCATTGCTTGAAAGGACAATGTTCAAAAAATTAAAATGGCACAGTAAATTACATTTCTTTTTCTTCTCTAGCATACCTATGAAAAAGCAATAAAGAAAGAACAGCTCACTCTGCTAAGCCCTAAGCCAGAAGAAGGAAAATTTCCCCAGCTTGCAGATTAGATTTAAAAATTGATGAGCAAAGGAAAAATATGTAGAGTTTACTACTCTGAGAGCAGTGAAGATGGGCCCATTGGTGCAGACATGCAGATAGGCTTTGAGAATAGAAGGACAAAAAGCCACGCAGGAAAGATATGATATGCATATATCTTAGGAAGAAGGTAGGGAAATCACACAAGAGAGTCCTACAGTTGGCTGATTCCAAATAAGTCACTCACATATGTGGCATTGTGCTCAGGTCTGCTTCCTACATCTAGGTCAGCCATGACCAGTGGAGGACCATCAATCACTCCCACTCACAAAATGGAGTGGGAGTGATGGATTGTTCAGGACTGCATTAGCCCTGTCTGATTCATGGCAAACCTTAATGGAATCTGGAAGCCCTGAACTGGAAACTTGGGTTTTGGCCTGGAAATGGACCCCAAACCTTGGGGCTAAGTCCAGGTGTGCCCCAGTCAATCCAAACCCACAGCTTTAGAAGGTAAGCAATCAGACACTGAGTTCCACATAAATGCATTTAAAAGGTTCAGATTTTCTTCCTGACAAACATGATAAAATTAACATAGTCATTCTACTTATTTCTGGAGCAGATTCTAATTCTTTTCATCAAGAACATGTTCAGTTCTCCAAATGAAACTTAATAATTGTGCTTTTCTTTTCTTTTTTTTTTTTTTTTTTGTTTTTGTTTTTCGAAGTAGGGTCTCACTCTGTCCCAGGCTGACCTGGAATTCACTGTGTAGTCTCAGGGTGTCCTCAAACTCATGGTGATCCTCCTACCTCTGCCACACGAGTGCTGGGATTAAAGGCATGCACCACCACGCCCAGCAATTATTCAATTTTTATACAACAGTTTCATGTACAGATATGTTAAGGGGAAACATACTTTTCAAAAAATACATATTGACTTATGAGGAAACATACAAAACTTGTGATAGATGCAGTCAAATCTAATCCAAAACTGTCATGGAATTATTTCTCATTGCAAGATACAAATTTTGTACATATTTATATATTATTAAAGTATTATTTGTCTTAATAATAATAAAAATTGTGTAAGAATGCTGTAGTTGAACATTTAATGAATTATTTCAGAAACATAAAAGAAATGCAAAAAAGAACATTATAATAATAAAATTTATGCATAACACTATACAACAGTTGAATGGGTATTAAAATGTATGATATGGTGGGCTGGATGGATGGCTTAACATTTAAAGCATTTGCAAATACAAAGCCAAAGGACCCAGGTTCTATTCCCCAGGACCCATGTTAGCCAGATGCACAAGGGGGTGCACATGTCTTGAGGTTGTTTGCAATGGCTGGAGGCCCTGGAATTCCCATTCACTATCTCTCCCTCTTTTTCAAATAAATAAATGAATAAATAAAAATTAAAATTAAAATGGATGATGTGGTACCATTGCCATTTGGGTCCAGTTTTGTGTCCCTCACCCCTTCCCTTACCCTCCCCTCACTCCCCACTCACCCTATTGTACAGTCCTTGAGATGCTTGCTAAGTATGTCACCATCTTGGGTAGATTCAGGTTAGGAGCTGTAGATGAGTGAGACTATGCAGTGATTATCTTTCTGTGATTGGGTGAGTTCACTGAGAAAGTTCTGTTCCAGGATAGACTATTTTTTTCTTCAAATTTCATTGTGCCAATTTTTCCTTATTGCTGTGTAGACTTCCATTGTGTAGATGTTACCGCATCTTAGTTATCCATTCGTCTAATGATGGACATCTGGGTTGATTCCAGTTCTTAGCTATTATGAATTGAGTAGCTATAAACATGGTAGAGCAAAGCACTCTGAACTGAGGTGTGGAGCTTTAAGGGTACATGCCCAGTAAGGGAATAGTGGGTCTGTTGGTAACTCTATAGTCAGCTTTTTAAGGAAAATCCATATTGCTTTCGAAAGTTGTTGTGCCATCTTACATTCCCACCAACAGTGGATGAGTGTTCCTATTTCCCCACATCCTCACCAGCATTTATTTTCATTAGATTTTTTGATGTTTGCTATCCTTACTGAGGTAAGATGGAATATCATAGTCACTTTAATTTGCATTTCATTGATGATTAGGCATGATGGACATTTTCTTAAATGTGTGTTTGCCATTTGTATTTCTTTCTCTGAGAACTGTCTGTCCAGTTCTTTGCCCCATTTTATGAGTGGGTTGTTTGACTTTGTATTGTTTAAGACTTTGAATTCTTTGTAGATTCTAGAGATTAGGCCTCTGTCAGTTGGATATTCAGCAAATATTTTCTCCCATTCCACGGATATTCTATTGGCTATGCTTTTTGTATGTTTGTGAAGAAACTTTAGACAGACCAAATGATTGAAACTTCACCAGGCCCTTAGAGGGAAGACCTGAATCAGAAGGCCCTGGAGATGATACAATGAAAACTGACCTTAATCATCTACTGTTTCTGTTTCTCTCTCTCTCTCTCTCTCTCTCTCTCTCTCTCTCTCTCTCTCTCTTCCTCTTCCCTCTCATTTCTCTATCTCTTTTATATTACTTATCTTTCCTTCCTTCTCTTCTTGGATGCTGACATGTAACTCCCAGGATGAGCAGGTGGCTATCATCCACAATGAGCTTTTGATCAGAAAGACCTACAAGGTTTCCCAAAAGAAGACAGATTTTTGTCAGAGTACTTGGTGACACACCAAAGGTTAGTGGTAAGACCCTACTGCTGAAGACACTATATGCTGTTGGCACATAACAATAAGTGACATGGCTGGAAGCTTGAAGTGAGTCAGTCCCATACAATTACATCAATCCTAGTGCCAGAAGGTGCTACATGAGCAAATAGGGGGAAAGGACCAATATCTGTCCAACCAACTCATGGTCTAACATACTTAACAGCAAACAACCTGTGGTGATGATCACTCAAGTGGAATAGTGGTGCACAGTCATGGTGGGACACCAACTGCTCTCAATTTGGCTAACTGATCTTCTCAGTGGAATGGGACCCATAGCTGGAGCTGGGAAACAAGTAATAACCATATCCAAAAATGAGCCCACTCTCCATTATCAAGCTCCCACCAATCATGGGCTACAAGAGGGCCTACATTTATTAAATTCTCTCTAAAAAATAATTGTTACCCCATTTATCTTGTGCTAACTTACTTTCCATTGGAGAATCTGCTTTTCTTTTTCAGATAGATGCAAAACCTAAGGAGAGAACTACTTCATCATACCTCACAAGGGCCCCAACTAAAACTAAGAATAATTGGCCAAACAAGCAAGAGTATTGTTTTCTTGGTGAACGTAGTATCAGCACAAGGGTAAAGGAGATTGACACAGAGAACATTAAACTCCTACCAAATCAAATATCTAGAGACACAGAAGGCTCCCAAGACTTCATCAATGAAGTGGATTTAAAATGAACCCAACATGGCTCAGGGAAATTTTCTGAAGAGGGGGCAGAAAGAATGTCAGAGCCATATATTGGGTCATGATACACAGAGACATTTCCTCCTACCCATAACTGATGGCTAACCCCACAATGCACAACCCATATACCCCATCAAGGTGGGACCCTGTGAAGGGGGGAGATAGGGAGGAGGTTAACAATTGTTCAAACTTGACCATATTCACTGAGTACAAAATTAATAAAAAATGTGTGATATGTGTACATAAATTTATACACACACACACACACACACACACATATCTAAAACAATATATAGCTCTAAGGTAACAATAGTATACTACATGTGTTTCTTTTTTATAATAAGCAGGAATAATGCTGTTTGGTTATATTGCCTCAAGACCAAAATACCTGCTGTTAGTGACCATCTGTGTTTACAAATAATGCTAGATCTCTTACAATGTGTGAGTACCTGTAGTGTAATGGTATAGACATACCAACACTCCTATTTCACCTTTTATTATCTTTCATTCACAATAATTTTGTTCCTGCATTTTTAAATATTTTGAGCTCTTTAGACTCTTTCTTGGCAAAATAAAGAAGAAATGCTTGATGTTTTGTTTTGAATAGGGCAATGGTGATATGCTCTACTATGCACTGATTTCACAATTAGTCTTTTTCTTAAGCTACTGACCTTTAAGATTTGTAGATAAGTTTGTTCATGAATTTAAACTTTTGTAAGATATTGTAAGGGCATTTGATTTTAACAAGCAACCCTTTATTCTTGGAATTCTTTTCTCCAAGTTGAATCGAATATAAGTTTGCACCTCTGAGTAAGTTTCAGGCCAATGTTTCAGAATGGAGTTAGTTGCAGTGTGTTGTGCTATTTTATTAGCAGTGGGATTTCCTTTCTTGTTATTCCTTCTACTTAGGCATTCACTTGCCTCCATTCTAGAGCACACTCAGCACAGAAGACAGATAAAGAAATACATTCCTTGCAATTTATCTGGCTCAGTTTACTATCTCTAGAGATGGAAAGACAGGATAAAATTGTGTCCCATTTGAGGCTAGTTCATTTTTCAAAGGTACCATGTGTGTTTGCACCCTAGGAGACAGTGTGGGATTGGAGTAGTGTAAAAATGTTCTACGTCAGAGCACTCATGCATTGAAAAGCTAATGAAAATTTGGTTCATCTAAATCTACTAAACATAGTTCATTTTTTATTAGTTATGTACACAGTGTATACAGTCATGTTGGTACCATCATTAGCCTCCTCTCTGCCCTCCCTCCTCCTCAGTGACCCTCCTTGATGGAGTATATGGGTCATGCATTATGGGAGTAGCCATCAGTTATGGGTAAGAGGCAATATCTCTGTGGATAATAACCCAACATGTGCCTCCAAAATTCTTTTATGTTATTAATTAGTTTTGTACTCAGTGAATACAGTCAAGTTGGTACCATTGTTAGGCTCATCCATGTACTACCCCCTCCCTCTGGCCCCTCCTTATTGAGGTATATGGGTTATGCATTTTGGAGTTAGCCCACAGTTATGGGTAGGAGAAGTGTCTCTGTGTATCATTACTCAACATGTGGCTCTGAAATTCTTTCCACCCCCCTTCTACAAAATTTCCCTGAACCATGTTGGGTTCATTTTTAGTCTGCTTCAGTGATAAGGTGTTGGGGGCCTCTGGATATCTGGATATCCAATTTGGTAGGAGTTGATTGTTCTCTGTGTCGATCTCCTTCACCCTTGTGCTGGTACCTGGTTCACCAAGAAAACAGCACCCTTCCTTGTTTCACCAATTATTCTTAGTTTCATCTGTGGCCCTTTAGAGGTATGATGGGGTGGTTCTCTCCTTAGGATCTGTGTCTATCTGAGAAAGAGAAGCAGATTCTCTAACAGAAAGTTAAGTTTGCACCAGACAAATGGGATAACACTTAGTTTTTTTTTTTTAATATATATATAGAGAGAGAATTTAATAGGTGTAGGCCCTCTTATAGCCCATGATTGGTGGGAGCTTGATAATGGAGAGAAAGCTCATGTTTGGAAATGGTTCTGACTTGTTTCCCAGCTCCAGCTATGGGTCCATTCCGCTGAGGGGGATCAGTTAGCCAAATTGAGAGCAGCTTGTTTCCCATCAAGGCTGTGTGCCACTATTGCACTTGTGTGAGCATCACATCAGGTTGTTGCTGTCCAAGCAACTCATGATCAGCATAGTTGTTGATATTTCATAAGAACCTTGCAATTTTTACTAATAACTTATTTAAAACATAGTTAGACATATATTTCTGTAATAGGGAGTTTGTCCACAAGAAAACAGTGTGATGAAGGTAGACTGGGAGCATGTTTACAAGTCTGAATTTGGTGAAAGCATGCCTTGTACCCAAGGTGCTAGCAGTTGCTTGAAGCATGATGCAAGGGTCTATGAGAGTTTAAACAATTGAATCTCTACTTGGATTTTGTACATGGTTTGTCATTTACATAATCCAAACTTCTTTCCATATGTAACTTTGAGAGAAGCAAGTGTGTGTGTGTGTGTGTGTGTGTGTGTGTGTGTGTGTGTGCATGTATGTGCATGCATGGGCACACACACACACACACATACACTTTCATTTATCCATTATTTTGACAATTTGGATTAATACTTCCAAACCAAAATAAGAGCAAAGTACAATGGGAGGATAAAGAATATTTAATAAAGTGTGTCCTACCAAAGTACATATAACATTTGTCACAAATTCTTCTCTGGCCCATACCAGAGGTATTTAAGTGTGAGCCTAAGGGAGAGAGTAATGTTCCTACAATCCAAAAGAAAAGGTATATATTATATATAAACCTTGGACCATGATTTTATCTTCCTTCTCTTTCTCCTCTTCTTCTTACTTCTAGTTTCCTTTTGAATTTTTGGACAATGTCTTGTCATGGAATTCAGGTTGGAATCAAACCAGCAATCCCCTGGCCTCAGGCTCCAGATCTGGGATGATAAGCACCTGTTATGATTCCTATCTTTTAAGTTTTCTTCATTTTTAGGAGGATGAATTAATCCTATTATTTGTCATTAAGCAACCAAATGTGGTCTATATATGTCCAACTCATTTAGCTACCACAAGAATATAATAAATCCATGTGTTGGCATCAAATCCTATCATCAACATGATATCTAACATAAATTTTTATGCTCTATCATATTGCTTCATTGGCTGTCAGTCCAATGTATTCTAGGATGTAGTGGTAGACAGTTTTTCACAGACTTAAGAGATTAGACTGAGAAAGTTTTTCTAAAGTGGAAATAACTGAAAAACTTTGACTTTGGGAAACATTTTCCAAATTGAGTAAGGAAAAATGTTCCCTCTAAACTATGTTTAAAACAATAGAGTAGAACACTATTAGGCTTGGATTATGAATGGATGTAAGAGAAGGAAAATCTTACCAATAACAACTTCAAACATTTTGTTAAATCAAAGTTCAAAGTTGAATTTCCCAAATACATTCTTGAAGTATATGAATACTAGTTCATTTGTTCCCCGTCCAGCAAATAAATGTGAAAGGAACAGAGATTGAGAAGAGAGGAGAGGAAAGGAAAAGACAGGACAGGCAAGTAAGCAGAGAGCAAGAGAGAGAGGAGGGTGGGGGAGATATAGGAACACTTGCTCTCATTTAATTAAGAGGCCAGACTTCCTGTGTCTATGATTCATCACTTAAGAGCACCTGATGAACATTTAAAATAATGGTTGATTTGGACAGAACAAATGCAACAAGGAAATGTGTACACAAGGAAGCTAGTGCCTATGAAAATAATAAAGAATAGTGGCTGGCTTGGTTACTAATCCACATTACAAAAAGGGCAAAACCCTGGTGTATTAGTTCCCTGGAGGCTATTACAAAATTTCTTTATATTAATCAGGGTTTTTTATTTGTAGCTGGGCAACAGTACCTTTCTGTGGTTGTAGCACCATGGTCATAAAAGATTATAGTTTACATTGATTCTATAAATAGTCACAAGTTGGAGTATATGCAGTATCTATAAACACACGTGTGATGATATTTATTATCAGCTCACATCCTATTTTCCCCTCTCTTTTGACTTGACTTTGATTACAGTGATGGATTTGGATTCCAAAATGTTGGTTTCATGCTTTTATTCCACAGTCTAAAATAAATATCTCTTAAGTACTTCCCCCCTTGGGCAATGTGTTTCTCATTTGCTGTGGCACTCAGTGCCGAGGTGCAGCTGACCGCTAACCTGAAATGTGCCTGTCACCAGGGACTACTGGTTCTTCCATCTTCTTAATGGACATTTCTCTACAGATGTCTGTGGCCTACCTGACTATAATCCTTTAAATTTTAATTCACTTTACATTTAGCTTGGTCATAAATACCATTTAGGTACCAATACTCTGCTTTATGCAATCCCTAAGGTAGTGCTTTTATTTTAATGAGGCCATTTGCAACTTAAGAGCAAAAAAATTCCATCTTTGATTGAATATATTTGTCAGTTTTATTCCCAACTGGCATTTTCAGGGGAAAACTTGGATAAAACTAAAGGATGGCTGCTTACCAAGTGGGATAAAAGTTTCAGTATGCTTCTACTTTCAAAATTAACTGAATAAATGGTCTTTAAAATTCATTTTGTAAACATCAAAGTAAACTCTGGGCATAATCAAAGTAAAATCCAGAATTAAATTATATTACAAATGAAATTTCCACTAGTATATTTTTTTCCCAGTTGAAAGAATAAAAGTTAATAAACTATTCAGGTAATAGGCTAGCCTAGTAACAGATAGAAGTACATGGCATAGTATATATACTATATTATTTTTTGTTAGCATTTGTGAGTGGGTAAATTCCCATTGAGATTTTTATTTGTTTGGTATAAAGTGAATTAAAAAAACAAAAGTGGTGGGGCTAGTGAGATGGATCAGTGGTTCAATGCTCTTCTTGCTCAAATCTGAGGGACTGAGTGGACCTGGGACATTGAATTACAATCTCCAGATCACACTTCAACAGGTATGACAATGTGCTGATAGTCCCAGACCATCAGTGGAGCAGAGACCCCAGAATCCTCAGAGCCCTGTGATCTCTGAAATTTGTAAATTTCTAACTTAGTAAAAGGAAACTTGCTCACAATCAAGACAATACTGAAGAGGAATGGAGCAGGACACCCAAAAGTGTGGTTCCATTCAGGCTTCCATAGATGAGCACATTCCCCCAAGCCTATCACAGATAGGTCATAGGGCACTATACCATACCATATGTGACACACACACACCACATTACACACACAGACATGCACATTATTTTTTGTTTTAAGTCTAAGAATTAATAAACATTTTTTGGATATGGAGCCAATATCTCCTTTCTAGTGTATAAGCTTTGTGAAGCATGCTTAGAAGGGCTCTGCAGAACCTAAGTCCCATATACATAAGTTCATAACCAGTAAATTAGAATTTTTCTCTGCAAAATTTTTGAGGATGAAGATTATAGACAGGGTTAAATTTGAGAAACTATACACATTTAAAAAAAATAAGTGTCTGACAATTTAAAGTTTCAAGGCCAGGATCTGTAATAGATCTGTAATCCCAGCACTAAGATGCCTGGGGTAGGGAGTTGTTGAGTTAGAAGCCATGTGAACTATATCCTAAGCCCTATGTCTCATTACAAAAGGATATCCTATCTCTAAATAAATAAAGAAGAGAAAATGTTAATATAATATATTGGTTTTAGATATTTGCTTACTTACTATATTCAGTTTTCAAGCTTTAGTTTATGATATCCCTTAAATACAAAAAAATTATTTCCCTAACTGAGATGAATAGTAATTTACCATTCAGTACATTCAATAATAATTCATACAAGGGGCTTTTACTTATCTTTATTTCCATTTAATCCTTCCTTTAATTTTCTTAGATATTGCCAATTTTTTTTGAAAACTGCTCAGAGATGTTTATTGGCTTTTATTGTCACATAGTAAGACTTGAAGCTGAGGTTCAAAAATCACATTACTCAAAATCCTAACATTTTAATTCACTGTAGAAATTGATATGCTGACATATGCTTCATTGTCTTGATATCAAAGACATTTGCCTGCCAGAGGAAATCTAGACCATATGAAGCTGGAATCAGGATGAACATGAATGAATAAACCTCGATACATCTAAGTTTCAAGGGCCAAATGGCATTTTAAGTAAAATGGGCAGTCATATTCATGATACTATCACAATATCATCCTATAATACATGGTGACACAGAGGTTCAACTAATCTGTGAGAAGATTTACCATGCTGTTTCATCAAATATATAAACCCTTCAAAGAACTCTTCTTGATTTTAAAATAAGTCAATATATTTTTTATAGTTTATCATCCAGGACATTAATTCCAAACCTGAACTATGGTGACAGCATAGGGAAAGGTGAGAATGTTCAGCAGAAAAGTAAGCATACATAAACTGTTATTTAGATTTGCAAAATATCAACACCTTGATACCTATTTCCTGTCCATTGTAACTTTCTTCCCTTTCTCTTCCTTTCCCATTTCATTCTTCCTTTCTTCCTTTAGTAATAAATAGTCATTGAGCCACATTTAATACTAAGCAAACAGTAAGTAAATATAAACAAATAAGTTTCTACAAAAACTATCTTGAGTACTTAAACGTCATCATTTATTTATTTGTTTGTTTGTTTATTTGTTTTTGAGGCAGAGACTCACACTGTAGCTCAGGATGGCCTCAAACTTGCTTTGTAGTCAAAGGTGCCCATAAAGAGCCTATCCTTCTGCCTCTGCTTCCTGAGTTCTCAGATTAAATACCTTTGCCAGTACATTTGGTTCTAAATGCTCAGTAAGTGAATACACAGAAAATGGATTTTAAAATTCCAGAAGTACGTTTCTAGTGGAAATTAGATAAACTGGCAGATCATACTTTCAGTATTGCTGAGAAGATTGGCTGTAAAGAATCAGCATAATCTTTAATACATTGGTTCAAATATACTCATTTTCTACTAAACTGATACTAAAAATGCAAAGATTTATTAAGCACATACTATTTTCCATGGATTTTACCAAATTAATGTTTTATATTATTTTTATATAATAAATTTACCCTATAAGAATTTGGATTTTAGAAATTAAACATGACTGAATTATGCTGTCCATAACAATCAGATCAGTCTGAGGACATGAAGCCTGGGCTGTTCTTTCTTTAGTCATTGTTTAAAGTAAATATTTTAGAAGAAAAAGCTCATGAAATCTTTAATAATTCCTAGATGCAGCATAAACCTCAATGTTCATGGTTATGTGAAGAAGTTAGGTACAAAAAAAATTGAGATGAGAAGAATCCTAGCTTCATTATGTGCTAATGATGGGAGCCTGAAAATTATCAATTGTATGAAAATTATTATTATAAAATCATTAATAATTGGGACATTATTAACACATTCCATTTTAGAGAGTAATTTTGATAACTTAGATCACTATGTTTTAACATCTCATAAATATTTAAAAATGTAAGGTTGATCCACCATCCTAACCATAAACAGAATATTTATAGATTATAATTTTGTTAACACTTTAGTAGGAAAGCATTGCAAGCACACAATTATGACAGATGAAAGAATTGAAAAGTATTCTCATGGTATTGTTCAGAAAAACAATTATTTAAAAAGACAAGTGTTAAAATTTAAAGGGTTACCACTGGATTTAGTGTTTCTTTCACATTCAGCTAAATTCAGTGGTTTTATAGAAACTTGGGTAAACCTAACCTGGATTGATCATTTTTTTTTTTCCCCTATTGGCTAGCTATGTTTGTCTCCTTTTTTTTTTTTAATTTTTTTTTAATTTATTTATTTGAGAGCGACAGACACAGAGAGAAAGACAGATAGAGGGAGAGAGAGAGAATGGGCGTGCCAGGGCTTCCAGCCTGTGCAAACAAACTCCAGATGCGTGAGCCCCCTTGTGCATCTGGCTAACGTGAGACTGGGGGAACTGAGCCTCAAACCAGGGTCCTTAGGCTTCACAGGCAAGCGCTTAACTGCTAAGCCATCTCTCCAGCCCTGTTTGTCTCCTTTTATTTTTTAATTTTGTTTTTGGTTTTTCAAGGTAGGGTTTCACTGGAGCCCAGGCTGAGCTGGAATTCATTCTGTAATCCCAGGCTGGCCACAAACTCACAGTGATCCTCCTACCTCTGCATCTCAAGTTCTGTCATTAACAGCTTGTGCCACCACTTCAGACTTGGCTAGCTACTTTTAAAGCATGTTATGTAATAAATTTTAGACCCAATTTCTATAGATAAAGCATATACTGTGTCCAGAACACCTTAATACTACTGAAACTGGGAAATTATACATGAACATATACACAAGCAAATTCACACACTTGTATGGAACCTCTAATAAATTCATCTTTTAAAAACTAAATTAAGACCTTTCCAATAAAACTAATCAATCACAGTTTGCTTCCAAATCTCTCAAACAATGCCATGTAGATATGTCTTATGGCATAGTTATTTCCTTTAAATGCATTTCTACTACCTATTAGTGGGAATAATATACTTTAATTTATACATACTGTTTACGCATTATCAGGGTTTATAGCTTTTTTTTTTTTTTTTTTTTTTTTTTTTTTTACTTCCTTGGTCAAAGAAGTATTTCTGAAAGATGTGTGACTGTAAAATCACATATGCAATTCAAGAAGAGAAAAATAATCTTTCCCCATAACTCAACTATGAGTTCTGACATCCACGGTGAGTTGGCCTGTTTTAATGTTCAGATTTAGTGTCGTTAATATTTGTTTTCTTTACTGCTGCTGTGTACAGGCTTGGCCACCAAGCACTAGAGAGCTTTATGTGGTAATGCAGCTGCACCTAGGCACTTAAGAAAGCATTTTCCTTTTTATTGGTGTCTCCGGTACTCATTATTTTACATTTATCTGTATTCTCTTGCATTTCATCTGTGTCTTTGATCTGGCTGTACTGTGACTTCTTGCTTGAAAAGGTTTCACTCTTAGGATTTTTCCACCTTTTCTAACCTTTCTCAGACTAAGTTATTTTTCTAAAGGGCCAACAGCTATGGAATTTAGTATGTTTACTTTAAAAAGTGACCTCTTTAAATAAACACTGCTGAAATGAGTTGTTCAAAGGAGATTGCATGGTCTAAATAAAGCTCAGCTTAGTCAACCTTGTAAAGCTATTGGACTTTATCTTTCTCTTCCGTTTCTTCTATCAAAACATGGTTATCCATGTGTTCTATTTCCTTAGGCTCTGGTTGACATCAATGCTAAAACCTTGAGTTAATATTGATATTCATGGCCTTCTTTTTCTACCACATTCAGACTTTGCTTTCCAATATTTCAAAGACTGAAATATATTTTAGTTACAATTTAATATCTTTGAAATTGGGATGTATTACAAATTATAGTTTATCATGGCTAAATTGGCAAGCTTTTTAATACTTAGTTGTATATTAGATACTGATGCAACTTGTAATTGACAGCATTTTTCAGTTCAAAGATTTTATAATGACAACTTCCCCCAAAACATGAGGTATAATATGGGATCCATATCAACCCCAACATAACTGTTGGCGCAGTAAGTCCTAATGGGGTATCCTTGAATGAAAATGCCTCTAAGAAACTCATCACTGTATAAAATGAGTATATGCTAATGAATATTTTTAAAGTTCTAAAGTAGGAAGTAATTGCTTTACTTTCTTCAGGTTTCACAACTCAGGTAACTGCTGATCCTCATGAGAAAATAACTAATTGTATTTTTAAAAAATATATTTTCATTTATTTATTTAAATAGATACAGAGAAAGAGAAAGGCAGAAAGAAAGAGACTATGGGCACCCCAGAACATCCTACCACTGCAAACAAATGGCAGAGGCATGTGTTACTTTTTTTTTTTTACATGGATAAACAATATGTGTTCAACTTTTATTTATTTGTTTGTTTATTTATTTATTTATTAGTTTTCTATTCAGCAAATACAGGCAGTTTGGTACCATTATTAGGCTCATCCATGACCTACCCCCTCTCCATTGGCCCCTCCTTGTTGAGGTAAATGGGTCGTGCATTGTGGAGTTAGCCCACAGTTATTGGTATGATAAATGTCTCTGCATATCATGACCCAACATGTGGCTCTGACACACTTTCTGCTCCCTCTTCCACAAAATTTTCCTGAGCCATGTTGGGTTCATTTTTGGTCTGCTTCAGTGATGAGGTATTGGAGGCCTCTGAGGCTCTGGCTCTCTGGTTTGGTAGGAGTTGGTTTTACTCTGTGTTGGTCTCCTTCCCCCTTGTTCTTGTATCCGGTTCATCAGGAAAACAGCACCCTTGCTTGTTTTGCCAATTGTCCTTAGTTTCAGCCGGGACCCTTTTGAGGTATAATGGGGTGGCTCTCTCCTTAGGATCTGCATCTATCTCAAAAAGAAAAGCAGATTCTCCAATGGAGAGTAAGTTAGCACCAGGGGACAAATGAGGTAAGCCTTGCTTTTTTTTTTTAAGAGAGTTTAATAGGTGTAGGCCCCCATGTAGCCCATGATTGATGGTAGTTATCTTTTTCCTCATTTTCTTAGTGGGCACTGACCTGTAACTCCAGTACCAACATGGGGCTATCACCCACAATGAGCTTTTGATCACAGAAACAAACCTACAAGGTTTCCCAAAAGAATGACAGATTTCTGTCAGAGTACTTGACGACCCACCAAATGTTAGTGGTAAGACCCTATTGCTGAAGACTCAATATGCAGCTGACACATAAAATGGAAAGGCATGACTGGAAGCCAGGAGAGAGTCAGTCCCTAGACAGTCAGCACATCTAGTGCCAGAAGGTGCTACATGGGCGACTGGGGGAAATGACCAATATCTGTCCTTGCAACTCATGGTCAAACCTACTTAGCAGCAAATAGCCTGTTATGATGCCCACACAAGTGCAATAGTGGCACACAGCCATGGTGGGGAACCAACTGCTCTTGATTAGGCTAATTGATCCCCTCAGTGGTACCGTGACCCATAGCTGGAGCAGGGAAACGAGTCAGAACCATATCCAAACATAAGCCCACTCTCCAATATCAAGCATGTGTTACTCTTGCATCTGGCTTTATATGGGTACTAGGGAATTACAGTCAGGCTTTGCAGGCAACTGCCTTTAGCCAACTAGAGAGAACATCTTAACATTTAGCTACCACAGCAGCTAGTGTTGCAGGGATTGGAGGACTGACTATTTCCACAGTTTCGGTAATTCAGGAAGACTCCAAAATGCTTTCAAGGAATGTAAATAAACAGGAGGAACAGAGTGCATTATTTTTCCTGGAATTCTATCAGCCCAGTTTAGCAAAGATAAGGCCTATAAAATGAAATGCTAGGCACAGGTTTCATTTTACTTCTAGCATCCTTTCCTGCTTTCTTATGACTAGTCATGGTATTTTTTTTTTTTTTGTACAATGTAGAAGTATGAAACTTTGTCAATGTGAAAGGGGAAAATACAAGGTGTTCAGTTTCCTATCCTTAAGTCACTTAATTTCAGCGTCATGTCTGTGACTTCTCCTCTTATACTCAACAAAAAGAATATCACTGCTTGTGCAAAATCATTTCATTTTGCCTTGTGTCTGCCATGGATTTGACCAGACATGGGATTTTAAAATCCTGTTGGGCTGTAGGGACTATGAGCTTGCAGTGGTGGGTTGGCAACTAGAAAGTGGTCTTGCTGATGATGCTAAAAGTAGTAATTTGCCTCTCTTCTGGTGAATTCTAAAGGCAGAATCCAGAATTTTTTCAACTTTCATCCATAAATTTGCACAAAAATGTAACTAATTTATACTACTATTTAATAATTTAAGATCATGGGTAAAATCTCATGTTTTAGAACATAGCTAAATTCTACTGAAGACACAACCTGAGGGACACTTTCTATGCACTAGTGTTCAATGATTCAGTAGAGGATTTACTCAAAAAAATGTGTCCCTTTGGTTTATGTCCAGGCATGCATTTGGCATAGTGACTAAAGATGAGGAAGACTGAGAAGGTAATTCCATGTATATGCTGATGGTATTAAATATATATCAGAATTTTATATCAGGTTGAGTAAATTATCATGCATTACCCATTTCATTTCAGTGTTCCAACAAGTTGGTGTCCCTTAATAAAGCCTCCCTCATATCGTTCTGATTCTTCTCATCCTATATTAGAATATTAGAATCTTATCATTTTACAATCATCTTTAAAGCAGCTGAAGGAGAGAACAATACCACAGACATGTAAATACACTACAGTGAATTCCTCACTTTCTTTACTTCTATGGAGAGGGGATGCTTATGTGCTTGTGTGTATTTGTGTATGGGTAATGTAGTTTATGTGTCTGTTGTGATATGGGGATACACGTGGATGATGTACTTATGTGTATGTGTCCTTGTGGTGCCCATGTGATCACCTGCAGTGGCTAGAACAGAATATTGGTTGTCCCACTCCATTGCTTTTCAGTCTCTGACTGATCCCAGAGCTGGTGATTTTTTTTCATGAACTTTGGCAATTCTCAGGTCTCTGCCTTCCTGTAGTAGTGGGGCTACCCGTTTCCATGGACATGTCCAACCATTTGAATGTGGTTCAGGAGATTCAAACTTGGGCAAGTTGAAGCCCCATAATGGTCTTCATGCTTATGTGGGTTATTATGAGGTCCAATTTCATGTTTTGAGAAACTGTTTGCCTTGGCCATATGAAGAAGCCCCATCTTGGGCTTTTCAGCATGTGGATTCATGAGCTAAAATAAGCATCTGTTTTTTATAAGTGACTAGATACTATATTACTGGAAAGAGACAATAGGCCAAAACACTAAACATGCTGTTATCTTACACTTTCCAAAGGGAGCCTGTGATATGTAATCCTCTCATGTTAGTTGTATCTACAGCACCCCAGGTGTCATCTCTGATCAATCAAGCTAATCACTTACTTACACCTGCATATACAAACTAGTGGATGATTCAAGAACTAAGATTTAATTTAATCAGTAAGTAGTATCCGAACCTTTGCTTATTTTATGTTATTAATTGACTTAAGATATACCAGGAAGAGAAGAATATTATTATTCCATGCAGAGAGCCAGTTTTTTCTCACTTCTACTCTATGAAGGCAAGGAAGCCTCGTGACAATCATGTTTTGACCAAAAGAAATAGCAGCTTGAAAACAAATGTGCTTCTGTAATAGGAGAATTAAGAGATGTGAGAATTATAGACCTCATTTGAAGCCCTAATTGTCATTTACATCAAGTTTGTCTTGTCTTAAGACTTCTAGTTAGTTGATATTCAAGTAGTTTTCCAAAACTCACCATCTGTAACTGTTATTCTTACCCTAGAGAAATTGCATGAACAAAAGAAGCAATTGTTAAAATTAAAAAAAAAAATAAGGAAAGAAAAAATTTTAATACCAATTACTTTGAGAATTAAAAGTGAATTTGTTAGACACAGGAAAAAGTATAAAACTTGCTCACACTTTCTGTTTCTTTTTTTTCCTTTTCAGATATAGAATGCAAATGTCAGTCTAAAAATCAGACTATGTGTTAACCTACCTGTGTTGCTACAACAAAATACTGTAGTTGGGGTATTGATAAGGAAATAAGTATTTTCTCCTGATTTTCATTCAGTTTTCTACTCTGTACTTTCAGTGTGGCTTCTTGGTACATAGGTAGGTTTGTGGCAAATGTCAACTAGCACATAGAAAGCTATACAGCCTCTGTTGTAAGGGATTCAAATTCCTATAAAAAGAGGAGAGCCCTTAAGACCTAAAAGCCTCTTTCATGTGTTAACATTCTCATGTTAGCCATTAAATTTCAACACATTAGGAGGAGACATTCAATCGTGGACAATGTGTTAATGTTAGAACTCACTCAATGCCAATTAAATATAATGATCATAGATAAACATAGATTTTAAACATAATTCATGTAAAGTATTAGGATCATTGATGATAATTAATAATAGATAGATGTGGATTAATTCCGGTCCTTCCTGTAAGACTAGAGTGAAGAGAGACTCTCAGAATTGACAGAATCCTAGTCACTGTGCTTTGGTATGTTCTTAATTTTATCTTTATCCTCTGCTCATCAGTAGGCATACCACCGTCTCTTGTTTTTATGTCTTCTCTGCTCCTGACACCCACTTGAACTGAAACTGTGATTCCTCAGTCTTCGTCTGTAACTTTTTGCAAAATCAACTTGATTGGCTGACATTTAGAAGGTTTTTGGAAAACAAAAACTATTTATTATAATTGTAATTCAATTACTATTTTTGAAGTTATATACTATAGCTTTTATTTACTTAACTACTATAAAATGCCTCTGTATGATAATTAAAGTATTTTTGATATGGGTGACAACATCACTTGTGTTTCCTGCAAGATAACAATAAAGGAGCCTTTACTGTTCACTAAGGATAGCTTAATATCTTTGAAAGAGTTGAAAATTTCTATCAAGATCAGGACAAAAACTAGGTGGAATGGATAAAAATATGGCAAAAAATTTCAGGTGTCTTACCATAGATCTTTGATAGAAAAAAATAAAATGAGATGAAGCTAACAATTAGGTAACAAAATTTGAGTGTAGAGCATAACTCACATGACAGAAATGCAGAACTGTGTATTGAGTTGATTTCTCTTTTCTTAAATTTATTTATTTATTTGAAAAAGAGACAGATAGAAAGAAAAGGAGGCAGCAGAACAGAGTGAGTGTGGGCACACTAGGTCCTCCTGCCACTGCAAAGTAACACCAGACACATGCATTACTTTGTTCATCTGGCATTACGTGGGTACTTGGATATCAAATACCTGGCTGCCAGGCTTTGCAAGCATGGACCTTTAACTGTTAAGCCATCTCCCCACTCCGAGTTGCCTTCTTTAGATAACGGATATAGTGTATAAAAGCAAATGTCCTGATTTGAAGAAATACTACAAAGATATTAATGTGAATCAGCAAGACATCTTAAAGCTACTATTGCATAATTGCAAACAATCTTTTTTGAAAGTATGTTATCCCAAAACTCAAAATACAAACACATGACTTAAAAATGTCTGACCTCAATAACCATGTGGCTGACTGTTGGTCTTTGGGTAGCTGCTGAGTTTCCCACTGCTCCCTGTAAGTGATACTACCTTAGGACCTTTTCTAATTAATGACTTGCATTTTTTCCTAGAAGAATCAATACTATTTGAAAAAAATAAACTATACCCTACTTGTCTGAACCTTGGATTATAGCAATAGAACATTTTTTATAACCAAGTGCATAATGAGTACTTTTGAGTAAGCATATACAAATTTATGTATTTATAGAACTACATATGGTATATAGAGTATTAACATTGTTTACTATTAATTAAATAACTCTAAATCTTTGATCTTATCTATTTGCACATCCATAAAATTTGCAATGAGCATTTGGTTGACTTTAGAAAACATGATCATCTAAGCTGAAATACAATTTCCAATTTCTTTTGGCCACAAATTGGCAAAGCAGTGATCCCTCTGAGATATGTGAAAACATAATAAATGTGACTCATGCACAGGAGTGGCATCTTCATCCGAGGAGAACATGTCCATACATGTCATTGCTTCAACATCATTATGTTAAGTCCTAAGAGTCTCTGTCGTTTTCTATCATTACACGTCTTATGCATTTGCCATTTACTTCTTGTCCAGACATTTGCATCTATACATAACTTATTTGTACATTTGACCAATTTCTGCAAGCCTTTCCATGTTGGTAATATGTATTATATGATAATCATAATGGCATATGTTCCTTTAATCTTTATTTAGAATTTAAGTTTCAGGTTCTATACCTCTATGAATGACATATTATAAGGAACTGGTGATTCCCTATGCCCCACTCTTCCTTACAAGTACCGAGAGACTCTTCACTTCGTCATTTACTCAAACATAGGTGGTGTCACTTCTAAGAATAAAATCTGTAATGTTAGACATTCACAATAGAACTTCTATTGGATTCTTTTTGTTAACCCTCTGGAGAACTAGGGCTTTCTGCATCTTTACTGACAGTCTAGTCTTCACCTGCTTGGACCTGATTTATCCCAGATGAGAATTTGTTATGAGCATGTAAGGACCAGAATATGGTCCAGGGCCAATTTAGATAAATAAGTTTTTTTTTTTTTTTTTTTTTTTGTGAGAGTAAAAATGCAAAGTCAAACCTTGTAAGCAAAAACTAAGACTAAGCTGTGTGCGGTGACATAGTGGAGATTAGCAGGTGTGTGTGTGGAACTTTAGATAAGTAGTGGAAAGTATAAAAACCCCAGCTGCTCAGCAACCGTTGGCTCAGTCTTCCCGACACTATGACTGACTGAAAGGTTGCTCAGCAGTCCGGACCGAGACCTCCGCGAGACGCATCACCAATCCGAATTCATCTGCCCGACACGCTGTACGAACGATCAAGACTCGGCTTGAAACACCGCGAACCGAGAAAACACCGCGAACGGAGAGCGAAAGTTGCAGCACGAACTCCGCGTTGCCAGGTCGTAAAGCGTCCGAGACGTCGCAAGCCTCCCATCTGCCCTCTGTTTTAGTAATATGGTAATAATTTGGATTATCATTAATTTATTTCCCCATTATTTTTCTGAATTCTGATAGAGATGAGAGCTAATATTTATTGGAACCTCCTTAGATTCCAACACAGTAAGATGTGACTTTCCTTGTAAAGTTTAAGTGCCATTAGTTTTGATGAAAGCTTTATCATGACTAAATTTCTACAACTAACCTGGATGTAATATTCCAGATTCATTTTGGGGAAGTTTGCTTAGGAAGAAGTTACATGGATAAAATTTAATGTGATGTTACTTCCAAGTGCCAGTGTGAAGCAAACCTATGCAGCTCCTGCCTGAACCTTCTTTACTCATCCACTGAAAGAAACTGTTCTTACATGGAGACATTTTCATTTTTATCAAGATGAACAGAAGAGCAATCCCTGGTGAAAGTCAATTTGTTTAGTTATTTTAAAGATCTTCCAATCCATAGTATCTTCCAAAGAGTACAGTTCTTTTTTAAATTGGAAAAATATTAAATTAAAAATACTCCTTAATGTCAGTAGCATCATATTACCAAGAGGGCTATTGAGAAATATTGATAATATTTATATTTATAATCTATTTTATAAACATGTACAATGTGACTACACTTAAATACTAGAGCATGTTTTCTCACTTCCAATCACCAAGAGTAAAATGAGAGCATAACTAATGTACTCATTTCTTATAGGAGCATGGCATTTCCATAACTTTTGGTGAGCTGACTTCAGACCCAGAGCCTATGTGTTGGCTTACCTGGTAAGCAACACTATTTCATCCATTTTCATAGACATGGCCAGGCTCATGAATGCTCAGTAATGTTAAGCAGATTTAGAGGAAACATATTTAGAAACCAGAATGCCAATTTATTCCCTTATACCGAGCAGTGTGCTGTGCTATGTAACATAATACTTGCATCAGCTGGCAAGTACACACTTCTTCCCAGTGAGAATGTCTTCTTGGGAAATGGAAATAAGATCAGATGGTAGATGCTGTGCATCAAGAAGCAAAACAAAAGGAATAGGATGCTTTTAGAGAATAATGAGTTCCTACAGAACAAGAAATAATGCAGAACATAGCCAAGCAAGACAACTACTCCCTCTTTGTCATTGCTCAAGGAACCCTGACAGATTTTAGTATTTCCATTAATCTTCCATATCACTTTAAGATTTTATTCAAACATTTGCTTATGATGGCTATTTCATTTGATTCATTACTTTGGAGTTAATCTTTCCTAAATTACCTTTCTGATAATTGTTGTTCCTGAGGGATTTTGAGAAGAAAGTTCTACAGGTTTCTCTCTGAGTTTCTGAAGCCCCATTTGTCATTTCAGGGAGACTTGTAAACCTTTCAGAAAGAGTTTCTTCTAAAATTAGATGATCTCATATTTTTTGGGGGTAGGGGTTTTGAGTGATATCAGTTTCAATTCTAAAGGTAACATTATATTTAATTTACATATTTTAGAGAACTTTCTACTACTTTACTACATTTTTAGAGTACTTTCTACTACTTATGAGGCATGATATCAAAGCACAGGCTAGGGAAGGGAAATAATTACTGTAGTTGCTTAGTCCCAAAATTTTTACATCATTTTTGTTATTGTTTTTAAGTGTAAGGTACAGCTGAATGGCCTGTCATTGCAAACACTAGTGTTCAATGATTCAGTAGAGGATTTAATCAAAAAATGTGTCCCTTTGGTTTATGTCCAGGCATGCATTTGGCATAGTGACTAAAGATGAGGAAGACTGAGAAGGTAATTCCATGTATATGCTGATGGTATTAAATATATATCAGAATTTTATATCAGGTTGAGTAAATTATCATGCATTACCCATTTCATTTCAGTGTTCCAACAAGTTGGTGTCCCTTAATAACACCTCCCTCATATAGTTCTGATTCTTCTCATCCTATATTAGAATCTTATCATTTTACAATCATCATTTGTTTTTAATGTAAATATTATTTTACCTTGTTATGGGAGATTTGAAGCTGAAGGAGATAATAAAATGCAAATCTCTGACTCAACAAGATAGTTGCTAGAGAAGACACTGGTTGGACAAGCATTAAGTGAAAAAGCACAAGACTTAGTGTTTCTCCTGATCCTTGCTCTCTATCATCTTACCTTAAATAATCCTTTAATTTTGTGTTGATCACATTTTTCTCCCCTATTACAGTAGTTATTGATTATTGACTATCATTATGCAGATTCCTAATGACTGATTGGAGTTGAAGTGCCCAAAATGTCATGAGGAATTGTATCATCAAAAAGCTTAATTGAAGATCCTGGAGAGACTGCACAGAAGTTAAAGGCACTTGCTTACAAAACCTAATAACCAGGGTTTGATTTCTAGTACCCAAAAAAAACAGATGCAAAAAGCAGAACATGAATCTGGAGTTTGTCTCTCTCTTTCATCTCTTCTTTCTTTATGTCTCTCAAAAAGTAAATAAAAATATTTAAAACTTTTAAAAGAGTTTAATTCAAACCCAAATACCTCTTAAGATTTTCTCCATTTGACTTATAGTTATTTATTTGTGATCATGTTAAGTAACATTTTCTAAATGCTTGTGAGGTTGGTGTATAGATGCAATGATGATATGATGGTTCCTTTCACTTATCATTCACTAGCCTGGGTATGCTCAGATAAAACATCATGCTACATGTTTCAGTGAGCTTATTTCTGGATGAGATTAGCATTTGAGTTTTTGAATGTGGCATAGAGCATGTCCAGCACAATGGGAGTAGGCACCATCCAATCCATGGACACAAGGCAGAAGATAAAAGCTCCCTGCCTTTATACTGATGTTGTGCTTGAACAGGAACATCTAATTTTGTTTTCTGCCTTCAGAGTAGGACTTAAATCATCAGTTCTCCTGTTTTCCAGACCATTCAGTACAAAGGATTCACAAATAAGCTCTCCTGATTCCCCTGGCTACCCCAAGCAGCATATGGTACTTCTCAGCCTCCATAGTGGTGAAAGCCAACTTATCATAATAAATCAAATGATGCCTCTCTTTTTGCCTCTTCTTCTCTCCTATCAATCAATCAACTAATCATCTATTCATGTCTCCTTTGATATCTGTTTATCTAGGGGACATTAACTGATGCAAGCAGATCTTTATATATTTTAGTATATGGCATAGTATCAAGAGATAAAATTGTGATAGCAAAAGAACACATAACCATAGAAAGTTATATCTCAGATTACTGTAGAAATCAGAAAGTATTATAGCTTACTTTTCAGAAAGGAAATATCACACCTCATATCAATAACTCACTAATCTGAATTTTGTAAAGTATTGTATATATACAACAATGATATAGATCCTAGATTCCTTTTTTTTAATTGTTTTCTTGAAAAATTGTTTTCTTGGAAAATTTGTGGGGAACTGTAATGTTTGTTGTTATGGTTAGCTTCTCATTGCTGTGACAAACCACCCAGCCAGAAGGAAAGCAGAAGATGGGAGGTTAGGATTCATTTTGGTTTACTATCTCAATGGGAAGTCTATGATGACAGGGGAAAGATGGTTGAGTAAAGACTGAACATCACCTCCTCCATAGCAGGTGGAAATAGCAGCAGGAGAATGAGCCAAGCTGAGAAAAGGGGAGCTGGGTATAAAACCCCATGCTGCCCCCAAACACATGCCTCCTACAAAACTACACCTCCCAAATTGCCATCAGCTGGGAACCAGGGATTCAAAACACATGAGTTTATGGAGGACATCTAATTCAGACCACCACAGTTGCCTACAGTCAACTCTTTTACAGTAGAACTACAACTTAGCTACAACTCAGACCTCTGAATAACTGGTAGAGTCTCATTTTACTTTGTTATTTTTGTATAGATAAGGAATATTCATGAAATCTAAATTAACAGCCTATTGCATACCCAATGAGATGAATGCACAAACATGAAATAATTTTAAAGGTATTTTATATACTAAGATATAAAAACGTTTTTAAAGTAATCTTGTTTTTTTCAATTCACATTCTAGTTCTATCTCAATCAAGTGATCCATATAAACAGAACATTGTGGGCTGAGGAACTGGGGAGATAGCTAAGTGGATAAAACCTTTGCCATGCAAATTTGATGACCAGAATTTAGATTCTCAAAGTCATATTAATTCAGGGAAGGTTGGTAAACAACTTGTAATCCCAGAGTCTTGGTCGTAGACACAGAGTATTCCAAAGCAAGCTAGCTAGCAAAATTAGTGGATCAGGTGAGTTCAAGTGAGAGTTCTTACTTTAATAACTAAGATGTAGAATAATAAAAAAACAACACCCAGTTTCTACCTCTGATTTTCACACATACGTGTACACAGGGGCAAACACAGCTGAACACATGTGCCCATCCACTTGCAAACACACATATATTCATATGACACATACACACTAAAGAATATTTTGTATTATTATTTAATTTTATCTCATATTAAACAAAATTTTCATTTTTTCAATTCATATATATTTGCATATTATATGAACCATATAATATTGCTCTGTTGGTTTAAACAAATTCTTAAAATGTATTGGTTTTGAGAAGTAATATTTAGTCTTGTGTGTTTTGGTCAATACACAAATGGAAATGATAATTAGTGTTGTAAGTATTTCACAAAATTTTCTGTTAAAGTTTGGAGGTAGGGCTGGAGAGATGGCTTGGCAGTTAAGTGTTTGCCTGTAAAGCCTAAGGACCCCGGTTCAAGGCTTGATTCCCCAGGGCCCACATTAGCAGATGCACAAGGGGGAGCAGGCATCTGGAGTTTATTTGCAGTGGCTAGAGGTCCTGGCACGCCCATTCTCTCCCCCCCCTCCCTCTCTCTCTTTCTCTTTCTGTCTGTCTCTCTCAAATAAATAAATAAAAATTAACAAAAACATCTTTTTTTAAAAAGTGTGGAGATAGGAAAGGAGACAAATTTTGCCCACTCTCATGAAAGGGCTTTTTTTTGGGTCACCATTATTAACAGCATTTGTCACACAGCTGTTTACCTCTGAGAGACTACCCACATTCAGCATGAGGCTGTAGCTGATGAGAATGTAATAGGTAAGGACAGCGCTCTTACCACTAAGGAGGTTTAAAGGTAATGCAGAGTCCAAAAGGTCATCCACCTCTGAACACCCAACCAAACAAGCTTCTGAGAAACTCAGTATATTCATTTTACTTTAGGTCCTGCTAGCCTGTCTCAGAATACAGCATTTGCCCTCACTTGTACATTTCAGCCTGGACACAGGGGTTAAATTGTTAATGCTTTACTTTCACTTCCTTAAATTTTTTTTAATCAAACTTTGCTTTTTGTCTCCCTGGGGAACAACAAATGGACAGCTTTCCTCTCTTGTGCTCCTCCTTCCATTACCATCACAGAAGAATGCATCTGAGACTGTAATAATTCAGTGATGAAATACAAAATGTCGCAATGCCATCTCTCTTAAAGTGAACTGAGATTTTGTTATGCCATTTTAGGTGCACTAATAGCAACTCAAGTCCCATGGAGTATCCTAATGTGAATTTAATGAGCTGATAGCATATAAATGGCAGTACTGTGAGGGTGAAGGTGACATAACCTTTTTCTTTCTACTTGATGTTTGTCTTTGAAAAACTACAGATCTGTTCAAAGTGTGCTGCATTATTACTAAGTGACATCAGTCACCAAAGAGGCCACCATTGTTTTAGCCTTTATGAATATTTTTCTCTTTTACTGGAATACATAGCAAGGACACTTTTTTATCATTAGGATAATCAAAATCAGAATAGTCTATTCTCTGAGCAAACAGAAATTATGTTGTGCTCTGGTGTCTATTTTGCCATAGGCTGATGGTCTCCAGTGACAAATATTTACTCAAACACCCCATAGCCATTGAATGTCACAGGCAGTGATGTAACAACAGTTAAATTAGCCTTGAAAGAAAGTGAAACTATTCATCCATATATTAAGTATTATTTGAGGATTCTGTCAAAGAAGAATTTATCAGATTTTTGTCAGTAACAATTATCTCTACACTGTTAGCAAACTTAAATTGGAGAATCGTGGCTTGTCCTGAACACATATTTGAAATGGAATAAGGAAAACAGCCAACATTTTTTTATGAAGAATAGAAAAAGGATTTAATATCTTTGATATTAAATTTTTGTTGTAATCATATATAACAACAAATCCTCCAGTATGTTCAGGTGTAATGGAATGTGCATCAAATATTGACATGAAACAGGAAAGACTCAGACACTGATGTGACGTATCCACTGGACATCTTTGTCCCTCCTATTTAAACAATAGATATGAATCTTAAAATATTTTACCTTGTTTTTAAAATTTATGTGTGTGTGTTTATGATTTTGCATAGGTGTGCATGTGTCAAGGCTTTCATGAGATGTTTGAAGGAGTATCTCAATATGTTTGTCCTCTCCTTCCACTTTCCTTTGAGATAGGGGTTCTCTTGTTCTTCTGATACTGAATGTGTGAGACTAGTGGGCCCTGAGCTTCTATATTTTTCTGCCTCCCCATCTTGTTGCTACAGATGAGTTGGGGTCACAGACACATCCAACATTTTGTATTAAGATTCAAGTGGATGCTAAGGAGTGTCAAAGTCAGTTTGGGGAGTTTTCAAACAAATGTCTTTAAACTTTAAGTCTTTTCCACAAAATTATCTCAAAGTTTTTTTTGTTTGTTTGTTTTTTTAAAGATCGTCTGTAATATATGCAGAGTGGTATGTATGTGGTGGTGTGAATAGTGTGTGTGTGTGCAGATGCAGTGCCACCTGTGCTGGTATGAAGCATCCTGCACATTCACCTGCTGCAGCAAGAGACTGTCAGGTCCTCCTCCATCACTCAGTCACAGATTTTCCTAGTGACACAATCTCTCACTGATTCCAGAGCTTGCCTTTCACATGCCCCCATGATTCTCAAATCCTCTAGTTTCAGCTCCTCATAAGACTAGGATGACAGATGTGCATGGTGTAGTCCAGGTGTTTATGTAGATTCTGAATATTTGAACTCAGGTTATATAAGACCCACTCTGTTCCTCAAACTTACACAGGAAATCCACTTAAATACTGAGAAATCTCACTAGCCCAAACTTGAATTTCTTCATCAAACTTCTTTAATGCACAAATGAAGCAAATAGAAGCAGGGGTAAGTGTAGAATTCTGAAGTCTCAAGCCCAGTTTATTTAACAGAGCTGAGTTTTATTAGAATGCAGATCTGACCCTTCCCTCTGTGGCTTGTAGCTGATTAACTTTTATAGTTACAACGAAACATGACAGAAACATGATTCATTCTCTCTTTCTCTCTCTCTCTCTCCCTCTCCCTCTTTCCCTCTCAAATAAAAAATAAAATATTTTTAAAAATGAACATGAGTCCATGTGACTTTAAATATTCACTAGCCACTGATGCAGCTGTAAATAACTAACATCAACTCTGATCTAAAATGAAATTGTCATGCTAACTATGAAGTTAAATACTTTTTTGCCAAAATCTATCAGGCCAGAAGAAATGCAATTATCTCTCCAAATAAAAACATACCTTGGGTTATATTTTATTAAAGTTAAAATTAAGCAGCTTAAGAGTCTCAGAAGTTTGAATTTTGGCAAAATTTAAAAACTGTTTTGTTGCCAGGTGACAAAGCAAAACATATCACATATGCTTAACAACCCACATGTACATATTTTGTCTTCCCAGGGTTTCTAGGGCTGGTCAGACATAATGATGTATCACTGCCCAAGAAATTTCTAGCAGAGACAACTGTTTATCTCTTTCAAAAAAATTCCTAACAAAAACAGCCCGGTATTTCACATTGTTTTGTGAATGATAAAGTCTAAATGCTACCCAGTACCAACTGTATTCCATGTTATGGTTTTGCTGTTGCCAAGCATTAAGTATATCTATGGCAGACCTCTACTTTGGACTCTAAAAACATTATAATATTTGACTTATTGAATAGTATTGAATACAAATTAATTTTTTAATATTCAAGTTTAAAGAATACATTTCATTTCAACATGTATTTAATGCATTTTTTAGGCTTAAAAATTCCTTTGAGGTAAAAGACCCATAAAAATATCTCTCACTGAGTTGGGCTGCCAAAAAAAAAAAAAAAAGAAGAAGAAGAAGATTGAAAGCTGTGACATCAAAAATTCTGGGCAACATGTACCAACTGAAGAAGAATTTCACACTGCCCATTGAAAGGTTAATAACTGATTTTCTTCTTAAATATGACAATGTGATTTTAGGTGGAGCGATATCAAAATATTTGATTTTTAAAAGTTCCCATAGGAGGCCAGGTGTAGTGGCACATGTCCTTAACCTCAGCATTCAGGAGGCAGAGATAGGAGGATCACAGTGAGTTCAAGGCCACCCTGAGACTACATAGTGAATTCCAGGTCCTGAGGTAGAGTGAGAATCTACCTTGAAAAACCAAAAAGAAAAACAAAGTTCCAACAGGTTCTAAATTTCTATTTTTAATAATCAGAATAAAATGAGATGAAAATATTAGTAATAAAAAAACATGAAAGACTCAGAAAAGGACAACATGGTTTATTTTGGAATTTTCGATTTTATTTAATTACTTTAACTCATTTTCAATAAATTTGAGATTTTTCTCATGGGTCATAGCACATTTTTTAATTCAATCAACACTCAGTAGGAGAATGCAATGACTTCATAACAGAATTTTAAGCGATATTTTATTTATTTTAATATATAAATTATAACACAACATACTTCACACTTTAATATTTGTTTATCCTTTTTAAAAATTTTTTTGTGCATGTATTTTGGAGATAGAGTCACATGTATCCCAGGCTGGCTCAAACTCTATATAGCAAATGATGAACTGGAACATTTTTTTCTTATTATTAGATATGGAAATATTTTATATGCCAACATCACATGTTGATACCATCCTTTCCCTCTTCCTGCCCATTTTCTGAAGAGGCTTTCCTCACTGGGGATGCAGGTCAACCCCATGGGTATTGTGGGTTGACCTGCATTATGGGGGCAGCAGTCAGTTATGGAGAAGAGGCAATGCCTCTGTGCAAAATGTCCCAACTTGTGGTTCCAAGAATCTTTCTGCCCCCTCTTCTGAAAAATTCTGTGAGCCATGCTGGGGGCATTTTAAGTCTACTTCAGTGATGGGCACTTAGGAGCATCTAGATGTCTGGTTTGGTAGGTGTTGGTGTCCTCAGTATCTTTCTACATCACCCTTGTGCTGATATCAGCTTAACTAAGAGAGCACAGCATTCCTGTTCATTTCCCCAATTCCTCTGTGGTTTCAGCTGGGGCCACGGTGAGGTCCGCTGGGTCATTTATTTCCTCAAGTGCAGTTCCCATCTGAAAAAAAGAAGCAAATTCTCTAAGAGATAGCCATTATAAATTTAGAGAGAATTAAAAGGGTTTAGACCCTTTTGTAGGGTAAGTTTAGGGGGAGCTTGACAATGGAAAGTAGAATAATTACCTGGATATGATTCTTACTTGTTTACAAGTTCTAGATAGGGTTTCCTTTCCCCTGAGTGGATCTGTTAGCCAGTCCAAGAGCAGTGGTCTACCCACCATGGCTGTGTGCCCCTATTACACTAGTGTGAGCATCAGGTCAGGTTTTTTTGCTTCTGAGTTGCTTAGACTTTGAGTTGTTTGGACAGATGTTGGCCACTTTCCCCTGGTAGGCATGTAGGAACTTCCAGCACATTCCAGCACTAGATGGGCTAATTATCTGAGGACTGACTCTCCTCCCGATTCCAACCTGGTCTTTCCATGGTCTGTGCCAGCCTTGTTTGGTGTCTTCAGCAGTAGGGTCTTACCATTAACCTCTGGTGGGTAATCAAGTGCTCTGAAGGAAGCATGTCTTGTTTGTTTTGGGAAATCTAGTAGGTCTTTCTGATTAACAGCTTACTGTGGATGTAGACTACATCCTGGCATAGGGAATTACAGGCTAGCACCAAGGTTAAAAAAAAAAGTCAGAGAAGAAAGAGATACAGGAGACATTTGAGATTAGGTTTCATTTCACTCTCTCTGTGGCTCTTCGATTCAGGTGCTCCCTCTAAGATCTGCTTGAGGGTTAAATGCTTTAGTCTGATTTCCAGAATATGGGATTCTATGGTACCAGTTCAATTTGAGTTCAGATTTTGTGTGCCCCCGCAACTTTTCCCTTACCCCAAGCCCTACCCTCCCTATTGTCCAAGTCTCAAGATGCTATTCAGTTGTGTCAGAAACTTGGGCTGATCCAGGTTACAAACTGCAGATGAGTGAGATCATGTGACAATTGTATTTTTGTGATTGTGTGAGTTCACTTAAAATGATCTAAGTTTAACCATTTTTCTACAAATTTTAATGTGTCATTTTTTTTTCTTACTGCTGAGTAGAATTCCATCATATAGATATACCACATCTTGGTTATCCATTAATCCATTGATGGGTGCCTGGGTTGATTCCAGTTTTTAACTATTATGAATTGAGCATCTATAAACATGGAACTTCTGATCCTCTGCCTCCACCTCCAAAGTGCTGTAATTATAGGTGTGTGCCACCTGGCATGTGAATAGTCATAGTACTGTTGAAACTGTTACAACAACAAATACCCTGAAATATCTAGATTAAACTACAAATATTCATAATGTTAGCTTAAATTTTCTTTAGTATTTGACTGATTTAAACTTTCATGTTTCTTTGTTCGAGGCTATTTGCTTTCTTTCAATAGAAGCTTATTTGGTTTCCAGATTAAAACAGATACTACATAAGAAAAATTGAAGGAATGAAAACATATTCTAGAAATTTAATGCCTTTCATAATTCTTCCTGATTTAAAGGTTTTTGGTCAACTATTTTATGTATTTTTTAATGTAAAGTACACCTATACATGTATTCAGATAATCTTACTTTTAAATAAAATAAGACTCATTCTATGAATGTTGCTAATCACATATAAAATATTCATTTTTATTTAACATAAATGCTGGACTTCTCAAAGACCTTACAAAAGTAAGTGAGCCTGTTCTTTCCGTAAGATTGGTTGTGGTACTTAGAGAAACTGATGGATTATTTTTCTTTCTCAAGCTAAAGAATATTTCAATGCTATGAAAAACAATGGGACAACAAAACAGATTATTTTTTTTTTTACTTAAATCTATGACATTCTGGGGAAATATAAAAGACGTGTGTCATTCCAGAGGGGAATGTAGAGTTATAGCACTAATGAAACATAAATGTATACTTATCACAATGAGAAAAACTGGTAAAAACTATACATCATATTCCAAGATTTTGGAAGAATATGGGGAGGATAGTATGGTTTTTAAAACAGACTCATACTACAGGATATATGGAGACTATTGTATTTTAGTTTAATTGTTAACTAAGTGTAAAACTTATGGTTTTACAACTTGACCTCATGGAAATTCTGTGATACATAACCTAGCTAGCTCAATATTCTGTAGACTTAAGTTCTAGAGACTCTGACAACAGTCTCCTATAAGATTCTGTTGCCATTGAACATCTGATAGAACCTAAGGCAAGTTTCTAAGTAGCTTAAAGTCTGAAAAACAGAAAATAACATCAAGTGGTCTCCATTGTAAAAATAACAAGGTTTTAATGTAAGTTCAGGGCCAGAGGCTAGACTAGTGAAGAAGAAACTTTTTTCCTTCTTGTAGGCTGGATATAAAATGTCAAAAGTATAGAAGTCCTACTCCCTTGCAGCAAAGGATAAAAGTGATATGACTTTCAGCATTAAGTAGCTGTTTTATTCAAGGAATTGCTTGAGGTCCCTTGTAACATACAAAGTAAGTTCTATTAGCATTGCTGTGCTTCTGTGTTCTCATACCAACACAGAACCCACACTAGGATATCCTAAATCAAGGATGAATGAAATGATAAGGGATGATTATTACATTATTATGATCACTCTTTCAATGTGGACTTTTATACAAATGAAGAGCCAAAATTAAGATAATAGGCAAGAGGTAATATTCAAGCATAAAGATAAAGTGAGATGGGTATTATTAGGATGAAAGACTCCTTTTTGTTTATTCACATAAGCCAAACTGTTTTATGGAAAATGTAAGGACTTCACTTATACTTTGAATAATGAGACAATTAGACATGGGAAAAGAAATATTACCAAATGGAGATGAAAGCTTTTGAATACAAATGTGGTACCTGCTCAAGGAAAAATTCTTCCTTTGATCTCAGATAAAATAGCATCCATAGTTAAAAGTTCTTCAGCATCAAAGTTAACCCAATGTCACAACATCATGATATACTTCTTGTCTTATCCTGTCAGGATTTGAGCACCCACATGCACACATGTGTGTGTATATTTGTCTATTCATATATAATTTCAACTATTGTTGTAAACCTCAAGCATAGGATAAGTTGAGTTATGCCATACTTCAAGGGAAGGTTAAACTGCCTGACTTTTACCTATGATACAGGAAAATATTTGAACATTTTTCCTTTGTTAATGGCTTAGTTATGTCATGTAAATAATATGTTTGAAAAGTGGCAGGTTAATAGATTTTAATTTTATATATACTTTTATAACATATTCTAGTTTATTTTAGTAATTTTATCATCTTTTGATGTAAATGTTTAGAAATATGGTGGATTGTAATATGAGGAAGGAGGGACAAGCAATATTAGATATTTTTTTCCTTGTAGCCATGGGATGAAAGCATGTACAAAAGGCATAATTATTTGTGTCTGAGTCCTGCTATGGCTAATGGAAAAATCCTTACCACAGTCTTGTAAAACAAGGGGAATCAAACAAATATTTCAGCATATGTACTGGAAGTCTTGTGTAAGAAAGGTTGTCATTTTTATCTGTTCACTACAAATAAAGGTTCTTCCAAGGATGTGACCTGGAGCCTAAGCACAGTATATACAGATGATTCTTCCATGAAAACAGACAATGTGCATCTCAATTTAACATTCACAGGGCGTGCAGATTGTCTCTGAGAAAATGTGCACATCAGAAAATATGCATTGCTTGTCAGCATAACTCTCACATGTGTAACATGGGTCGGTGCAAAAGGCAAAAGAGCACGTGTCCTGTTTTTATCTAACCCAAGAATGTCATTCTATACGGTCCAATATCTCTAACTATGATTTAGGGGCCATGAATACAGAAATACTGTCATCCTGTTAATATGATTAGTTCAAACGAAATGTGAACTGATTGTTTTAGTCAAATAAGTGGATGAGAACATTGAGCGGCTGACTCTTCCCTTGAGTAGACATGAGTGAAGTTAGGAGTATGGCTTAGATGACCTTTCCACGAATGTATAACCCTGATCATTCTGTCTTTCAAATACACAGGAATCACCATTGCACAAGAGCTCTATGGAAGCTTTAAAACCCTTAACATCAGAAAAATGCCAAAATGTATTGGCACTCATATGAATTAAAACTCATTTTACTGTAAAAAGGAGAAACTCTCAGAGACTTGGATAGAACATGCAAATCACATGCTAGGAGTGTGCTCAAAGGGGAGAAAGAGGACTAGTTCTACAAAGCCCGGTCATTTCAAGGTCTGTGTATTCAAGCAGATTGAGTGGCTGTACAAACCACATCTTCATCAGTTTATACATGTGAACCTCAGCCCACTGTTAGCAGTGAGACTTTAAATTTGGATTTTTGTAGCTTTTGGTGTTTGAGACATTATTTGGCTTTGAATCCACCTTTTCCCATATAACTTTTTTTACTGTAGCAACAATAGTTTGCCTAAAAATACCAACCAGAATCTTGATCATGGTTTCATATGCTTTACATGTTAATGAAATCTGAATGCTCTGAATCAAAGTCAGACAATCCTTTTCTAACTGAAATAACATGGAAACTTTTGTAACCTGCAATCATAAAAAGAAGAGTTACAGGAAAGAAATTTGTTCCAGTCTCTTCTGGGAACTCTATATAACTTATTTATTGACCCAACATTTGATTTATAGCAAATGAAATGAATCGCCATCAAACTCCTCAAAATGCAATTATTTCCATAGGTCACAGCTCTAAAGTATGCATAAGAAATTCATACTAGAAGCAGATAAACCCTTTAGTCTTGTCGACATCCTGTAATGGACAAATAAAAAAAAAATCAATGTCAAAAAGTTTGGCTCACCAATTTGTTTAAAGTAATATAACTTGTTAACTCACAAGCCATATTCATTTAACCATCGCCTGGTACATGACACAAATACCTTGTCTCCAAAATTAATGAAAGGCCAGAAAACTTCAAAGTCCCACATTTAATACTTTCCTTATCTTAAGAATGAAAAATTTGGACATGAAGGAGGTTGAGCTGACTTTCTGTGGACCACAACAGTTTCCATGAGTTTTACACTCTATTTTACAAGGCTTCCTCACACTAGTGAAAAAATCATCGAGCCAAATACAATGAGAAAACAGAGGTGAGGGAGTAGGACTATGGTGACAGTGAGGGAGAAAAGTATGGAGAAGCACAGAAAAGTACAGAGAACACTGATAATTTTTTCTCATTTAACTGCAGTCATTAGAAATAAGGATTGGTTTAGAAGTAAAATCATGATAGGTTTAATAAATGGAGGTTTTTAAAAGAAATACATATTTAATTTCTTATTATAATCTCAGGTACAAGTTTTAATAAATTCCACTTTTGCATTATAAAATAAATTCTGTAAATGCCAAAAGAAATAAGCCTGTTTCAAGTTAGGGAAAGGACTGAAGTGTGGATTCCATTACATGAACTGTGATGTAACTAATCTGTTTAGACAATGGGTTTTTTAAGCTTTCTCCATGTGACTGTAATCCCTGGTAGGGCTGGACACCTTTCGCAGATATTTTTGTTTCTGCCTATTTGCCTTATTGTCTCTCCTGCCCCTGTCCATGTGACCTGTTCTGTGATCAGGTTCTTCTGGGTGTCACTTCTACCTTAACTCAAGCTGGACAATTTAGCTAGCAACACGAATGGATTGAGACCCTTCTATCAAAACTTCAAGAAATAACAGAAGCACACCAAAATGATGTCACTACAGATGTCTAATAAAATTTACATGAAAGAAAATGTCATGTGACCACATTATAGGTCTGAAGTGTCTGTGGGAACACTAAAGCTACCTAGGTTCAGATGCATAATTTTGTCATATCCTTCATAGTCTCTTAAACATTTTTAAAAGTCTATTTTATTTTTAGTCTTTTTAAAATTAGCCTATGGAACAATAGGTTTCATTATAGAATTTTTATGTACATTTTTTATGGTTGGTCCTTCCCCAACCCCCACTATGCTTCCCCATTTTAATTTGGCTTGTAAAACATGTGAACTCTATTTACTTGGGAACTCTATTTACTTATGTGGTGATTTGAATGTTAATGCCTCCCATCTCCCCATGTGTTAATATTTAAGCTTACTACTTTGTCTCTAGCTTGTGGAGCCTTTGGGGAGTGGGGTCTTGCTGGAAGAGGTGTGTTTCTGATTGTAGACCATAAATTTGACAATGCCTCTAACATGGCATGTTGAGAGCAAGCTTAGTCTTACTCTTCTCTCTCTACTGTGAATATGTGATGTTGTGAACTAATAGTTTATTTCCACCACGATGAAGCTTACCAAAATGATGAGCCTGAAATCAACATTCTCTTCCTTGAACTGTCTTTTGATTGAGAACCTTTCCTCAGCAACAAAAAGGGTAACTGCAACAGAAAATGGAGACCAGAAATGGAATGTTGTTGCCTTGAAACTTGCTATGTGGAGTTTTCTGTTTTGCAACTTTTTAATGGGAGGATTACAGTAGGATTTTATACCTTGAACTACAGACATCTTACAGTGCAAAGCTTGATGTTGATACAATTTAAGGTTAGCAGTGTCTCCAAAAGTAAAAGTGGCAGAAATTGAGAATTGTCCTTGGAACTGTGAGAGACAATCTGTATTTCTTTTTATTTGTCTGTTTGTTTGTTTCTCTATCACTGCCTAAAGGAGTCTCTGAAGTTCGCACTTTGCTAAAGGTTTAAAATGTCTGTAAGGTCTGGTCTTTCCTTATCTCTTCTTCCTATAAGGAGTTCCCCTTTTCTAGAAGGGATAGTCAGCCCCATATGAGAAGGATAGCTCTCTTTTTTGAAGGACTAAGATTCCTAGAATGACTGTCCCCCTTGTCCAGAAAACATAACCTCCATAAAAACCTGCTATCAGAGCTGGACTGGTCAGTTTAGCCCCAATCCAGTCCTATAAAATATCCCAAACTTTGTATGCAGGTGGTGTTTTACATTTTTGTACAACACTCTCTTGGGCCAGAGCTTAGCATTCCTTTCATGTTTTAAAATCTGTAGTCTCCATAATTAAGTCTTGATAAGCTTAATCATCTAGGTCTGCAAATATCATTCCTTAAACTTATAAAACAAGAATCCAGAGGCTTCTGTTTCAGTAAGCTTTGTGTTACTGATATTGCTTGGCACTCTAGCTCCAGAATTATCACCCACCCAGAAGCCAAGTAAAGGTCCTTGGGCCTCAATTTACATAGCCATTTGGTGAAAGTTTAAAAGACATAAAGGCCAAGAGAAGTGTATAGTTTGGTTTGTGAGGTTTCAGAGGACAATAAGAAACTTTTTTTGAAATGGAACTACTAGTGAAAACACAAGCTGGCTGCATTCTGCCTATGCCCTGATAATTTGAGCAGAGTTGAATTTAAAAGTATTAGAATGGTATATTTGGTAGAAGAAAGTATGGTGTAAAAGGATATATATATATATATATTCACACACAAAATTGTTGGTACAGTAAAGAGATTACCACCATTAAAGATGGAACAGCTATTATGCATTTGGACAATGGGAAAAATGTCATAAGGATAAAACTGAACCCATCTATGGCTTAAACTACTAATAATATAATTCTTTTGAAAGGATGAGGTATGAAAGAAGAGTATTGATGGAGTTTCTTCTCATTAAGGACATGCTTAATTCCCCCCTCAATTTACACAATTGGTGGCAACATGCCCTTGGTACTCATTTTGGATGCATGAAGGGATTTAAGAAGGAGGGTCAGAAAGTGCACACAGTTCTAAAGATGCAACAATATAAAGCAAGGCTGAAAACCTTGCATACCTCCTATGGAGACCACTGTATAGAGTCTTGAAGATGCTTTTAGAAGATACTAGGACTGTTGGATGGCCACCAAAGCTGTTTCATCTGGTTTGTGCAAATCTGCTTAGAAAGAAAGAAACTTAAATGAAGGGCAGAAAGTTGCCAAAAGCCTTTTGGAGCCCAGAGTACCAGATACCAGCTATGGAGCTGTAGGACTTGATGTTTGCCCTGATGGGTTTTGTTCTTCAGTTGGTTCAATAATTCTTTGCTATGCTTTCATTGTGCAAAGGAATGTTGACAATGGTCCATTATGTGTTAAAAGTATGTAATTCATGTTTTGATTTCATTTACAATCTTGCATCTTAGGTGAGACTTTGGGTTTTTGAACAGTGTTAAAATTTGTAAAGACTGGAGAACCTACGGTCAAGATGGCCACCGCCTAGCTGCACTACAGACAACAAGGAAAAAAAAAGGCAAGTATTCAAGGGAAATTAGAAACTTTTTGCAAGAGGGAGGGCACAGATTGGGGTAAAAGAGGGAAGCACCCCCCCCCCCCCCCCCGTGACCCACGCCCCGCCACCCCGCCTGCCACGACGCCACGCATCAGGAGGGGCCCAGTGCCCCGCTGCCCAGGCGGCCCTGTGCGCACCAAGCCCCACACGCCCCGGTGGCCCTGTGGGTCCCACAACCCCTGCGTGCCCCACAACCCCGCGCCCCACGCCAGCGCACCACCCCCCCCGCCCATCACGCCCCCGCGCCCCTCCCCCACCTGCGCGCCCCACGCTCCCTATCCACACGCAGCAGACACGCCCCTAGCGCCCCTTGGCTTCCCTCGCCCTGGGCTCCCAGGCATGCCCCGTGCCACCGCGCCCCAGGACCCCTGCACACCAACCCCGCAATCCTCGAACCTCCCCCCCCAAGTTGCGCCCCCCCCCCCCCGTGTGCCCCACCCTCCCTATCCACGCATGGCAGGAGCGCCCTGAGTGATCAGCAGCATCCCGTGGCCTGGGAGCCCAGGCATGCCCTGCGCCCCCACGTCCCCTGCGTGCCCCACCCCCACTCTCCTCGAGACCCCCCTGCGCGCCCCGCCCCCCTCCATGCATCCAGAGTGCCCCGCGGCGTTCCGGCATCCTTCTTACCTCAGCGTGCTCCGCGCCCCCCCCCCCACGCGCGACCCGGGACCCACTCCCCCACACGACCTACACCCGCCCCCCACCCCCGTGAGTCCAGAGCACCCATGGCGTCCCACAGTGTCCCGCGCCCCCTGCGCCCACCCAAGCGCCTCCCCCCCACACACTCCCTGCTCCTAGCCGCCCCACTGTGTGCCGCCCCCCGTGCGACCTGGGCCCCCACCCCCACGCGCCCCAGGGCATCCACCTTGACCAAGTGGGATTTATCCCAGGAATACAAGGGTGGTTCAACATACGAAAATCTGTCAATGTAATACACCTCATAAACCAGCTTAAACATAAAAATCACATGATCATTTCGATAGATGCAGAAAAGGCCTTTGACCAGATACAACATCACTTCATGATCAAAACATTGGAGAGAATTGGCAAGACAGGTTCACATCTTACCATAATAAAGGCAATATACAAAGCTCCAAAGCCCCACTATAGGTCTATACAACAAAAATATAAAAACTCTCAAAAAAGAAATTGAGGAGGACTTGAAAAGATGGAAAGACCTCAAATGCTCCTGGATAGGCAGAATTAACATTGTGAAGATGACAATCCTACCAAAGGCAATATATAGATTTAACGCAATTCCAATTAAAATCCCTACAGTGTTCTTCACAGAGATAGAAAAAATGATCTCAAATTTCATATGGAAAGGTAGAAGGCCTCACATATCCAAACATATCCTCAGCAAAACAAATACCACTGGTGGCATCACCATACCCAATATAAAGCTATATTAAAAGGCATAGTAATAAAAACAGCATGGTACTGGCATAAAAACAGGAGTATAGACCAATGGAATAGACTTGAGGACCCGGATTTTGGGCCAAGCAACTATAGCTACTTGATATTCGACAAAGGCCCAAACAATATAGACTGGAAAAAAGATAGCATCTTCAACAAATGGTTATGGACAAACTGGATAACCACATGCAGGAAACTAAAACTTGATCCACACATTTCACCATGCACAACCCTCAAATCCAAATGGATCAAAGACCTCAACATAAGACCAGAAACTCGAAAACTACTGGAAGAAAATTTAGGAAGTACTTTCCATGATATAGGAATGGAAAAAGACTTCCTGAATAAAACCCCAGTGGCTCAAGTTCTTAAACAGTCACACAACCATTGGGATCATATGAAGCTGAAGAGTTTCTTTACAGACAAGCATATAATAAGCAAAGTCAATAGAAAACCCACAGAATGGGAGAAAATATTTGCAGGTTATCCAACTGATAGAGGCCTTATCTCTAGAATTTACAAAGAGCTCAAAAGTCTAAACAATAAGAAGACAAATACCCCACTCACAAAATGGGGCACAGAGTTAAACAGGCAATTCACAGAGGAAGAGATACAAATGGCAAACACACACCTAAGAAAATGTTCATCATCCCTAACCATCAGAGATATGCAAATTAAAACAACTATGAGATTCCACCTTACCCCAATAAGGATAGCCAACATCAAAAGGTCAAATGAAAATAAATGCTGGCGAGGATGTGGAGAAGCAGGGACACTCATTCACTGTTGGTGGGAATGCAGGATGGTACAACCACTTTGGAAAACAATATGGAGAATCCTGAAAAAGCTGGCTATAGAAATACCAACAGACTCAGTTCTACCATTACTGGCCATCTACCCTAAAACCTTCAAACCAAAAGCCAGAGAGATTTACTCAACCAAGTTTGTAGCCGCTCAATTCGTAATAGCTAAAAGCTGGAATCAACCCAGATGTCCATCATTAGAAGAATGGATAACAAAGATGTGGTATATCTACACAATGGAATTCTATACAGCAGTAAGAAAAAACGACATAAAGAAATTTGAGGAAAAATGGTTGAACCTGGAACAGATCATTCTCAGCGAACTTACCCAATCACAGAAAAATAATCGACACATAGTCTCACTCATCTGCAACACCTAACCTGAATCTGCCCAAGATGCCTTACATACCCAGCAAGCACCTCATGGAGTAGACAATAAGATGGATGGGAGGGCGGGGAGGGAACCAAAGGGTGGAAAACAGTAATGCGGACACAAACGGCAATGGTACCATAAAATTCTACTTCCTAAAAGACAGACCAAATGGCTGAACCTTCACTAGACCCTTACAGGAAACACCTGAACTACAAGACACTGGAGAGGGTAGGATCAAGACTGACCTAAATCTCCTACATCTTCCCTCCCTCCCTCTCCCCCTCTCCCCTCTATCTCTCTCCTCTCTAACTCTTGTATATTAGTTATCTTTTTCCTCAATTTCTTAGTGGACACTGACCCCACTTCCAGCTTGGGCCTACCATCCACAATGAGCTTTTGATCAGAGAAACCTACAAGGTTTCCCAAAACAATGACAGACTTCTATCAGAGTACTTGGTGACCCACCAAAGGCCAGTGATAAGACCCTATTCCTGAAGACTCCATACACAGCTAACGCTTAAAATGGAATGACATGGCTGGAAGCCAGGAGAGAGTCAGTCCCCAGACAGTCAGCGTGTCTAGTGCCAGAAGGCGCTACATAGGCGACTGGGGAAAATGACCAAGATCTGTCCAAGCAACACACTGTTTTACCTAATTAGCAGCAAATAACCGGATGTGATGCCCACACAAGTGCAATAGTGGTACACAGCCATGGTGAGGAATCAATTGCTCTTGATTTGGCTAACTGATCCACTCAGTGGTACTAGACCCATAGCTGGAGCTGGGAAACAAGACAGAACCATACCCAAACACAAGCCCACTCTACAATATTAAGCTACCATCAATCACGGGGTATAAGAGGGCCTAAATCTACCATACTGTCTATCAAAAAAGTAAGTCTTATCTCAATTTTCCGGGTGTTAACTTACTCTCCGTTGGAGAATCTGCTTCTCTTTTCCAGATAGATGCAGATCCTAAGAAGAGAGCTGCCCCAACATACCTCAAAAGGGGCCCAACTGAAACTAAGGACAACTGGCGAAATAAGCAAGGGTGAGGTTTTCCTGTGAACCAGATACCAGCACAAAGGGGAAGGAGATCAACACAGAGAAAAATCAACTCCTACCAAATCAGAGAGCCAGAACCTCAGAGGCCCCCAACACCTCAACACTGAAGCAGACCAAAAATGAACCCAACATGGCTCAGGGAAATTTTGCGGAAGAGGGGGCGGAAAGAATGTCAGAGTCACATGTTGGGTCAGGATTTGCAGAGACATTTATCATACCAATAACTGGGGGCTAACGCCACAATGCACGACCCATTTTCATTAACAAGGAGGGTCTAATGGGAAGGGGTAGATCACAGATGAGCCTAAATAATGGTACCAAACTGCCTGTATTTACTGAAAAGAAAACTAATAAATTAAATTAAAAAAAAAAAACAAAACAAAACATTGAAACAAAAAAAAAATTTGTAAAGACTATGAGGACTTTTAAAGTTAAACTGAGTGCATTTTCATTGTGAGTTTGTCATGAGTCTATAGTGGCCAGGGGTAGAAATATAGTAGCCAGGATGATTTGAATATAAATGTTCACCATAGCTTCATGTGTTTGTATTTAAGCTTCCAACTTTAGATCCCAGTTGGTGGAGACTTTGGAAGGTGGGGCCTTAATAGAGGAGTTATTTCTCTAGGGACTGAATACAGGGCTGATTAGTATAGCCCATTGGATATTGAGAGTTAGCTCTTGCTTACTATTCTTTCTGTTGCAGATGTGTAATATCGTGAGCCTGTTGCTTTTCTCTGCTATGATAAGCCTTCCACTCAAACAAAAACCTTAAAATGAAAACTTACTTCCATAAACTTCTTCTGGTTGAATACATTTCCCCAGAAACAAGAAGATAACTACTACAACTTCATTCTCTGGGTTGATCAAGCACTCTAAAGATTATAGTAGAAATCAAGCATCAATCAGTTAAGCTAATTGATATCTGCTCTACTAAGGTCTTAGCTCCATTACCTAGGTTTGGTAGTATAATGATTTTATTTCACCATGGGTGAAAAGGAGTTTAATGGTTTTCCCTAATGATTCTTATTTTATGACAATTTTTTTTCTCTTTCTCTTTTATACAAAGAGTCATTCCCATTTGGAAACATCAATGTTTGTTTTTTGCTCATACTTTGGAAGACCAATCCCTGTGTATGTCAACATCACAAAGACTTTCCCATTTATATTTTCTCTTTACAATTTAATTTTCATGCATCATCTTGCAGTGCAGAATTTAAGACATTTTTTTCTGACAATGTAACAAAATATCTTCTTTTCCTCTTTGTCTGAAGTATATGATGTATCATCTTGACATTGCATTATTTTGTTCTCAGTAACTTGATATAAGAGGTTTATACTCTGAGAAATAGCAATTGAGAAAAGTGATTGATTGGTTCAATGACTGACCTGGGAAGCTTATTAAAAAATGTGGTCTCACCTCAGAGCCATTAATTCAGAACAATTGAAAGCATCAGACAGGAACTCCTAATGTGTAAAGGCCCATGGACAGTGGTCTCATAGGCAACCTTGGTCTTCAGAGCTACACAGTTCAAATCTATGCTCAGTAATTTCCTTGTGTTTCTATGTTCACATTGTAAAGTTTCTCTTATTTTTCCACAGTTCTAATGATAAATTCTAAAATTTATGGGGATTGACTAGAAAGCATAATCCTGTTTACAAATGGCATACTTTTTCCTAAAACCTTTGATTGCTGGTTTTGTGTGTATCTATCTGTGTGTGTAATTGATATGTATGAGTATGTATGACTTGTGTGTACGCACACACGTACACAGATGTGAGTGCTTCTCGCTTGTGAGTGTGGAGACCAGAGGAGAATATCAGGTGTTCTCCTTGATCACTCTTCTGTTTAATTTCCTTGAGACAAAATCTCTTTGTTTGTTTGTTTGTTTGCTTGTTTGTTTAACTCAAATGTTTTAATTTTTAAAAATATTTTTATTTATTGGAAGAGAGAGAGAGAATAATTACATCAGAGACTCCAGCCAATGAAAATGAACTCCAGATGCATGCACACTTTGTGTATCTGGCTTACATGGGTCCTAGGGAATTGAACCTGGGTCCTTTCCTTCTGTACACAAGTACCTTGACTGCTAAGACATCCCTCTAGCTCCAATTAAAAAAAAATACAATTGTATAAATTTTATTACTTAGTATGTTTCTTTTTAATTTTGTTTTTAATTTAAGCCAGGTGGGGTGGTACATGCCTTTTATATAAGCACTCAGGAGTCAGAGGTAGGAGGATCGCTGAGAGTTCAAGGCCATCCTGAGTCTACATAGTGAATTCCAGGTCAGCCTGAGCTAGAGTGAGACCCTACCTGGAAAAAACAACAACAAAATATTATTTATTTTATTATTATTATTAACAACATATTTTGTATGGATACATCATGTATTGGTATTCTGTTTTACCTCATCACTGGCCTCATTTCTTTGGGGACGCTCCTCACTGGGGTTTCTGGTATTCCCCATGGGGTTGTGGTTTATGCATTGTGGGAGCAGGAGTCAGTTATTTTGGGGATCAGGGAATATCTCTGGGCATGATGTCTCAACCTGCGGCTCTTACAATCTCTCTGCTCCCTCTTCTGCAAAATTCCCTGAGCTGTGGTGGGTGAGTTTTAAGTCTACTTCAGTGATAAACTATTAGGAGCCTTTCGACCTCTGCTTTGGTAGGTGTTGACTATCTTCAGGGTCTTTCTCCTATACCCTGATGCTGATTTTCAGGAATAGCATGGAATCAGTACTCTTGTTTGTTTGTTTGTTTGTTTGTTTGTTTGTTTGTTTTTTCTCCCCATTCCTCTGTGGATTCAGCTGAGGCTTGGCTGAAGTGTGAGTGGTCATTTATCTAATTTCTTGCTATCCTCTGAAAAGGAAGAATAGATTCTCTAATGGACAGTGAAGTCAACATAGTGTAAGTGGGATAAACATTGTTAATTTAGGGAAATTTTGATATATGTAACCCCTCTTTTAGCCAGACTAGTAACAGCTTGACACTGGAGAACATAATCTTTGTCTTCATAGGCTTCTGATATGGTTCCCACTTCCAGATATGGGTTCCTTTAAACTGAGGGGATCTCTTAGGCAATCAGAATGTTATTGGTTACCCACTGAGGCTGTGTGCCACAAATGCATTACCATGCACATCCTGTCAGGGTGTTTGCTTCTGAGTAGCTTAGAACTCTAGCTTCTTAGTCATTTGTTGGCCATTTTTCCCCAGAAGCTCATGTAGTACTTTCCAGTACTAGACAGGTTCTCTGAGGACTGGATTTCTTCTGTATTCCAGCCAGGTCTCTCTGTGCTCTGTGTCAGCAGCAAATGGTGTCTTTAGCAATAATGTCTTTGCTTTTGCCTCAGGCAAGCTAGAAGCACTACATGAGCTTCTATAAGCCAAAATAAACCTCTTTTCCCCCACACACTGGTGTTGGTCAGGTGATTTCTACCAGCAATTAGAACCCTGACTGCAACAGTAAAGTGGTACTGAGAAGTAGGATTGCTGCTAGATGCCTGACTGTGAGGCTTTGGCCTTTTGGAGCTGATTCTCAAGAGGAACATGGCAGGATTTGAAAAGTTGGCCTAAGAGATGCCTTGCTGTGCTGTAAGTACAGCTCAATGGACTATTCTGATCATACTTGAAAGACCTGAATGCAGTAAGAACTATGGACTGCGAGATTTGGCTTAAGAGGGTGACAAAAAGCTTTGCTTGGACTGGGCTACCAGTGTGTGTGAGGCTTGCTGTTGTGCTGTGTCCAGAGGAGTGGTGCCGGGTTTCTTTGCATAGAAATGAACTGGTATGAACAGAGGGATATGGCACAGAAAGAAATCTTTAGGCCAAAACTGCTGCCTGTTCAGCTGCAATTGAAAGATCACAACCTTTGAGATTGGGCCAGCTGACCTGGACTGGGGCAACAGGAAGAATGTAGACTCTTTTGAAGGGGTCTGAGTATTCAAGGAATGTCTTATTCTTCAAAGTCTACTTTATTCCCCCTGACTAGATTAACAAATTGGCAACCTACCTGGTATTGTGGAGTATAAGAAATGCAGGAAAGAGAGGGTGATTGAGTTTGCAACATGGTCTTGTGTTTTGGAAATGGCCATGGGCAGGTTTGCTGGTTGCCTGCATTGAGACCCCATGGGGCCATGAGGATGAACTGTGGATTGCAATGGAGACCTAGTGGAGATGTCGGTGCCATGAGATGGCTGCTAAGGAAAGATGCCTGCCCCTATGAAGTTTTCCAGGACTGTGAGTAGTCTAGCTGGAGGGGCGGAATTGGAATTCCATAGACATGTTGCTGGTTATAATTAACAGACTTGGAAATTTATCACTAACTAGAGTTATTAGACTTGAAGCTACAGTGTTTGATGTTTGCCCTGGTTGTTTTATATCTTGTATTGGTTGAATATTTTTTCGCCATGCCATCTTTTACAGTGTGAATGTTTATTCTGTGACATTATGGGGTTTTGAGGGGTTTATTTTTTGGTATTATGGCTCAGTTAAAAGATCTTGGACTATGGAGATGTATGAACATCATTAGAATTGATAAAAATATGGAGATTTTTAAAGTTTGATGGAATGCATTTAATTTTACATCTTCTATGGATATCAGTTTATGGTGATATCTACCCTCTTCTCAGGCTGTCCTTTTCCTCTGCCACCGCGGAGCTTCCCCTCGAGCTATAAGCCAAAATAAACCTCTTTTCCCACAAGCTGCTCTTGGTCAGGTGATTTCTACCAGAAATGTGAACCTGACTGCAATAGTCTTGTACCACTAAATTTATGGGCTTCTTAATAATGGGGAAAATTTAAAACTATGCCTGTAGGAACATAACCAGCATGTCTGAATATTCACTTGCCACATCTGTAGTAACATGTTGACTAATTGTCATGCCTGAGCACTTTGAGTTCTGCTTGCAATCACAGTTAGGTGTGGTAACTTTTCACCACTGACCAGTTCAACTAATCAGCATTAACTTGGAGGGAAAATATAATCTTACTTTTTCCTTCCAAAAGAAACCAGAAAGCTCAGAAAATCAATGAGAAATAGTAGGCATTTAGAAAATAAAATATAATTGCAGGCTAATGTGATTCTGTGAAACAATAAAACAATTGGAAAGTATTTGTTAAAGAAGGCAGACTTCTATTGCATGACAGATGAATAAAAAAATAAAGAAATCTAACTCACTTCTATTTCTCTGATACAAGGAATTCTCCTGGATCAGATTTTTCAGGGAGGAAATGCAAAAAATATTGTCATCTCTCAAAATGGCAAATATGCAAAATAAAGTCTAACTAACTCTTCGTGTTGCCCGTGATACCCATGGTGCCTTCAGTAATACTTTCCTGTCCTACACCCAGGCTTCTTAGCTGATTGTTCCTTCTTTACATATTTGTCCTATCTTGTCTGTAGTAGGATAGCTTCTCTTTCCTGTTTTCCACTGAAATGAATAAACTAATTAGGATGTTTACCTATGTCAAGTTCTGCTATATCTATCTAGAATGATCCACAGTAAGAATGTTTATGGGGAGTGTAGCATTATCAAACAGCTGAGAAACTTATGAATTGTTTTCTCCATTGCAAAGATTTCATTCTGGACTCAATCCAAAAGGGTCATAGTTTTACCATTCTTTTATTCTCTCTCTACCTCTCTCTTCTCCTGTGTGTTCTTTCTATTTTTCTACCTCCCTCCCTCCCTTTCTGTTTTTCCACCTGTTTCTGATACCATGTCTTGCTATGTAATACTAGCTGGCATGGTCGTCATTATGTGGATGAGACTGGTTTTGAACTTACAGGAACCCTGTTGCCTCCGTCTTACAAGTGCTGGTTTACATGTATATACCACTACACTCTTCTTAATTTATTTTTTTGAAATTCCTATCTCCTAAATGTCTCTGCCCTCTTAGTGAGGGAATACCATGAAAAACAAAATCAAATTCTTTTCATTTAAATAAGTATTCCAAGGAGATATTACTTGGTGTACAAATACATTGAGGCAAACTTACCATGTCTTTCATTCTTGTATTTCATGGTCTCATTTAAAGTAAACTCCCTACATTTACTAACCCCACATTAATCTCAATAATATACATGCTTTTCTAGAAATATGTTCCCAGGTCACTCCCATCTCAGGATCAGGGAAGTTGCTTTGCTGTATGCCTTATATTCTTCCTCAGAATGTGTTTTCCAGGATTCTCCCTTTATAATATGGCTAAGTGGATTTCGGGGGATATCTTAACTCTCTTCTTCATGAACAAGAAATCTCAGTGAAAGCTGATACCTTGACAGTCCATTTTGTCTGTATCCCAATGGTCACACAATGGTTGTTCTAAAATAGGAGTTCAGGAAACAGAAGACATGGATAAATGAGAGAGTATACTCTGTTGTAATTTTTGTGAGAAAAGACTAATAGTACATACAAAGCAATTAGAATGACAGGAGGATAATATAATTTTATGAATACATATGCATAAAAAATAAATAAATATAGGAGAGAGTAGTTTGATTGAAAAGAAAGTCATTCTTTACACACAATTTAGGATGTTGGAGAGATTTTGTGAATGTTTTAATAACTTATAACATTAATAGAAAATTGCTATGATTTTTTATATTATGATTAGTAAGATTTTAATTTTACATATTTTAATTTTTTAGAGCAAAGGACAGTGATTAATATGATTTCCTGAAGAATGTTCAATGCTACTCCAAATAAGGGAGGATGCTATGGTGCCTGTTCTTTATAGATCTTAAATGTATACTAAATTATTTAATATACTTCAGCTGTTTATAGGATAAAATTAGTTGAATGATATATTTGAGTCAAGGCCTTGCTCTGTAGCCCAGGTTGACCTAAAATTCAGAAATGTCTTAGATCAGCTTCCCATGTGGTAGGATTATAAGCATGTACTGCTATACCTTGCTTGTTTAATTCTATATTTGGAAAGGTCATGCCATTTTGCAGAGTGTAGTAAGTAATTGACAATTCCATAATATTGAGATATTTTCATATTAGACTATATTGTATAATTATAATCATGATTTTGGAAAGCTTGTAGGGCATAGGGCATTTGCTATACTACTTTTTTATTTCTTTATTAGTTATGTACATACTCAGTGTGAAACCAGCATGTGCTGGTACTATTGTTAGCCTCCTCCCTGTCCTCCCTCATTCAAATGGACGCTCCTCATTTGGGATTGTGGGTAGTGCATTGTGGGGTTAGCCATCAGTTATAGGTAAAAGGCAATGTCTTTATGCATAATGTCCCAACTTGTGGCTCTAACAATTTTTCTGATCCCTATTCCACAAATTTTCCTGAGCCATGTTGGGTTCGTCTTAGGTCTACTTCAGTGATGAGGTCTTGGGAGCCTCTATGTCTCTTGATCTCTGGTTTGGTAGGAGTTCAGTGTTCTCTATGTCTATCTCCTTCATCTTGTGCTAATGCCAAGTTCACCAAGAAAGCAGCACTATTGTTCATTTACCCAGTTACTCTGTGGTTTCAGCTGGGGCCCTAGTGAGGTGCAATTGGCTGATTCTCTCTTCAGGTTCTGCGTCCTTCTAAAAAAGAAAAGCAAATTCTCCAAAGGAGAGTGAAGTCAGCATCAGATAAATAGAATAACTATTATGATTATTGAGAGAGTTTAATAGATGTAGGCCTTCTTATAGCCCTAGATTGGTGGGCTTGATATTGGAGAACATTCATTTTTTTGGATGTGATTCTGTCTTGTTTCCCAGTTCCAACTATGGGTTACATTCCACTGAGTGGATTTGTTAGCCAAGTTAAGAGCAGTTGGTTATGCTCGTGGCTGTGTGGTACATTGCATTTAGGTGAGCATCACATCATGTTGTTTGCTGCTAAGTAGCTTAGACCAGGAGTTGCTTGGACAGATGTTGGCAATTTTCCCCAGTCACTCATGTAGTACCTTCTGGCACTAGATGAGCTCACTATCTGGGAATTGACAATCTTCCAGATTCCAGGCTGGTCTCTCCTTTTTCTGTACCAACAGCATATGGTGTCTTTGGCAATAGGGTCTTACCATTAATCTTTAGTGGGTAATCAGTACTCTGACAGAAGTCTGTCTTCTTTTGGGAAACCTTGTAGGTCTCTCTGATCAACAGCTCTTTGTGGATGTTAACCAAATCCTGGTACTGGGAGTTATAGGCCAGTGCCAAGGGAAAAGAAGGAAGAGAAAGATAGGCAATATAAAAGATAAAAAGAGAAGAGAGAGAGAGAAACAAGAGAAGACTAAGGTTAGTTTTCACCATGCCTCCTCTAGGGACCTTTGATTCAGGTGTTCCCTCTAAGGACCTGATGAAGATTCAACCTTTTAGTCTTTCTTTCAGGATATAGGATTTTATGGTACCAGTTATATTTAGGTCCAGTTTTGTGTCCTCTCCCAACCACTTTTACCTTCTCCTTCCACCCCACCCTCCCTATTGCCCAGTCCTTGAAATGCCTAATAGGTATGTCAGCATTTCTGGCAGATCCAAATTAGGAGCTACAGATGAGTGAGAACATGTAACAATTGTCTTTCTGTGATTGGGTAAGTTTTCTATGAATGACCTGTTTCAAGTTTGACCATTTTTCTCCAAATTCCATTATGTCATTTTTCCTTACTGCTGTGTAGAATTCCATTGTGTAGATATACCACATCTTGGTTGTCCATTCATCTAATGATGGACATCTGGGTTGATTCCAGTTCTTAGTTATTATGAATTGAGCAGCTATAAACATGTTTGAACAAATATCTCTGAACTGAGGCATGCAGCTTTTAGGGTAAATGCCCAGTAAGGGAATAACTGGGCCTGTTGATAACTCTATAGTCAACTTTTTTAGGAGCTTTCCATAGTATTTGTACCATCTTACATTTCCACAAGAGTGAATGGGGGTTTCTATTTCTCCAAATCCTTTCCAGCATTTTTTTTCATTTTTTATAATTTTTTATTAATTCATTTTGTACTAGCCAATACAGTCAGTTTGATACCATTGTTAGGCTCATCCATGACCTACCCCCTCACCCTAGCCCCTCCTTATTGAGGTATATGGGTCATGCATTCTGGAGTTAGTCCATAGTTATGGGTAGGATAAATGTCTCTGCATATCATGACCCAACATGTGGCTCTGACATTCTTTCTGCCCTTTCTTCTGCGAAATTCCCCTGAGTCATGTTGGGTTCATTTTTGGACATTTGAATTTCTCTTCAGTTCTCTGCCCCATTATGAGTGGGTTGTTTGACTTTTTGTTGTTTAGGATTTTGAGTGCTTTGTAGATTCTAGAAATTAGGCCTCTGTCAGTTGTATAACTGGCAATTTTTTTTTCTCCCATTCTATGGGTAATCTATTGGCTCTGTTTATTGTATGTTTGTTCATGAGATCCCAAAGGTTGAGCTATTGTTTATGTGCCTGAGCTACTGCGATTTTGTTCAGGTAATATTTTCCCAGTCCTATGTTGTGGAAAGTTCATCCTATTTTTCTTCCAATAGTAGCTGAGTGCCCAGTAGTAAATTGAGGTCTGTGATCTATTTGAACTTGATTTTTGTGCATGGCAAGATGTGTGGATCTAGTTTTGTTTTCCTGTATATGATTATCCAGTTTGTCCAGCACCATTTGTTGAAGATGCTGTCTTTTTTCCAGTCTACATTTTTAGGGTATTTATAACTTCCATCTCATTCTTTGGCATAAGGTATCATGACATATGTTTTCTTAATATGTATTGATCTCTACTGAAAAATAATGGATTCATTTAGACTTCTTTCTTTAAATAGTATAGTGTAAAAACTTAAATGATAGTTTGTTATTCCACAAAATAATACTCAAAAAAAGACAAAATCTCTTTCTGTTGAGAAATTTCAAAGTATAAAAATTCTTTTTATATTTGACTCTGAAACCACTAATTGTCATGAAAATTAATAAAGGGATTCTATTTTTTTTTTTTTTTTTGAGGTAGGGTCTGACTGTAGCCCAGGCTGACCTGGAATTCACTGTGTAGTCTCAGAGTGGCCTCAAACTCACTGTGATCCTACTACCTTGACCCCGGGAATGATGGGATTAAAGGTGTGATCCACCACAACAGGCAGATTAAACCTTAAATTAAAATATTCCATTAAAGCTTATATCCTACTGCTGTAAATTAACATTTGACTCAATATTAGTATTCAGAATGAATTTATGGGCTGGAGAGATGGCTCATCTGTTAAGGCACTTACCTGCAAAGCCTGAGGACCCAAGTTTGAGTCCCCAGTACCCACATAAAGCCAGATACACAAAGTGGCATATGCATCTGAAGTTTGTTTGGCAGTGGCTGGAAGCCCTGGCATGTCCATTTTCTCTATCTCTCTTCTCTCTATCTCTGCTTGCAAATAAATAAAGTAAAAAAATTAAAAAATAATGAATTTATAGCCAATTATTTTATATGTATGTTGTTTGTATCGCAAGCCATAATATATCTCACTTTTCCTCTAGAAGAAAATACCTACAACCAACTATATAGAAGTTACACATTCATGAATATCTGTATGACATTTGTTCTTAATAGACTTGTCTTTCTTTATCCATTTAAAATTATTCAGTTACTTCTAGGTACTGGAGCTTCTGAAAAAGAAGAAGCATGTGATTAGCTTTGATCCAAGTAGTGATTTTGCCAGGTGTTCCCATAAGTCACTTTACTTTCCATTCATATCCCAGTGCATTGCTGCATGGTCAGAATTTCATCTTCAGTGTCAGGTTTGTTAAGTGCAAATTGCTGTGCAGAATTTTGGTCCTTGAATTTGGGAAGTGAAACTAAACTGAAGTAAGAAATATGACACAGATTTCAAGAAACAAGATGTTTGTGTGTATGTGTATATGTGTGTAAGCGAGTGAGCATGTGTGTGTGGCAGGGGAATTAAGACTAAAGTCAAGCAGATGACAATGCAAACAGAAATGAGGAACAAACAATCTGCATAGCAAACCAGTATGAAACTCTTAGAGAACAACCTTGTTAGTGTCTTCATTTGTACCTTTTAAATCTCTGCTAGGAGCTGTACTATATGTTCAAACAAGGAAGTTTTCACTTGTTATATTTGTAAATTCTGTTCAAAACCTTATTTTGTGCTAATGTAGATTGCTTCTTTTCCCCTGTGAATTTGAATTCTTCTGATATAACTTTTTATTATGGTGGGCAGAGTTAGCTGATTACATTTTCTATAGTTTTCATCTTCATTTTTTCTTATATTTATTTCCACCCTAAAAACTTTGATGAACTCTAAAACATAGTATTATAAATGGTTACCTTATATAATGTAAATTTTAAATATCTGTAGATTTTATTGTTAATAAAGCTTCCCCTTAAAGTTAAAAATATGTCTCTGAAAGGTGAAAAGACATGTGTTAATATTGCACCAGTAATGTTTAGTAAATATAGAATGCAAGGCCCAGAAAAATGTGGAAAACACAAGGTTATATATATGCTATTTAACTGTTGAACTTGAAATGTAATATTTTCATTTAATTTCTTATTATGTATAAATTCATTAGTATCCTTGTTTTGTACCTTTTTATATTTTTTTTTCTGAAACATGTACAGTATATAGTAAAGTCCACTTTTCAAAATACAGATTATAATGTTTAACTGTAGTCAGATATCTAAGTATGAAAATGGGGCATTAAGGCAAACAGTAAATACAATGAAGAAATCTAATAGAATTAGCCTTAGCTCTTCTGTATATTTAAATATTTTATAACTTTGGTTTTTACTTTGTATCAAGTTTCTAAAATTCAACTATTATTAAATTATAATATATGTTATAATAATTTTAAATCCTTCTTATTATAACAATGTTTTTTCTGGGGGGGAGGTTTGGAGGTAGGGTCTCACTCTAGCCCAGGATGACCTGGAATTCGCTATGGAGTCACAGGGTGGCCTCAAACTCACTCACGGCAATCCTCCTACCTCTGCCTCCTGAATGCTGGGATTAAAGGTGTGTGCCACCATGCCTGGCACAATGTTATTGAACTACACTGGATCCTAACATATGAAATATTTTAGTTTATATGTCATATATTTCCATTGACATTTCAGGCATAAATCTACAAGCATCCATATTAATCAAGGTTCAAAAAGCACCCTGAATCTTTATATTTTCCCTTTTCGATAATGAAAAGATGTTCTTTAAAAGATTGTAATGTTCAGGGTTTTTTTTTTTTCTTATCATAAAAATCTTTTCACAGAAGCTACAGAAAGTCAAAAAGGAAGCTATAAAAAAAAGTATAAAAGAAACTAGAAAAGGAACGGGACAGCAAGAAAAAGAGCAGTTGCTGTTTGGAACATTTGGCATTGGATGACACATCCACATCACCCCACAAAGCTTTGTAAAAACAATTGTGCAAGATGGTATTTTTAAAAATCAAACCATTCTTGAATAAAGACACAGTCCTTCTTGTATTCTTTGTTTCACTCTGGAGAAATAGTGAGGGATAAGCTTTTCTGAGTAAATTAATTGATTTCAGGAAATTGTCCACTTCCCTGTGTAAACACCTGTGTCATCCATCCAAGTCTTATGCAGAAAGTTTCTCCCTGTGTGCTGTGTTTACTTGTTCCTCAGCAGGGTCTGTGGATGCTAATGGACTCTCAGCAGTGTGTCCTACTTTGGTTATTACAGGTCTAATTCAGTCATTAACATTTCATTAATGGACGGGCCTCATAGCTGCCCGCAAGGCTGTGCAGATATTGATGAGCTCTGCTAAAAGAAGCAAGGCTTTAAGGTGGACCATTTCAGAGAAGGAGGGCTGTAATAAGCTTTTGCTGAGAGAAACCTGGATCTTTCTCGGGGGTTAGCTAGGCATTTCAATGTGAACAAATGGAGAATTTAAAAAGGCTTTGTTCTCTGCTCTAGGGGAATTCCATGGTATTTTGTAAATTGAGCATGTTCTAGGTTAGGTGGTTAACTAATTAGGCCCTTATCCCACAAAAATAACATCACCAAAGCACTGTATAGGTAGGTGCCCCAGGTAAGGAATTGCAAGCCATTTACCAATAGCAATTTGAATGTGTTTTTTTTCAGCTATTGGGTGTACAAACATGAAGAGTATTTTAAAGAAGGTTTAACCTTTCATTTCCCTGCAGCTGTGATAGAAAAGCAAGCTGATCTTACTGCCTTCTAGTCAGTGTCTTACCTCTACCCATCTCTTTAGGCTTTGGTACTGACCAAGTACATTTGTCAATGAAACCAGTGGATTCAAGAAAGTCACTGAAATTGGCAACTTTTACATGAAGTTTTTATAACAATCTGTACAGAACCAGGACTGATTCTCCCTCTCCCTTCCCTGGGCTCCGTGGTCACATTCTCATGTCATTTGACCAGCAACTCCAACATATCCTTGTTTGCTGGTTTTCTCCTTGCTTACCAACTAAAGTGTGTGATGAAACTTCTCTTACAACTCTTGGTAAAAGATTTCAACCAAAGAGTGTTAAGTATCATTTATGAACATGAAAATTTCAAAATCATTCTTTCTTTTTTTTCCCATGAAACTTTGTAAACCACAGAAAGTTTAAGATTTTATTTTCATTGTAGGTTTTTCCCCTAATTTTCTATGTTGCATTATTTAAGTCAATGAATTTCCCCTAACTTCTAGTTTATTTTCTATAAAAGGAAGATGTCGAACTATTTGATCTCAAAGGTCTCTTCAAGCTGTAAAATTCTATGGCTAGGAGTCCAAGCTCTGCATAAAACTGGACAATCAGATCTAAGAGAATGAGCCAAATCCCCAGTTCTCCTATTAAACAAATTGCCATCTTCCTTTGCAACTGTGTATTGAAATATATTATATGATATAAATTTCTAATGCAAGTACTTTGTGAAAATTACTAATTTGATACCACAATTATGTTTGTAATGTAAAATTATTAAGTACAGCCATATTGCTTATAACTGTATATGGAACTTATATTATTGCAATAAAGTGTGTTTGAATTCCATTACATAACCTTATTGTATTCTTTAATAGCATCCACCATTTTAAAAGAGAAAAGAAGCAGGCAATCAAAGACAATGATTGTGGGAACTTCAAATTCTTCTCTGATGCTTACAAGGAATAAGCAGCGAGTCTTTTATGAGCACATTTAAACTATGTTTATGGTTAGTATAGTCTAAGCATGGTGCCCTAAAGAAACAGAGTTAGGACACATTACTTCAAAACATTTGGATAAAGCTACTTCTAAAAGTGTATTACATGAGAATGTGAATTCTGCTCTGTGAATGGGACTTTAGTATTTTTGGTATTCTAGAATCATCCTTTTAAAATATAGAAACAATTACAGACTTTAAAAAACTATATTAATTAGATAGAGATTAATATAAGAAAGGATATATATATATATATAAAATAAACAAGTAATAAAAAGTATATAAATAAAATAATAAAAAATATAAAAATATAAATAAAATAAAAGTAAATAAAAAAGTAAATAAATATATAAAGTATATATATATATATATATGTATATATATATATATATATATTTATAATAAGTTTACCAACCCTTTATTTAAATACATAAATAACTATAGGATGTTTTATTAAGTATAACAAAGAAATAAGCTGCACCTCAGAAACATTACTAAGATACAGTGTTTGCTAAAATGACTTAACTTTCTGGTTTGTAAGTGACCATTTTATTCCATGTTGACATTTTTGTCATTTAGAAGCATGCATTTCTAAACTTCAAAACAACATAATTCCAAATTCATAGTCTTCAAAGATACAAAATGTGGCCCAATTTAAAAAATAAAGGACTATCTTAGCATCACTTTTTAAATTTATGTTTCATCTAAAGAAAATCACATAAAAGTTTAGCTTGAAATTATGTTGGATGATTTATAGTAATTAAACTCAAGGAAAGATTATCAATGAAATTTTGAATTTTTTCATCAATAAAAGTTATAATAAATATCAATACAAATTCATGCAGACCTATAGAGTTGACATCATCTGGCAACTTAAATTTTGATTAATTTATATTTATTCACTTAAGCTGTATAACACATTCAGGTATTTTCCACCACCTGATCACACCTTACGATGCATTTTTAACGACATCAAGAATATTGGGCCATGATTGTCTTTGACAAATGTGTAAATCTAGTATCTGTCAAAGGTGTCTCTTATTGGCAATGTAAATAGGACATGAAATTTAATCAGAAGGAATACCTCATTGTCTAAATCATTTTAATCTGATTCAATATGGTATGCACATTCCTAGAATTATTTAGGAATAGCCATCTTAACTTTCAGAAACTGTATAAAGAACTCTATCTCTTTTGCCCAAAAGATAGTCTTAATGTCTCCATCATATGTATATTTTACATGCAAATGTCCTAAGTGTGATTACTCCTCCAGGTCCTGCTATTGTACTTTTCAAGACTTCTTTGGGAAGAAGAATTGCTCACTCTCGCTTTGTAATGAAATTCTTAGTATTTTTATTCAATCTGAAGATAATTATTAAAAAGATATTTTTAACTCAGTTCTTTATTACTGCTTCTCTACTTTAGAAATGTAAATTTGTTGTGTTCTAGAGTAAAAAATTATTCTCATCCTTGGTCTTTTGGGATGTTCTTTGTGTCCCTTGTGACTCATGATATGATATGGCCATATTGGGCTTTTGTCCACATCTAGGAGTCAGCAGACTCCTGACTACCCTTCCCAGGGTAGACAAGCACAGTTGTCTGTGGTTCTTCTTACAACACTGTGTCTACTTGACAAGCTCTCACTTCTGTTTAAAGTCACAGTCTAGATGTTAACAGTTAACACACCCCTTTTACTCTGTGATTCCAAAGTATTAGTGTCCTCTGTATAACTAATGCACAAAACATTGTCTGGAATGTAGTAGATTTTGAATACATGATAGTTGCTATGGAAACTTACTTGTTGATTAAGCTAGGAATGTTTTGAATAGTTGGTGATAATGTGTGAACTGTGTCCTCTTCTCAAATTCATAGATTGAAGTTCTATATCACAAACTGGTAATATTACAGCCAGGAACCTAATTAAGTTTATATGAGATGATGAGATTGGATCCTTAGTGATTGGATTGGATGCCTTTATGAAAAGATAGACCCTAGAACCATCACTTTTCAATCTAAAACACAGAAATAACTCTTTCTTCTGCATGTCAAGTTGAGGACCCTACAAAAGCCTTGCCCAAGTGATACCCTGGTTTCAAATTTCCAGCCTCTCGAACTGTGATAAATAAGTATCTATTTTTTAACTCACACAGTCTATCACACATTTTTATGAGAGCCTGAGCCTATTGGTACATGTAGTTTCTCCAAATTTTCCTCAATCATTTCAGTAAGTGATTTTTCTTGCTGGAAGATATACCAAATTCTGAATAATTGTGCATTATGAACCTCTAGTGTTTTTCTTCAGTTATATAATCAAATCTGTTCACATATATCTTTTATTTTTCTAATTTATTTTTTCTTACACCTATAGATTGACATGTTATAAAACTTTAATTGAGCATAACCCATAACACAGCAATAGTTTATGCCTAAATTTTGCCAATAAGGATTCAGTGATTAATGTTTTTGGCATCAACATTGTGCTTTAAGTGATTTAATGATGGAAGAAATGGTTATTTCAAAAGTCTCCCCTGCTTCTCATAAGGCAGTCACTGGGGGTTTATGAGGTGGGTGGTCCAGTATTATTTGCAACTAGAAAGGAAATTCTTCCCATCTTCTATGGGCAATTAACTTATGCTGGAATGATGAAGGTTGATTTACCTTTACCATATTCATGTTGTGGCAAGAAAGATGATATTACTGGCTATAAAATTACTTAATTCTATGTGTGTAGATTATTTAATTAAATGATCCCTTGAGCCAAAGATGTTCCAGGTTAACTATATACTGTGTGAGGAAATGTTCTTGTTTGGTCTGTATTTATTGCCCTTTAAATCCAGTGAATCCCTTCACTCTCATATTTTACACGGCAGTGACCATGAAGGAGTGGGCAGTGTTCACTTAACAATGAAGGAGAGACTTAGCTCTTCTCATAAACTATTTTTGCCCAAAATATTGAGCTCATTCATCTATATTTAAAATAGAGAATATGCCTCCTACATTCTTTCAGTCATTTTCCCTAGTGATTCTCCAGGTTCAAGTATCTCTCTTAGATGCGTTGGGAAATAGTCATACAGGAAGAGTGAGACTCCCTGGAGCTATGAAATAGAGCCGGCACAGGAAGTGGATTGTCTACCTTGTTAATCACCTCAGCTGTGCCTGGAATGAGTCAGGATGAGCAGGTGGAGTCAGTCAGGTGTCAGAGCTTCCTGCTTGATTCCCACATGGGTGTTTCTCAGGATTTACTTTGCATGGCCTGTAAGTTAGGTCAAAGAGGAGAGTTCCCTCTTAATGTGTGATAGGATACTTGTTTTACCTTTGTCATTCAAAGAAATTTAACAAACAGTGCAAAAGTAACTATTAAAGAAAAATGTTGCTTTAGATTAAATTTATTTTTTGTAAATAGTTGAAAATTTTATGTGTGCCATGTTAACAATTCACATTCACAGGAAGCCTGGGTAAAAGGACACACCATAGTAATAACAGATATAGCCCTCCTCCCACAATAACAGACTTCTCCTCTCAAAACTCCTCACCTATGACTCTATGATGAATACCAGCAATCCAACTAAGGAGGGCCCTCCATGGAATGGGGTCAGAGAAGAGGGAATGGATGGTACTAACATATGATATGACCATACAAAGTTTCTACTTAATAAAAAAAAATCTTTGCCCATTTTGGGGGGGCTTGTGTGATCTTAGGAAATAATCTATAGTATCACTTTAGTTGGTTACATAAAATATTGCAAGAAATAAAAAATATCAGGTACAAGAAATGTCCCAACTTATGGTTCTAACAATCTTTGCCCCTCCTCATCGGCAAAAATCCCTGAGCCATGTTGGGCGCATTTTAATTCTACTTCAGTAATAGGCACTTAGAAGCCTCTGGATCTCTGGTTTGGTAGGTATTGAGTGTCGTTAGTATATATCTCCTTCACCTTTGTGCTGATATTTGGTTCATTGAGAAAGCAGCACTCTTTCTCATTTCCCCAATTTCTCTGTGTTTTCGTTTGGGGCTGGGGCAGAGTGTACTGGGTCATTTTTCTCCTCAGGTCCAGCTCCCATCTAAAATAGAGAAGCAGATTATCCAATGAAGAATGAAGTCAGCATGGGTTAAATGGGATAATCATTATTAATTTAGAAATAATTAAAAGGGTATAGACCCTGTTATAGCACAAAATTAGTGGGAGCTTGACAATGGAAAGCAGAATCATTATCTAGATATGATTCTGACATGTTTCCCAGGTCCAGATATGGTTACCTTTCCACTGAGCAGATCTGTTAGCCAATCCAAGAGCAGTTGGTTACCCACCATAACTGTGTGCCTGCCAGCAGTGCACTTGTGTGAGCATCACATCAGGTTGTTTGCTTCTGCAGAACTTAGACTTTGAGTTGCTAGGACAGATGTTGGCCACTTTCCCCTGGTAGCTCATGTAGTGCCATCCAGCACTACATGGGTTAATTGTCTGGGAGATGGCTCTCTTCTGGATTCCAACCAGGTCTCTCCATTGTCTGTGCTGACAGTGTATGGTGACTTCAACAGGCTAGCATTTAGTTTTGGTCTTATTTATAAGAATCTTTACTGGATTTTTTTCTACACTTTAATATTTAGGTTTTACATTCCTTCACATTTTCTAGTTCAATTTTCTAATTATACTTTTCCTCATTTGTGCACCAGCTGATGCTGCACACCCACCACATTGGACAAACCTCTCCCCAATGGTTGTGAAGCATCACTACTTGCCCTGAAACAAGGAGGATCCTGATGGATTCCCTTAGAGCTGCACATTTAAACAGATAAGCAAGGTCATTTAGCAACAGGTTCCAGCCTTTAACTCTCCTATTTAGAAGCAACAGCACAGAATTTTGAAGATAAAGAGTTTAATTATCAAAGTCTTTCATGACTCCAAGTCTTCCTAGCTAAGGATTTCCATGAACCACTCTCTTACTATGACTTCAGCAGAACTAAAATGTAGAAGAAGACATTTAAGGCTAAAAACTGACAAAGAAATATCAATGTATAAGGTCACATATGATTTTGTATAAGGCTTTAGGAGAAGAGAAATAAAGCTAAGATGACATTGAAGGGGTTAACAATTCTATCTGAATTAATACAAAACTCATGGGTTGACACTTAAAGTTAGTTACCTTGTGACAGGAAAGCAGAATCAGGAAGAAGTCAGAGTTCAGTGATTCAGCTATAATTTTGCTCCTTCAGATTCCCAATATTAAAACATAGAAAACCAAATGTATACTTTCAAAGCTAGTGTTCCAAATTAAAAGGTGTTTTGTTTGTCTGTCCTTAAACTTCTCTATGTTTACTATATACTTGTTTTATATGACCAATGTTTTTCCGCCTGAAAAATAAGGGAAATATTCTCATTCCAGGCTAAGCTAGAATGTGTTTGAAAACTATATTCAAATCTAATCCCCACTTAGTACCACCAGCTTCCTCCTCTCAGAATTCTCCAGGGAGAAATAGAAATGGCCATGTCCAGAACAGCACTTGGAGCTAATGCGCCAATGGCTGTGGGAACCTTTATAGCAGTGAGTCCCTTAGCTCAAACATCCGATTCAAAGCACATTCTTACAGAAAAGTGGGCATTTGAGGAAAGCAAATTATTAGACAATAAGAGGATTTCATATAATCTAAAAGAAAGAAAAAAGTATGTTAACTATATTGTGTGTTTTCTAAGGAAAATGGCTATATTAGCTTATGTGTGTGTGTTTGTGCAATTTATATGGCACATATACCACACACACACACACACACACACACACACACACACACACACACACAGTGTCCGTTTGAAGTTGTTTTATCATCTGAGTAAATTAATAACTAATTTTAAGTACCCAACTCATAAAATTATTTTGTACATAAAATTATTTGTCATGAATTTAATTTATAAATGCTCAGAAGCTTTATTACTGATATCATTACATTCACATTTATAAACTTGCATTTACAAAATAAATAAAATTGACTAACAATTCATCATTTTGGAAATACTTTAACTTTAATTTTTTTTAAGTTAAGGGCTGGAGAAGATTGCTTAGTGGCTGTGGTATTTGCCTGCAAAGTCAAAGGACCCTGGTTCGATTCCCTGGGACCCATATAAGCAAGATGCACAATGCGGCACATGCATCTGGAGTTTGTTTGCAGTGGCTGGTCGTCCTGGAATACCCATTCTCTCTCTTTCTCTCTCTTCTCTCTCAAATAAACAAGTACAAATACAAAAATTAGGTCCTATATTTGCTGAAAATGTAAAACAGAATTTGATGTAGCAAAAACTGGGAAATAAATGCACATCTGATAAACACAACAGCATGCCCCCTCAGGTCCCAAAAGACATAATGCCTAAGATATTGGGATACATATATAAATTCTCAATATATTTATTTATTTGACAGACCGAAACTTATTTTTCTTAATTGGAATGTATTTTCATATATGACAATGCATAACTACCATTATGGAAATAAGCCCATTAGAAATGAGTTATTGAACTCACTATTATAATTTGTTATTGCTGCATTAACTCATTTTGAAAAAAAAATCCTCCAATATCATTCAGTAAATTATGTCAAATATTCTGTTGGCCAAAAGTTGGGTTAGTGATGGCAACATTAAAAAAGGCTAAAGTTCAATGATTATTGAGAGTGAGAAGAAATCACATGATTGTTATTCCAGGATGAAATCAACCAAAAAAAAAAAAAAAAGATTTGTAGTTATTAAGTTTCATCAGCCTGTGATGAAGCTAGGTTACTTATGTTGTCCTTTAACACATCATTATTTCTTCATTGTGAACATATCTGACATCTGTATATGATAATACCCCAGAAAATCAGAACAGAAATTAATGAAGTGGAAACTGAAAAAACAATTAAGAAAATTGGTGAAAAAAAGAACTGGTTCTTTGAAAAAATAAACAGGATTAATAAACCCCTGGTCAACATGATCAAATGAAAGAAAAAAAAGGGTGTATTTTTTTTTTTTTTATGGGGCTGCTTCTTTTAATTGAAACAAGGACTAGGGCTTGTCCCCTCAGGGATGAAGGGCACAACCAGGTGATTCAGACAATCCTCCTCCCTCAATTGAATAAGTCATTGTTGCTAGACTTTCCCACAAGGTTTCCACAAACATTTGACCCTGTCTTGAGCAGTTTGCCATGACACATCACCAATGGGTGACAATTGGACAGCATCACTAGACACGTTCTTCACAAAAGATATCTTCAAAATCATTTTTTTTAAAAGTCTGAATGAACTGCCTTTTCACTTACTGTCAAATCCATCAGGATCCCAGAGCTTTCTCCAGTCTCATCTACGTCTAAGCAGGGCCCAGCACACTTAGGGAACATCTTGTCAATGCAGGCTTCATTTTGCCAGAAGGGTGATTTTATTCTAAGTATATTTCAATCACTCCATTTCAGATTAAAAAATAAAGTGTGGTATAAGACAACTTCTACTCTTGGTTAAGAATTTCCATGGAGACCAAGATGGCTAGCTTGTCTTTCTCTGCTTAGTAATGTTTAGGATGTAAGCAGAAAAATCTTGATACCAGAGACATTTGAAAACTCATGCAATGTGGTACCTGATGGATGGTCCATGCAGGCTGACAGCTGAGAGTCTTATTTGCTTACCAAATGGGAGGATCTCAATGTATACATATTAATTTGAGTTTCCATACCTCATAGTGATTGGTTTGAGAATGAGCAGCACTGAAGATGGCACAATTTCCATTTTAAAATCAGGACTATCTGGAGGCTGGGGAGGACAATAATAGTTCAAAAGAAATAGGTAGTATTAAGAGACTTTTGGAAAATTTAGTAAAATTTTGGCATATGGTCCTTTTGATGAATTCAAGAATCAGTGGATAGTATCCAGAATGTAAATGGAAATCAGGAACTTAATCTAAACTAGAGTTAAAGAGATAAGAAATCATGTGCCTTGATGAAATTATGTGACTAGGGAGTGAAGAGACAGGGAAGAGGCTGAACTGGAATTTCATTGCCTTTGAATGGCACAAAAAGGCCATAGTACATAGGCAGCCAAGAGAAGGCCAGAACAAGAGCAAAGATGTGCCAGTAAAAGTTCATTATATTTTTTGAAGTCAAAGATGCCAAACCAGCTAAGGTATTCTCCATTCAGACAATGATGTGCTCTGGGACAGTCATGCTTTCTCAAAAATAATTTTGTCTCTCACTCAATCATCTCTGGATGCATTTTTGACTGTGGTATTGTCAGCTTAGTAGGTAGAGTTCTTCAAGCACATGGTATAAGCACAACAACAACAACAAAAAAAATCATCTCCCCAGAACCTGGAAGGATCCACACTGAGGAAGGTAGGTTCAAGTAATGTTGAGCAAAGTTGCCATGGATGGGAATTGATCACCCCTTTTGAAATTCTCCTTTGACAAATAGGAAAGGCAGATCTGACTGCCATAAGTTTGATGGTACCCAATAATTTCAGAAGTGGATTCAATAACCATTTTTTTTCTTCCTAAACTAAATGGTCCCAGCACAACCTATATATTTCTGAAGCTAAATGTCAAGTCTGTTTAAGGACCATGAACTGGGCTGTATTTACCTTTTCTAATCCAATATGCACTTTTTAATGCACAGCTGGAAAGATGGCCTGCCAAGAGTTTGCATGTTACAGGTTAAAGTTTGTTTTTAAATACATTAAAAAGTTACTTAAGTTAAATACATCTCCAAACCTGTTTGCTAAGGTCTGTGGATGAAATATACAAAACTTAAACTATTTTTTTTTTCAGTTTTGCTCTCAAAGGCAGTTACATTTTTAGAGTAGTGAAGAAAATATGTCTGTGGAAAAACTTCTTTGTAGGAGAACATAACATTCTGATAACAGCGATTTTTTTTCAAATATATATCTTAAAAATAATTTCTGACACATGTGGTTCTTCTCTTAACAGTGACCAATTTTTAAAGAACTAAATATCACAGGCTTCATCTTCACATGAAGCAAACTCCTTAAATTTACTACCTACGTAATCAAATATCTTTTGGAGGATGTTGACTTATTTATGTAAAAAGTAAGATAATACAAAGTGGCACTGGGGAATTATTTCCCTTCTGCCCTAGGCCTTTGAATCATAGGCTCCATCATGCTGTTCAGCTGTTGACTCTGGACAGAGTCCAGAGCAGCACAATACAAGAGAAGATGCCAGAAAGATACACCTCCCCCAAGCAAACACTGTAAGAGTTATCTTCTCTACAAACTCAAGATGATAACAGAGTGATTTGTACTGCAGTTGATATGCAGAGCATTCATCTTTAATTTTTCAGTGTCGGTCAGGGGCACTTGTAGTTCATAAAATGGCTTATTGCTCTCCCAGGAAGGAAAAGAAAGAAAAGCTTTTAGAGAATACACTGTGCATCTTTGCTGACTGAATTCTAACATGGTTTAAGCACACAATTCTGATTTCTTCAATTAGTTTTTTCAGATATCCTTGCCAGCCAGGTCAAGGATAATAACAAGCCCAAACTAAAAATGATTGCACGGACCAACTCATGGTTTGTTGGTAACAAGGAGTGCTCCCATTTAGCAGCTTCCTGCTGAAAGTGACACAGGTAGGAGAATCAGATTGCTTCTGTTGTTTTCTGTTGTGCAAACAGCGGTGTGCTACCATTTGCTAAATATGCTCACAGTTTTGACAGCCTGTGAGGTTGTCGTTTGCTGAAGTAGCTTCCCAAGGCTAGGGACATTGCCAGGTATTGCAGCTGTGCAGAAGGATGGAGTCTCATTTCACAGGAAAGACTTTTCATGGGATTCTGTAGAAATTTCATAATGGAGAAATACTTAGCACTTTGGGAAAAAAGAATTTGTTTTGAATTTTCTTGGCAGAGCTTCTCCCTGACAATACAGTGCCAGGAAAGCAGCGTCTTCAGGGCCCAAGCCATTCCAAGACCCATTCTTTTAAGAAGGAATCACAGATACTTTATTAAGATGTGCACATCTCCACAGTGTAGATGATCTGATCAGGAACAGGGAATCCATTGTTCAATGCACTCTACATCATCAGGTCAAGAGTGATACAACCTAATACTCAGCTATCACGTAAATACAGGAAGTCCATCAACTATTTTGGATTCCTTTCTGAAATATTAACTAGAGTTATTTATTATAAACTAAAAGAACAAGTCAATTAATACATAGCCAAAAACAAAATATTGACAGCTATTTTAAGTTATGCTTAAATAAGGCTATATTAATAGCTCACAAAAGAAAAGCATTGTAGGGAGCTGATTTATTGCTTATGATAATCAATCTATATAAAAATTAAAATTGAAGACTGTTCAAAGAAGTAATAATGTAGAAGGGCTCTTGCCTCAAATTTCCAGAATCTGATTTATATTTTATTACTTACTATCCCCTTTGGATCTGTATTAGCTACATACAACATCAGAAAACCTCATACTTCAGCATATGAAACATCTTATTTTTTTTTATTAGTTTTGTATTCAGTAAATAAAGTCAGTTTGGTACCATTATTAGGCTCATCCATAACCTATCCCTTCCCCATCGGCCCCTCCTTGTTGAGGTATATGGGTCATACATTGTGGAGTTAGCCTACAGTCATTGGTACGATAAATGTCTCTGCATATCATGACCCAACATGTGGCTCTGACATTCTTTCCACCCCCGTCTTCAGCAAAATATCCCTGAGCCATGTTGGGTTTGTTTTTGGTCTGCTTCAATGATGAGGTGTTCAGGGCCTCTGAGGCTCTGGCTCTCTAATTTGGTGGGAGCTGATCTTTCTCTGTGTTGGTCTCCTTCCCCCTTGTGCTGGTAACTGGTTGAAACATCTTATTTGCATTGAAGACCTTAAACTTATATAATAAATTATATCTGTATTTGGTACATACCATGTATTTAAGAAATTGTAGTAGTGAAATATCAATGGCACGATGAACTGGACAGTATTTAATAAAAGGCCTATTAATTATTAATATTCATCACAAGTTATGTGATTCATATACACATATGTTACCCCAGTCCCTATTATTCTTGGAAAAAAATAAATTCTCTTGTTTGGAGCAAAATTGGTTACTCAAGAAAAGACCCATAAGTCTCTCATCAGATAGCATATATAGGTAAAGTTTTATTACTCTTATTTTTATGACTCTAAAAGTAGAATACTTGAAAAAATCTTGTTTTATTTAAATTATTCATGTTTTAAGAAACTGCTAAAACTAGTGATATTGTAGTCTAAAAGACCCAAGTTCACTCCATGATGCAAAAAATAAAAAGTATTAGAAAGACATGGAAGAAGAATTTAAAGCAACCCAGTGTCCGTAAGTAAGACAGTCTACTGCTTCATTTTTATGTAATTAAAATTTTCCTAATTGCCACTACTTTCAAGCTTCCCATTGGATTCTCAATTAAAAGATACCCTGGAAAGATATATGGAATGGCTAGTGGATTTTTCAAGTACATATTAAAATCTTTAATTCTCCAATATTTTTGCAAAACACAGCATTTCTTTATTGTCAAAAACTTTAAGATCCAAAACTCTATTGTGAAGTGATTGCTGAAGCTGTAAAATCATTTTTTTCATTAATAACTTTATTGCTCATTGTTTGGACCACTACCTTCCATGCTATACTCAGTATTGAGGGCATAAGGACATATTATATAGAATCTTTGCCATCAAAGAATCCATTCTGTTTTCATGAAGATGAAAGCATCAACAATGTGAAACTTGCCTTTCGCAAAATCCTTGAGGTATTGGGGCACTCAGAACAGCTGCAGAGCTTCTTCCTGTAAGAGGCATTTTATCCTCTATCTGTTTTTTTTTTTTTTTTTAATCTGGATGGGGCACAGGGAAGGGTAGTAGACTATAAACAGAGCCAAAATAGAGCAGCTCTGTGTGACATTGAAGAGGAGAAATGTTGTGGGATGGGGGGGGGTGAGAGGGGTGGTGTGGTGTTTTTATTATTTTTTTTGAAATCTTATATTTTCACCAAAATTACAAACATTGAAAACTGGATATGCTTGTCTATCATAGCACATAAATTCACTGGGGTAAATTTTGAAGCTCAATGACACAGGTAAAATGATGTAGTTGCCTAGAGACTTGTGGCATTGAGCATGGCTTTTGATAATGGTCTGGTGCATATTAGATATATATAGGTGCACAGATATATAGCTATATTAGTATATAACAAAATGAGCTGAAAATATTGATAGAATTTCCTGGAGCTCTCTAAAGGTCATGTAAGTGGGGAGAACATAGATGTTAAAGAAGGCTTAAGAAGAAGGTCAAAATGAGATGAGACTTAAGAGGAGATTAGGCATAAGAAGCAGAGAAGTAGGAAGAGAGAGAAAAAAACAGCATATGTTGGTTGGACAGTTAACCATTTGTTTCCAACAGAGTGCATTATTGAGATAGAAGCCAGATTTATTTGAAGTCTTGCATATATTGTCTAAGAAGTTGAAATTCGTTTTTCATGCTATAGAAAGTACTAAAAACTTTTAAATAAGGGATTGATTTTTTTTTTAATATTGTGGGGATAGGCTTTCCGTTCACTCCACAAAATTTCTGTATACCACAATATGCCTGGAGCCTTGGACTGGTGATACTGCATCAATCAGGGGCAGCAAAGAGACATCATGATTTCAGCACATCTCATCATGCCTTGAAGGCCTTAATAAGTTCCTGTCATCAAAGTCATTCTAGCAGCTGTGTTGTGCAAACAATGTGTCTATGGAAAAATGTTTTGGAGTTCAATAGTAATCCTCTCTACACTGCATGCACTGGATAGAGATTTTCAAATGCACCATTCTCCTTTCTGTTAGCCAATTTTTGGTAGTACAAATCAGAGTGGCTCTTGCAGCTTATTACATGGTTACATTCAAGCACAGACTGGTGAATTTGGATGGTGCCAAATAAGTCTTGGAAAAATATTGTGAAATACAGTTTTCCTGCAAGAGTGCATTGTGCATTCGGAAATTACTCAGAAGAATTTATCTATATTTTCCCCTACACACACACATGTGTATATTTAGTATTTTATTTCTCTATTTTTTTATTAAGAACTTTTAAATTTTTTTAATTGAAATCTTCTATAATTTTAAACAATATCCCATGGTAATTCCCTCCCTCCCTCCACTTTCCCTTTTGAAACTCCATTCCCCATCGTATTTCCTCCCCTTCTCAATCAATCTCTCGTTTATTTTGATGTCATGATCATTTTTTTTTTCATAGTAGGGTCTTGCTCTAGCCCAGACTGACCTAGAATTCACTAGGTAGTCTCAGGGTGGCCTTCAACTCACAGTAATCCTCCTACCTCTGCCTCCCAAGTGCTAGGATTAAAGGCATTTGCCACCACCACCAGCAAGAATATACTTTGTATAGATACATCATGTGTTGGTACCATCTTTTCCCTCCTCCCTGCTCCCATCCTGCTATAAGGCCTCATTACTGGTACTGCTAGTATTCTCCATGGTGTTGTGGGTATGCATTGTGGGCACAGCAGTCAGTTAGTGGAGGGAAATGCCTCTGAGTATGACATTGCAACCTGTGGCTTTTACAATCTTTCTCACCCCTCTTCTGCAAAATTCTCTGAGCTGTACTGGGCATGTTTTAAGTCTACTTCAGTTATAAACTCTCAGGAGCCTTTGGATTTCTGCTTTGGTAGGTGTTGAGTATCCTTAGTGTCTGTCTCCTTTACCCTGATGCTGATTGTCAGGCTTAACATGGGAGTAGCACTCTTCTCATCTCCCCAATGCTGTGGATTCACCTGGGTCTTGGCTGAAGTATGAAGGGTGATTTATGTCTTTCGGTGTCACTACCTTATGCAAAAGAAAATCAGATTCTCCAAAGGAGAATAAAATCAACATAGATTAAATGGGTGAGCATTATCGATTTAGGAATATTTTGATAAATGTAGTCCCTCTTTTTGGCAAAGACTAGTTGGAGCTTGTCTTTGGAGAGCATAATCTTGGTCTCCAAAAGATTCTGACCTGGTTCCCAGTTCCAGCTATAGGTTCCTTTCCACTGAGCAGATCTCTTAGCTATTGGAAAGCCACTGGTTACCCACCAGGGCTATGGGCTACCATTGTGTATATCTTGTCAGGGTGGCTGCTTCTGACTTTCACCCCTGCTTGCTCACATTGCTGTTGGCCACTTTCCTCCAGTAGCTCATGTAGTACTTTTCAGCACTTAGATGGGTAAACCATTTGGGGACTTTCTCCCTTCTGTATTCTAGCCAGGTCTCTCAGTGTCCTGTTAGCAACATATGGTGGTGTCTTCAGCAATAGGGTCTTACCTTTTACCTCAGGCAAGTAATTAAATGCTTTGACAGAAGAGTGTATAGTTTTGTGGACATAATAGGCCTCTACAATCAACAGTCTCATGTGGGTAACAGCCCATTCCTGGTACTAGGAGTTATAGGACAGAACCAAATATTTAAGATTAGACTTCATCCCATACTCTCCTGGGCCCCTTTTTCCAGATGTTGCTCCCATAATCCTGTTGATGGTTCAATCCTTTAGTCTGCCTGTAAGGAGAAAGTTTTCTATGGTACCAGTTTATTTTGGGTTTAGTTTTGTGTTTATTTGCCCCCACCACCTCCCTTTCTCCTTCCCCAGGCCCTTTCATCCCTATTATGTGAGCCTCAATTTGCATGTCAGGTATGCCAGCTCTAGGTTAGAAACCAGAGATGAGGGAAAATTTAAAGCATTTGTCCTTCTGTGATTTTGTGTGTTTACTATGATATGTTCCAAGTCAGGTGATTTTCCTACAAGTTATATTATATTATTTTTTCTTACTGAAGAGTAGAATTCCACTGTGTAAATGTGCTACAACTTCATCATCCATTCATCCAATCATGGGCACCTGGGTTGATTCCAGTTCTGAGCCATTATGAATTGAGCAGTAATAACCATGGTTGAGCAAATATCTCCCCAGAGAAATGTGGATCCTTTAGGGTAAATGTCTAGTAGAGGATTAATTGGGACTATTGATAGTTCTATATTCATCTTTTTCAGGAGTCTCAATATTGCTTTCCAAAGTGTTTGTATAAGTTTGCATTCCCACCAACAATGAATGAGAGTTCCTCTTTCCCCACACTCTCACCAACACTTGTTGTCATTTTTTTAATTGTTTTATTGACAACTTCCATAATTATAGACAATAAACATTGATAATTTTCCCACCACTTTCCACTTTGCAACTCCACTCTACCTCATATCCTCCCCCACGTCAATTAGTCTATCTTTTATTTTGATGTCATCGTCCTTTCCTCCTATCATGAGGGTTTTGTGTAGGTAGTGTCAGGCACTGTGAGGTCATAGATATCCAGAGCGTATTGTGTATGGAAGAGTACATTGAAAGGAGTCCTACCCTTCTTTTGGCTCTTATATTCTTTCTGTCACCTCTTCTGCAATGGACCCTGAGCCTTGGAAGGTGTAATAGAGATATTTCAGTGCTGAGCACTCATGTGTCATTTCTCCTCAGCATTATGGTACTTTTTCAGTCATCCCAGAGGTCACTTCCATCTGAGAAGAGAGCCTTTTCTAAGTAAAAGTAAGAATAGCATTAATACATGGATATGAACATTAAGAGAAGTGCTTACTGGGAAGTATGGGGAGCATAATATATGCATTTAGCCAGACACCAGTAAGCATTGCACCCCTCGTGCTAAAGCATGTATTCCCTCCCATGGAGCATGTCTCCAGTCCAATTAGAGATCAGTTGGTTTACTCCATAACAGATATGACACTATTGCACCCATTGTCCCATTTGGCTTGGCTGGCCAAACTCAAGGTTTGCAGTGTCCACTGTTGTTTATCTCCACTGATGAATTCTGTCTCTCCCATGCTGTTGCATGCAGCACAGCTTTTTCCAGCCTTCTATATGCTTGCCTACAGGGAGGAGGTTTCAGCTCCAGAAAGATTTCTCAGTGACATGCCACACAAGCATGTGGAATATTCAGCAATAGGTTCTTACCAATGTTATTGCTGGTAGGAACCAAGAGTCTTTGCAATGGTCTATAATATTTTGGGTGTATCAGGGAACTGCCTGGCCAACAACTCATTGAAAGATATCCCATCCCTGGCACTGAAACTTTTCTAGTAACAATCTATGGCTTCTGGGTGCTCCATTGTTTATACCCTATTAGATTTTGATAGACTCTCCCCTGACCTCACTTAGGCCTTTCCATAACCAGTAATCTGTTTATCTACTTATGTATGTAGAACACTGTCTTTTTAAGTCCTCTCCTCTCCTCCCTCCCTTATAGTACCTTTCTAGCTAACTGGCCTCTGCTATTGAGGTTTTATTCTAATTCACATACAAGCCTAAATTTTTGTAGCTAGGATCCACATATGAGAAAGAATGGGAGGCAGTTGGCTTTCTGTGCCTGGGTTACCTCACTAAGTATAATCCCTTCCAGGTTCATCCATTTCCCTGCAAATTTCATAATTTCATTTTTCTTCACTGCGGAATATAACTCCATTGTGTAAATGTACCAAATCTACATTATCCACTCATCAATCAAGTGCAATTTCCTAGCTATTGTGAATTGAGCAGCAATAAACATGGATTTGCAAATATTTCTAAGGTATAGCTGGGTCATATGGTAAAGAGATTTCTACAATGGCTTCACCAGTTTACATTCCAACCAACAGTATATAAGGGCTCCTCTTTGGCCACATCTTCAGCAGCATTTATTGCCATTTGTTTTCTTGATGATAGCCATTCTGACAGGCATGAGATGGAATCTCAAAGTAGTTTTAATTTGCATTTCCCTGATGGCTAGGAATGTAAAACAGTTTTTTATATGTTTATAGGCCATCTATATTTCTTCTTTTGAGGACTCTATTTAGTTCCATAGTCCATTTTTTTAATTGGGTTGTTGATTTCTTATCATTTAATATTTTGAGTTCTTTGTATATCCTGGATATTATTCCTCTGTGAGATGCATAGCTGGAAAGGATATTTTACCATTTTGTAGATTGCCTCTTTGCTCTTTTCATACTTTCTTTTGATGTACAAAAGCTTTGTAAGTTCATGAGATCCCAGTGGTTGATTAGTGGTTTTGTTTCATGAGCAGCTAAGGTAATATTCAGAACATCATTGCCTATGCAAATATTTTTAAAGGGTTCCCTCTACTTTTTCTGCCAGAAGTTTCAGAGTTTTAGGTCTCATATTAAGTTTTTTGATCCATTTTTACTTAATTTTTGTGCAAGAAGAGAGAGAAGGATCTATTTTCATCCTTCTAAATGGTTTCCCCAGGACCATTTGTTGAAAAGGCTTTCCTTTCTCTGAGTATTTTAATGTTTAATTTTTAATGATTGCCATCCTGAATGGAGTAAGATTGGATCTCATAGCTGTTTAAATTTGCATTTCCCTGATGTTTAGGGATGTTGAACATTTCCGTAAGTGTATATTAGCTATTTGTATGGCTTCCTATCAAAACTCCCTATTGAGTTCTCTGCTCTACTGTGTGTGTGGTGGTGGGAAGGGGTGTTGTTTGAGTTTTTATTGTTTAGTTTCTTGAGTTCTTTGTAGATTCAAGATATTAGGCCTCTGTAAGTGGTATAGCTGGTGAAGATTTTCTCTTATTCTGTAATGGCTCTGATTATGTTACATTTACCTGTGAAAAAGCTTTTTAGCTTCAGGTTGAGTGATTGTTTAATTTCTTGAACTACTTGGGTATTGTTCAAGAAGTCTTTCCCTAGTCCTATATTGTGAGAGTTCCTCCTTTTTTTTTTTTTTTCTTTCAGTAGTTGTAGATGGAAAGACCTCCATATTCTTAGATAGGTAGAATTAATATTATGAAAATGACAGTTCTACCAAAAGAAATATACAAATTTAATGCAATACTAACAAAAATTCCAGCATCATCCTTCAAAAATATAGAAAAAAAGATGTTAAAATTTATAAGGAATGGTAGCAGGCCACAGGTATCCAAACATATCCTCAGCAAAAGAAATATCTCTGCCTGATGGGTTTGTATAGGACAAATTCATAGTAATAAAAACAGCATGGTACTGGCATAAAAACAGATATATAGAGCAATATAACAGAATTGAAGGCCTGGCCTTTATGTCAAGTTATAAAAACTACCTGGAGTTAGACAAAGGAGCCAGCAATGTACACTGGAGAAAAGACAACTTCTTCAACAAATGGTGTTGGATGAATTGTATAACCTCTTGTAGAAAAATGAAACTACACCCATTCATCTAATCATATACAAAAATCAACTTCAAATGTATTAAAGATATCACTATAAGACCTGAAACTCTTCAGTACTTATTTCTTACATATGTTTGACTCAAGAACATACTGGTATTTATTTACAGTTAATTATATAAAAATTACCATTTCTAACATCTAGCATTAGACAAATAAGAAGTATACAACCTCAGATATTTTTACATACATTAAGGACCCTTTTGCTATTTGTATATATAAAGTGGGGTTACACCAAATGTAAATTTATTTTATAATAATTTAATTTTTTATTATGCAATACAAATATTTGTTTATTTATTTGCAATGGAAAAAGAGAGAGGAAGAGAGGTGGGTACGGGGGGCGGGGTGGGGAAGCATACAAGTTCTTCTAGCCACTGCAAACAAACTCCAGATGCATGAACCATTTTGTGTATTTCACTTTATATGAGAATAAGGGAATAGAACTAGGGTTGTTATGTTTTTTTAAAGAAATTTTTATTAAATAGTTTTGTATTCAGCAATTACAGTCAGTTTGGTACCATTATTAGGCTCATCCGTGACCTACCCTTCTCCACTGGTCCCTCCTTGTTGAGGCATATGGGTCGTGTATTGTGGAGTTAGCCCACAGTTACGGGTAAGATAAATGTCTCTGCATATCATGACCCAACATGTGGCTCTGACATTCTTTCAACCCCTTTTCCACAAAATTTCCCTTAGCCATGTTGGGTTCATTTTCAGTCTGCTTCAGAGATGAGGTGTTGGGGGCCTTTGAGGCTCTGGCTCTCTGATTTGGTAGGAGTTGATTTTTCTCTGTTGGTCTCCTTCCCCCTTGTACTTGTTCATCAGGAAAACAGCACCTTTGCTTGTTTCACCAATTTTTCTTAGTTTCAGCCGAGGACCTTTTGAGGTATGATGGGGTGGCTCTCTCCTCTAGGTTCTACATCTATCTGAAAAAGAGAAGCAGATTCTCCAACGGAGAGTAAGTTAGCACCAGACAAATGAGATAACCCTAAATTTTTTTTATACAGAATTTAATAAGTGTAGGCCCTCTTGTAGTCCATGACTGATGGTAGCTTGATAATGGAGAGTGGGCTTATGTTTGGATATGGTTCTGACTTGTTTCCCAGCTCCAGCTATGGGTCCTGTACCATTGAGGAGATCAATTAGCCAAATCTTGGGTAAGGTGGAATCTCATAGTTGTTTTAATTTGCATTTCTCTGATGATTAGGGATAATGAGCATTTTCTTAAGTGTGTGTTTGCCATTTGTATTTCTTCCTCTGTGAACTGCCTGTTCAGCTCTTTGCCCCATTTTGTGAGTGGGGTGTTTGGCTTCATACTGTTTAGATTTGTGAGTTCTTTGTAGATTCTAGAGATTAGGCCTCTATCAGTTGGATAACCCAAAAATATTTTCTCCCATTCTGTGGGTAATATTGGCTTTGTTTATTGTATGCTTGTCTGTAAAAGAAACTCTTTAGCTTCATGTGACCCCATTGGTTGAGTGACTGTTTAAGATCATGAGCTACTGGGGGTTTGTTCAGGAAGTCATTTTCCATTCCTATATCATGGAAAGCACTTCCTAAATTTTCTTCCAATAGTATTCGAGTTTCTGGTCTTATGTTGAGGTCTTTGATCCATTTCGATTTGAGTGTAGTGCATGGTGAAATGTGTGAATCAAGTTTCAGATTCCTGCATATGGTTATCCAGTTTGTCCAGCACCATTTGTTGAAGGTGCTATCTTATTTTCAGCCTATATTGTTCAGACCTTTGTCGAATATCAAGTAGCTATAGTTGCTTGACCTAAAGTCTGGGTCCTCAAGTCTAGTCTGTACTCCTGTTTTTATGCCAGTATGCTTTAATAACCATGGCTTTGTAATATAGCTTTAGATAAGGTATGGTGATACCTCCAGAGGTATTTCTTTTGCTGAGGATACGTTTGGATATGTGAGGCCTTCTGCCTTTCCATATGAAATTTGAGAGCATTTTTTCTATCTCTGTGAAGAACACTGTAGGGATTTTAACTGGAACTGCATAAAATCTATATATTCCCTTTGGTAGGACTGCCATCTTCACAATGTTAATTCTGCCTATCCAGGAGCATGGGAGGTCTTTCCATGTTCTCAAGTCCTCCTCAATTTCTTTTTTGAGTGTTTTTATGTTTTCATTGTAGAGATCTTTCCCTTCCTTGGTTACCATTATTCAAAGGTATTTTACATTTTTGTTGTTATTGAAAATAGGACTATGTCCCTTATTTCTGTCTCTGTATCTTTGTTCTTTGCATATAGAAAGGTTGCTGATTTTTGTGCATTGATTTTGTATCCTGCTACTTTGCTATAGGAGTTAAGGAATTTTGGGATGGAGTCTCTCACTTCTCTTACATATACAATCATGTCATCAGTGAATAGAGCTAACTTAACTTCTTCCTTTCCAAATTGTATCCCCTTTATTTCCTTCTCCTGTCTTATTGCTTGAGCTAGGACTTCCAGTACTATATTGAAAAGCAGAGGTGAAAGTGGACAACCATGTCTTGTTCCTGATCTTAATGGACATTCCTCCAGTCTCTCTCCATTAAGAATTATTTGGGCCTTTGGAGCTTTGTATATTGCCTTTATTATGTTAAGATATTCACCAACCAAGCCAATTCTCTCCAATGTTTTGATCATGAAGTGATGCTGTATCTTGTCAAAGGCCTTCTCTGCATCTATCGAAATGATCATTTGGTTTTTATGCTTACCCTTGTTTATGTGGTGTATTACCTTGACAGATTTCTGTATGTTGAACCACCTCTGTGTTCCTGGGTTGAATCCCACTTGGTCAAGGTGGATAATACTTTTGATGTGTTGTTTTATTCAGTTTGCAAGGATTTGTTCAGGATCATTGCATCTAAGTTCATCAGGGAAATAGGCCAGTAGATATCTTTTCTTGTGGCATCTCTGCCTGGTTTTGGAATTAGGGTGATACTAGCTCAATAAAAGGAGTTGGATAACTTTTCCTGTTCCTCAATTGTGTGGCACAGTTTGCAGAAGATTGGTTTGAGTTCTTCCATGAAGGTTTGATAGAGAAAACATCTGTTCCTGGACTCTTCTTTTTGGGGAGGATTTTTATTACTTTTTCAATCTCCTGAGTGTGATGGGTTCATTGAGGTGATTAATCTGCTCTGAATTGAGGTTTGATAGATGGCATGCATCCAGGAATTTATTCATCTACCCCACATTATCCAGTTTTGTGGAGTAGAGGTTTTTGAAATAAGTCCTGATGATTCTCCCAATTTCATTTATGTTTGTTATGATCTCTCCTTTTTCATTTTGAATTTTGTTAATTTGAATCTTCTCCTTTTTTTTTTTTAATCAAATTGGCCAGGGCTTTGTCAATATTGTTTAATTTTTCAAAGAACAAGCTCTTTGTTTTGTCAATTGTCTTAATTGTTTCCTTGGTTTCCAATCCATTAATTTCTGATCTGATTTCAATTATTTCTTTCCATCTAGAGCTCTTTGGGTTGTATTTTTCTTATTTTTCCAGTGCCTTTAGATGGATGGTTAGGTTATTGATTTGGGATCTTTCTGTCTTTTTTATGAAGGCATTGAGTCCTATGAATTTTCCCCTGAGGACTGCCTTCATTGTGTCCCATAAGTTTTGGTACAATGTGTTCTCATTGTCATTCAATTCCAGAAATTTTGCAATTTCATTTTTTATTTAATCCACTATCCATTTGTTGCTGTAGAAGTGTGCTGTTCAGTTTCCAGGTACCATTGGGATTCTTGGTGCGTCTTGTGTTGTTGACTTCTAGCAATATAGCATTGTGATCTGATATCATGCAGGGAATTATGTCAATCTTCCTAAATATGTAAAGGAAGTCTTTGTGACCCAGTATATGGTCTATTTTAGAGAATGTTCCATGGGCTGCTGAGAAGAATGTGTAGTCTGTGGATTGGGATGGAAAGTTCTGTAGATGTCCATTAGGTCTAAGTGATCTATGGGTTTGTTGAGCTCTCTTACTTCCTATTGAGTTTCTGTTTGGATGATCTGTCTATTGCTGATAATGGTGTATTGAAATCCCTAGCTATGATGGTGTTGGTGGTTATTTCTGTTTTATTATCAAGTTGGTTTTGTTTTATGAACTGTGGTGCCCCTGTGTTTGGTGCATACAGATTTATGATTGTAATATTCTCTTGATGGATTGTTCCTTTGATAAGTAGGAAGTGGCCTTCTTTGTCGTTTTTGATTATTTTTGGTTTGAAGTGTATTTTATCAGATATTAATATAGCTACGCCTGCTTGTTTCTTATTCCCATTTTCTTGGAATATTGTTCTCCACCCTTTCACCCTGAGGAGGTGTCTGTCTTTACTGGTGAGGTGGGTTTCTTGAAGGCAACAGATTGAGGGATCTAATTTTTTGATCCATCCTGTGAGCTTGTGGTTCTTGATGGGTGAATTAAGGCCATTAATATTTAGGGTAATGACTGTGAGATTTCATTTGATCCCTGCCATATTGTGATGGTATATGTGTGTTGGGGTTTTCATGGACTTTGAAGTTTTTTTGTGCCTACTCTGAATTTTGTTATTGTGATTTGCTTCTTGTAGGCATTTGAGTTTGATTATTTGTTTCTTCTCTGTGGAGAATTTCCTGAAATGCTCTCTCTAGGTTTGGTTTTGTGTTCATATAGTTGTAAAGCTGAGTTTTGTCATGGAAAGTTTTTCTTTTATCATCTATTATAAGGGATACTTTTGCTGGGTAGAATAGTTTGGGTTGGAAGCTTAGGTTCTTACACTTTTCCATGCTTCATGTCAGGCCCTCCTAGCTTTCAGGGCTTCCATTAAGAAATCTGAAGTAATTCTGATGGGGTTACCTTTGAAAGTGGTGTGTTGTTTTTCTCTATCTGCTTTTAGGATTTTCTCTTTGGTGTCAATGTTTAGAGTCTTAATGCCAATATGTCTTGGAGAGTTTCTCCTTTGGTCCTGTCTGTTTGTAGTTCTGTTGGCTTCTAGTTTCTTGATGGGCCTTTCTTTTAAGAGACTTAGGAAGTTTTCTTCAATTATTTTGTTAAATAAGTTCTCCATGCCTTTGGTCTGAATTTCTTGTCCTTCTGGTATTCCAATGATCCTGATATTAGGACATTTAAATGTATCCCACAATTCCCTCATGTTCTGTTCATAGGAACTTTTGAACTTACTAAAATTTTTGAACTCTCAAACTTTTTCTTCCATCTTTTCTTCCAGTTCTGAGTTTCCATCCTCCACTTGGCTGATTCTATTCTTGAGGGCTTCTAGAGAGTTTTGGACTTGTTCAATTAAGTTTGCATTCTCTACTACTTTTCTATGTATAATTTCCATCCCTCTCTCAAGCTCCCTTTCCTGATTTTTTTGATGATTCTTGGAATTCTTCCTTGCATTTCTTTATGTCTTCATTTGGCATGGCCAGCTGGTTTTTAGGGTCTTCTTTTTTTTTTTTTTTTCACCCTACCTCAAATCTTTCAACTCTCTTTGAACTTCTTCCAATTTCTTATTTATTAGTTCTAGTTTAGTGATGGCAGCATCCACATGATTATCAGTCCTTTGTTGCTTTCCAGCAAATTCTACCAGTGGTTGGTCAGGGTTGAATGGCTCATAGCTTCAATTTGATGTCCTGATCCTAATGACTCTTCTATTTTTTGGTTAGATGTATTCATTGTTGGACTGGGTGATCTAACTGGACTTTCTTGCATTTGATTTTTCATGTTATTTCTTTTGTGCTGTGGTCTGCCCATGACAGTGTATGGGCATGTAGGTGGGTGGATCAGCTTGGGCTCAAGCCCAAAGGGAATCTGAGGCAGCCTGGGGCAGTTGCCAAGAAGCCTGTGCTTTGGCTCTCACTTGCCAAAGTTGCCTATATTTGCCTGGCAGGGGCACCAATGTTGCCTGAATTCTCAAGTGGTAATATGCCAAAGCTGCCTGCATTCAAGCTGGGAGGAACACTGAGGTACCAAGCACTAAAGCAGCCCAAACTCTGGCTGGGAACACTGGGACCCAGAAGCAGTCTGGGCTCCCACACCACAGGACAATGGTAGATGGCTGGTGCAGCAGACAGGTAGGGGATGGCACCTGAGCTGGCACAAATGAGAGATGCAGTCTGAGCTTGTGTGGCAGTTGCTGTGGGACTGGGCTTGTTGCAGTGGCAGGAGCAGTATGTGAGTGAGTTGGCTAAGCAGTCTAAATGTCCACGTGCAGGGATTGATCTGCACTCAGGTGCGCTGTGGATATGGGGAGGGGTGGGCTACCTGCTCCTGAGGGAATCAGGCATTCCCTGTTATTGCCAGGATTCACTGAATGTGTGGTGGACGGAGCAGCAGATGGGAGAGTGTGCAGAGCAGTCTAAGTTTCTGCACAGAGGGAACAATCGGCACTTGGCGGCAGCGGCGGCAGACACAGTGGCTATATGGGGGGAGGATTGAGCTACCCTTCCGCGAGGGGATCTGTGATTCCCTGTCCCCCCGCCCTGTGCCCTCCCACTGACAATTTGTTGGAGATTGCTCTCCCCTAAAAGCCCCAGTGGACCCTAAATGCCTTTCTTTCCCGGAATTTGCAGCACAGCTAGGCAGTCGCCATCTTGGCTGGAAGTCTCTATTTTATAATAATTTTAAATGATTGCATAAAATAACAGTTTAATACAAAATTCAAAATAATGTGATTTTGTTTTACATGTATGCTCGATTGAAAAATCATTTTTTAATTTTGTGTGTTTAAAATTTTATGAATTTAAGAATGCCTTCTTTCCATAAACTGTGATATATAAGTGACTTCTTCTGTAGGACTTAAATTATTTTCATTAGAAACTGTGACAGAAAAGTTATGTGAGTTTAGAAAAGGCTTATATTTTTAACATATTGTTAATTTTCAGAGGGGGTAAAGAAAGTTGGTGACTGAGAAAGGAGAGAATGAGAGAACGGGTACACCAGGGCCTTTAGTCACTGCCAACAAATTCCAGATACAATGACCACTTTGTGCATCTGATCCATAGATACTGGAGAATTGAGTTACTGGACAATTGAGCCTGGGCCTGCATGCTTTGCAAACAATGCTGTTAAACACTAAGAAATCTCCCAGCCATTAGAAAATACTTATTAATAGATTCTAAACTACTGGTTGTCACAAAGAGCATAGAAGATTCCCATATACAGAGTGGTACATCAATAGGATTCAGATTCCATTTGCAAGTATGTATAAGCAACATTGAATTGCTAAAATATATCAGATTAATAATTTGGAGTATATGTGTGTATATATACATATATATGTATAGGTGTGCACATTATATTTTTTAGATTACATATATGAATATATGTATATATATAACATATATATGTATATATATAAATTACATATATATATATATATATATATATATATATATATATATATATGGTCTTTTTCTAGATGAACGGGCCTCATTTGTTCAATTTTGTTAAAGAAGATTTTTTTAATGTTTTATTTCTATCTATTGGACTGAGGAACAGAGAGGGAGAGAAAGGGAATGGGTGCACCAGGGGCCACTGCAAACAAACTCCAGACGCGTGTGCCCCCTTGTGCATCTGGTTAATGTTGGTCCTGGGGAGTCAAACCTTGGTCTTTTGGTTTTGCAGGCAAGTGCTTTAGCCACTAAGCCATCCCTCCAGACCTTGAAGATTTTGAAAGTGACTTAATTAAAGTTATGTGGATGGAGCTGTCACCTTTACCAAGGTTAAGCATTAGTTCCCAGACCACAGCTTCTCTTATGGTTAAAAATCAGCCAGACACCTTTAATCTACATGTAGTATTTTTGCTGTGGCTACAACAGCTATTAGAAATAACTCAAGGAGGACAGGTTTATTTTGGCTCCTGTTTTCGGGGCATCTCTTTGGATCATGGTGGGGAAGGTATGGCCTAGCAGAAAAACTTTTGTAAAAAAGCATGTGGTAGAATATGTTAACAACATTGTGAAGCAGGAAACAAACAGTGAAACAGTAACCAGGGAACATATATAACATCTAAATACCCTTTCCTAATGATCCATTTCTCCCAATGAGGCCCACCTCACCAAATTGTCAGAAACTCCAAAAATAGCACCACTGTCTGGGTATCAATCATTTGAAAAATGATTGTGTAAGAGACATTCAAAGTCAAACCACAGTCTACATACCACTGTGTCAAGTAGAGCTTATTTTGGTAACAAATTAGTTTAAGCCTTTTCATAGTTTATAAATACATTATATTTTAGAATCATACTAATCATTTTATCATTTATATTAATTCTAATTTTTCAAAAAATATTGTTATAAATATTGAGAAACTTTAACAGTGCTCCGTACAAGCCTTTGATAGCCAAGGATAGAACCAGTGACAATTGTACTCATATTACCATAGCCTCATCTTTGACATCAAATGTGTAACACTGTTCCCATACAGAAAGCATTTTAACATTTTCTTCTACTTTCCCACCTATATAGATTACTTAGAGAAATAAAGTTTTAGTTGAGCTGGAAGCCTCTCCCTCCTAGTTAGTGTTCAGAGATGCTATGCAGAATGCTGGGGGGGGGGGGAATAATCTTCCCCAGCTCTGAACCCAGAATGCTCTAATAATGACTTTTCAGGCTCAAAATGACCACCAGTGCAACAGTGGTATAACTTTTATGAGGCAACCAACTACTTTCTGATGGGATCTTAGTGCTGCTCCAAGAGAGGAAACATATTGATGTTGAGGTAAACATAGTAAGAAGTCTATGGCTGGGAAATCACAAGTCCTGAGAAGAAACTACTACTGATGTTTTGCTAAAGAAACATGTGGCCAAAACATGTTTCTAAATATGTATGATTGTATCCATAAGCTAATGCTGCTCTTCTCTCTCTCTGTCTCTCTCTTTCTTTCTGTCTCATCAGAAAAGCTTCTTTTTTGCAATGGGTAAGGATTAAAGCAATAACTCATAGCTGGTCAAAGTGCTCAGAATATGTGACTACAATGAAACATCTATATCACCCTGTGCATTGCCCAGGGACACTGCAGAAGAGAGTGTAGAACAATTATAAGAGTTAGAAGATGGGGACTGGAGAGGTGGCTTAGCAGTTGCAGTGCTTGCTTATAAAGCCAAAGGACCTAGGCTTGACTCCCCAGGTCCCACGTAAGCCAGATGCACAAAGGGACATACACATCTGGAGTTTGTTTGCATTGGCTGGAGGCCCTGGCAGGCCCATTCTCTCTCTCTCTCTCTATCTCTCGGCTTGCCTATTTCTGTATCTCTCTCTCTCAACTAAATAATTAAAAATAAAATATTTAAAAAAAGAGAGGATGGCAAGGAAAGCAATGAAATCCTATCTTCAGTATATGAAATAGCTGTGACAATCATGAATATACAGCTGCTGTGGATACTTGCACAAAACTCCATTTGTGTGCAGAAGAAAAGAGAGATAAAAGTATGAGGGAGACCTCTAAGAATAAGAGAGTCAGCAGAAATGGTAAGTGTGGGTAATTTGGGATGAATATAATCAAAATAAATTAAATCAATGTGTGAAATTAAAAAAATAAGAGAGATCTAATAAAACATTAACTTGGAGACAGTTGTAAAAAGCAAAAAACATAACAAGGGAAAGGCAAATATTTGTGGAATTTATTTGTTCTGATTATTGATAAACGAAACATACCAGAAAAAATGAGGTTTTTTGAGAATAAGAAACATTCTTTAATAAGAATCATGAATATATTGAAAGAACAGTTTTACTAGAAATTATTTCATTGTACATGATGAAAACTTATTCTCAAGTAGCTGGATCTGTGAGCCAAGATCATACACATTTACACAAAACAAATGCAAGTGGTAGAAATGTAAACTCTCTTTTAAGCTATAAAACCATAAAATAAAAAATATTAACCATATATATAGTGTCAAAGGAAAAATAGCTATGAGAAATAGTAATATGGATTTGAAGATCAGGAGACCATATATTTATTTATTTATTGAGCTACGGTTTCACTCTAGCCCAGGCTTACCCAGAATTGACTATGTAGTCTTCAGGGTAGCCTCGAACTTATGATGATCCTCCTACCTCTGCATCCTGAGTGCTGGGATTAAAGGCATGTGCCACCACACCCAACTTTCATATATTCATTAAAATAAATTCTGGCAAAGGTAAATGGTAAATTTCCACTTTATAGCCCTATCAATACCTGTCTCCACTTCTATCCAGTGATCTGCTAAAAGCTTGGCCCAATGCAGGAAGGAACTTTGACCTTAGCTGGATTTCTCCAACCAAAAACTGATTCAGAGACTATGGGAGAGAATAGTCTAATAAAAGCTCCAAATGCATCACAATCAATGGCATCCCAAGTGACCAACAAAATCTGTGGCATGCCAGTTTTCTCATGAAAGACCTCCAATCTGAAGCAAGGACTCCTTTGAGGAAAAAAGATAAAGCAAGGAAATTGTTTTCATCCAGAAACAAGTTTTAAGACAATAATTGGCAAAATTTTCTGTGACATGTAGTCATGCATGCTATGAAAAACAGAACTGTGGGGCCAGGTATGGTGGCACATGCCTTTAATCCCAGCACTTGGGAGGCAGAGGTAGGAGGACTGCCATGAGTTCAAGGCCACCCTGAGACTACATAGTAAATTCCAGGTAAGCCTGGACTACAGTAAAACCCTATCTCAAAAACCAAAAAAAAAAAAAAAAAAAAAAAAAAGAAAAGAAAAGAAAAGAAAAACAGAACTGTGAAGGTAGCATATTCTACTAATGGTGACCCATAAGGAGGCTTTGTCTTGTTCATAGGATTGCTAAAGTTGGGGGACATCCTTCCTTCAAGCTTGTTCCTAATTGAGGAAATGGTCTAGCTCTTCTGTTTTCTTTACTGATTACTCATTCTTTAGGGCTGACATCATGGAAGAGACATACTACTGCTACAGGAAGTGCATTCTCCATGGAGATTATGGGTTTTTAACAGCAAGTATCCAAATCATCAGAAAAATAAAGTATTTATTTCCAGAAAGGGAAATTTAAAGTGATGTACTACACTACCAGCAAGTTGTTTCCAGCTAGTTATTAAATTTTCCTCTGAGAAGAATTTTTTCTGATTTGGTTTGGTCCTGACGCTGAAAATTTCTATAAGAACATTATTTGATGAAATTATGAATTTTTCAGGGAAATAGATGGGTCTGGAAAGGATTATACTAAGTGAGGTAACCCAAGCCCAGAAAGCCAAATGTTGCATGTTCTCTCTCATATGTGGATGCTAGCTATAAATGTATAGAATTGTGTGTGAGTTGGAACCAAAAATGAGTAGCAGAGGCCCATAAGATAGAAAAGGGCTATAAGGGAGGGAGGGGGGAGGAAAGGGAAGGCCTTAAGGGGATGGTATTGTATACATGTAAGTAGATGAACAGATTACAGGGAGGGAAAGGCATAAGTGAGGTCAGGGGAAGAGATTGTATAGAAAAGGGGCAAGGGGAGGATCAATTAAAATTCAAGATATTCTGAATAAGACAGGAAAATATACTTTTTTGAATAATGGCACATCTGGAAGCCAAAGATTGTTACTAGAAAATTTTCAATGCCAGGGATGGGATACCTTCCAGTGAGTTGGTGGTGGAGGTCCCTTTTGCCTCCAAAACATTATAGGCTATTGCTAAGGCCCTTGGTTTCCCATGAGAAAGAGATGGTAAGACACTATTACTGAAGTCTTCACATGCCTGAGCACCAAAGTCACTGAGAAGTCAAGCTGATGCTGAGCAGAAAACTTTCTCCCTGTAGCCCAGCCAACTGAAAGGTAGAAACAGCTACACTGTATTCAGCCTTATGGGAGACAGGCAACATAGTGCTGAGAAGAAGGGACAGAAGAATATCCAGCACTGAAACATCTCACACACTCCAATGCTCAGGGTCCGTTGAAGAAGAGGTGTCAGAAAGAATGTATGAGCAAAGAAAGGGAGCCACTCCTTACATACAACTGTCTGGACAGAAATTGGCTTTGATATCCAAGATCTCACAGTGCCTAGCAATACCTACACAAAACCCTCATGATAGGGAAAAAAAGATGATGACACCCAATTAAAAGAAAGACTAATATAATGGAGAAAGGGAACAGATATGAGGAAGAGCAGAGTTATGAAGAAGAAAGTGAGGGAGGGGAGGAATATACCATGGTTTGTTGTCTGTAAGTATAGAAGCTATCAATGAAATATTTATATAAATATTTATATAAATATATATATGCAAACATGTATATATATAATAAAATTAAAAGTATGTATAAAAAAGAAAGTTATTTGATGGAATTTCAGCAGTCTCTACCTACACCATTCCTTTCACTGTTTTCAGACTGTAATTTGTTATAGTCATTAATACATTTTTCAACTCATTCTAAGTGGTCTTCACCCCTTGGATACCATCTACTCTGGGCTAAACGAATTACCTGCTTTCTCTCTCAATAATTGGTAACAACGTGCTAAGGAAGATGACTTAGCAGTTAAAGACACTTGATTACAAAGCCTACTAGTTCAGTTTTGATACCCCAGATTCACAAAGTGTATGGAAATTGCCACAGCAGGTGGTCCTGCCATGCCTGCATTCTTTTTCTCCTTTCCTTCTTGTGTGTGTGTGTGTGTGTGTGTGTGTGTGTGTGTGTGTGTCTATGTGTGTAATTTAAATTGGCAAGCAGGTATTGAGTGACCCTCTAGAGTATCATCTGAGTACCAACGCTATTTTTCTCACCTCATAATGCATAAGAATCCATTTAGCCTGCAGATTTTCAGCATCAAGTGTACAAATTGCTGCCTTCTTTTGTTTCCCAAATACTTGGCATGATGTGCTAAAGACAATGGGTAGCAGGCATAGCTTAAATAGGAATGGCCAGGTAGATTCTTTAAAAAAAAAATTTTTTTTTTTAGTTTTTTTTTGTTGTTGTTTATTTATTTGAGAGTGACAGACACAGAGAGAAAGACGGGTGGTGAGGGGGGAGAATGAATGCACCAGGGCCTCCAGCCACTGCAAATGAACTCCAGATGCATGTGCCCCCTTGTGCATCTGGCTAACGTGGGTCCTGGGGAGTCGAGCCTCAAACCAGGGTCCTTAGGCTTCACAGGCAAGCACTTAACCACTAAGCCATCTCTCCAGCCCTGCCAGGGAGATTCTTACTGTTCTCTGCTGAAAGGATTTTCCTCAGGGAATTTGGTACCCTAAACTGACAAATTTAAATTGTATGTATCTTCAATAAAATTTTATATTAATTTCCAGCTAGCTACCTTATTTTCTCAGTCACATAAGTCACGTTTAACATACTTAAAAGGCATTAACATGTTCAATAGCATGCACTGAAAATATCCATCACTGAATAAATTTTTATTGGGTAATTGCATTGTAGACTCTCAGAATGTATTTAAGGAAAGGGAGCACTCCTTAAATGGAATTTAGGGGATTATCTATGGCCATGCTATCCATGAACACTCACCTGAATCTTGACTGATCTTGGAGTCAAAGCAGTAACTGGCTCAGTTAGTACTTGGATTGTAATTTATGGGATTATGGTAAATTGGACCACTTTCTGGGTTATTTTTAATTTTTAATTTGTGACAATTGAGGGCAAAAGACATCTTGGAAAACAGTATGCTATATTCAAAATGTAATAAAATGTAATTTCAAGTTAGCATGCCCAAAGTATGTGTAAACATAATGAAAATATGTCATTGGCTTTCCTGCAACAGAGAGAGTTGAACATAATTAGTCTCAAAATAGAAAGTCACTGTCTTCAAGAAATTATAATGTAAAGGTTGAAATTTGTCCCTGATGCTAGAGTTTAGACACTATAGAATGAATCCATACTTTGAATGTATGTATAACCTTTATTTTATCTGGCTCAGTTATTCCTCTTAGTTGGTTTTAAGGTTCTTCTCTTGAATGGATTCTAACAAACAATAATGTGCAGCACAATGCTTTTTACATTCTTTTCTACTACTTTAAGTTCATCTGTATGCCTCTTTCTATGGTCTCATCTTTGGTCTTCCCAGTTGTCCTTCTAAATACCTGGCAAAATAATCACAAAACCCATGCAGTGGTCCCATGTGTATGTCACAAGAAGCCACATCTCTTTTTACAAAGCACAGAGGAATAGATATACCATTCCAAAGCTCGGTCTGTTAGAAAGGTTTCATCACATTGCTGTGTTTAATGGTGACTCCAGTGTGAAGTACTATCACACTAAGCTGTGCTTTATTTGTGATGAAATACCAAGCCAAGACATTTGGGGAATTTTATTTTTCATGCTCTGTCAGCTAGGCAAAAGGAGACCATATTATATAATCATAGGTGTGAGATGAGTGAAAAGAATCAGTGTGAGAGTGGAGTTTGAAATGGATATGTGCCACCTCTTCACTTGGACTCTGTGCTTTCTGGATCTTCTTGTGCCTTTTCCCAACAATGACGTATTTTATGATGGATTGATGTGGAGCCTGTCTGGCTTTATTACTTTTTGATTTGACAGTATCCAGCTCATGATGTATAGCAGTAACCACAAGGTCACATGATATTTCCACATTAGCTACTCCATGCTGACAAGACTTCTTGTAGACTAGGTTCTGTTTTTCAAGCAGTGTCTACTTACCCCTTACAGATGGCATGTTTCTTCTTACAAGCCCTGGTTGTAAAGATGATAATATCTTATTGGGACTTTCTATAAATATTATAAATGCTACATAGCAATTTCCTAAACATAGTCCCTTCAAGAACTTGTAAGGATGCTTATGCATGTATGTTTTCAATAAATCCCTCTTTTCCAGATGAAATTTTGTCAGCCATTTTTCCAGATAAATTGGTAAATACATTTACTTGCAGTTGTGAATTGTGCTGATGTTAGATCCTAACATTTTTTATCAAGCCTTATGCATTTTCTCAGTGATGTAAGATACAAGATATTCATCTGTCATGTGAAGAGCATGGCACATTATTTTCCATTCAGTTAAACTCCTAAGCTTTCATCTTTGAGGAGGTTATCTTCTACCCTCTGAAATACATGTATTATATCAAAACATTCAGCATATCTGTTTCTTTTTAGTCAAATGTGATTATCACAACAGCATTTATTGTAGCTTTCCATCACTATGATAAAATCCTAGCAAAAGAGAAATTATTTACTTCAGTCTGAATTTCCAAGGTCTCAGTCCATCATGGAAGAAGGATAGCTAGGCAGTGTAGCTTACCTCATGGTTTTAGAACAAAAGAGACAGAGAATGACTGGGCTTACTAGCTTTCTTTTTCTTCTCTTCTCATATTCTAGATGTCTCACTGTAGGATAATGCCACTTACATGAAGTGCAAGTCTTTTTACCTGTAGTTGATCCTCTCTGAGTTTACTCACAGATACACCCAGAAGTGTCTGTTATGAATCTTCTAGGCAATTGTAACTCCAATCAAGTTGACAAGCAAGACTAACTATAAAACTGTTGACAGTGTAGATATGATGTAGAGTTAGAATATTTCTAGACAAAAGCCAAAAATGTATACTGAAACTATTTCAAGTTAATATGAAGTTCTCCTGATCCTTCTTTCTGAGAATGGGGAAAATAAATGCATGTGCCAGGTCAGTGACCACACATTTTATCCAAATTCTGACCATTAGCTTCAGAAAATATATCATATGTTTCATAGTGACTTCAACTGTGGTTGGTATATAATTATATTTGCAAAATTTACTTTTTATTAATTTGTGCTTCCTTGTATAAGGGAGCACCTCTGAACAATGTTGTAGAATACAACTCCTGCATACTTATGTCATAAAAAGTAGAGTCCATCTCTGCTGCTACACTCGGTTTCACCATTGCCTTTATTTTCTTCTGTTCATTGGAAATGGTGAATGATCCACAGTCTTCCATTCTGCCACCTGCACTGACAACTTAAACACTAAGTTAAAGGGTTCATATGAGAGTTATGTTGTCTATTATGTTCATTCTACATTTACATTAACACTGAGATTTTCTCTAAATATTACACAGGCAGTGAGTACTGATTGTGTTGATGATGACAACAGGACTATTTAAATCTGGAACATATTCATTAACCCGTCACTACCATAATGTGGAAACTAGAATTATTCTTCAAGTCCCTGACTATTAATATCAAGTTACAATTTCCGATAATTTTCAATAATGCCTCAAATATAAATACATTTCTCTTTTATTTTTCTTTCTCAATTTTTATTAACATCTTCCATGATTATAAAACTATCGCAAGGCATTACCCCCTCCCCCTGCCACTTTCCCCTTTGAAATTCCATTTTCCATCAGATCCCTCCCCATCTCAATCAGTCCCTCTTTTATTTTGATGTGACTTTTCCTCCTCTTATGATGGTCTTGAGTAGGTAGCGTCAGGCACAGTGAGGTCATGGATATGCAGGCAATTTTGTGTCTGGAGGAGCATGTTTTAAGGAGTCCTACCCTTCCTCTGACTCTTACATTCTTTCTGCTACCTCTTCTGCATTAGACCCTAAGCCTTGGAAGGTGTGATTGAGATGCTACTCAGTACTCCAGTCACTTCTTTCCAGCACTATGATACCTTCTGAGTCATCCCAAGATCACTGCCATCTGAAAAGAGAATATTCTCTACCCAAAGTGAGAGTAGTGTTAATATAAGGGTATAAATATTAAGAGAAGGACTTACTGGGAAGTTTGATAAGCATAGTATATATACTTATCCAGACATCAGCAGATGTTACAACCCTAGGGATCATGACAACCCCTGTTTTAACTTTTCAGTATCAGGGATGTATCCCCCCCCATGTAGTGGGCCTCCAACCCAATTGGAGCGCAGTTGGTTTCCACCATGACAGATGGGCCACTATTGCACACATTTGCTCATTTGGCCTGGCTGGCCAATTATAAGGCTTGCAGTATCCACTGTTGAGTATCTTCACTGGTGGCATCTCTTTCTCCAATTGAACTAAATGTAGAATGGCTTCTTCCAGCTTTCTGTCAGCTGTTCTACTTGGAGGAGCTTATCAGCTCAGTTCAGGCAGGATTTTTCAGTGGCCTTGCAGCCCAAGTATGTGGAGTCTTCAGCAATAGGGTCTTACCATCTATTCCTGGTGGGAAACCAAGGGCCTCGGCAATGGCCTATAATGTTTTGGGGGCATTAGGGACCTCCCTGGCCAACAACTCGCTGGAGGTATCCCATCCCTGACACTGAAAAATTTCTAACAACGATCTATGGCTCCTGAGTGCTCAATTGTCTGAAACAGGAGGATAACATATGGTTTATGTGAATCCTCTTGGATTTTAATTAGCACTCCCTCCACATTTCCTTTACTCAATCTCTTCCTCTGACCTCACTTTGGGCTTTTCACCCCCTTTTATCTATTCTTCTACTTACGTATGTACAATACCAAACTATTAAGTACCCTCCTCAATTCCTTTCTATTCCCTTTACATCTCCTTTTTTAACTTTTTAACTTACTAGTCTCTGCTACTGAGTTTTTTTTCCTTCTTACACAGAAGCCCAATCATCTGTAGCTAGGATCCACATATGAGGGAGAACATGTGGTGCTTGGATTTCTGGGCCTGGGTTACCTCACTTAGTATAATCCTTTCCAGATCCATCCATTTTCCTGCAAATTTTATAACTTCATTTTTCTTTACCACTGAGTAGAACCCCATTGTATAAATGTGCCACATCTTCATTATCCACTCACCAGTTGAGGGACATCTAGGCTGGTTCCATTTCCCAGGTATTATGAATTGAGCAGCAATAAACATGGTTGAGGATGTACTTCTAAGGCAATGAGATGAGTCCTTAGGATATATGCCTAGGAGTGCTATAGCTGGGTCATATGGTAAATCAATTTTTAGCTGTCTTAGGAACCTCCACACTGATTTCCACAATGGCTGGACCAGATCTCATTCCCACCAACAATGTATAATGGTTCTTCTTTTTCCACATCCCTGCCAGCATCAATGATCATTTGTTTTCATGATGGCACCCAATCTGACTGGAGTGAAATGGAATGTCAATGTAGTTTTAATCTACATTTCCCTGATGACTAGGGATGTAGAACCTTTTTCGTAGATGCTTATACACCCTCTGTCTTTCTTATTTTGAGAACTCTCTATTTAGCTCCATAGCCCATTTTTTTAAAATATTTTTTGTTCATTTATTTATGTATTTATTTGAGAGTGACAGACACAGGGAGAAAGACAGATAGAGGGAGGGAGAGAGAGAATGGGCGCGCCAGGGCTTCCAGCCACTGCAAACGAACTCCAGACGGATGCATCTTGTGCACTTTGTGCATCTGGCTAATGAGGGACCTGGGGAACCGAGCCTCGAACCGGGGTCCTTAGGCTTCACAGGCAAGCACTTAACTGCTAAGCCATCTCTCCAGCCTCATAGCCCATTTTTTAATTGGCTTGTTTTATATCTTATTATTTAATTTTTGAGTTCTTTCTATATCCTAGATATTAATCCTCTGTCAGATATATAGCTGGCAAAGAGTTTTTCCCATTCTGTAGGTTGCCTCTTTGCTTTATTCACAGTGTCCTTTGCAGTCCAAAATCTTTGTAATTTCATGAGATCCCAGTGGTTAATCTGTGGTTTTATTACCTGAGCAATCAGGGTTATATTCAGAAAGTCTTTGCCAAGACCAATATGTTGAAGGGTTTCCCCTATTTTTTTCCTCTAACAATTTCAGAGTTTCAGGTCTGATGTTAAGGTCTTTCGTCCATTTAGATTTAATTCTTGTGCATGGAGAGAGAGAAGAATCCATTTTCATCCTTCTACAGATACATATCCAGTTTTCCCAGCACCATTTGCTGAATAGGCTGTGTTTGCACCAATGAGTATTTTTGGCAGTTTAATCAAATATCAGGTGGCTATAGCTACCAGGGTCCTCTATTCTGTTCCTTTGACCTACATATCTGCTTTTGTGCCAGTACCATGCTGTTTTTGTTACTATGGCTCTGTAGTGTAGGATAGAATCAGATATGATGATACCTCCTACCTTATTTTTGTTGCTCAGTATTATTTTAGATATTCGAGGATTTTTGTGATTTCAAATGAATTTTTGGATTGTTTTTTTCTATTTCAGTGAAGAACGCCTTTGGAATTTTGATATAGATTGCATTAAATGTGTAGATTGCTTTTGATAAGATTGCCATTTTCACAATATTGGTTCTTCTAATCCAGGAACAAGGGATGTTTTCCCATTTCCTAGCGTCTTCTGCAAATTATCACTTGAGGGGTTTTTGGTTCTGTTTTGTTTTGTTTTTAGTTTTCATTCTAGAGATCCTTTACTTCCTTGGTTAGGTTTACTCCAAGGTGCTTTATTTTCTTTGATGCAACTATGAATGTGAGTGATTCTCTCATTTCATCCCCTGTGTGTTTGTTGTTAGTACATAGGAATGCTATTGATTTCTGTGTTTTTATTTTGTATCCTGCTACATGGCTGTAGGTGTTTATCAGCTCTAAAAGTTTGCTGGTATAATCTTTATGGTACTTTATATATAGAATCATGTCATCTGCAAATAATGCTAACTTGATTTCTTCCTTTCCAATTTGTATCCCTTTTATGTGTGTCTCTTGCCTTATTGCTATGGCTAAGACTTCCAGTACAATATTAAATAAAAGTGGGGACAGTGGACACCCTTGTCTTGTTCCTGATTTTAGTGGAAAAGCTTCCAGTTTTTCCCCATTTAATAACATGTTGGCTGTAGGCTTGTCATAAATAGCCTTTATTATATTGAGATACATTCCTTCTATTCCCAGTCTTTGTTGGACTTTTAACATGAAGTCATGTTGGATTTTGTCAAATGCTTTCTCTAAGTCTAATGAAATGACCATATGATTTTTATCTTTCAGTCCATTTATATAATGTATTGCATTTATTGATTTGTGTATGTTGATCCATCCCTGTACCTCTGGGATAAAGCCTACTTGGTCAGGGTGAATGATCATTCTGATACATTCTTGAATTCTGTTTGCCAATATTTTGTTGAGAATATTTGCATCTATGTTCATGAGGGAGATTGGTTTGTGATTTTCTTTTTTCATTCTATCTTTGCCTGGTTTTGGTATGAGGGTGATGTTGTCTTCATAGAAGGAATTATGGTAGGAATCCTTCTCTTTCTATATTATGGAAAAGCTTAAGAAGCAATGGTGTTAGTTCTTCCATGAAGGTCTGGTAAAATTCAGCAGTGAATCCATCTGGGCCTGGGCTTTTTTTTAGCTGGGAGATTATTGATAACTGTTCAGATCTCCATGCTTGCTATAGGTTTATTTAAGTAATTATTCTCATCTTGATATAATTTATGTAGGTAATATGAATCAAGTAAATCAACCATTTCTTTCAGATTTTCATACTTTGTGGAGTATATGCTTTTATAGTATGTCCCTATGATTTTTTGACTTTCCTTGCATCTGTTGTGATGTTACTTTTTAATCTCAAATTTTATTAATTCGTGTCTCTTCTGTCTTTTTTTTTTTGGTCCAATTTGCTAATGGTTTATCAATCTTCTTTATCCTTTCAAAGAATTAACTCTTTATTTCATTGCTTCTTTGGATTTTTTTTGTTGTTGTTGTTGTTTCTATTTCATTAATTTCTGCCCTAATCTTTATTATTTCTTCCCATCTACTGATTTTTGGTTTGCTTTGTTCTTTTTTTTCCAAGGCTTTAAGGTGAAGCAATAGGTCATTTACTTGCGACTTTTCTAATTTCTTAATATAGGCACTTAAGGCTACAAATTTACCTCTTAGGACTGCTTTCACTGTGTCCCAGAGATTTTGGTATATTGTGTTCTTATTATCATTTGACTCTATAAATGTTTTGATTTCCGTCTTGATTTCATCATTGACCCATTCATCATTTAGTACTGTGTTGTTTAATTTCCATTATTTTGTGTGTGCTCTATAGCCTTTTTTGCATTGATTTGTAGTTTGATTCCATTGTAGTCAGATAGAATGCAAGGAATTATTTCAATTTTCCTGTATTTGTTAAGATTTGCTTTGTGTCCTAATATGTGGCCTATTTTAGAGAATGTTCCATGTGCTGCTGAAAAGAATGCATATTCTGCAGCATTTGAATGAAATGTCCTGTAGATATCTGTTAGTTCCATTCCTTCTATGACCTCATTTAGTCCAGATGCCCCTCTGTTTATTATTTCCCGGGATGACTTGTCAATTAATGAGAGTGGGGTGCTGAATTCCCCAACTACCACTGTGTTTGGTGTTATCTGTGAACCTAGTTCTAATAGTGTTTGTTTGATGAATTAGTGGGCACCCAAGTTAGGTGCATATATGATTAGGATTGTAATGTCCTCCTGTTGGAGGGTGCCTTTAATCAATATAAAGTGACCTTCCTCATGTTTGTTAACAAATGTTGGACTGAAGTCTACCTTGTCAGATATTAGGATTCCAACCACTGCTTGTTTTCTAGGTCCATTTGCTTGAAACACCATTTTCCAACCTTCACCCTAAAATAGTGTCCAGCATTTGTACAAAGGTGGGTTTCTTGGAGGCTACAAATTGAAGGATACTTCTTTTTAACCCAGTCTGCAAACCTATGCCTTTTGCTTGAGGCATTGAGGCCATTGATATTAAGAGATAATATTGAAAGGTGTGTATTCAGTTTTGCCAATTTTTTTGTAGTTATTCTGGTTTTACCTTTGCTCTCTTGTGATAACAAGTATTTGAGTATTGTTTGTTTTTTCCCAGTTCCTTATATGTGTGCTTTTCTTTTTCTTCAGCATGGAAGATTCTTTCAACTATTTTCTGTAGAGCTGGTTTTGTCTTCAAATACTCCGTTAGCTTGCTTTTGTCATGGAATGTCCTTATTTCTCCATCTCTTTCAATGGATAGTTTTGTAGGATAAATTAACCTTGGTTGACAGTTATTATCTTTCAGGACTTGGAATACATCACTTCAAGCCTTTCTGGCTTTTAAAGTTTGTGTTGAGTAATCTGCTGTAATCTTGATAGGCTTGCCTTAGTAGGTAACTTGATTTTTCTCTCCTATTGCTTTCAATATTTTTCTTTAGTTTGAGTATTTGGTTGTTTGATTATAATATGGCAAGGAGAGGTTCTTTCCAAGTTTTGTCTGGGTGGTTTTCTAAAGGATTCCTGTATCTGCATTGACACCTCTTTCCCTATTTGGGGGAAGTTTTCTTCTATGATTTTGTTGAAGATACCTACTATGCCTTTGGAGTGAAATTCTTCTCCTTCTACTATGCCCTGAATTCTTTTTTTTTTTTTAAGTTTTTAAAACTTTTTATTGGCAACTTCCATAATTATTGATAATAAACCAAATTCCCTCCCCTACTTTCCCTTTCACAAATCCAGTCTCCATGATATCCCCTCTCCCTCTCAATTAGTCTATTTTATTTTGATGTTACCTTTTCCTCCTATTATGATGGTCTTGTATAGGTAGTACCAGGCACTGTGAGGTCATGGATACCCAGGCCATTTTGTGTCTGGAAGATTGCATTGTAAGTAGTCCTACCCTTCCTTAGGCTCTTGCATTCTTTTTGCCACCTCTTCTGCAATGGACCCTGAGCCCTGCAAGTTGCAATAGAGATGTTTCAGTGCTGAAAACTTCACTGTCACTTCTCAGCATTTTGGTGTATTTTGAGTCATCCCAGTAGTCACTGCCTTCTGAAAAAGAGCAGCTTCTCTAACCAAAAGTGAGAGAACCACTAAAATATGGCATAAAAATAAGTTGTAAAAATATTTTATATTTATTTATTTGAGAATGAGAGAGAGAGAGAGAGAATGAGAACGGGTATGCCGGGGACTCTAGCCACTGCTAACCAACTCTAGATGTATGTGCCACTATGTGCATCTGGCTTACATGGGTACTGGGGAATCAAACCTAGGTCTGTAGGTTTCACAGGTGAGCACCTTAACTGCTAAAGCCATCTCTCCACCCCAAAATAAGTATTTAGAAGGAAGTTTGCTTGGCATAATCTATCCATTTTGCCAGACTACAGTAGTATTCCCCGTCCCCTCCCCCCAGGGCTTATAAACTCCCAGCCATAGCTTTTTTTGTTAATTTTTAAATTTTTATTAACATTTTCCATGATTATAAAAAAAATCCCATAGTAATTCCCTCCCTCCCCACCCCCACACTTTCCCCTTTGAAATTACATTCTCCATCATATTACCTCCCAGTACAATCATTGTACTTACATATATACAATATCAACCTATTAAGTATCCTCCTCCCTTCCTTTCTCTTCCCTTTATGTCTCCTTTTTAACTTACTAGCCACTGCTACCAAGTATTTTCCTTCTCACGCAGAAGCCCAATCATCTGTAGCTAGGATCCACATATGAGAGAGAACATGTGGCGCTTGGCTTTCTGGGTCTGGGTTACCTCACTTAGTATAATCCTTTCCAGGTCCATTCATTTTTCTGCAAATTTCATTACTTCATTTTTCTTTACTGCTGAGTAGAACTCCATTGTATAAATGTGCCACATCTTCATTATCCACTCATCAGTTGAGGGACATCTAAGCTGGTTCCATTTCCCACCTATTATAAATTGAGCAGCAATAAACATGGTAGAGCACTTACTTCTAAGGAAATGAGATGAGTCCTTAGGATATATGCCTAGGAGTGCTATAGCTGGGTCATATGGTAGATCAATCTTTAGCTGTTTCAGGAACCTCCACACTGTTTTCCACAATGGCTGGACCAGATTGCATTCCCACCAGCAGTGTAGAAGGGTTCCTCTTTTTCCACATCCCCGCCAACATTTATGATCATTTGTTTTCATGATGGTGGCCAATCTGACAGGAGTGAGATGGAATCTAAATGTAGTTTTAATCTGCATTTTCCTGATGACTAGTGACAGAACATTTTTTTAGATGCTTATATGCCATTCGTATTTCTTCATTTGAGAATGCTCTATTTAGCTCCATGGCCCATGTTTTGATTGGCTTGTTTGATTCCTTATTATTTAACTATTTGAGTTCTTTGTATATCCTAGATATTAATCCTTTATCAGATATATAGCTGGTGAAGATTTTTTCCCATTCTGTAGGTTGCCTTTTTGCTTTTTTCACTGAGTCCTTTGCAGTGCAAAATATTTGTAATTTCATGAGGTCCCAGTGATTAATCTGTGGTTTTATTGCCTGAGCAATTGGGGTTGTATTCAGAAAGTCTTTGCCAAGACCAATATGTTGAAGGGATTCCCCTACTTTTTCCTCTAGCAGTTTCAGTGTTTCAGGTCTGATGTTAAGGTCTTTAATCCATTTGGACTTAATTCTTGTGCATGGCAAGAGAGAAGAATCTATTTTCATCCTTCTGCAGATATTTATCCAGTTTTCAAAACACCATTTGCTGAAGAGACTGTCTTTTCTCCAGTGAGTATTTTTGGCATTCTTATAGAATATCAGGTGGTTATAGCTACTTGGGCTTACATCTGGGTCCTCTATTCTGTTCCACTGATCTACATGTCTGTTTTTGTGCCAGTACCATGCTGTTTTTGTTACTATGGCTCTAGAGTATAGGTTAAAATCAGGTATGGTGATACCACCAGCCTCTTTTTTGTTGCTCAGTATTATTTTAGGTATTTGAGGTTTTTTGTGATTCCAAATGAATTTTTGGATTGTTTTTTCTATTTCCAAGAAGAAAGCCTTTGGAATTTTGATAGGGATTGCATTAAATGTGTAGATTGCTTTAGGTAAGATTGCCATTTTCACAATATTGATTCTTCCAATCCAGGAACAAGGGATGTTTCTCCACTTTCTAGTGTCTTCTGCAATTTCTCGCTTGAGTGTTTTAAAGTTCTCATTGTATAGATTCTTTACTTCCTTGGTTAGGTTTATTCCAAGGTACTTTATTTTTTTTTTGATGCAATTGTGAATGGGAGTGATTCTCTGATTTCATCCTCTGTTAGTTTGTTGTTAGCATATATGAAGGCTACTGATTTCTGTGTATTTATTTTGTATCCTGCTACATTGCTGTAGGTTTTGATCAGCTCTAACAGCTTGCTAGTAGAGTCTTTAGGGTCCTTTATGTATAGAATCATGTTATCTGCAAATAATGATAACTTGATTTCTTCCTTTCCAATTTGTATCCCTTTTATGTGTGTCTCTTGCCTTATTGCTATATCTAAGACTTCCAAAACTATATTAAATAAAAGTGGGGACAGTGGACACCCTTGTCTTGTTCCTGATTTTAGTGGAAAAGGTTCTAGTTTTTCCCCATTTAGTAATATGTTGGCTGTAGGCTTGTCATAAATAGCCTTTATTATATTGAGATATGTTCCTTCTATTCCCAGTCTCTGTAGGACTTTTATCATGAAGGGATGTTGGATTTTGTCAAATGCTTTCTCTGCGTCTAATGAGATGATCATGTAATTTTTGTCCTTCAACCCGTTTATGTAATGTATTACATTTATAGATTTGCGTATGTTGAACCCTCCCTGCATCTCTGGGATAAAGCCTACTTGGTCAGGGTGAATGATCTTTTTGATATACTCTTGTATTCTGTTTGCCAATATTTTGTTGAGAATTTTTGCATCTATGTTCATGAGGGAGATTGGTCTGTAATTTTCTTTTTTTGTTCTATCTTTGCCTGGTTTTGGTATCAGGGTGATGCTGGCCTCATAGAAGGAGTTTGGTAGAATTCCTTCTTTTTCTATTTCCTGGAAAAGCTTAAGAAGCAATGGTGTTAGCTCTTCCTTAAAAGTCTGGTAAAATTCAGCAGTGAATCCATCTGGGCCTGGGCTTTTTTTAGTTGGGAGATTATTGATAACTGTTCGGATCTCCATCTTTGTTATAGGTCTATTTAAGTGATTAATCTCATTTTGATTTAATTTAGGTAGGTCATATAGATCAAGGAAATCATTCATTTCTTTCAGATTTTCATACTTTGTGGAGTATATGCTTTTATAGTATTCTCTATGATTTTTTGAATTTCTCTGGAATCTGTTGTGATGTTACCTTGTTCATTTCTGATTTCTGTGTATTTATTTTGTATCCTGCTACATTGCTGTAGGTTTTGATCAGCTCTAACAGTTTGCTTGTAGAGTCTCTAGGTCCTTTATGTATAGAATCATGTCATCTGCAAATAATGATAACTTGATCTCTTCCTTTCCAATTTGAATCCCTTTTATGTGTGTCTCTTGCCTTATTGCTATGGCTAAGACTTCCAGTACTATATTAAATAAAAGGGGGGACAGTGGACACCCTTGTCTTGTTCCTGATTTTAGTGGAAAAGCTTCCAGTTTTTCCCCATTTAGTAATATGTTGGCTGTAGGCTTGTCATAAATAGCCTTTATTATATTGAGATATGTTCCTTCTATTCCCAGTCTCTGTAGGACTTTTATCATGACGGGATGTTGGATTTTTTCAAATGCTTTCTCTGCGTCTAATGAGATAATCATGTGATTTTTGTCCTTCAATCCATTTATGTAATATTTTGCATTTATAGATTTGCGTATGTTGAACCATCCCTACATCTCTAGGATAAAGCCCACTTGGTCAGGGTGAATGATCTTTTTGATATACTCTTGTATTCTGTTTGTTAATATATTTTTGAGAATTTTTGCATCTATGTTCATGAGGGAGATTGGTCTGTAATTTTTTTTTTGTTGTTGTTCTATCTTTGCCTGGTTTTGGTATCAGGGTGTGGTGGTTTGATTCAGGTGTCCCCCATAAACTTAGGTGTTCTGAATGCTAGGTTCCCAGCTGATGGATATTTGGGAATTAATGCCTCCTGCAGGGAGTGTATTGTTGGGGGCGGGCTTATGGGCTTTATAGCCAGTTTCTCCATGCCAGTGTTTGGCACACCCTCCTGTTGCTGTGGTCCATCTTCTGTTGGCCAGGGGGTGATGTCCACCCTCTGCTCATGCCATCGTTTTCCCCTGCCATCATGGAGCTTCCCCTCGAGCCTGTAAGCCAAATAAACCTCTTTTTCCCAGAAGCTGCTCTTGGTTGGGTGATTTCTACCAGCAATGCGAACCGGACTGCAACAGTAAAGTGGTACCAAGGAGTGGGGTTGCTGATAGACACCTGACTGTGTGGCTTTGGCCTTTTAGAGCTGATTTTCAAGAGGAATGTGGAAGGAGTTGAAACCTTGGCCTAAGAGATGCCTTGCAGTGCTGTAAGTACAGCTTAAAGGACTATTCTGGTCTGAGCTCCAAGACCTGAATGCAGTAAGAACTATGGACTGTGAGGTTTGGCTTATGAGGGTGAGAAAGAGCTGTGCCTGGACTGGGCTAGTAGTTTGTGTGAGAAGCTTGCTCTTGTGCCCGTGTCCTGAGAAGTTGTGCAGGGTTGCTTTGCGTAGAAATGAACTGGTGTGAGCAGAGGGATATGGCACAGAAAGAAAAGTATTTGGGTGAACTCTTGCCCGTTCAGCTGCAACTGAGAGATTACAACCTTTGCGACTGGGCTAGCTGACCTGCGCTGGGGCAACAAGAAGAATGTAGACTCTTTTGAAAGGGCCAGAGTGCTCAAGGAGTGTCCTGTTCTTCAAAGTCTGCTTTATTCCCCCCTGGATTAACAAACTGGCACCTACCTGGTATCATGGAGTATAAAATGCTGGAAAGAGGGTCATTGAGTTTGCAACATGGTCTTGTGTTTTGGAAATGGCCATGGGCAGTGTGAAGTGGGTTTGCTGGTTGCCTGCATAGAGACCCCATGGGGCCATGAGGATGAACCGTGGCTTGCAGTGGAGACCCAGTGGAGATGCTGGGACCATGAGATGGCTGCCGAGGAGCTGCTGGCCACATGAAGTTTTCCAGGACTGTGAGTAGCCTAGCTGGAGGGGCGGAATTGGAATGCCAGAGACTTGTTGCTGGTTAGAATTATCGGACTTGAAGATTTGTCACTGGTTTGAGTTGCTGGACTTGAAGCTACAGAGTTTGATGTTTGCCTTGGTTGTTTTAAATCTTGTATTGGTTGAATGTTTCTTTGCTATGCCCAATGCCATCTATTGCAGTGTGAATATTTATTCTGTGCCATTCTGGGTTTTTTGAGGTTATATTTTGGTATTATGGCTCAGTTAAAAGATCTTGAACTATGGGGATGTATGAACATCATTGAGATTGATAAAAACTATGGGGACTTTTAAAGTAAGACTGAAAGCATTGTATTTTACATCATGTATGGATATCAGTTTATGGGGCCCAGGGGCGGAATGTGGTGGTTTGTTTCAGGTGTCCCCCATAAACTTAGGTGTTCTGAATGCTAGGTTCCCAGCTGATGGATATTTGGGAATTAATGCCTCCTGCAGGGAGTGTATTGTTGGGGGCGGGCTTATGGGCTTTATAGCCAGTTTCCCCATGCCAGTGTTTGGCACACCCTCCTGTTGCTGTGGTCCATCTTCTGTTGGCCAGGGGGTGATGTCCACCCTCTGCTCATGCCATCGTTTTCCCCTGCCATCGTGGAGCTTCCCCTCGAGCCTGTAAGCCAAATAAACCTCTTTTTCCCAGAAGCTGCTCTTGGTTGGGTGATTTCTACCAGCAATGCGAACCGGACTGCAACACAGGGTGATGCTGGCCTCATAGAAGGAGTTTGGTAGAATTCATTTTTTTCTGTTTCCTGGAAAAGCTTAAGAAGCAATGGTGTTAGCTCTTTCTTAAAGGTCTGGTAAAATTCAGCAGTGAATCCATCTGGGCCTGGGCTGTTTTTAGTTTGGGAGATTATTAATGACTGTTCAGAACTCCATGTTCGCTATAGGTCTATTTAAGTGATTAATCTCATTTTGATTTAATTTAGGTAGGTCATATAACTCACGGAAATCATCCATTTCTTTCAGATTTTCATACTTTGTGGAGTATATGTTTTTATAGTATGTCTCTATGATTTTTTGAATTTTTCTGGAATCTGTTGTGATGTTACCTTGTTCATCTCTGATTTTATTAATTTGTGTCTCTTCTCTCTTTCTTTTGGTCAGATTTGCTAAGGCTTTATCAATCTTGTTTATCCTTTCAAAGAACCAACTCATTGTTTCATTAATTCTTTGGATTGTTCTTTTTGTTTCTATTTCATTAATTTCTGCCCTAATCTTTATTATTTCTTCCCGTCTACTGATTTATGGTTTGCCTTGATCTTCTTTTTCCAAGGCTTTAAGGTGAAGCATTAGGTCGTTTATTTGTGACCTTTCTAATTTCTTAATATAGGCACTTAAGGCTATAAATTTACCTCTTAGAACTGCCTTCAATGTGTCCCAGAGATTTTGGTATGTTGTGTTCTCATTATCGTTTGACTCTATAAATTTTATGATTTCCTTCTTGATTTCTTCATTGACCCATTCATCATTTAGTAGTGTATTGTTTAGTTTCCATGATTTTGTGTATGCTCTATAGCCTTTCATGCTACTGATTTGTAGTTCAATTCCATTGTGGTCAGATAGAATGCAAGGAATTATTTCAATTTTCTTGAACTTGTTAAGATTTGCTTTGTGTCCTAATATATGGTCTATTTTAGAGAATGTTCCATGTGCTGCTGAAAAGAATGTATATTCTGCAACCTTTCGATGAAATGTCCTGTATAGATATGTTAGGTCCATTCCTTCTATGACCTCATTTAGTCCAGATGCCTCTCTGTTTATTTTTTCCCGGGATGACCTGTCAATTGATGAAAGAGGGGTGTTAAAGTCACCCACAACCATTGTCTTTGGTGTTATCTGTGACCTTAGTTCTAATAGTGTTTGTTTGATGAATTTGGGAGCCCCCATGTTAAGTGTATATATGTTTAGGATTGTAATGTCCTCCTGTTGGAGTGTGCCCTTATTCAGTATAAAGTGACCTTCCTTATCTTTCTTGACTAACATTGGACTAAAGTCTACCTTTTCTGATATTAGGATTCCCTGCTTTTTTTCTAGGCCCATTTGCTTGAAACACTGTCTTCCAACCTTTCACCCTAAGATAATGTCTATCCTTTGTAGAAAGGTGAGTTTATTGTAGACAACAAATTGTAGGATCCTGCTTTTTAACCGTGTCTGCAAACCTATGCCTTTTCATTGGGGCATTGGGCCATTGATATTAAGAGATATTATTGAAAGGTGTATATTTATGTTTGCCATTTTTTTTTTTTTTTTTGTGGTTCTGGTTCTACTTGTGCTCTCTTCTGTTAACTAGTATTTGAGTATTGCTTTTTTTTTTTTTTTTCTAGGTTACTTATATGTGTGCTTTTCTTTTTCTTCAGCATGGAGGACTCTATCAAGTTTTTTCTGTAGAGCTGGTTTTGTCTTCAAATACTCCTTTAACCTGCTTTTGTCATGGAATGTCCTTATTTCTCTGTCTATTTGAATGGATAACTTTGCAGGATAAAGTAACCTTGGTTGACAATTGTTATCTTTCAGATCTTGGAATATATCACTCCAAGCCCTTCTGGCTTTAAAAGTTTGTGTTGAATAATCTGCTGTAATCCTGATGGGCTTGCTTTTGTAGGTAACTTGATTTTTCTCTCTAACTGCTTTCAGTATTTTTTCTTTGGTGTGTGTGTTTGGAAGTTTGATTATAATATGGCAAGGAGAGGTTCTTTCCAGGTTTTGTCTGCCTGGGGTTCTAAAGGCTTCTTGTATCGACATTGGCACCTCTTTCCCAATTTGAGGGAATTTTTCTTTTATGATTTTGTTGAAGACACTTACTATGCCTTTGTAGTGGAATTCTTCTCCTTCTATTATGCTCTGAATTCTTATATTGGATCTTTTCATAGTGTCCCGAATATCTTGAATTTCCCACTCATACTTTATAAGTTTGTCTTTCTCTTTGTTGGACTGTATTAGATATGCCACCTGGACTTCTAGCTTAGACATTCTGTCTTCTCCCTCATCCATCCTACTGGTAAGATTTTCTACAGAGTTTTTTTTTTTTTTTTTTTTTTTTTTTTTTTTTTTTTTAATTTCATTAACTGTGTTCTTCATTGCTAGTAATTCTGACTGGTTTTTCTTTATTATTTCTATCTCCTTATTTATGTCTTGTATTGACTTCTTTATTTCATTAAATTGGTGTCCTGCATCTTCTTTGATTCTTTGATTTTCTCTTTGATTTCCTCTTTGAGTTCTTCTTTGATTCTTTTGATTTTTTCTTTGACCTCTTTGAACATATTTATAATTATTCTTTTGAACTCTTTCTCAGGCATTTCCTCTAACTCGTTCTCACTGGAGGACATTTCTGATGCATTAATACTTTTAGGTGGATTTATATTGTCTTGCTTTTTAGTGTTTCTTGTGTTGTAATGTATATATTTTTGCATCTTGGATTATGTTAATCTTTGGATTTTCTAGCTATCTGTGTATTCTTAGCTGTATCGATTGATTTGATGTTATATATTTTCAGGGTAGGAGTTTAAGGTGTTAGGTGTGGCTCTTAAGACACTCAGAGTATCTACAAAGGTGTTCCTAGGGGTTGAGTTTCCCTGCAATGGGAGTATTCAAGCAGGCTGAGTGGAATAAAGTACAGGTAGATTCTAAAATTTAACTAAACACTGTACACATTCAATCAAAATAGCCCCAAGTATGTATGCAAGAGTAGTTATTATAATGACCACATCCTCTCTCAACAAAGAGGTTAAGATTTCTGGTCTGTGGAGGGATCCAAGTCAGCTTGTGACCAAGTGAGACCCTTCCCTGGTGCAATCCCAGTTACCTTGGATGATTTTGGTCTCAGTCAAGTTGCTGCCTGGGTTGTCAGGCTGCTGTTCTTATTTCTGGAGCTGGGCTTTTCCTGCGGGGCAAACCAAGCCTGGCAAGTGTGGCCCTGCAGGTCAGCACCCCTGCTGCTGGAACTGCTGCTGCTTAAACTGCCGCTGCTGGGTCTATAGCTGCTGCTGCTGGGCCCACCACTGCTGCTGCCTCTGCTGCTGCTGTAGCTGCCACTGATGGAGCCACCACTGCTGCTGAGTCTGCTGTTGTTGTGTCCACTGCTGCTGCTGCCACTGAAGCTGCTGCTGCTGGGTCCACCGCTGCTGCTGCCACTGAAGCTGCTGCTGCTGGGTCTGCCACTGCTGCCTCTCCTGGGTCTGCTGCCGCTCCTGCGTCTGCTGCTGGTTCTGCCGCTGTTGCTGCGACTGGAGCTGCTACTGCTGGGGCAACTGTTACCGGTGCCGGAGCCACTGATGTTGCTGCCGAACTCTGCTCCTGCTTGGGTCCCACTGTTGGCTCAAGTTGGCATGGCCTGGTCCCGGGACCGCTGCTCTGTTTGCTTTAGCTGGGCTCAGGTGGTGGGGGTGGGGAGGGAGCTGCAGCTGCTCTGGTTCTTTTGCTCTTCCACGTGTTCTTCTACCTCGTGGTGTGCTCCTCTGTTGCTCACTGCTGCTCTCCCTTCACGTTTCCTGAGTTGTGGAGAGCACCGGTGTGAGTGGAAAATCCCCGCACCTGGCTTTTCCTGTGGCTGGAGCCGAGTCTGGCTGCTTTCTGTTGTGCTGCCACTGCTGCAGTTGGCAGAGCTGCCGTAGCCGCTTTTGCCGGCCTGTGCGGGCTCTGGATGCTCTGGATCTCTTCTACTTCTCCACTGCCGCTTCAATTTCCTATACACCTCACTTTTTAGTAAAAGTGTGTATTTTGCTGAGTTTTTTTGGTCCTCTTCCCCCCTAGGCTGCTTTGGCATGGTACCTACACCACCGTCTTAACCAGAAGTCCCCCCTGAATTCTTATGTTTGGTCTTTTCATAGTGTCCTGAATATCTTGAAATTCCCACTCTTACTTTTCTATTAGTTTTTCTTTCTCTTTGTTGGACTGTATTATATCTGCCACCTGGTCTTCTAGTTTAGATATTCTGTCCTCTCATTCATCCATTCTACTGGTGAGATTTTCTACAGAGTTTTTTTTTTTTTATTTCATTAATTATGTTCTTCATTGATAGTAATTCTGACTGCTTTTCTTTTATTATTTGTATTTTCTTGTTTATGTCTAGTATTGACCTCTTTATTTCATTAAATTGGTGTCCTGTGTTTTCTTTGATTCCTTTGATTTCCTCTTTCATTCCTTTGATCTCTTCTTTGACTTCTTTGAACATATTTATATCATTCTTTTGAAATCTTTCTCAGGCATTTCCTCTAAATCATTCTCACTGGAGGTCATTTCTGATGCATTAATACTTTTTGGTGGATTATATTGTCTTGATTTTTGTTGTTTCTTGTGTTGTAATGTATATATGATTGCATCCTAGATTATTTAATGATTGGATTTTCTAGTTAGCTGGGTATTATTAGATGTATAAGACAATCTGGTGTTATATAACTTCAGGGTAGTAGCCTAAGGTGTTAGGTGTGGCTCTCAAGATTCTCAGAGTACCTACAAAAGTGACCCTAGGTGTTGGGTTTGCCTGCTATGAGAGTATTCAAGTATACTGAGTGGAAAAAAATAAAGGTAGATTCTAAAATTTAACTAAACACTGATTTTCAAAGAAAATCAGCTCAGAGTATTTATCCAAGAGTAAGTATTATGAGAATCAGATCCTCTAACTGACCCTTACGGACACACCCTTAATCCAGACAACAAGGAGGTTAAGATTTGATCTGTTGAGGTTTCCAAGTCAGCTTGTGTCCAGGTGACACCCTTCCCTGGTATAATCCCAATTATCTCTGCTCCTGCTTGTGTCCCACTGTCAGTTCTAGTTGGTGTGGCCAGGTCCCTAGACCACTGCTCTGTTCTCTGGAGCTGGGCATTATCAGTGGGGGAGGGGAGGGAGCCAATGCTGCTCTAGTTCTCTTGCTGGTCCACATGTTCTTCTACCTTGTGATCTGCTCCTCCATTGTTCACTGTAGATCTCCCTTCACATTTCTTGAGTTTGCGGAGAGTTTCAGTGTGAGTGGAAGCTCCCCTCACCTGGCTTTTCCTGCAGCTCATACTGAGCCTGGTAGCTTTCTGGCATGCTGCTGCCATCACCATGGTCAGCAGACCTGCCAGAGCTGCTTCTGCTGGCCTGTGTGGGCTCTGGCTGCTCTGGATCTCTCTTACTTCTCTGCTGCCTTTTCAATTTCCTATACAGCTCACTTTTTAGTAAAAGTTGTATTTTGCTGAGATTTTGTTTGTTTGTTTGTTTGTTTGTTTGTTTTTGTTTTTGTTTTTCTCCCCCTAGGCTGCTTTGGTGTGGTACCTATGCCACCATCTTAACCAAAAGATCACATTTTGCTTTTCTAAGAAAAAGGTTACTATGGTGTTTTGAATGAAATGTCTGCCCTAAAATCATTTGTTTTGAATGCTTTGTTTCAACCTGATGGCAACTTAGGAGATGGATCCTGGTGGAGGAGGTCTGTTGTTGGGGAGGTGCTTATTGGGCTTATAGTCAGCTACCCTTTGTCAAAAATGGACTCACTCTCCTGCTGCACTCTGCTACCTTCTTTGGCAAGGAGGTGATGTCCATCCTGTGTTCTCCATACTTTTCCATGCTACCAGGAAGCACCCCCTACAGAATGTGAGCCAAAATAAATCCTTTCTTCCCATGAGCTGCTTTTGGTCTTCTGTTGTTTTGTGAGACCAACAAGAAGGTAACTGCACACAGTAACTAAAGTAAATGATCTGTGTTGCCTTTTTTATTTGAGTGGTGTCATAAGATTTTTTTTTCTTTTTTTTTTACCCTGGGGAGGTGAGAATACACATCTATTCACCTCACTTAGGGAAAAGACAGATCAAAGTGTGTTTGAACCTTAAACCAGTTTTGGTGAGCCAATGAGCTTTTTGAGGTTAGTTATAGAGCAGGATGAGGAGTTGCTTACAGGGGCATGGGTGATGCAAATGTGGCTACCCCAACGAAAGCCTATCCCAGCGTAGGTGACATATTCAAGGAAGCTGCACCTCTCCAGCATATTGCACAACCTGCAGCATTCTCAGTTGACTGGAGAGTCTCTCCTAACAGTTGTATACCCTTCACATATTCCTAGGGAGAAGTCTTGCAAACTTTTCCCCAGACTTGCTTATCTATTCACTCCCTCTCTTCAGGAAGGAATGTTTCAATTCTGAGAGAATTGGTATACAACATTGGTTAGTTTGTTCTTCAACAGTTGTTTGCTACTCCTATAACCCTGGGGGTGGTCATGTGCCCCTTTAACTTTTATTTCTTTCACACATGTCAACTCCCTTCTCTCTCCACGAGAGGATATTTCACTTAGGAGGGTATTGCTCTACAACTGATGGCCAAACAGTAATGCAAATAGATGGTTGCTATGGTCCTCTCCTCTCCAGGCTTTTGCTATCCAATATCAGATGGCTACCTAACAAGGACATGGCATGAGACAGAGCTGAGTGTCATGTACCTTGGTGTTTTTCTTATATCTTAATTCTCCAGAAATCAGTTAGATCTATATATGTTCTTATTCTTCCCATTTTCTTTATTCCACCACAGGTGGGTTCTGGGCTTTCTGTCCTGAAGAGTATTCTGAGAAGGTGACACCTAGAGAAGTTTGGTGCCTGTGTCACACTGATCTTTGGTGATTTTGTTTGTTGGTTTGAAATGTGTTTCTATGTTTTCATTAGCTCTAATTGTGCACTTTATTCTATTCAGCTTCACTAGGTGTCATGCATTTAGTTTTCTTTTGTAACAGGTTAAACTGGCATGATGTCAAAAAGAATACATACATATTATATATGTATATAGTAATATGCATTACTAGAAAGACAAAATATTTATACAATTGCATTGATTGGGAGGATTTAAATTTATTTGAGATATGACCACTTTTTCAGTCAATAGGCTAGCTTCTGAGAATCAAGTTTCACAAGACAAATTAACTGTAGCCTGTGCCTTCTCCCTCCTTCCTCATGTACACCATGGTCAGCATTTACACTTCATTGTGTATGGACCATTGCCTTTTCCAAGCTTCTAAGAAATACCCTAGGGGCACATTAGCATCACCTCTTCCAGTTCTTGTCAGGTTGCTAAATGTTACCTCTTGGGAGGATGCTTTTAGCTGGATAAGCTCTACCAGATCCTTTTGTGTAATTCAACTCATTTATTCTAACATCTGCACCTCCCAGACACATGCATCCTTTCCACACTCTTATCAGTACACAGTATCTCAATATGTAGTTTCTAGCATTTCCTAGTACATAGCAACAGAGTATATCTTTATTAGTCTGTTAGTCAGGCAGAAAGTCTGTTGATATAGGGTGAAACATGGTATGCAAACCAGAGTTCTCCATATTGCTCACCACAAAAGAAAAGAGATTTTAGTTGGGGCAGTAACCTACTTCTGAAAGTCAGAATGTTCCAGAAGGCATTGGATTTTGGAATATTGAGTACAATATCCATATTCAACAATTTTTTTTATTTTTTTATTTTTTATTTTTTTAATTTGAGAGCAACAGACACAGAGAGAAAGACAGATAGAGGGAGAGAGAGAGAATGGGCGTGCCAGGGCTTCCAGCCTCTGCAAACGAACTCCAGACATGTGCGCCCCCTTGTGCATCTGGCTAACGTGGGACCTAGGGAACTGAGCCTCGAACCGGGGTCCTTAGGCTTCACAGGCAAGCGCTTAACCACTAAGCCATCTCTCCAGCCCCATATTCAACAATTTTAAGGCTGAATTTCCTGTTCTTTTAAACCAAGGTTGTAACCTTTGGGTAGCAAAATGTGCTGTGCTTAGGCATTTCACCTTCTATGAAGAACCACCATTTATTTTAATAACTTCTGGAATTAGTCCTTCTTTTGTCCCACTCTTTGGCTGCCAGGACTAAACTAATCTTTATGTGATGCTAAAGAAATTCTTTATTATTAACCTTTTATTTTAAAACACAAATAATCAACTTCACTCGTCCCATTACTACCTTTATTTCCTGCTTTTAGAAAACCCGTAACTGCAAATCCCTATAATTAATTCACTATCTGCTTTTCTGAAACATGAGTGATTCCACTAGACATTGCTTTCCATTTCACTATGACTGACTCACTGTCAAATATGACTAAAGCCACTTTTTAGAAGAGATATTGGGAACATTCAGGGTGGCATAGCCACAGAGTTATCAGTTTTTAAAAGAAAAATCTTATTTATTTACTTGAAAGGAGAGAGAGAGAGACATAGGAGAGAGAGAATGGATGTGCCAGTGCCTCTTGCCACTGCGAGGAGAGCAAATTGCAGATACATGTGCCACTCTGTGCATCTGGCTTTATCTGGGTACTGGAGAATCACGTGGGTCATGAGGCTTTGAATGTAGGTGCTTTACCCACTGAACCATCTCTTCCGCCCAAGTTAGCACTTTCTAACTGCCACTAGTGATGAGTACTAAGAAGCCAATAATATAACACTCGGGTACTGTTTTAGAATATTACAAATGTGTTCAGTTTTACTGAAAAATATTCTGATGGATTCACATTTTTTAAGCTGGGCTTTACTGGGAATGTTCTGAGGAACAACATATGTTAAAAATAAATAGTAAGGATGGCCAGAACAAGGCAAGAGGACATGATGAACATTAATGTTAAAATAGTAGCAGTGGGCTGGAGAGATGGCTTAGTGGTTAAGTGCTTGCCTGTGAAGCCTAAGGACCCTGGTTCGAGGCTCGGTTCCCCAGGTCCCACGTTAGCCAGATGCACAACGGGGCGCACACATCTGGAGTTCGTTTGCAGAGGCTGGAAGTCCTGGCACGCCCATTCCCTCTCTCTCCCTCTATCTGTCTTTCCGTGTCTATCGCTCTCAAATAAATAAATAAAAGTAAAAAAAAAAAAAATTAAAAAAAAATAGTAGCAGTAACCACAACTCATCTCATAGGCAGTGTGGAAACTAAACAGTTCTTCCAGACAGTGTCCTTTGGAGGCAAGAGGACTGACTTCCTGACTTCCTGTAGTTTTTTTTGTTTTTGTTTTTTTTTAAATTGCTCTCCATTCAATGTAGGCTGTCACAAGGAAAATATTTTCCACAGAAACATACCACTGAGTACTCAGTAGCAATACTCTTGGAAGCTACAGAAATGAGTGCCTACATTTAAAACAGTAACTGCATGGAATGTGACAACATCCACTACAGAGTAGTCACATGAAACTTGAAATGCTGATATAGGAAATTGGCTACATATTGATTAATGACTGAAGAAAGATGGAAGGTTCCAGTATCTGAGTAATGCAAGAAGTAACACAATAAAAACTTATGAATGAAGGAATACCTTGCCTAAAGATTAATGAAACATTAGAAGACAAACTCAGGAAGAGAGCTGAAAAACAACAGAACTTCCAATATAACTTTCAGCCTGTTCATAGAAAAACCGGGACTTGTCATTTGCATCTTATGAAAAGGAACCATGAAGCAACTAATGATTTTACTTGGATGAAGGAAATACCAAAATCACTTCTATAGTTCCATTTCTCTGGATAATTTTGATTTATATATACAATATCTTACTAAATGAAAGTACAATTCTTTTAAAAATATTTACATGTAATTTGACTGCATATTTAAGCAGTTTATTTTTTTCTACCTTAAAGTAAGAACGGGCCTATCCTGTGTGCTGTGGGGTGTTTAGAAGCATCTCTGATGTATTGCAAATAGGTAGTAGTTGATCTATCTCTTTCCTTCATTTGTGATCTCTGAAAGTATCATCTGTTATTGACACGTGTCTCTAAAATCACTGATTTATCTATCATCTAGTCCTCCAGATGCTTGCAGGGTATGTCAGTGTGGTGGTTTAAATAGATGCCCCCCAATATATTCAGTTCTTTATTGTTTGTAGTTTGCATCTGCTGGCTACCTGGCTGGAGGCAATGTCACTGGGTGATTTTAAGGTGTGATGGTGGGTTTCAGATTTCAATCTAAAGATATGCAAAGTGTGCCTAGCTAGAGTTCCTGAAGTGTGCCGAGGCTTTTGATCTTTAGGTTTGCACTTTGCTCTCCCTGCTTGGACCTGTGAAGGTAGGCCAGCTTCTTCTGCCATTATGGAACTTCCCCTAGATCTGTAAGCTTCAATAAATATCCCTTCCTCCATAACTGTGCCTGGTCTGGAAGTTCATCTCAGCGAACCTGAATCTGTCTGCTACAGTCAGCGTCTTTGGTAGATTCAGTTTAGGTGCTGTAGATGAGTGAAACTATGTGGCAATATTCCTTCTGTGACTGGGTAAGTTCGCTGAGAAAGATCTGTTCCAGGTGGGGAGGCAGGGGAGGGTAAGGAAGGGGGTGAGAAACACAAATCTAGACCCAAATGGCAATAGTACCATAAAATTCTACATCCTAAAAAGCAGGCCAAATGATTGAACCTTAACCAGGCCCTTATAAAGAACACCTGAGCCACAAGACACTGGAGAGGGTATGATGAAGACCTTAATCTTCTACAGCTTCTCTCCCTCTCTCTTTCAGTCTCCCTTCTCTCTAACTCTTTTATATTAGGTATCTTTTTCTTCCTTTTCTTAGTGGGCAATGACTTGCAACTCGTAGTACCAGCATGGGGCTATCACCCACAATGAGCTTTTCATCAGAAAGACATACAAGGTTTCCTAAAAGAAAGACAGATTTCTGTCAGAGTACTTGATGACACAAAAAGGTTAGTGGTAAGACCCTATTGCTGAAGACACCATATGTGGTTGACACAAAATGGAATGGCATGGCTGGATGCTGGAAGAGAGTCAGTCTCCAGGCATTCAGCATGTCTAGTGCCAGAAGGTGCTACATGGGCAACTGAGGGAAAATAATCAATATCTTTTCAAGCAACTCATGGTCTCACCTAATTAGCAGCAAATAACCTGTCATGATGCTCACACAAGTGCAATAGTGGCACACAGCCATGGTGGGAAACCAACTACTACTGATTTGGCTAACTGATCCCCTCAGTGGTATGGGGCCCAAAGCTGGATCTGGGAAACAATTCAGAACCATATCCAAACATGGGCCCACTCTCCATTATCAAGCTACCACCAATCATGGGCTACAAGTGGGCATACAGATATTAAATTCTCTCTAAAAAAATATAAGGATTATCCCATTTGTCTGGTGCTAACTTTACTCTCCATTGGAGAATCTCCTCTTTTTCAGATAGACAGAGACATAAGGAGAGAATCAGCCCATCATACCTCAAAAGGGCCCCAGCTGAAACTAAGAACAATGGGCAAAACATGCAAGGGTGCTGTTCTCTTGGTGAAATGGGTATCAGCACAAGGGTGAAGGAGATCAATGCAGAGATCAACTCCTACCATATCAGATCCAGAGACCCAGAGGCTGCTATCACCTCATCACTGAAGCAGACCAAAAATGAATCCAACATGGCTCAGGGAAATTTTGCACAAGAGGGGGTGGAAAGAATGTCAGAGCCACATGCTGGGTCATGATATGCAGAGACATTTCTCCTATCCATAAGTGTGGGCTAACTCCACAACACATGACCCATATACCTCAACAAAGAGGGGCCAGGGGGAGGCGGTAGTACATAGATGAGCCTGACAATGGTGCCAACTTGACTGTATTCACTGAGTACAAAACTAATTATTAAAAAGTTAATAAATTAACAACTAAATAAATAAAATCACTGATTTAAAATAATGTCTAAGTTTAAAATTCTTTAGAATATTATAACTAAAAGAAATTAGTTCTAAAAATGGACATACTTGTATGCAGAGCCTTTAGAAATATAATTTATTTTAATTGAAAAGTAAACATTGAAGTGAATCAAAGTTAAAAGAAATCTCATTAAAAAGAAAAAAAATAGACAATTTAAAAAAATTGTAGCTATTAGTCACAGTATTTAGTATTTGTTGGTATAGGTAGCATGAAATTGGTTTTGTTGTCTATTTTTTTACAGGAAAATTAAACACATGAAAATTTTATGATAGATGAAAATTCATGATGGAAAATTTTTAATTTTAAGATTCACAACTGTTAAAAAAAATTCTATATTTTTAAGAACAGCAAGTATTTGTTCTTTAAAAAGATTTGTTATACCATTATTATTTACTATTGGCTAACATTCAATACCATATATTCTGAAGTAAAGTATAGACTGATAAAGTATTAACACAGGATGAATAAATCATGACCTCTACCTTCTGGAATCTTATCTAAAGTAGTTATTCTCAACAATGTCATTAGGAGTATATTCTGATTAGGTTTCCAAAATACTGGGACTTCATACTTCTCTGGAGCAAATAATTCATTGAGCATCTGAGGTTAAGAGGGAACACAGGAATCAGAATAGATAAAGCTTTCCAGTTGATTTCAATTTCCACTCAAGGTTCAAAGAGAAATTTATGACCACACAAATGTGATAATGAGGTATCATGGAGTGATCTCTCCCATATCCAATGATACTGACAAATACTGATCCTATAATTATGAAATATTGTGAAATGAATAACTAGGTGGAACTTTATGGAAATTTCATGAATTTGAATTCCTTCATGAAATTACTGGAACTAAAACTTTAGAAACATGTTAAAACAGGACCTTCAACAAATGGAAAAAAATAATGCTTGAAATACTATCCAAAAAATACTTTACTCTATATTTAAGTTACAACAAGTTGTTCCAAATGACAAAGGAGAAAATGAAAAAAACAGAGTGATATTTGATTGTAATTATCATACACTCTAGGCTATTTGAATGGCTGGCTTGGGAATATATATTAAATTCTTATATGAAACCATGCAAATGTCAAATATCCAATGAGTTTACATAACTAGTTTATCAGTCAAAGTGAATAATCATAACTTCTTTCAGCTTTTCCTGCACAAATTAATCTATCCTCTCTGTTGTGGGGAAGAGATTTCTGAATGAAAATATGCTTGGATAATCCTGGAGAACCAGGATTTGTCTTTGAGCAAATCTTGGTCAGCTCTGAATGAATTGGGTAATGTATTCTTGTATGTATATCGTAAATTCAGCCACTCTGTGAAAAAAGTAAATCATTTTTCTGAATCTTTATGGATAGGATAAATACTGTGGCTATCAAACATAGCACCCAAAGACTGGAACTGTAGGTTCATAATTTACTTGTCCACATATTTATTGCAGTTCCATCTTGACCTAGTACAACTCTCCTCTAGAAAGTACAGTTAGAAGAATCTGTATTTGCCAAGGAATGACTGAGACATAAGTAAATTACTTTTTTTTCTTTCAATTTCTAAGTTCTATGTAAAACCAATTTAGAACCAGAAATCCACATATTGGACATCGTGAGTCAACCTTCTAGAATAAAACATCCAAATAAAATGGTCACATAAAATACCACCACAAGTGCTTTGAAAATGCAATATCTAGATAATTTTGCCAAATACGTTATTCAGAGTTACTCATATAAAAACCATTAATAAATTAATTTCAGAATTTTTGGAAAAAGGTAGAATTTTTATTATCATAGACAAGTATGTTACTGTCATACAAGGATTATATTACTCGTGTCAGTCAGTCATCATTCATTTCGATACCATAACCATTTGAAGCACTCTATGACAATTTTGGTTTCCGTTTAGTATTTTAAACGTCCTTATTTCCAGAAACTGTGGGTTAAATTTAATGCTCAGTTACAGTAACTGCATTGCACTAAGTTCTTGGAATACTTAATTTCTTTAACAGCTTGTGGTTTTAAATTTTCTTTTTCATGTTTTTATGATTATATTTTATGTTTATTTTATTTTATTGTACTGAATAATTTGTGAAAGTAGGTAGGTTAGAAATCATGTTTAAAGTTTTTATGAATTTACACTTAACATTATTTGGATTTATTTTTTCTACTTTGCATTCTCTCTATTTTGCTATATTTATGACTTATTTTAGTATGTTTCATAATTGAGCTGGTAATTGGTAAAGAATATCTGTTAAGGTATATAAACCTATGAAAATTATATCTGTTTGAGGCATGAAGTTAAAATTTAAACTCAGAAAGGCTATTTTAGCTAAAGAAAAACAAACCTTGAAGTAAGTAACTAGAGTCTTGGATGCTATATTTACTTGTTGAATATCTGAAATGATGACAAGTATCATAGACATAGTTTAAATTGAAAATAACATCACTATTGTTTTATTTTATCAGTGTTAATGTATTTTATTTTCACAATTACAAATTTACTTTACACTCTAGGAGCTGGAGATATGTCCAACGATCTAATGTGTACAAAACCTAGAAAGACTTTCCATATACATATAATGATACTTATAAGAAGCTAATAAGGTAACATATCTTTTCAAAGTTTGCCTATTTAATTTAGTCTTATTGGTATGCAGGATATTTTAAGATAGTTCTCTTTCTCAACTATGAAACATCATTTCTAGCATTATTAGAATTGTAGCATGGACTTTGTAAAATAAATTTATTCTATCCTCTTCTTTTTTTTCTGTTTCTTCTTAGTTTTAATTACTTTGGTGTCTTATAAAATTATACATAGTAGCATCCATGTAGGAATAGAATGGAAGATAATAAGTTATTAAAATTATACCTTAATATGCCAAAATTGTTATTTCTTTGGTTAAGCATTTTAAATTAGACAAAATAGAAATATATGAACACATGTAATGACACAGGCTTACAACTATGTCACACTCAGCATGCCAAAACAGCAACAAGGCATCATATAAGCAGCCTATTTTTCTCACTCTTTTTTTTTCAAGTAAATTTAGATTTATAAAAATTTCACCCTCAAAGAATTTTATCCTTGCACCATGATCAACATATGAGAAAAAATGCAAGTAAATATATGTCTGATTAAGCATAAACTATATTATAAATAGCTTTGATATCCATTATTAGAAGAAATTAAGTCATTTAAGTTATAGGAGGACATTGGCAAATAAAGAACAGAAGAGGGTGCAGGGAACCTGCAGAAGAGTTGTAATGTCAAATAGGGAGAGCAAGGTAAGCTTCAATAAAAGCTGACAATGTCTGTGCTGGGCATGGTAGCACACACCTTTTCTCCTAGCACTCGGGAGGCAGAGGTAGAAGGATCGTGGTGAGTTTGAGGCCACCCTGAGAATTCAGAGTGAATTTCAGGCCAGCCTAGACTAGAATGAAACCCTACCTTGAAAAACAAAAATAACAAAAAACTGACATTGTACCATGAGCATGACAGGAAAGCAAATGGGAGCTGCTGGTGGACAGGGGAGCAATATGGTAGGGAGAAGAAATAGCAGCAGAGCAGCAGCAAAAAGGCCTTGAGGCAGGATGAATCTAGCTGGCTGGTTAGTCATAAAGATCTGAAAATCAGGGTGTGATAAGACCCAAAGAAGTTAGGACCTTTGGACCATGGTAAGTATACCCACTTTACCCTGAGTACAAAGGAGATGCTTTAAGGACTTTGAATGACCATTGATGCGATTTAGATTCCTCTGTTCAAACTTCAGTCTGACAGGTTCATAGAGATTGGAAATTACTAAGATGAAAATGGGCTGGAAAATTTGATGTATTACTATGTTAGGTTTCATAGCAAGAAAGGATGGTCACTGGCTCTGGGATCTTGGCAGTTGAGTAATGAGAAGTGACCAGAAATTGAATTTATTTTATATGTGGTACAAATAAAATCTTTTGAAGTAATAGATATTACATATGTTAAAAATACTTTATTTCCCCTTCTGGTCCCAGAGACATAACTCAGGTTCCTGTGTACATTAGTACCATGAACTACATTTTAGCACTTGTCTTATCCTAGCGGCACAGAATGAGGTTGCAATTACTTGAAGAAGGAAGGACAAGCATAAGTCGAGTCAGTCTAAGGCTTAGATTAGAGATGTGTAATAAGCATTTACACATCCCTCTCAGACATTGACAGAGGAAGTATGTTTCTGGAGGATGGAAAGGAAGCTGGACTAAAGACACACCTCAATGGCAATTAGCATACAGGTGATGTTTAGAGCCAGAAGACTGACCCAAGTAGGTGGATAACAGGCAATGAAGATGGAAAACTAAGACTGAACTGTAGTGAAGTCAACATTAGGAGAAAAGAGAATTTATGGGAGACTGGATGTGACCAGTATATATATAAAAAAGTGAGTTTACTGCCCAAAAAGACATTGATGGAGAGTATTGATAATGTAAGGGTGCTCAGTTAGATTGTAGGTTTGGATAATCAAACACATGCTCTTTCAAATCAATGAATGAGAAAAGCACATTTCAGTAATTCCATTCTATATTCTACTATGCGATCAACTTGTTTCCATTCTACATATAAGACCAGGCAATGCTTGTCTTGTGTGCTTAGCATATTTCATATAACATGAACATTATATTCATTTATACAGCTATATTGCAACATGTGACAGATAATAAGAGGTGAACATTTTAATGCTGAATAGGATTTCATTATTGTTATGTACCCCCTTTCTGGTTTCTGTAAATATTTCAAAGAAAAGTTCTATATGTTGGTGATTTTGTCTGAATCTTTTTCCTGCTTTAGTAGCAGCAGATGGCTATATTTTTATTTGACACAGTCCCACAAATTGTGTAGCCCTCATGGCCAAGAAGCTGATTCATTATGTGTGGTGTGCTATGTAGAGGCTTGAAAGCAAAATAGATATAATCACACAAATGAGGGAAAACTCAAACTTTTGGGGGAAGAAAATAATAAAGAAGTGTTATAAGTGAGGCATTCATCTGAGAAAGCAAACAGGTACCTTTAGGGAGTGCTCAGGTATTACAGCACATTTGTCCCTAACAGCGTTAACCTACCAGTGTTCCGTTGATGGTATGAGAAATGTGGAGAGAAACAAAGACAGATACTCAGATCTTACTTGTTTTTACTTACTAAATCTTACCTAATATTAATTAAATGCTGACTAGCTGCCATTTGATTTCATGATGCTTCTCAACCTGCTGATATCTTGGGAATTCCTAAAAGGAGTTATTATTTGTTACGTTAATAAGAATATACTCCTTTGAAGTTTTGAATTTGCGTTTCCATATGAGAAGCAAATTTGAAAATCAGAACCTTATTATTCCTTTTGATTATTGCTTTGTGGCTCTTATTGGTAAAACAGCTCTTTGTACCTTGTTTACTATGGAACAAGGTTCATCTGTCCCTTCTCTAAGCATCAGCTTGGCTTAAAGATGAGTTACCTTAACCTTTATGGTGCCCCTAACAGCCCCTAACAGCCTTCACAGGTGCTTTAGCACATAGTATTCTAAATGTGCTTGATTACTCTATGCCATCTGTATGAGATAAATAATAAAATCAGATTCTTCATTTTTGTGGAAAAAAAAAAAAACTGTTCAATGCTTTTGATGTGATACCAACTATGTTAGTTTGCTAGAGCTTCTATAACAAATGACCACAAACTGACTAACACAATCTAACTGTATTTTCTTTCAATGCTGGGCTCTGGAAGCCCATTATCAAGGTAGGGACAGGCGACTTTCCTTGGAGACATTGTTTCTCAGCTTAAAGATGACTGGCACTTGCTATTTCTTCACACTATCATGGCTCTGTGCTTTGATAGCTTTCTGTCTATGAATCACCCTTTGAGTAGGATACCCTGTAAGAAAACTTGGAAACTCCAATTACATTCAGACTAAACATAAAGGCTTCATTTAAACTCAATATTCTTTTTACATGCATGTGTGTGATGAGCATGTATATTTGCATATATGTTCACGAATGCATGCATGCACATGTGCACAGTCATGTGGAGGCCAGAAGTTGACATAAGGTGTTTTCTTTAATTGCTCTACACTTTATGTAATCAAATAGGTTCTCTCACTTTAATCAAGAGCTCATCAATTAGGCCAGCTTATCTAGATGGCTTCCTCCAACTATCTTCTGTCTCTGCCTCCCAAGTGCTGAGTTTGAATACAGGTGGGGCACTTCACCTGCCTAGCATTTGTTTGGGTGCTCAATACCTGAACTCTGGCTATCATGCTTTTGTGGCATTGACTGAATGCTTTAGTGACTGAGCCATCTTTCTGGCCCCAAACTTAATAATCCTTTTTTCATTTATTTTCTCTTTTATTGCCACATATTTGTTGTACATAGTAATGTATTTTTTTTTCCATAAGGACATTTTCACACAAGTATGTAATATACTAAGTCCATGTTGCTACATATTTTCCAGCTTCTCATTTATCTTCTCCCTCCTCTCATTTGTCCCCTTCATTCCTATATACAGTTTTGCTTCGTTATGTGTGGTGTGCTATATGTACATATATGATTTTATGGCTCTAACTAGAAACCCATCTTGATGGACATAAAGCTTATTAATCTCTTAAAAGATATTTTCTCAAGAACAATCACATTTTGAGGTACTATGGATTAAAACATCAACATTTCAAGTTGGTGTTAGGGTACATTGTCGTCCTTAAAACTGACAATTCAGAAACTTTTTCATAATACAGATTAAAGTAATAAACTTAAATGTTTACAAACAAAACAGAAAGAAAATATTTATGAGAAAATACATTAAAGTGGAGAAACAACAAATAAACATAATCATCAAGTTGTTTTAATAAAGTGTTAAAAATATCGTAAGATTATTGGCTTGATATACTAGGTACCTTCTTATCCAAGGGAATGATTGCGTCACAAGAAAGCATATTCTCTTAAATATGCCAGTCCTTACAATAGTGGCCAAGGGAGCACACATATGTGGGTGGCCACACTGGATCTTCTGGTTATATATTTTAGAATATAATATTCATATGTTGAGAATACAATTTTACACATATAAACACTTCAGAGAAAATGAAAACTGTAGCAGGCAGGAAACAATCCAAGGAAACAATGGTGCAAGCTCTGGCATGAGAAGCTAATAAGAAGTAAGAGTTGGGCTGGAGGGATAGCTTAGTGGTTAAGGCATTTGCTTGCAAAGCCCAAGGATCCAGGTTCAATTCCCCAGGACCAACATTAGCCAAATGCACAAGGTGGTGAAAGCATCTGGAGTTAATTTGCAGTGGCTAGAAGCCCTGGCATGCCCATTCTCTCTCTCTCTCTCTCTCTCTCTCTCTCTCTCTCTCTCTCTCTCTCTGTCTGTCTGTCAAATAAATAAATTAATTAATTAATTAATTTAAAAAAGTAAGAGATCTATGTTTCCCAAAAGTAACAGGAGATTCAGCAATCAACAATGAAGCATCATGTTCTTTTTGGTAACCAATATACTTAAATTATTTTTATGGAGGGAATATGGCATTGCCATTAATTTTTATGGAAACTTAGAAAAAATGCATTGGACAAGGCAGAGGCATGCTAGAGACTAATTTAAACAGATAAAGAAAGAAAGGAAGACATATTTGGTAGAACTCATATGACTATAAATTCAAATGTGTAGTTCCTTCTTTTCTCTGTACAGATATTGTTAATATGGTAATGATGTCAAAGGGTGGGAGGGAAGAGAGACAGCAATCATATTCAATATGTGAGAAGAGGATCCCATCATTTCTGCATATAAAGCTTTAGACTTGTATTTTATTTCAAGTTTGGTGAACAGCAATCAGTTCCCATTTGTGATTAGTTTCTATCTTTTTCAGTGAAGAGAGGGTTGAGGCAGAGTTGTAAAGGTTATTCTATACCAGACAAAAGGAGCACATAAAAAATAAAAGGCTTTTGAAATGATCTAAAGAGCACTTGAATCTGCCACTTTGATATCATTAGCAAATTGTGATTGATTAAGTATCACAGTTAAATCTCTTACCAGCTTTTTGATAGAAAAGAGGGGATAGCAAGTGTGGATATTCCCAGTATGTGGCATTAATTTTTAAATGTACAAGTGATCTTTCTCAGATTGCATAATCCTATCTACTCCTCTTGAAATTACAAAGTTAGTTGGAATCCTGAAAGGAGTTGTCCTGAATCAGTATTCAAGCAGGTGGTGTTTTGCCATTTGCAACTTGCCATTGATATTAACAGTTAGAATGAAACTGAAGCAAAGCTTTCCTTCACAGAGGACACAGAGCATGAGCAACACAGGAGTTTTTATTTATTTTTTATTGTTGCTTTAAAAAATCACTCTTTCAGTTAAAATATATATATATATATATATATATATATATATATATATATATATATATATATATAGAGAGAGAGAGAGAGAGAGAGAGAGAGAGAGAGAGAGAGAATCTACATATTTCATGGTGATTTGGGAGTTATTGCTTCTTGGTTGAGAATTCTAAACTGAGAATGTTCTAAAGCCTTCAACAGACGTAAGGAATAATGGATAATAGGAGACATGAGAACGAATAATGAGTAACAGGATTCTACATTAAGATATACTTGGTGTCTGCATGCTTGCAAAGGGATGCAGTGGTTATGAGGAAAAGTTCTTGTTGTGGAACAAATGATGAGCTAGGTATTTGTAGAGATATAGATAAGAACTAATAAAATGGTTCTAAATATGGGTTGGAGAAATGGCTTAGTGGTTAAGGTACTTGAATACAAAGCCTAAGGACCTAGGTTCAATTCCCCAGTACCCACATAAGCCAGATGCACAAGGTGGTGCACATGCCTGGAGTTTGCAGTGACTGGAGGTCCCAGAGTGCCAATTCTCTCTCTATCTGCCTGTCTTTCTCTTTCTCTGCTACTTTTCTCTCTCAAATATATAAATAAAATATTTTTAAAAATGATTCTAATTATGAAAAGTAATTTTGCAATGCCCAGGAATGTGTTTTTGTTTTGAAGTTAATGTCAAGACAATGGTGTTTAATATGGCAGTACACAAACTTCAGCTTTTGCAGTTGGCTTTGTATATAATATGTTGACCCCCCATAAATGCTAGAATATCACTAAAGAGCTTGTTTTGTTCGTGTGATTGTAGGATGCTTGATTAACTAAGTAGTTGTTGGAGTGAAAGAAAGAAGTGTGTAGCATAAAAGATTAGCAAGTTAACTAAAAAGGAAATGGGAATGACTATTAAGAGAATAAAGATGAGAGAAGAATAAATAAAAATGCTGGAGCTAGAAGGCAGACATTTTAGCTATGTTTGTAACATTTTGACAAAAATTGTTGAATAATTTAAAGAAGGTAAGATTTATTTAGTTAATAGTTAAAGAAGTTTGAGTTCATCATGGCAGGATCACGAGCAGCTGATATCATGGTGGCTAGGTTATATGACAGAGAAGAGCTATTTCCATCATGGTGGACTGAGAAGCAGAGTGAAAGAAGGTGGATAATAGTGGAATACATATATAATAAATTTTGTAGTTTCCTTCTTAATCTTGAAATCTACAATATTAGATGTTGTCCATATTATATTAGTTATATTCAATTACACTACGATATTTCTCTATAATATGTATTGCATGTTGCATCAATTCCATATTTATAGTTTTTCTTATTTAGAAACATGGTGTTTCTCTGTAAATATACTGCAGTTTATTTACTTATTCTTCTGATAACGGGTGTTCAAGTTTCCTCTTTTTATCTGCAATTAAGAAAGCTGCTATATACATTCTTCTACATATATTTTGGTAAATATAATTGTTTATATATAGTCATGGGTGGAATAGGTGGGTTTATGAGGTATGTTTACTTTTAATAGTTACTAGTAGATTTTTTTTCAAAGTGATAAAACTAATTTTATTGAAGAATCCCAGTTGCACCATTCCCCAGCCAAAATCTACTACTTTCAATCTTTTTTGTTACTTTTTAACCACACTGATATGTATGTAATATATATTTTTCATTTTGATATTAATTTTAATTTCCTTGGTGAATAATGATTTTGGAAAACTTTTCATATGCATATCAGCCATTTAGACAATTTCTTTTGTAAAGTGTTGTTCAAGTCTTTTTAACATTTTTAAAATCAATTGCCTGTCTTTTTTATTTCAACTCTAAGAGTCCTTTATCCATTTTGGATAAGAGTCCTTTGTTGGATATATGCATTGCAAATTACTTCTCCCACTCTGTGGCTTGTAGTTTCACTCACTTAATATTGTCCTATGATGAACAGAAGTTTAAAATTTTAATTTGGTATAAATTACAAATCTTTCCCTCCAAGACTGGTATATTTGTGTTCTGCTTAAGAAACCTTTGTTTGTCTCCAGTTCATGAAAGACCATTTCTGTGTTATCTGTAGTGTATTATCTTTCAAATTTAGATTATAATGTGTCTGGAATGAGTCTTTGAAGATACTGTGAAATGTTGGTCAAAATCCTTTTTTGTCATTTGTATGTAAAATTGAACCCAATCTATTGAAGATTATTTTTCTACAGTAAATTTTTTCAACTTTTTTTTTCTATAGAATCTCAATGACTATATGTGACCATTCTACCTTTTTTTTTAACCTGTACAAAGAAAGATATTCTTTTTTTTTGTTATTTTTTTTTAAATTTAATTTATTAGTTTTCTTTTCAGTAAATACAGGCAGTTTGGTACCATTATTTAGGCTCATCTGTGATCTACCCCCTCCCAATGGACCCTCCTTGTTAATGAAAATGGGTCAGGCATTGTGGAGTTAGCCCCAGTTATTGGTATAATAAATGTCTCTGCAAATCCTGACCCAACATGTGACTCTGACATTCTTTCCGCCCCCTCTTCAGCAAGATTTCCCTGAGCAATGTTGGGTTCATTTTTGGTCTGCTTCAGTGCTGAGGTGTTGGGGGCCTCTGAGGCTCTGGCTCTCTGATTTGGTAGGAGTTGATTTTTCTCTGTGTTGATCTCCTTCCCCTTTGTGCTGGTATCCGGTTCACAGGAAAACATCTCCCTTGCTTATTTCGCCAGTTGTCCTTAGTTTCAGTTGGGTCCCTTTTGAGGTATGTTGGGGAAGCTCTCTTCTTAGGATCTGCATCTATCTGGAAAAGAGAAGCAGATTCTCCAATGGAGAGTAAGTTAGTATCCGGAAAATTGAGGTAACACTTACTTTTTTGATAGACAGTATGATAGGTTTAGGCCCTCTTATACCCGGTGATTGATGGTAGCTTGAAATTGTAGAGTGGGCTTGTATTTGGGTGTGGATCTGACTTGTTTCCCAGCTCCAGCTAAGGGTCTAGTACCACTGAGTGGATCAGTTAGCCAAATCAAGAGCAATTGATTCCTCACCATGGCTGTGTACCACTATTGCACTTGTGTGGGCATCACATCCGGTTATTTGTTGCTAATTAGGTTAAACAATGTGTTGCTTGGACAGATCTTGGTCATTTCCCCCAGTCGCCTATGTAGCGCCTTCTGGCACTAGACACGCTGACTGTCTGGGGTCTGACTCTCTCCTGGCTTCCAGCCATGTCATTCCAGCGTTAGCTGCGTATGGAGTCTTCAGCAATAGGGTGTTACCACTGGCCTTTGGTGGGTCATCAAGTACTCTGACAGAAGTCTATCATTGTTTTCTTTTAGGTATATTTTCTAATGTGAGTATGTGTGTCTGTGTGTTTATTTGATTATTTCATTCTGTCCTCAAAAACTGTCTATCTATTATTAAATGCCTGTTTCCTTTTGTCTCTGGAGGCCAGATATTCCTTTGAGTCAAGATGAGGCAAAGAAGACAGGAAACTTCTTTCACTTGAGACTGCATCAACTGATCCCAACTGGAATTATAATAGCAACAAATTTAAAAAGGTTGAAAAAATAATCTGAAAATCAAATATTTGCTTGAACCACTGTCTAAAAATATATGAGGCCCATTAATTAATTATTTGGGCTATTTCTTATGCTATGTGGATTCTGCTCTTAAATTCTTTCTTATGCCTATTTGTTGAGGCATCTTACCTATATGTTTCTCTATTACTTTTAGTTTTTCAGATTTTAAAGTTTTTTCTACTAAGGATGACTGGATGAATAGCACAGTAGTATATCTCCACATTGTTTTATATCTCCACATTGTTTTCACAACTGCATGTGAATCGGTTCTTATCTCCAAATACAAAGCTTAACACAGGATGTATATTAACAATGTATTATTATCCCTTTGCTATCAGTGCTGTTATAATGTAAGCCCTTTTGAGTATAGTTCAGTTTCCATATAGAATAATTTAAAGTATATATTTATTTGGTGAAACTTAAAAAAAAACACTTTAAAACAAGTTATTAATGTTAAAAAATAACAGAAAATGTTCAAGTTCCTGTCAGTTTCTCACAGTGGATACTTGCCTCCTCATAAACCTTCCTCTATATCAAGAGATCCTTTTGGATATGAGGAGATGGCTCAGTTCACAAAGTGCCTGCTGTACAAGCATGAGAACCTGAGTTTTCATCTCACATAAAATATGGACATAGTAGTGTTCATTTTTGTAATCCCAGAACTGGATAAGTAAAGACAGGATAATCCCTGGTGCTAGCTGGATAGCCAGTCTAGCCAAATCAGTGAACTCTAGACTCAGTGACATATTTAGTCTCAAAAATAATGTAGAAAGCTATTGAAGGACACAGCAGACACTGACCTCTGGCATCAACCAGCATGTGCACATACACATAGCTACAAACACACACACACACACACACACGTGTGTGTGTGTGTGTGTGTGTGTGTGTATACACATATATATGAATACATACACACACATATATACATATGCTAAAAGGGGGTTCATTTGAATGCTGCAATAGTAAATTTTCACTTTGGAAACTGTCTTACTTGCTTTATTGTAATACAATGATGTTTAAATATAATTTCTGTAAGGAATATGACCACCTTCCATAATTCATCACCAAGATAGCATTGGAAAACATTGTTATGATAATAATAGTACAAGTTATATCCATGTTTTTAAAATGTATAGCATTAGCTTTAGTGGACCACTTATTTTAAAAACTGGACCATTTTAAGTGTGATCATTTTGGGTCTTCATATAAATTTTAACTATACATGTGTGGATTTATACTTTTTGATTTAATTATATTTATATATTTACAAAGTCAACAGGTATATATTCTCATAGTTAATTACATTAAAAGCTAGCCTTCTCTCTTTCCTCAGTTTTGTAAGCAGGCACAATGGGTTTTACTAACTTTGAGAGCCAGTGAAGAGATATTCTATTGTAGCAAAACTGTATTTTCACTTTTAAAACCCTTTGCTTGTAAAAGGAAGGCGTAAGAATTGGCAGGGTCAACTCTTGCAGTACGTTATGACCATACTGTCAGAGCAGGTCTTGAATGCCAACTCTGATGAAACAGGGTGTGATATAAATCAAGCATGAGCCATGGGTTTCTTACAACAATAAAGCATTTCAACTCTTACCTTATTACCATTTTTCTTGGACAACACAAGATTCTATCTTTTCTGCTTGGATGTGAAATCTCATGATGATATTGCCAAATGCAGTGAGGGTTCAGTTATTTTCTGACTTTGGTTTAATGCATGCTGATCATGAACATTTGAATGTCCAAATGCTTATCTATGAGGTCAGTTAAACCTCACCCAAAGTCTTGACAATACTTTTTTTATTGCATAGATTATATTGCAAGAGTCTCTGAAATATCCAGTGTTTTACAAATATTGCATTTTCTCAAACAGCAAATTCTGAAGGTAGTGTAAAATTCTATATAAAATGTGTACAGAGTTCTGCCTTTGAAAATAAACATTCCATCTGAATTTTAGAAAAGGTTATCTTCAGGATTATTTAGGTGGAATCTAAATATGAGGGTAACAGAAAAAAAAAACTAAATTATTTTGACAACACATAGGTGTCACATGTGTTTATTCTAAATATAAAAACACAGTGAATGTTTTCTGAGTTAGGAGAAAGTTGAATCATTTTATTAAAAGAAGAAAATGTGTGATATTAGAAACATGTGTCAAAATGAGTTATCTACCTTGTATTAGGATGCCTTCCTATGAGAAGGTTAAATACTGGAGGAAAGTGGTAGGATTTTTCTCATGTTAACTAATCCAGACAAAAGCGAACAGAGATTTGCTTTCTTCAGCATTTATTGATATTAATTGCTTTATTGAACTAGCTGTGGGAACAGGGATTTCCCAATGCCAGCATAAAGGATCATTATTTATAAGCTAACTGATCCCACAATTTCTACACTTAGCTCAACATTTCCGTTGGAAATACTGAAAGAATCTTTTAAAAATGTGATATTTCAACCTTCTTGCTGTATGTTAACTTACATAAGTTACATGATAAAACGTTTTCCAGGAAAAAGGAATTTTAATATCACACACACTCTAGGCATCAAATCAAAGCCTGAAATGCAGATTATTATTAGGTTTCTTTTCTTCCATTTATTTTTAATTCTTCCCTTTTGGCTCTGCCTTACAGGTGTCCCTAGTTACAACCATCAGTAAAATCAAAACACATGTGTAGTCCATAAATTTGTATTTATGTTAATTCATAGGAGAAAAATATCTTCAGTTCCTCCTTCCAATTCTCTTTCTTTTTACCATTTTGAAGGTGTTTGTAGTGTTCTAAGCATATGGTTATAGAAACTGGTTCTGCCCTCTATGGTATGTTAACAGGAAAGGGTCCACATATGATTTTTCATTGCAAGTGAAGTTGTCAAGCTGGGAATCCCCAGGTGATTTACAGGATGAAAGGACCAAGACACTGATATTTGGTAGAATTGGGGAGTTGACGCAAGTCAAGCTCATCTGTAAGAACTTAGCACAGCTCAACTAAGGTGGACGTTGGACATTAGCAGATAGTTCACATAGAGACCGTCTACCCTTGCATTGCATAATCAGCTTGCCAAGCATCAAAGGAAGATCTTGACATTTACATGATACAAGCATCATAGGCAATGTTAGGGAAATGGAGGGTCAAGGCAGAATCTGAAATTTGCTTGTAAAGATAGTTTGGAGTGTTTTGTACATTAAATTGAAATGGTATATACAAATTACCAGTGTAAAGTGTTTTCTTGGGCTGGACAAATGCTTCAGTGGTTAAAGATATTTCCCTGAAAAGCCTGATGGCCTGGGTTCGATTCATCAGTACCTATATAAAGCCAGATGCTCAAAGTGGCATATGAGTCTTGACTTCATTCTTGGTAGTACGAGGACCTGGTTCACCCATCCATATTCTCTCTCTGCTTGTAAATATGTGTGTGTGTGTGTGTGTGTGTGTGTGTGTGTGTGTGTGTGTATGTGTGTGTTTGTATGTGTCTGTGTGTTTTCTTTTTACCTCTGTCACTAAAAATAATGAATGGATTTCTAGCATAATTCTTTTAGTTATTTATTTATTTTTATTTTTTCATTAATTAGTTTTGTACTCAGTGAATACAGTCAAGTTGGTGACATTGTTAGCCTCCTCCCTGTACTCTCCCCTCCCCCTGGCCCCTCCTTTATGTGGTATGTGGGTCAAGCATTGTGGGGTTTGCCCTCAGTTATAGGTAGAAGGAAATGTCTCTGAGTATCATGACCCAAAATGTGGTTCTATGTCATGAAAAAACAATAGCAAAAACTAGAAATAGGTATTAGGTCTGTTTCCTATTATATTTTCATAAGTTATTCATTTTTATTTTTATATTCTACTTTTAAAGCATTACATTCTCTAATAATAATGAACACAATTTTTAGGGTAGGAATAGTATTTTTTAGATATAAGAATAGTATTTTAAGAACATAAGAACTATATCTGATGAGCATCTAAAACTTGAAGCTGTGAATTTATGTAGCATTACTGGCTATTTTTTATTTGATTATGAGGTTGTTTTTTGAGTAGATCTTGTAAAAACTATCACAATCAATCAAAGGTGAAGATTTATTAGGTCATCAGCCCTTATAGGAAATGAGTCTCAGAAGATTTATTAGGTGCAGGTCTAAGTTGCTTCAATAAGAGGCTTCAATCATATAATTTTAGAAATGATTCCACAATTCCACAGCTTCAGAAGTTTCACTGCCACAAAATGATTCCCTATGCCCATTTAGATGTGTCACTTTTCTCCTATATTAGGTCCAATCAATTCTTTTCCATCTCCAAATAAAATGGGGACATGTTTGCATGAAAAGGGAGTACAGTAAGTTAAAGAAAACTGTGGAAAGAGAATAAGTAATTTGGCTTGAAATCATACTAGAATCACTGAAACATGAACAACAAACCAATTGGAAAGCATAAAAAAGTTTTATTTCACAGACATGTTACCTTAATAATCGTCATGTTCTAGAACCCCACTCCTTTCAGTCAAGTCTGCCCCCAAAGAGACTATTTCTGTAATAGCAATTGAAATAGATGTTCCTATTTATTTATTTATTTTATGTAGACAGTATAGCATGACATGGATTCATCCTGTGCTGCTTTTCTTACTAGATCCAGATTTCAAGAAAGTTTGAAATGAGTAGTATATGCCCCCCTAGAGCAGAGGGGAAGCTCCATATGAGCAGGGATCCCTACAGACAGCCTTTCAGCCTATGAACAATTCCCTCAGGTTAAGCACGAGAATGGAAACCTATAGTAACATGAGTCCCGATTCCAGAGCTACAGTTTACTAGTTGGTTGAGTAACAATATGCATATAACTTCACTGATGGTCTTTTCTGAAGCTTAATTTTGATATTTATATTACTTATACATATGATTACAGTAAAATATATCACTCAAAATAAATATAATTCTAAAAGTATTACACTAATTCAAAAAAACTAATTTATTTTTTTCTAAATGTTTAAATAACATTATAATAAAATGTAATAGACACCTTATTTTTTTTAAGTTAGCAGTATCTTTGGCTATAAAACATAAAAGTATATGTACAATTCCTGAACTTTAACATTTTAAGGTATAAACAGCTATAAAATCAATGATATCAAGATATCATTTTTTCTGAATTATAGCTTAAAATAAAAAGCCACCTAGTGTACAAAAATGTTTCATCATAATTCAATAGTTTCCAACATCATTTAATAAGAATTAATTTGGCCAACTAGGTCTGGCTTTTTCACTTTCTTTTTTATTTGATTGCATATTTGTGCATGCATGGATATCTATGATATACATGTGTGTATGGGCACTCCTGTGCCTTGCTGCACATGTGGTGTTTTAAGAAAAGTCTTAGGGTGATCATCTTCACATTCCACTTTGCTTAAGACAAAAAATTCATTGACTCCCTTATACCTCTACACATCCCCACCCCTCCAACTGCTGTGTGTGCACCAGTGTAACTGGCTTGTGAACTTGCACATTGGCCTGAATCTGCCTCCTATTGCTCTAGGCTCATTTGGATTACTAAAACCTGTCCCACTTTACAAGTGGCATTATGTGCATGCTGAGGAATCAGGCTCAGGTGAGCAGACTTGCAAGCAACTACCTTTAGCTTCTGAAACATCTTATCTATTTAGATACTTTCTAATAGATACATTTAACTTTAATGCTAAATATTTCTGATTGGCTCAAATATTGAAGTTAACATTAAATAGAAAGACTTAAAGTGAATATTCCATGTGAGATTATGTAGATCCTTTTAAAATTTCTTTAAAAATAGACATTTCATTAATTAAAACTGTAGATTTTATAGAATAAAATGGAATGTGAAAGGGCTTAGTTGCAAGATCATCACTTTTTCTCCTTAGAAGGAGAAAAGACAAAATGGAAAGGGGAATCTATGTATGTAGTTTACACAAAGGATATGAAATTAGAATTAACTAACAGACTCAACACGGAGGGCATGGAAGAGCAATAATCTATTTGTTCACCTCATTATTTCTCAACTCAAACAATAGAGTAAAAACTCATCCATGCATAAAAAATCATGGGTACTCAAAACAGCAGTGAATGCTTCTCTAACTAGCAGATGACTGCTTGTCTTTATAAACTTATTCATTCTGATTTCTGAAGTCTCTTTTCCTTCTACTCCCACACAACATGCTGCACAAACACCCAATTCTATGACTTTATTGTTTCATGCACAGTGACTTCTTAGGTCTGCCTACCTTAGTCACAATCTTGTGATTCTACCCACGCCTCCTCTACTTCCTTTGTAAATCCCAATTCCTGGATTCAAGGAAGGATTTCACTCACTTGGCCTCAGAAGGACATCCTGGGTATGTTGTTTCAGGGTGGCTCTACTTCAATGTAGACAGAAAAATTGATGAATGGTATCATATGTTCAAATTATAAGTTTAAAGTGAACTCTAAAACAATTTTTTAAGTTTTTTTTATATATAATAAAGATTTCTAAGTAGGATTTTTGATGTTTCCAACCCTGAGCCCAACTATACTTATGAAAGAAGAAAATTTTAATTAGAAAGTATTTATTTCTTGCTAAGACTTATGAGACTGTCAGGTGTTCTGCCCCCATAGGCTCTTCCCATCATGTGGTGAGATCATTCTGTCAATGTGATAGCTAATGAAGTTTAATAAAGTTCTGGGTGTTTATATTTAAAGAAGCCTGCCTCAGCCTAAAGAGATATCAAGATTGAAAGCAATGAAGTTAAGCTGATGGAACTCTGGCCAAGTCACTGCTGAGATTTTGCTCAAGTACCCATCAAGTGCTTATTTAGGACATAACAGATTTAGTTCCTGCACTCATTTCCAAGCACACATTGTTATTTCTGACCTTCCTTTTATTTTTTAAATGGAAGGTTTTTTTCTATCCAACTCTTCACAAGAGAAGAAATGGTATGAATATATTGTATCTTTGTGTATGTACAAAACAAAAGAATAATGTACATGATGCATGTAAATCCATGGGTATATGTTTGCATGCATGTATTTTAATAAGCAGATATCTCATGGAGACCATTGAATTTTTGTCTCTCTCCAATTAATTTAAGAGATCATTACATGGTATGCAGAAATGTTTATATTAAAATAAAACTTGGTGGGGTCTGAGTGATATTCCACTAATGATTTAGTGTTGTTTTGAAAATGAGCTCATCTCAAGTTCTTTTCCATTCACTCTCTAACTTTCCTTGAAAGAGTAGAAAAAGCACGACGTGACTAAAATTCACTATACTTAGCATGTTATAGGTTATGTAGTATGACCACACTGGCTTTGTAACTGAATGTGCTATCTGGAAATTGGGCCAGACATCCTCATTCTTTTTGAATATGTTGATGGGGAAAACTCAAAAAGTGATTTCCGGCAGCTCATGTCTGTCTTTAATTAAGTGAGGCTGTGTGAGGAGTTGTGGGATAGGATATCTGTGCAGACTTTTCCACATTGGAACATCTATGTAGAAGCAGGGAAGATAGCACAGGGCAATGGCTGAAATTCTTTCCAAGTTGAGGCAACTAGAAAATCCCTGAGGAGAGTCCTAAGATGTGAATAACTTACCTTATTGACTCCTTTTATTATTTTTTAATTTACTTTTAAAGAGAGAGGGGGGGAGAGGGAGAGAACGAACGATGGGTGTGCCAGGGCCTAGTGCCACTGCAGACAAACTTCATATTCATATGTTATTTTTGTTCATATGGCTTTACATGGGCATTGGAAAATCAAACCCATGCCATCAGGATTTGGAAGCAAAGCACCTTTAATCACTGAGCTTTCCCTCCAGTCCAAAGATTCTCATTTCTAATAGCAAAATTGTTTTAAAATGTTTGTATATACTTGAAATAATACCAGGTTCAATTTCAGAGAAAACTTTTTAGAATAACTGAAAATTCATTAATGTTCCTATACTTAACTTGCTTCCATTCTATTACTGATAAACACATCTCTAAAAAGTTGTGTATTGTTATCTGGGTCTTTTTTCTTTAAGCTTCACAAGAACTGCAACACCAATTTTAATGAGCCACACATTCCAAGACACTTTAGTCACTTGTCCTAATGGAAGCATAATTTATGAGGACATTGCCACTGGCTGCTTATACAGGGGAAAGAAGGAATCAGTGATCTTTAAGATTCAGTAGTCCTGAAAATTGCAGCTATCTTAGTTTGTCATTTCTTTCCTACATTTGGCTATCTGTCCAGTTTTATTATGTTCCCTTGCATCATGTTTTATTTATTTATTTTTTTAGAGAGCAATGTGCTTTATTACATATAAAACTACATGACAGGAAAATAAGGACTTTGCAGTTCATAGTCTAGATGAGATACTAAGCTGAGAATGTGATGCACACAAACTTCAACTAAATGATTGTTGTTCCCTAACCAGGAAAAGCCTAACCAGATTTCTCTAGATCAGAATCTTCTCAATTATTTTTTGTTGAACTATGACTGAGAGACATTCCCTTTAGGGTCTTATGAAACTGCAGCTGATTGGTCTTAGGTAAGGTCTTTGATTCTGCACTTCTGATAAACTGCTTGGTGATTATGGAGTTACCAGCCATGGGTCTGGACTTCTGACCACAGTTGTTCTAAACTAATCTTGTTACTTTATATCCAAACTTAAAGAGGTCTTGGTTTTTTAAGTCATGTATGTATGTTCTTCCAGTTGCTAATTTATAAAAATGAAATTGGAAGGGAAGCGGCAGGCTGTTCTAGTCAGGTTTGCATCGCTGGCAGAAATCACCCAACCAAGAGCAGCTTTTGGGGAAAAGGTTTATTTTGGCTTACAGACTAAAGGGGAATCTCCATAATGGCATGAGCAGAGGGTGCATATCACCCCCTGTCCAACCTCAGGTGGACAACAAGAACAGGAGAGTGTGCCAAACACTGGCAAGGGGACACTGGCTATATTACCCTTAAGCCCATCCCCAAAATACTCTGCTCCCAGGATGTGTAAATTCCCAAATCTCCATCAGCTGATAACCTAGCATTCAGAACACCTAAGTTTATGGAGGACACCTGAATCAAACCACCACACAGGCTTTATTTATTTATTTATTTACTTATTTATTTATTTATTTAATTTAGTCTCAGAAGTTGGATTAAGTTAAAATTGGGAATAGACTTCAAATATACAGAAGGTCCTATATCCCAGAACTATTTTTTCAGATAAAATTATCTCAAACTAAAACTAGCTCTTGACAGGAGAACTTTAGTTCACTTCCCTTTATTTTTTCTTACTTACTAAATGGACTTCTTGGCCATTATCTGTCAAACTACTGTGACACTTCTCCCTGTCATTACTCTACTTATGGATATCAAACAGAAGTGACTTTTCACATATGTATACACAATGGGTGATTTGTACATTAACTAGGAAAATCTTTAACATTCCTAGTTATAGCAAATCCCATCCCAGGGTAATATGTACATGATGTCTAAATACACACTCAGACTCTGAATTACATTGTAGAAGCAATGAACAGTAGAGTCCACAAAAAGCGCCCTCTCTCTCTCTCTCTCTCTCTCTCTCTCTCTCTCTCTCTCTGTCTTGATATTCACAATGTAAAGGAGCCATGATGAGAGAAAATATCATTAAAATCACTCACTAGCCATATATGTATTCCTACCTTTTATCTTCAACTTCAGTTTTCCAAAGTAATAGATGGCATCTGTTAAAAAGAAAAAAAAAATAGTACTAATCAGTGCTATGTAATTTAATGCATGGCATCCACATTTATTAAAGGTTTTCCTCTCCACCACCTGCCTCTAATTTCTGATGACTAGTTTTACTTATAAATAAAGTATGATGATACAACAAGGAAAATAATTACTAAGTCAATGTATCATCCAATAGTTGCTAGAGATCTGAAAATGATCTGGACTTTTGGGGTTACTTATTAATGAAAGTGGTATTGTAGAAAATACTACCACCACCTACTGGCTTATATTATACATAAAATGAAAATATTTCTAAATCATTTTGAATTATGTCAAATAAAAGCAGTGAAGAAGGAAAAGTTTTAGCAAAGATACTGGCTTATTTTCAAATTTAACCAAATGAATTTATTTCTATGTTAATAAAATTATATAGTCTTTAATTACCTAAAGCAGAGTAAGTACAAAAGGAAGCTAAAAGGGTCTTAAACAGCAACCACTTAGTGACTTTGCATGTTTGAAATTCTAAATGTATTTTCCTTTTACCTGTTGTACTCAATTATTTTTGGGGGGAGGCAAGGAATTTGTTTTACTTAATATGGTAAAAAGACATAAGGTTGATATCGCTGTGGTAATTCAGAAAAACATTCACACAAAATGTTATGCAAAATCATATCCACTCAATCAAACTCTTTCAAGCAGAGATTTTGATTAAGAGAAACAGTCACAAATTATACATATTCTAAGGTTTTTTGAAATTTTTATCTCACAGTTAACATTCATTAGTTTTTGAGTTAGCATTAAATCATTTTCTCATTTTACAATTTCCCTAGGGAAAAAAAAAATTAAGCAATCATCTAATTTCCTTAGTTGCTATTTTGAATTTTATCCTCAGACAATCTTGTCTTTAGTCCTACAAATTTCCTACCTCTGAAGAGAGTAGTTCTTGCATAGAATCTATTTTCTTGTTCAATAGTTTAATATTTTGCATCAATGAACTAGACTCATGAAAAGGATATAGGATTAAATGCAGTAATTTTCTTCCCAAAACTTAACTGTGCCACCTCACCTCTATTTGTTAGGATTCAAAACTGGACAAATTATTCCTGCATTTATAACTATAAGGAAACACAATCAGACCGAAAGAAAGAGAGAAAGAGATTGTCTACAGTAAATAAATCTAATGGCATATTTACTTTTTTTTTTTTTCTTAATTTCAGAATGACAGACAGAGAGAGAAAGAGGCAGATAGAGAGAGAAGGGGCACGCCAGGACCTGAGCCTCTGCAAACGAACTCCAGGCATGTGCGCCCCCTTGTGCATCTGGCTAACATGGGTCCTGGGGAATTGAGCATCGAACAGGGGTCCTTATTTTTATTATCATTAAGAAACATTTTTGAAGGATGAAGTTAAAATTTAAAGAGGAAAAAATGAGAAATGACTCTAATATCTCTACTATTATGTTACATTATATTGAAAGTTGATTTTTTTTTAAATTTTCTTCCATGGATGTAACCATATTTACCCATAATAATAATAGCTCAATTCTAATCTTATTCATATTGCTATCAGCACCTTAGAAATTATTTGATAGCCTTTAAAATAATATGATTCCTCAAATTACTGCTTTTTTGATTATCAAGATTTATTGTTTAAGACTAAATTATTGGCTGCATGCATTTTTTTTCTTATTTAACTGTCATGTATATTTTTTGATACATTCCCTTCTACTTTACCAAAAAAAAACAAAACCCCTCATATCACAATCACATGTTCAAATGCAATTTGGTACAGCTGGTTCAGAAATGGGAGGTAATAGCTGAGAAGTTCCTTGTCATGTTTCACTTCAAAAAAAAAAAAAATGATGGAGAAGGGATGGAGGGATTGCTTAACAGTTAATATGCTTGCCTGTGAAGCCTAAGAACCCAGGTTTGATTCCACAACACCCACATTAGCCAGATGTGAAAGGTACCATATGCATCTGGAGTTTGTTTGCAGTGGTGAGAGGCCCTGGTGTGCCTATTCTTTCTCTTTCTTTGTCTCTATCTTCCTACTTCTCAAATAAACAAATAAAACATTATAAAAATGATGGAGAAATGCAATAACTAATGTTAACCCAGGAAATTTAAAAAAAGACACATAGCCTGCAATGAGGAGCAAAGTATGCGAGAGCCAAAGGAAGACATTTGAACTTGGGAACAAGAACTCCTCAAGTAACATGGAAACCAAACTGAATAATGCAGCTCTCTCATCCAAAAGAGCTTCCTCTCACATGATTAATGAAGTTTATTTGTCTCATTGAAGCAACTGTCTTACCTACTTAGAGGCATTAAAAATATCTCTCTCATTAAAAAAAAAAATCTGTTGAGCTTGCCTCAAAATTTAAAAAAAAAAGTATCAGTCTCAACTTTCTTTATACTTTTTCAAGTAAATTCTCCTCCACATAAAAAATTCAGTTGATGTATTCAACCACATGGGATTCTATAGCTTCCAAACTCATGAATGGACTATGCCTTTGTCACTTTTAAGTGATTGTTAATGTTAACCAAATGTGTGTGACACTTGAGATAACACAGTTGAATTGGGGGGAGTATATTTTAACAAAAGTATATAGGAAATGTTAGATTATAAACTGTGAACTAAGAAGTTATACCGGTCGCAGGCTGTGAAGAACATTTTCAAACCATAGGGTGATAGTTTTGTGAGATCATGAGGCCCTGCTAAATAAGGCCAGATTTTGCTTTCTTCAGTTTCTAAAATATTTTGTGTATCTTTAAATGGATGTCCACCTACTTTTCATTTCACTAATTGAAAGGGAACTATTATATTAGATTTACAGCAAAGAAATTAGCTTTTACAATACTCAATTATAGTAGTGGCATTGGGTGTATTGTTATATTAAATGGTTTGTTAAATGGTATATTTAAATGTTTTTAGTAAAGAAAGATGGTTTGGGAAGTTAGAATCAAGGTGTAGAATGAGTTACTTACATATATGGGGTAAGAAAGGATGAAAGAAGTTTTGTTGAGGTTCCATATGTACATGCCAATCATATGGAACAAGATAGTAGCTAATCAGATGCAAAGATAATAATGTCATTCTTTGGACATTTAAAATGTAAAAGGATGGGGTGGATTGTTTGAGATGCCTACCAATCAGTTACAAAGTAAGGATACATAAGTAAAACACACAAACAGTAACACACACGTGCACACACACACACACACACACACACACACAAAAGCACCACAAGCAGCAACAGGAGCTAATATGCATGTAAGTACTTATTTGCCACAAAATGTAACATATTACACAAAATAACAAAAATTGGATCAAAATTTACAATTTGAATGTTTTATATAATTATAAGTTCAGTATTTTATGCAAAAGCTATCTTATTCTTTACCTGATTGAAGGTTATTTTTGTTGATATATTAAAGAAGATAGTAATTACTGATTGGAGTGCATACAAGTTGTGGAGAAATAAAAAAAAATAACTAGTTCTCTAAAGCTTTTGGATGATTCTCTAATCATATTATAGTCTTTAAAAAGTACTAAGACAGAAGTGAAACCTTACGAATAGTTCTCTGAACCCAACAATATTCAAAATAGAACCTGCCAAGCTGTAGTGATTCAGGACCACTGACTACGATTAGCATAAAGAGTTCAAACAATCTTCAAGTGATAAAATTTGGAAAAGAAAAGGTCATAAAGCCACACAACTAACTTCCTGAAACAAAAAGAGACATAACTGTAAGAATTTTGCAGCCAAAGCTAAGAAAGAAATGCAAATAGTGTTGGCCATGGAAAACAACTACTGTATTTCTCAGCCAAAGAGAAAGTTCTTACATTACTGTTAGAGTTCATTATGTGATACATGGTAGACAGTAAAAACAGCTAACAGTTTTGTAGCAATCATTTCCAGATTCCTTCAATATAAGTGAGTACAGGGTTGGGAAGATGGCTCAATGAATTTTTCTGCTTAAGCATGAGGGTCTGATTCATCCTGAGTTCAATTCCCTAGCACCCATGTAAACTAGCTGGTCAGGGCCACCCAGGCCTGTAACCCAAATGCTATGGAGAGCTGAGACCACAGAAGCTATGGGGTCTCTGATCAACCAATCTGACTAAATTAAAGAAAGGAAAGAGAGAAGAGAAGAGAAAATATCCAGCAGTCCAAGTTCAGTGAAAGATTACATTGTTTCAAGGAAATGATATGGTTCGGCAATCAAAGAGGATGACTGATATGCTCCTCTGACTCCCACGTGTGCTAGCCTGCTGTATGGGCATTTGCACACTCACACACATGCATACAAAACACACACCCCACTTGATACACTCATTAAAAAGTGAGTAGAATATTTATAAAATTAAATCTATCAGGTAATTGATTTAATATTGCCAAGCATATAGCTTTCATTGAGAGACGCTTAATAATAGAGTTTAGAATATTGACAGCGTATTCCTTAGGGTCTCCATAAATACTTCCACATAGTTTGCCTAAGATCTTTTTTAATACCTTGAGTTCAAAATTGTTTTCCCTATAATGTTTAAGAGGGCTGATTGCTAGGCATATTCTTTCCAAGTAAGTCTGGCATCTAGAAAAATGCGTGATCCTCGAGCTATGTCACTCTTCTAAAGAGAAGTATTTCAGTTATATGTTTTTCTTAAGAACTAGTTGTGCAATGGGTCATATTTCAAATTTCTACACTTAGAAACACCCACAAATATTTGAGGAACAAAAACAGTTAAACCATCAATGATGAACTTAACTCTCAGCACTAGAATATTTCTACCTTGGAGCCATGAAGGCTTGTGAATATATGTTCAACTAGTTGTATAGTAAAAGCTTAAAATATTGAATGAGAGAAAGACTTTTCAGGTTTATTAACTAAGTGCTGAGGAATGTCAACCAAAAATAATGGCTTAATCTTTGGAATAGTTAAACTGTAGCTCTTTATGCCAGCCATAATTAGATATCAGGGTCAGTTGGTCTAGCCATTTAAGAAATACATCCATCTGTTTGGAGAGTTCCTAATCATTGCAGAGTGTCCCCTTTTAGCATTTCACTCAGAGGCCTATCACAACTTTGTCTTCATAATAATCGTTAAGTTCACTTCAAATACTAGTCATGGGAATTGTTATTTGACATTTATTTATTTTGCAATTTATCTCAAGCTGATTTTCCTAGGGGAAAATGCACTGAGGAGGCCAATTTGCTGTCTCAGCACTTCTTTGTTTACAGGAACTTTCAGCTTAGGTGACCCTGCTCTGGTTGGAAACTCCATGATTAGAAACTTTTTCTGCCTCAGTGAAGAGTACATCTACTTTGTTGTATTTTTCTTTGCAGTTATCACCAGGCTTTTAATAAAAACAAATTACATACATTTATTAAGTGGACAGATAGGGGATACAATTAGATTTTCAAATAACTTATAATTTGAAGGTAGAAGCCAATAAGCATCAGATTACTTGCTATTTGGTCTGTTTGCATGGCACATTTGTTATAAAGAAAATGGAATGAAATTTGAGAAACTGGAAGGAGAGTTTAAGTATAGGAGAAGAGCAATCTTTAATATTCAAATGTAGTATACATTGAGTGATATATATATATATATATATATATATATATATATTCAAAATAATTTCCTTAGAAATGCTTTTCTCTTTTTCCTTCCTTTTTGAAATAAGTAAAAAGGAATACTGTAGCATAAATACATGTCTGTGCATTCTTTCAGGAAATATTTTTCCATTTTGTTTTTCTCACAATAATTTTGTTATTCTAGTTTTGGAATTACTTTACCCAATATTTCTTTATTGTACTTCAGTTTTTATGCAATTGAAAGTAGGGTATTGGGGCTGGAGGGATGGCTTAGCAGTTAAGGTGCTTGCTTAGAAAGCCAAAGGATCCAGGTTTGATTCCCCAGGACCCACATTAGCCAGATGCATAAGGGGGCACAAGTATCTGGAGTTCATCTGGAGGCCCTGGGGTGCCCTCTATCTCTCTCTCTCTCTCTATGTCCTTTTCCTCTGTTAAATAAATTTTTTAAAGTAGGGTAATGGAAAATAGGGGAAGACTTACTTTTCAAATAATATCTTTTTATCAAAGCAAGATAGCATCAACAATTATGACTTTATATTATTTTATTTACAAGAAAATCTCCATAAGGGCTGGAGAGATGGATTAGTGGTTAAACGCTTGCCTGTGAAGCATAAGGACCCTGGTTCAAGGCTTGACTCCCCAGGATCCATGTTAGCCAGATGCACAATGGGGCACATGCATCTGGAGTTTGTTTGCAGTGGCTGGAGGCCCTGGCGTGCCCATTCTCTCACTCTCCCTCTATCTGCCCCTTTCTCTCTGTCTGTCACTCTTAAATAAATTAATTAATTAACTAAAGAGTTCTCCATAAAATAATCTTTCACAAAATAATATTTTTATTATTTTGCTTCTTAATTTTACTCATAGTGAATAAATGTTCCATGTTGATTTACAATGTATGAATTTTTGTACACTTTAAAAAATGAAACCAAAATTTAGAAATACATAGAAAGTTACTGATGGCATGTGAAGTCATTAAGAATGAGCAGTTGTGGGCCTGGGGAAATAACTCAGTGTTTAAAGGTGCTTATTTGCAAAGTCTGCCAGCCTGGGTTCAATTTTGCAGCTCCTTACATAAAGCTAGTAGCAGAAAGTGGTACATGCATCTAATGTTCATTTGCAGTGTCAATACCCATGCACATACACAAATAAATACTTTAAAAAATAGGATATAAACTGCTGAATTTGAAGTTTATAGAATGTTCTGAAAGTGACAAAAATATTAATTATTTTGAAATGCATACATAGTATCAGATGAACTAAAATACACATTTTTTAATGTACTAACATTTTGCTTTTTACCAGTTTTCTTTACACATTTTGAGAAAGCACCAAGCTTTCTCAAATCCCCAAGGGGAATTAGAGCACCCTTGTAATTCCCAAACCAACGTTTTAAAAGGAAGCTTTGTCAAAAATAATGCGTTGAAAATACAGATAGGATTATGCATTATTACAGCAAAGGGTAAAAGTAGAAGCTTTGAATTAAGATTGAATAAAATTGATTTAGGGAAGTTTTGCTTGACTTGCACACAGATATATTTATTCTAAATCTCACCATGTTGCCAACATTTAAAACAGCAGGTATATTTGTATTATTGAAAATTCCATATATTTTTCATTTCTTTAAAGATAGGGACTGCATCCACCCATCCTGAGGCAAGGCAGCCAGCCATCAGCTGGAATAGAGAAGCTGCTTCTACCAGTTGAACACTGTCTCCCAGATTGCCAGAGTTCCATTTTCTCTATTTGCCATGCATACATAATCCTTCAGGAATTTTGGTGCTGCCTTCTTAAATGGCCTGTGAGACAAAGGACAATTATTTCTTCTATGAAAAGATAGACTCAGCTGGGTGTGGTGGTGGTGCATGCCTTAATCCTAGCACTTGAGAGGCAAAGGTAGGAGGATTGTTGTGAGTTTGAGGCCACCTTGAAACTACATAGTGAATTCCAGGTCAGCATGGGCTAGAGTGAAACTGTACCTCAAAAAAAAAAAAAAGAAGAAGAAGAAGAAGAAAGAAAGAAAGAAGAGAAAGGAGGAAGATAGAATCACTATATTTTCTTACTTTCCAGCAATTTTCCCACTCACTCACACATACTGTGTGCAAAAGAAAGTGAGAAGTGTAACACATTCCACCATGATAACACAGTGACCATTTCACTAATCCGCTTCAATCTTTCATTCTCTCCTCCTGGTAGTTTAGCTCAAAGGGAGAGAATCAAACACCTTATTTTGTCTTAATCCAGGTTTACATGATCTTTCAATATCTGCTTTCCTGATTGTGACAGCCTCTCAGCTGGTGCAAACCTGCAGCTATACTACAGATGGTGCTAGTTAGTAATGGCCAAATTGCCCAATACGACCCTCTAAAATATGCAGAGTTTATCATAGTAACTCTGACAGTCACTGGAATATCATGTCTCTTTTGGGCATTGTTTGAACAAATGTATTGGAAAGAAAAATGTACTTGGTTAGCTATAGTTCCCATAATACCTTGTAGAACATTTTGCCTCTATTGATCATAAACCGGCCTGGGAACCATGCTTCCTTCGGCATAGCTCAGGGTGAAGTGAGCTAGTACATTATCAATGTGACAAACTTTAAATTATGAAAAACACTAGAGTGCACTTTTATCATGATTTGCATTCTCTTAGCATAAGATATATCTGAAATCTATCTTCATCATAAAGATCTTATTAAGAAGATTGCTTGTTACTTTATGTAATGGCTTCAAGCAGGAGTGTCTGATGGAAGATTTGTAAATAGTGAATAAATCCAAACAAGCTGAAAAATATTTATTGCAAAAAAACCTAAAGTTCAACAAAAATAATAAGTGAATGAGGCACATATTTTGGATGCAATTTATGATGCAGGTTCTCTTCATTAACCACATTACACAGAAAGTTCAAATTATCCACTTAAATGTTATTAACATGTACTTAAAATAACAACATGAAATCCTTCAGGATTAGGGCATAGGGAGATAGGTTGCTGGATAAAGTGCTTTTTGTGAAAGCCTTGAGTACCTGGCTTCTGAATCCCAGGTCCCATAAAGAAAAGGCAAAAGCCACAGTAGGCTTCTGTTACACAAGCAGCCAATACTAAAAAGGGAACTGGAGAAAGGAGAATTTTCTGGAAGCTCATTGACCAGATAGCCTAGAGAACTTACCACAGTGAACAATGAGACTCAGAAGCCATGCCTCAGATATAGGTGAGGACCAACCAATCAAAATTGTCCTCTCACCTTCACATGTGTTGTGGCATACATGCTATCATACTCACACTTTACACATGAATATACACATGTATCTCAGACATACTAAAAATAGTATATATGTATATGTTTCTTCAGGATTAAGTACAGCATGTAATTTGCTTTCAGTATATATATGAGTATGCAATCTATAGAAATTCAGTTACTTATTTAAAGTGATTTTATCTAGGCCAACTAAATTTTTCATTCTACTATAACAATTCCATTTAATAAAGACAGTTGGAATCCATTTTGTAAGGAAAAACTTTGGTGTAAGTCATTGTTTTTTCCTTTTTATGATCTCAAACATTTCACTTACGTATACCTAAACAAATATACTCATTTTACAGCATTTTTTCATGGAAAGAAATATGACAAAGAGATAATTATACTACTTGAAATCAATGGGCATTGTTTTCTACTATTATACATTAAAGATTTTGATGGTTTGAATATAAAATGTCCCCTATAGCCTCAGGTGTTTGTGACTAGGTCTCTTAGTTGAGCTCAGGTGCTAGAGCATATGACCAGTGCAGTCTTGTAGAAGGAGGAGTGGTAGATCTGAGGTTTACTAGTCTAGTCTACAGGGTAGTCAGAGCTAACTTACTCTAGCTCTGACTCTTGCTGCTGCCTCCTAAATGCTGTGACTAAGCATGACACTACAACTGTCCACTCTGCCATGCTTCCCCACTATGATTAATCATCCCCTCATAACTATAAGGTTAAATAAACCCTTTACTTTCATAAGATTCTTGTCAGGGTGCTTTGTCCAACCACAAAGTTTGTTACTGCTACAATATATATATATTGTGAATGTTTGCCCTTTTGCCATTTTATTTATGCATTTTTTAAAAAATTTTATTTATTTATTTGAGAGCAACAGAGAGAGAAAGACAGATAGAGGGAGATAGAGAGAGTGGGCACGCCAGGGCTTCCAGCCTCTGCAAACGAACTCCAGATGCGTGCACCCTCTTGTGCATCTGGCTAATGTGGGACCTGGGGAACCGAGCCTTGAACCGGGGTCCTTAGGCTTCACAGGCAAGCGCTTAACCGTTAAGCCATATCTCCAGCCCAATTTATGCATTTTTATCTTAAAGCTTGAGATTTTTAAAAGAAAAAATGTATGCCAATTGCAATCACAAAACATGTAGCCTTTATCTCATTGAAAAATAAAATGTGGGCTGGAGAGATGGCTTAGCGGTTAAGTGCTTGCCTGTGAAGCCTAAGGACCCTGGTTCGAGGCTCGGTTCCCCAGGTCCCACGTTAGCCAGATGCACAAGGGGGGCGCATGCGTCTGGAGTTCATTTGCAGAGGCTGGAAGCCCTGGCGCGCCCATTCTCTCTCTCTCCCTCTATCTGTCTTTCTCTCTGTGTCTGTCGCTCTCAAATAAATAAATAAAAATTAAAAAAAACAAAAGAAAAAGAAAATGTGAAAATTATAAATAAATAATTTGAAAATTCCAGTATTACATTATCCAAGGCTTACATGTGCTTCAAATTCAGATCATTGGAGGCACTCCTTGAAGGATAGTATAAAATGATATATTGAAAGTTTATTCTTAAATATACAATTTCAACATATGGTATTATAGAAAAGTCATGGAATTTGCAATTGACAGAACTGGGTGTGAATCAACCTGTTATCTCCTAGGGTGTTGGGTATTAGAAAAACCAGTCATTCAAGATGAAACATTAAGAGTTAAAAGGACAACCTAAATATAATTCACATTAAAGTTCTCAGAACAAAGTAGGGACCTTAAAAGCAAGAAGATATGGTAGTGATAATTTATTCACCAAATGTAAGGGGTACCTAAAATGTGGTACAAATAATTCTGGACATAAAATTAATAGCTTTTATTCTTTTCTATGACAAAGTGGAGATGTTCTTTTTTATTCTATTTTTTGTTCTCAGTAAATACAGTCAAGTTGGTATCATTTTTAGCCTCCTCCCTGTCTTCCCACCTCCACAGGGACCTTGTTGGGATTTTGTATAAGATTGTTTACACAGGTATATCTAGATCTTGCTCACTGATCAAGCAAGCTCTCAATTTCATTCTTGTGAGCCTTGCCCTCATGGCTACTGCTCCTTTCAGACTTCAGGCATGTTTAAATTGGTTTCTTGTGTTCCTCATCCAAGACACTCTTTTTTTAAAAAATTATTTATTTATTTATTTGAGAGCAACAGACATAGAGAGAAAGATAGAGGGAGAGAGAGAGAATGGGCGCGCCAGGGCTTCCAGCCACTGCAAACGAACTCCAGACGCGTGCACCCCCTTGTGCATCTGGCTAACGTGGGACCTGGGGAACCGAGCCTCGAACCGGGGTCCTTAGGCTTCACAGGCAAGCGCTTAACCGCTAAGCCATCTCTCCAGCCCCCAAGACACTCTTGAATCATGTATTTTCGAGAAAAGCAAAATAAAAATAATCACTAAGAACTTTTGCTTAGCAATACAATTCTTGTCAATTATTCTGCAGAATTTCATACCTTTTTCTTCTCTTAGTGCTGATATGATATGCTCAAGATGCTATGAGGTAAGAAACAAAATCAGTTCTTAGATGTGCATGAAACAAAAGTTTTAGTAACTAATGAAAGATGCCAAAGAAAAGCAGAAAGCCGTCTTTTAGACAGTAAGAGTTGAGTTGGTGTCTGTCTTTTTTAATATGCTTTTAATCCAGAACTTCTGCAAATGCATTGCTGCTCTTCATTATTCTGTGCTCCACAGCAGCCCCCATATCAGCATCTTCAGCATAAAAACCTCAGTATAAAGTGACGTCTCCTTAGAACTTTTCCCATTCCTGCTCAGACCCAAGCAATTCAGGTACTGAGAAAATGCACTTCCAGAAATCTAGTTATTTAGATACTAATCAACATTTTCACGTGGAGGATGGAGGAAGACAAAAAGAATGAGGCAACAAAACAGAGTAAGGAATACCTAGAAAGAAAAGGATCCTCAGTGGAACAGGGACAAGAGAGAGGGGACAAAAGAGAATAACAGGACAAGAATACCCTCAAACTACAGTATGTTTACATATTAAAGCTGTCAAAAAAAATTTTATCTATGATAGTAAAATTTCATATGCAAAAATGTAATTTGATTATTAATTTTGTCTTACTTTTGCTGGGCTAAAAACACATCACATTTTCAAGAATTCCAAAATATTGATAACATTGTTTGCAATTTTCTTGCCAATACCCATTCTCCTAATGCTGTGTGACAGAATTGCCACTGAGTTGTGCTCTAAAACACTACAGAAAATCAGTCACCATGTGTGCATCAGAGCTTTTGATACATGATTTATAAATAGGGATATAGTTTAAGTCTGGGTTGAACTCAGTGGTATAGCCTGCATGCGTAAGGCCCTGGACTCAATGGTCAGCAATGCAAAAACAACCCCCCCAGAGTGAAACCATACATAATGTTCTTATACTTTCAAAGTGAAAAATAAATTATAAAAGTATTTGAAATGAAATGGGTGTGCTTTTCTTCTGAATGTGATGAGTTTTGTGCCATGTATTCTTATACAAAAGTAATTATTTAAAACAAATAAATGGAAAATGGAAGAATTGTAATAATATCTTTGACCTCAGGAGAATGTGAAGTGTTAATTCTTTACATTTCTGTCTGCTTTTTGGTGATCTACTCACAAACCATACAGAGAAATTGCATGATTCCTTTCCTTAAAGTAAGATCATGATATATTTCTCAGAATCTTTTTATTTAAGATTTGCCCTGGTCAAAGGGACATAGTATTTACAAACCTTTTGCTCTCCTATTTTAGAGAGGCCCTGCCTATCAGAAGAGCACTGCTTTCCCATTGTGGAATTTTAAGTAATGACACAATTTGCATTTTAGCCTTATGATGTGTGTGTTATAAATTAAGAAACCCAAACTTCACACTTGTTCATTTGTACACGGGAACTTATATTTTTGAAAGCCATCACAATTCCCAAATTCTAGCAGACACCCCCAGGGAATACCACATCACCTTCATCTTCTAAATGTTCTGGATTTTCTTTTGCCAATCTGACAGCTTTCTTTCTTTTCCCTTTTTCCCCCTTACACTGCTACATGCTTTAATTTCACTCTCAGTCAGTAGTTTAAAAACTTTAGCTTCTAATAACTGTAAAAATGGTTATTTAAAGATAACTGTAACTTGCTTAACATGCCAGGCTATCATATGCTCAGTGCTTTGAAGCTGCAAATTAATGACGAGCAGGAACAGTGACTATCTTTCAGAGGAAACTGACCTCTTTCTAATGGCACATCGCTAATGTCATCTGTCTACTGCATCTCATTATGTGAATTTCACGGAGTTAAAAAAAAAAAAGTATCTCAAGGCTGTGCACAAATAGAAAGGACCTTCTAGTATTAAGCACTTTGAAAATTTTTGATCTCTCAAAATACCTTCCTTAGATACTGCTTCCCCCTTTTGTGCATGGCATGCTGCTTATGTCATCTATTCTCTGTGACTAATTATGTTAATTTTGTGCCATAAAAGTAACTGAAGGCTGTTAAGGAATAAAAGCTTTTGAGTGGCCTTATTTCATAAACACCCCTTTTGAACAAGGCACATTTAGTCATATTTGCAGTAACAGAAAGAGTCTTGTGCTAAAAATACAACAAAGGCTCTTGAATATGGCCATTTATTCCCACTTTATTAGGTAATTTATGAAAAAGTATGAAGGGAAGCCTTTTTGTTACTATAATTTGCATAAAGCTGGTGCCCCATTAATGAGATAACTTCCTGCCTTTTGTGTATCACCAGCTGGAAATAGAAATGGAGGAACTTTTCTGTAGCCCAATTACTTAACCTGCTGAGTTCAGAGTTGGAAAGTAAACAGGATTCCTGTTTGCCAAATAACTTTATTTTGGTTCCTGAAACCTGATTTTTTAAAATAGAAATTATTCAAAGAAGGATGAAATCCAAATGTTAAAATTAACTAAGTTTCAGTAAAGCTTTATGTTAAAATGTTTATCTAATTTTATAGAATATTAGTTATTCAATGCTCATATTTTTCTCCATTTGAGCACAGTTGAAATATATTTTAGTTGCCATTAGGTCAAACAAGAAACATTTGATCATATATTCTGGAAATATAAATAAGACAAAAGAAAAAAATGGGCACAAATTCTAGGTGTAATTTTTCTAAAAAGCAAACAGGCTATATTATCCTAATCATGAATTATAGTTATTTGACTGAAAATAATTAAAATATCTCAGAATCATATGTCAAATCTTCATTCTATGTAAAATAATTTAGCAAAATAGTAAACAGTGAAATAACTATCAGGTAAAAAAAATATGTTTGTATAGTATAAAATATTGACTTTATAAAGGAAGTCTGCACATATATAAAAAAGGAAAGACTAAAATAGCAGCAGGAAAATAAGAGTGGTTTTGAATATATGTACATATATATATGAAAGAGACAGAAAGTTCACAAAGAAGAAAGTGCTACTTAATGTGTGACATCACCTAATATAATCTTTAAAATTGATAGCTTAATTGAAGTGAGATATTGTACATTTTTCTCAGTAGTCTTTAGTGTTAGTGTAATTACATATGGTATACTGTAAAGTTTTTTAAAGGGTAAAATAAGCAAAGTTAGGAAGAGATGGACAAACCCATTGCCTTTGCCCAGAGTTTAGAAATAAGCAAAAGAAGTGAATGGCCAGCCCCATGGCCTCATAATCTTTTAAAGTAATGTATTGAATACTTTGAGATTACTTAAAGAAATTATCTTACCATTGGGGCTGAAATTCTATTTCTCTGTATACTCCAAATGACAGCTTGGGTAAATTGCATTTACTGAAATAATAGACATGGTTGCAAAAGCCTTGGGCTTTGAAAACTATCACCATTGGAATGTGGTTGTATTTTGTCAACCACTGTGCTTATAGTGGCTAACTTAAGATTAAGCATGACCATGTAGTCAATTTATGTACAAATTTATTTTCTGTATATTTTCATCATAGTTTGATACAAAGCCTGACTTCTGATGTGTAAAATTTCATCACTATTTAGGAGTCTGTATATTGTACCTTGACTGAAAAGGTATAGCATGTTTCTTATGTCAAAGGAAACAAGGTAAGACAGGATGTTCCAAGGTTGAAGCCATCATATCAAAAGGACTGTGTTGGTGATTCATTTTCTTTTCTATTGGTTTTCAATGTTATTCAATCAAATAAAACTATAAATATCCAAGAGGAGAAAATTCTATTCATTCAACAAATACACATTGTTTCCTTTTCAGCTTTAGTACATGGATGAAGGGTATGCATTGTAAAATAATTTGGGGGAATGACATAAAGTAGAACATAAGCTTCTATAGAATTTTAAGAGGGAATTGGTGGTCTAAGTAGACACTTCCTAATTCACTTTCATCTCAGTATTACCTGCAGAAAGAAATGCAGCCCACAAATATATATAGTTTCTAAGTTATTTGAAACTGAACTTGTGATAAATTTGTCACTTAAATTTTCACAAGGGATAACTTTAAACCATTATAAGGAACATAGAGGATGAATCTAGTATAATGAGTAAGAAAAAGGCAAGGCCTAGAGCAAACTTAAGTAAAGCCAGTGGAAAAAGTAGTTAGAGAGGCAGAATGAACACATAGCGGTAACATTTTCATTTTCAAATCCTAATAGTTTATATTCTCATTACCCTGTTAAAATATTTCACATGTTGGACTATCCTTTTCTGGATTGACTCATACTTTTCTAAGATAGACCTGAAAATTAGTCTCTCTCACAAAGTTAGAAAGTTGACTGAATAATTTTATACTACTTGTGTAATATGCATGATTGAGTTTAGGATATTAATTAAGTAATGACTTTGGAATTTGTTTAATGGTACTATTTTATTATAAGGTTACCAGGTAAAGGCTGCATGAACATAAAGGCAACTATTTCTCTATCAGTTTTCTAAAATTATTAATCTTAACCAAAATAGCTGAGAATAAGAGAAACCACATATATATATATATATATATATATATATATATATATATATATATATATATATGAACATATATATATAATGTATAAAATGTAAAAGTATCTAAAAAGATACAGATAAGGTGGAAGTCAAAATGTTTCCTACATTCCTACTGGTAACTCCAAAGCCCTTTTTTGCTCTGTTCTTTTTCTCACCCTTCTTGTCTGTTACAAGTTATGATGTGTGGATGAAGGCTTTTTCCCATGCAGTAATGACTGTATACTGAGATTTCAAGGGGCTGTTCATGACAATCCCATTTTCTGTGTAATTTCATGGTTGTCTTCTTGAATGAAGATATTGGCTGCTCTGAAGCAGGGGGTCAGCCGCTCTTGCTCCCTTTCAGTATTGTTCCGGAGTATGTTTCCTTTCAGCTGATGAAAAGTAATTCATCATTTACACCCCTGAATTCTGCCAGCATTTTTTGAACAACTTTTCTTTCCCTGTGGTACCTTAGGCCCATGAAAGAGATAAATAGGTTCAATACAACACTAGGCCCCAGATCCTGGGAGCAGGTTAGGCCTCTGAGGCCCCGAGCTGCCCCTTTCTCATGATAGAGTTTGTCACCTTTCTACCTCGAGAAGTCAAATCCTGTCGACTCAGCCATCTTTCAGGCTCTCTGAAGTGGCTTTGGCACCCACTGGGGCATGTGAGCTTAAAATTGATTTTTTTTAAGATCTGTCAAGTTCCCTTAAGGGACAGAGTTGACAGCCAGCAGGCCTCAACTATCACAAAGCATTCAATGTGTAAAAGACACCTAAAGAACTTCCTTTGAGGGGCCAAAGGCCTTCAGACTTTGTGACACATCGAGAGGGTGCTGTTGCTAAGAAACTGAATTTTGGCAATGGGATTTTTCCTGCAGCTCTGCCACTTTGGGAAGTGCTTTATGCCACCTCTCTTCATGTAGCAAAAGACAACATTGCCTATTATAAACCAAAGATACCAAAAATATAAAAAAAGAAAACATGCTAAATGAACTCTTCACATGTGTCTATAGACTCCAATAGCCAATCAATTCTGCAGCTGAAAATTGGTTAACTTTGCCATTTATAGTAACATTATAAATAATTGTTAGCCAATCAGATTAAATACAATTCATACCACAGAGTTATTTAAAATTAAGGATACCAACTGTTTAGAAATGTGTATATTAGTTACATAAAATAATATAGAAATAGTTTGTTCTTTCTCAACTTAAACAATGAGGGACTGGCTTAATGCCTCATGAGAAATATTGACGATGCTTGAGTTTGTTTCTTGTTTATTGAGAACACAAAAACCATTACAGCCATTTATTCTTGACCTGGGTCTAACAGATCAAGAAAGTGTTAATCCACTCTTTTATTTAGCCATGTGTCCTTATTTTATTTGTTCTCTTCAAAGTCAGTATAATAGCAGCAGATTCAGCTGTATGGTTTTCAAAGGGTAAGGAAGTATTCTATTATTTCTGATATTGATTTTAAACAGTTCAATATGGCAAGTAATTTTTTGTTCTAAATAAGGAAGAAAACAACTTAGCCTTTTCCAGCATACACAGCAAAGCCACTTTTTTTTTTTTTTTTTTTTATTCTAGCCAAGCCTCTTGTGCAGAGCAAACACGGAATCCTTTGGAAGATTAGTGAGTCTTCAGAAGAAGTCAGGAGACAGATTTTCAATTTCACTTCCAACCTGTGTGGTTTGAAGGCCGTGAAACTTTAAACAACAATATAAATACTGAATGTGTCTCTCTCTCTCCTGAGGCTGGGTTTTACTGACTGGGATGTGAAAGGCCACGTGTATAAGCAGGTATAGGTCTGATAGGAAAGGATTTCATGGCATTAATCTCCCTTTAAGAGGTCTTGTTTTCATGGGCTGTTGTCAAACATAGCTGAATTGTTCTGTGACTATCTGTCCTTTGTCAGAGAGTGTTTCCCTAGCAAAAGTGGGAATTTCTACCTCACTGCAAGCAGAGAAGAGGATAGGTTGTACAGACAGTCATGTACTAGGTTTAAATATTCACTTTGATAAGCTGTGTTGCCTTGGACATTTTTTGGAACTTCTCTGAGATAAATCTCCTTTGTTCATCAATTGAGAACAACGGTATGTGAGGAATAAATGTGGGTCTTTGTAGGTAGGAGCAAGCAGAATCACCAGAATTGAAGTGATAACAGCTAAATTTTTTTCTTCTGCTTGGCTGGGTATCTTTCAGGTATTCATGGCTTTTGTTTCTAAAGTTCAGATACTGTGGATATTAGTTATGGACTTTAAATGTTTAGCCTTCTAATTCCAAACTGCTCATGCTGACTTCTAGAGAGCAAGGATTATCACTTGGAGTCAAATCTGTACAAACATGGTTGTTGCAAAGAGAGAGGCCTGCCAAAATATGGAAGAAAATACTGAGACACTGCTTAATCAATGGGTTAAATCTCAGTTTAATAACATGTCATTAATCAAACAGAGACAGATAAGTATAGTTATGTTTACTGTTCTATTGTTTCTGTTACATAGGCTTAAATACATTGCCTAGACATGAGGGATGGACTGTATTCCATCAAGTAGATGTGTAGGTCTCCTACAATGAGTGATTGTGTCCCTTCTTTCTTTGCCTCTCAGGTCAGATAGTCAGTTTTCTATTTATTTAGCATAGGCAAGCCACATTAACATGGCTTGAAAAGTCTCTTGGGATCTGAAAGTATAACATAGGCTGAGCATTATTACCATGATGAAAGGAGTTAATACTTCACTATTTTCTCATAAAAATATAGTTCAGTAGTTATACTTACTTTTCAAGAAAAATTATTGTAGCAAGTGAGAAGTTGCAGGATTGTTATAGACAAAATGAAACTTCCAAGGTTGAAGAGAAAAAGAACATGAATGTGTAAAGCAATTACATCGTTATCTCACTACGTCCTCTTGATACTCAGTAAGACACACAAGTTCATGCAGCAAAGTGCATAACTTTCCTCTACCTACCTAAAAGTTGTTTTTGCTTATATTACATGTGCATAGAAAGAAAGAGTACAGTTGGAAAATTTTAGACCTCTAACAGAAACATTATGCTATCAATTTCTTTATGTTGGGATTCTCCTAACTTTGGAAGTGAATTAGTGTTAGAAATCTGTTTTCTAGTGACCCACAATTTCCCTTTTACAGTCTAGGGTTGAGTGTGGTGATTGAACTAAGGCAGTGAACACAGTGGCGTGGATGGAAAGCACTGATGTGCAGAATGATCACCCTCGCTTCCCTGGCACTACCTCAGGGCTTGTTGATTGCAGGGACTCACTTCATCCATATTTGCTGAACATGTGAACAAAGAAATGAGCTATTCCTTTGCAGATTGCCCAAACTAATAAAATATCCCAGGACAAAAGGAAATTATTCTACTACAATACTCTCTGAAGACATGCTGACATAAAAATTCATAACTCACGCACAAAAAGTAAAAGGTGCACTTTCCTTTCCATAGGGGAGAATGCATTGGAATTCATGTCAGATGATGGAAACCTGATGACATAGGCTCATTCTCTTTCCATGTCAGTACATAAGTTCACTAGAAGGGTGAGAAAAATAAATATTTGGAATACTTTTTATAGATATGCTCTCTCTGATAAAGAAAAACTGCAAAACATTCCATGCCACTCTATGATGCATCTATTGTTCAGAGGGTCATCATATTACCATCATTACAGCGAGAGGATCGCTTCCCTCCCTGGTCCATTATAACTGACCGTAATGTACCATAGAGGCTTGAGATATTCTCTTCTTGACTGAGCCTGGAGAGTATCTATTTCACAGTGTATTCCCCTTAAAGGGAGAGTCTAAAAACGGCAATAGCTGAAGCACTTATCTGTACATAAGCATCAAAGACAGAATGGGAGTAAATGATGCACTTCATGGAGTTGCATTACTTCTTCAGTACAATTTGTTGCAGGGGAAAAAAAGAAGGAAAAGGATGGTAATTTGGCAAATGGACTCTACTAGCTTGAGAGAGCTAATTTACTTCTTCCTACTAGAAACAGTGAGCCGTTTGTAGGCAATCCCGTCTGCTCCAGAAGCCACATTCTGGTGGAAACATTTGAATGGGTCTTCATAGCTCCAAGGATGGAGGAGCGTGCTGTTTTTTTCACAGGAAGTTATAAATGAATATAAGTTTTCACTTTTTTCTTGTTTATTTATTTTTCCTTGTGATATCTGCCTGAATTGGAAGTTTATTAACTTGTGTTCTTATATTTGTCTTAACAGTAGAGGAGACTGAAATTCTTATATTTAAACTTTAAAAAATTATTTATTTGAGAAGGAGAGAAAGAGAGAGAAAGAGAATGGGTGAGCCAGGGCCTCTAGCCACTACAAACAAACTCCAGACGCATTCACCACCTTGTGCATCTGGCTTTATGCGGGTACTAGGGATTTGAACCTGGGTCTTTGGGTTTTGCTCATGAGTGCCTTAAGTAGTAAGCAATCACTATAGCTCAAGACTACATTCTTGCTGCTCTTACTTTACCCATATACCTTAAGGGATGAATAAATTTTCTTTGTTTTCTTTCTGTGTGTGTGTGTGTGTGTGTGTGTGTGTGTGTGTGTGTGTGTTGGTTTGTGTGCATGTATGTTCCTGTGTGAGCCCACACACACGCACAGCGTGCATGCAGAGGTCAGAGGACTACTTCATGGTACAGGACCTTGCCTTTTACCTGGCTTTAGAAAGGATCTTTCTTATTCTTTACTGTTACAATCTGATCCCCCAGTTAGGCATTCTCTTGCTTCTGTCTCCCATGGCTATAAACAGATTGGGATTACAGATGCCCATGCTGCATTTTAGGAATCAGCCCTCTGGTCACCAGGATTGCACATCAAGTACTTTGAAAGAACAGAACCACCTCCCCAACCCACCAAAACTTTACTACAAACAGGTGAATTGAAAACATGATAATCTATTCTTTAACATGGATAGATTTCCATCAATTGTAGTCTTCATTATTATTAACTCAACTCTTATTATCTAATGTTTATTTCTGGATATTTTAAACATTATTGTGAGTATATTCTTTTTAAAAGTGCTTTACTTCTGTCCATAATAATTTAAATATTAAATGCATCACATTTTAGTTGCAATGTTCTTTTACAACTTATACATGCATTATTACATTTTTAAAAAACATGCTGCATTTTTTATTCATTCCAAATTATCTTTTCCTAGGAATAAATCTTCTGCATTCATCTATTTTTATAAGTAGGTACTCACTTGTTTCAATAGTATATGTTTCTCAAAGAAATTTTTATTTTATTGTTTTTCAAATTTAAGGGAATTTTCTTGATTTGATCATGAATGTGAGGTGTGTATTTTTCCCTAAGAACTTTCACCACAGCCAAAAACACTTTGCCAAGTAAATGTACATAGGAATAAATAAATAAATACCTTTCTTACTCAATTTTGTCTTCATACCGCAGGTGTACATTGCGACATTCAAGACTATCTAACTATAGCTATATTCCATAACATCTAACCAAGCCAAACTCTATCTACTCTCCCAGCTAAACCATTCACAGTGTTTTTGTAAATTATGTTTTTGTTTTCTTTCTCCTTGAGCTATCATGTCTATGTCATACAAAATCCTCCTTCACCCTTGTTAAGTAGTTTCTACTTTCAGTAAACCCACTCTAGCTGTCAGTAATTCCTCTGACTCAAACATAACACTGCTATTTCATCAATATCATGCTTATTCCTGATCCTCATACACATCATCAATAAGGCTTTGATGTAATAAATCCTTGATATAATATCATACTTAACCATGCTATGAGATATAATCAAAAAATGAAAGCAGAAACTGAAGATACAGAGTAAAATATATTACTTGCCAATTTTCCACAGTAACTTTTCATCATTACTCCAAAATTACTTTTTAATGCAAAGAGTAGTTTCAATCACATTGAGGCCTACATGATTCAGATACGATCATAATCACAATTAGATTACATTACTGCAATCAGGAATGGAGATCATTAAGAGAAAGAATATAAATTGCTTTAGTTTTACAAGTACTGAGCTAGCAAAATTATAATTAATCTCCATTTATAATCTTTTCTTTCATAGAACTGCAAAGCATGCTACTTTTTTTAGGCCATCAATACAAATTAGAACTAAGTAATAAAGCCCTAACTACTAGTACTGTGCTGCTCACAAGTGAAGAAACTTTCACATTATGTGTAGGAAGCTTTTGAAACAAACAGTGCCCTTAGAGGAGATTGTCTTCCTGCAGTAAATACAACTATTACAAGGTGCTGTATAAAAAACATAGTGCTGTGGGAACTATCCTTCTTGCAGCCATCAGCTCATGCATGCTCTTTCTTAAATGAGGTGGTATGACTCATGTGAGATGAATGAATGACTGAGCAATCAAAGTAAATGTATCATTCCATAGATCCCCAGGCTTACTTTAATCTTTTAAAGTAAAGAATCAAACTCTAAAACATAAATAAAATCCTGGAGCTGTGACTTGAAAATATTATGAATTATAATTATTTTGTTTTACATTTTTAAAATGAATTGAATTTTGCAATATGTTATGTATTCTTAGTCACTCTATAACCTACATAACTTTTAGTTATTTGTTCTTAAAATTTATCAGAAAATATAATAAATATTTCATTGAGGATAAATGACAATAAATATAGATAATATCCAGCTTTATGCTGATGGCTAGAGTTTATATTACAGTTATGAAGCTCAAACAGTTCCAAAAAGCTAACAAATATTTTCAAGTTTATTTAGTTCCCAGCAGTTGCCTTGTGAATTCCTTTATGGGGTCATAAAATGAATGCATACAAACTTATTTGGTAGAAAATGAATAAAAATATATTTTTAATTATTGTAGTGTTAATTTTATTGCTTTGGTTTTTTAACCTTTTGGTTGGGTATATACTTAATTTACATTATGTTATGAATTCTACTATATAGTTTTACAGAAAATTTTCCAATTTTACACACATTCATATTATTAAGTAAGATCTTTATTTTTAAGGAATTTATTTTAGCAGTTTGTTACAAAGTTGTACAATATCAATGAACTCCCTCTGATGTTCTTTTCTGGAAAGTCTTTTCTCTATAGCATTTCTGAATAACTTTCAGGGTAAAGTATGCTCTTATTTGAAAACTTTGCTTCAGCCTATACTTTGAATATATTATCCAACACTTTCCTCAACTGTAATACAGATTTTGCTAAGAATTATGCTGTTACACTAAAGTATTCCTGATATTAATAAGCATCTTTTTCTTTGTTGGTTTTCTTTGTTCTCTTCTTAATGGATAGTTGTAAGTGTACTGACTTTGAGCCAACTTTTCTTTTTATTTGGTCAGTCTGATGACAAATCCCTGAATTAAAATTTTAATTTCATTACTGCATTTTTTAATTATATAATTCTATTTTCAAATGATTTTCTTTATGAATGTCATATTTTCTTCCTATGGGTATTTTTTTATTGAAGGAAGTCTTATATCAATGGTCATTTATTCTCCTTTTTTTGGTTTAAAAAGTTTATTTAACTTTCTTTTTGTGTATGTATATGTGTATGTGTGCACATGCATGTTTGCATATGTGTAAGCACATGTGTGTTTGTACATGTGGGTGTGTAAGAGTGCTTGTGCCAGTCAGAAGTCAAGTCAGGGTGTCTCCTGTGATTCCTCTTCACTTTCCTTACTGAGATGTGTGTCCCACTTTAACCCATTGCTCACTGATTCAGCTACTCTAGCTAGCCAGTTTGTCCTAGGGAACCTGTGTCCTTCTCCCAAGAGCTGGGAATTCAGACAAGCCCATGTGCCATGCTAGCGCTTACATGGGTCTTGGGGATCAGAACAATGTTCCTTAAGTTTTGTGACTAACATTTTATGTACTGAACCTTTTTCCAGCGCCTACTACACTTATCTGGAATAATTATTTCTAATTCTTGTCAAACATCTTACATATTTCCAAACCTTGGGTCTTTTATGTTCCTCTAGTCTTCCCTCAGCTTTATGGTTTCTTTGATGTTGTCATTGTAATTTTTGACATGTGAAGAATCTGTCTTCTCCTGTAGTCTTTCCTGACCAGCTCTAAGAAAGAAGAAAAAGATTTCCTGTCAACACTTTAGACATTTTAAGCCTCCTGTTAACCATTTTCTCTGGATACAAACTCACCACTGCTCTGAGTTGTTTGCGTTTTTTTTTTTTTTTCTCTTTTAATTAAATGCCTTGTTTGGATCTAAGCCTACCTAAATTCTGTAAGAGTCTAGCTTGTTTTCCCTGAAGGCAATGTCCTGAAACAACAGGTATGATAGACTTTTTCTAGTTCACAGCATCAAGTTTGACTGGCTGTTTATGCTCACCAACTGTCTTCAAAGGTCAGTGCTTGCAACCAAGGATGTATAGAGAGGTTGCCAGACACTGGAGATCACAAGTACTCGTAGATTCTTGACATCACCCAATAGTGTATACAAAGATTGAATAGTCCATGGGTTCTTTTGTTTAGCTTCACATCCTGGTTCCTCTGCACACTCAAATCAGTTACTTTCCAGTTGTCAATACTTTCATATTCTATTAAGACTGAAAAACATACAAGGTTCTTGGATTTGTTCTACAAAAGTAAAGGGAAAGTTATGCTAGGAATTTTTTTTGGGGGGGGGGCAATCCCAACAAACTAGAATATTTTAGTGTGAGAGAGAATTTGCATGCCAGGACCTCCAACTACTGTAATAGAGCTCCAGATGTGTGTGCCACCTTGGGCGTATGTGTGACTTTGCAAAATTGTGTCACCTTGTGCATCTGGATTACATGGTATCTGAAGAGTCATATATGGGTCCACAGGCTTCACAGACAAGCACCTTAATCACTAAGCCATCCCTTCAGTTCTATGCTTTTTTTCTCCTAATTGGGGAAATCACATGACAAGGTGTTCTGTCTTGGCACCAAGATAAACTGTTTGTGACAGAGATATTGGGGATGCAGAGAAAATTTTACTTTGCTCACTTGGTTTTCCTGAGTTTGTGCACTGTGCTCAGAGACTCCCACTGAAAATTGCTGAACAATTAGCAGTTGTGTAAGTCAGTGCACTTCAGAAACCTGGAAGTAGAAAACTATCACTCTTATATTTTATGTGAATATTCTTATAAAATACTGTTTCAGATCCCACAGAAGAAAATATGTGGAAAATACAAATTACTTTCTTAAAATGAGATTTATTTTATTTTCTCAATTTTATTAAACATTTTCCATGACTATAAAAAACATCCCATTGTAATACCCTCACCCCCCCCCCCATTCCCCTTTGAAATTCCACTCTCCATCACATTCACTCCCCAGCTCTATAAGTCTCTCCTCTATTTGGATGCCATGATCCTTATTCCTCTTATGATGGTCTTGTATAGGTAGTGTCAGGCACTATGAGGGCATGGATATCGAGGCCAATTTTTGGTCTGGAGGGAGCACATTGTAAGGAGTCCAACCCTTCCTTCGGCTCTTACATTGTTTCCGCCACCTCTTCCGCATTAGGCCCTAAGCATTGGAAGATGTAATCGAGATGTTATTTGGTACTCTAGTTACTTTCCAGCACCATGACACCTTCTGAGTTGTCCCAAGGTCACTGCCATCTGAAAAGAGAAGATTCTCTATCCAAAGTGAGATTAGCATTCATATAAGGGTATGAATATTGAGAAGTGCTTGCTGGGCAGTATGAAAAGCATAGTATATACACTTATCCAGACATCAGCAGATGTTAAAACCCTAGGGCTCATGACTACCCCTGTTTTAAGTTTTCAGTATCAGGGATCTATTCCCCCCTTGGAGCAGGCCTCCAGAACAAATGGAGGTCAGTTGGTTTCCACCATGAAAGACATGCCACTATTGCAACTGTTGGCTCATTTGGCCTTACTGGCCAATTATAAGGCTTGCAGTATCGACTGTTGAGTACCTTCACTGGTGGTGTATCTTTCTCCCATTGAATTGCATGTAGAATGTCTTCTTCCAGCTGTCTGTCAGCTGGTCTACATGGGGGAGGTTATCATCTCAGTTCCAAAAGGATTTCTCAATGGCCTTGCAGCCCAAGTATGTGGAGTGGAGTCTTCAGCAATAGGGACTTACCATCGATTACTTGTGGGAAATCAAGGGCCTTGGCAATGGCCTATAATGTTTTGGGGGCATCAGGGATCTCCCTGGCCAGCAACTCACTGGAAGGTATCCCATCCCTGGCACTGAAAATATTCTAACAATGATCTACTGCTCCTGAATGTTCCATTGTCAAAAACTGAAGGATTCCATTTGATTTATTTATGTCCTCTCAGATTTTGAATAGTCCTCCCTCCACCTTTCCTTTATTCAATATCCTCCCGTGACCGCACTTTGGGACTCTTCACCCCCATTAATCTACTCTTCTACTTACATATATACAATTCCAACCTATTAAGCGTCCACCTCCTTTCCCTTCTCTTCCCTTTGTATCTCTTTTTTAGCTTACTACCCTCTGCTACTGACTTTTTATCTTTTCATGCAGAAGCCCAATCATCTGTAGCTAGGATCCACATATGAGGGAGAACATGCAGTGCTTGGCATTCTGGGTCTGCAGTACCTCACTTAGTATAATCCTTTCCAGATTCATCCATTTTCCATTTTCATTACTTCATTTTTCTTTACTGCTGAGTAAAACTCCATTGTATAAATGTGCCACATTTTCATTATCCACTCATCAGTTGAGGCACATCTAGGCTGGTTCCATTTCCCATCTATTATAAATTGAGCAGCAATAAACATGGTTGAGCATGTACTTCTAAGGAAATGAGATGAGTCCTTAGGATATATGCCTAGGAGTGCTATAGCAGGGCCATATGGTAGCTCAATTTTTAGCTGTCTTAGGAACCTCCACATTGATTTCCACAATGGCTGGACCAGATTTCATTCCCACCAAAAATGTAGAAGGGTTCCTCTTTTTCCACATCCCCACCAACATTTATGATCATTTGTTTTCATGATGGTAGCCAATCTGACAGGAGTGAGATGGAATCTCAACGTAGTTTTAATCTGCATTTCCACGATGACTAGTGACGTAGAACATATGTTTAAATGTTTATACACCATCCATATTTCTTCCTTTGAAAACTCTATTTAGCTCCATAGCCCATTTTTTAATTGGCTTGTTTGATATACTATTATTTAACTTTTTGATTTCCTTGTATATCCTAGATATTTGTCCTCTATCAGATATATAGCTGGCAAAGAGTTTTTCCCATTCTGTAGGTTGCCTCTTTGCTTTATTCACAGTGTCCTTTGCAGTACAAAATCTTTGTAATTTCATGAGGTCCCAGTGGTTAATCTGCGGTTTTATTGTCTGAGCAATTGGGGTTGTATTCAGAAAGTCTTGGCCAAGACCAATATGTTGAAGGGTTTCCCCTACTGTTTCCTCTACCAGTTTCAGAGTTTTGGGTCTGATGTTAAGGTCTTTAATCCATTTAGATTTAATTCGGTGCATGGAGAGAAAGAAGAATCTATTTTTATCCTTCTACAGATACATATCCACTTTTCCCAACACCATTTGCTAAAGAGGCTGTCTTTTCTCCAATGAGTATTTTTGTCATTTTTATTGAATATCAGGTGGGTATAGCTACCTGGACTTACATCTGGGTCCTCTATTCTGTTCCATTGATGTACATGTCTGCTTTTGTGCCAGTACCACATTGTTTTTCTTACTATGGCTCTGTAGTATAAGTTAAAAACAGGTATGGTGATAACACCAGCCTTATTTTTGTTCCTTGGTATTATTTTAGATATTTGAGGTTTTTAGTGATTCCAAATGAATTTTTGGATTGTGTTTTCTACTTCTGTGAAGAATGCCTTTGGAATTTTGTTGGGGACTGCCTTAATTGTGTAGATTACTTTTGGTAAGGTTGCCATTTTCACAATATTGATTCTTCAATTCAGAAACAAGGGATGTTTTTCCATTTCCTATTGTCTTCTGCAATTCCTTGCTTGAGTGTTTTAAAGTTTTCATTGTGTATATCCTTTATTTCCTTTGTTAGGTTTATTCCAAGGTAATTTATTTTCCTTGATACAATTGTGAATGGGAGTGATTCTCTGATTTCATCCTCTGTTACTTTGTTGTTAGCATATATGAAGACGACTGAAGACTACTGATTTTTTTGTATTTATTTTGTATCCTGCTACATGGCTGTAGGTTTTTATCAGCTCTAACAGTTTGCTTGTAGAGTCTCTAGGGTCCTTTATATGTAGAATCATGTCATCTGCAAATAATGATAACTTGATTTCTTCTTTTCCAATTTGTATCCATTTTATGTTTGTCTCTTGCCTTAATGCTATGGCTAAGACTTCCAGTACTATATAAAATAAAAGTGGGAACAGTGGACACCCTTGTCTTGTTCCTGATTTTAGTGAAAAAGCTTCAAGTTTTTCCCCATTTAGTAATATATTGGCTATAGGCTTGTCATAAATAGCCTTTATTATATTGAGATATGTTCCTTCTATTCCCAGTCTCTGTAGGACTTTTATCATGAAGGGATGTTGGATTTTGTCAAACACTTTCTCTGTGTCTAATGAGATGATCATGTGATTTGTGTCCTTCAATTCATTTATATAATGTATTACATTTATAGATTTGTGTATATTGAACCATCCATGCATCTCTAGGATAAAGCCTACTTGGTCAGGGTGAATGATCTTTCTGATATATTCTTGTATTCTGTTTGCCAATATTTTGTTGAGAATTTTTGCATCTATGTTCATGAGTGAGATTGGTCTATAATTTCCTTTTGTTCTTTTGTTGCCTGGTTTTGGTATCAGAGTGATGCTGGCTTCATAAAAGTAGTTTGGTAGAATTCTTTCTTTTTCTATTTTATGGAAAAGCTTAAGAAGCAATGGTGTTAGCGTTTCCCTGAAAGTCTGGTAAAATTCAGCAGTGAATCTCTGTGGGCCTGGGCTTTTATAGTTAGGAGATTTTTGATAACTGTTCAGATCTCCATGCTTGTTTTAGGTCTATTTAAGTGATTAATTTCACTTTGATTTAATTTAGGTAGCTCATATAAATCTAGGAAATCATCCATTTCTTACATATTTTCATACTTTGTGTAGTATATGCTTTTATAATATGTCCCATTGATTTTTTTGAATTTCTCTGGCATCTGTTGTGATGTTGCCTTTTTCATCTCCAATTTTATTAATTTGTGTCTCTTCCTTCTTTCTTTTGGTCAGATTTGCTAAGGGTTTATCAATCTTTATCCTTTCAAAGAACCAAATCTTTTTTTTTTATTAATTCTTTGAATTTTTATTTATTTATTTTTTTTTTAGTTTCTATTTCATTAATTTCTGCCTAATCTTTATTATTTCTTCCTGTCTGCTGATTTTGGGTTTGCCTTGTTCTACTTTTTCCCAGGCTTTAAGGTTTAGCATTACATCATTTACTTGTGACCTTTCTAATTACTTAATATAGGCACTTCAAGGTATAAATTTACCTCTTCGGACTACCTTCATCATGTCCCAGATATTTTGGTATGTTGTGTTCTCATTATTGTTTGACTCTATAAATATTTGATTTCCCTCTTGATTTCCTCATTGACCCATTCATCATTTTGTAATGTGTTGTTTAATTTCCATGATTTTGTGTATGCTCTATGGCCTTTCTTGCTATTGATTTGTTGTTTAATCCCATTGTGGTCAGATAGAATGCAAGGAATTATTTCAATTTTCCTGCATTTGTTAAGATTTGTTTGGGACCTAATATATGGTCTATTTTAGAGATTGTTCCATGTCCTACTTGTAAGAATGTAAACTGCAGCATTTGGATGAAATGTCCTATAAACATCTGTTAAGTCCATTACTTCCATGACCTCATTTATTCCAGATGCCTCTTTGTTTATTTATTTCCTGGGAAGACCTGTCAATTGATGAGAGTGGGGTGTTGAAGTCACTGACTACCACTGTGTTTGGTGTTATCTGTGACCTTAGTTCTAATAGCATTTGTTTGATGAATTTGGGGGCCCCCATGTTAGATGCATATATGTTTAGGATTGTAATGTCCTCCTGTTGGAGGATGCCTTTAATCATAAGTGGCATTCCTTATCTTTCTTAACTAATTTTGGACTGAAGTCTACCTTGTCAGATATTAGGATAGCAACCCCTGCTTGTTTTATAGGTCCACTTGCTTGAAACAGCATTTTCCAACCTTTCACCCTAAGATAGTGTCCATCCTTTGTAGAAAGGTGGGTTTCTTGGAGGCAACTAATTGAAGGATCCTGCTTTTTAACCCAGTCTGCAACCTATGTTTTTTGGTTGGGGCATTGAGGCGGTTGATATTAAGAGATATTATTGAAAGGTGTGTATTCAGTTTTGCCATTTTTTTTTTTTTGTAGTTTTTCCAGTTTTACCTTTGCTTGCTTGTGTTAACTAGTATTTGAGTATTGTTTGTTTTTTCCAGGTTCCTTACATGTGTGCTTTTCTTTTTTTTCAGCATGGAGGTTTCTTTCAAGTATTTTCTGTAGAACTGGTTTTGTCTTCAAATAGTCCTTTAGCCTGCTTTTGTCATGGAATGACCTTAATTCTCCGTCTATTTGAATGGACAGCTTCACAGGGTAAAGTAGCCTTGGTTGACAGTTGTTACCTTTCAAAACTTGGAACACATCACTCCACACCCATCTGGCTTTTAAAGTTTGTGTTGCATAATCTGCTGTAATCCTGATAGGCTTGCCTGCCCCCAACCTGCAGGGCCAATGTTACGCGGGGTGGTTGAGGACGGCTGCAACCTGAAAGAACAGGCAGAAAAGAAGAAGGAGACCAAGCGGAGGTTTTGTCAAGGTCTTGTTTAATGTTGGATTTTTTAGCTCTTTTATAATCAACCAGCAGGTAGGGCAATAAGGGGGTAAAAAGGGGGAGAGGGTACAAGGAAGGAGGAAGAAGGGCCACCTGGCCGTAATCTTCTGGAGCATCTTCTCGGAATCTCTCCTGTGAAGTCTCCCAGAGCAGCTGTTTGTTCTTGGGGGAGGGGCTGCATGAGGGCTGCTAGTTCTCTTTTGTCCTCAGGGCAGTGAGGGGCCATATGAAGGCTGTTAGTTCTTCGTTTGTCCTAGGGCGGTCAAGTCATGGTCTCTGACATTTCCCCCCTCTTTATATAATTGAAATGGGCGAGGTACCCTGTCTTAGGCTATATGGTATGCGTCCAGTCCCAGCACCAGTTACTGAAGATGGCCCGCCTGTCTTAAGCTATGAGGGCTGCCTCCACCCCTGGATCCACAATAATCCCGTCATTGGCCGCAATCACAGCTAAGGTGATTCGCCTGTCTTAGGCTATGTGGATGGCCTCCAGGGAATGGGCCCTACAATATTCTCATCTCTGGCTGTGGCCATAGCTTAGTGGTGTGCCCCTGGGCTTGGTACCATAATAATCCCATCATTGGGAGCCTCGCAGCCATTTAGGGAATTGAAACCATGACCTATTGTTAGCCAAGGAAGAAAAATCAAGTTGGGCCGAAGGACAGCCGAGGGGTGCCTCATGTGTTTGGCCCTCTTCTTCTTGTAGCTGCAATCTGTGGTAATGGACAGACACCAAATTTCTGGTGGCAGAATCAACCTGTTCTTTGACAAAAGAAGTTAGTTGTTTAAATGTCCAAGGTCCAAAGAAAGAAGAAGGAGTCCTATGAAGGGACCAAGAATAGAGGGGAGTAATGTGGAAAACAGAGGAGAAGTAGAGAACCAGTTTTGGTACCATGACTCCTGCTTTTCCCGGTTACGCTTTCGTTCCTCCAAACTGGAACGGACCTTGTCAATACTATTTTGAACTAGGCCAGTTTTGTCCATATAAAAACAACATTCTTCCTTAAGTGCAGCATAGAGTTCCCCCTCTTGTAGAAAGACTAGGTCTAGTCCACGTCTGTTTTGGAGGACTACTTCAGACAGAGATACCATAGAGTCCTTTAAGTCTTGAATACCCTTTTGTAATTCCTGCAAGTCCTTATCTATTGCCAAAGAGAGTTGATTATATTGTTGTTGGGAGGTGACTAATGAAGCGATGCTTGTGCCTGCTCTGGCGGCACGCAACCCCAGGATAACAGCAAGAGTGATGGCAGTGATAGGCTCCCGTTTGGCACGTGACGGAGATGTTCCTCCCTCCCAAAAATGGAGGAACTTATCTTTGGAATGTAGTGTTAGCTTGGGGAAGAGTTGTACAAGGACAAGGACATCTTTGTGAGCTAAGAAGGTGGAAGTTACAATGTAAGGAGTGAGACCAGTAGAGCATGCGGAGTAAGTGCCAGCAGGGGCAACAATATAGAGAAAGCTAGAGTTAACAACATGAGTGAGATTGCAGGTTGTTTGAAGCTCTATAGGGGGATGCATGGACAGACCCAGGAGGCATATCCCACACTCAGATACCTGGACGACTGTAAGGCCAACCCCATCTTGCCATTGCCACCGTAAAGCCATGATGTCATTGGTCACCGTTAATTCTGCATATAAGGCTATCCCTTCATAAAAAGGGGGTCGAGGTGAATAACATACCCAGCATTCCTGAAATTCAGATATATTAGTCTGATGTATGGCCTCTATAGAGGCGTTAACCATGGTCAGAATAAGGTCTGCTGATGAAGGCAATCCTAACGGTAAGGTAGGTCGAAATAGAGTGACATCAGTAACATCTTGTGGTGTTGAGAGGGGGGGGGGGTGTATGTTTTTAGCCTGGCTGGGAGGGGGCTGATGAAGAATGGGATTTGGTCCTATAGCAACTTTAGAGAACTGAGGGGGATTTTTAAGAAGTTTAATTTTAAAAGTGAGGCCGGGGTCTGTCCCAGAAACATATAACTTAAGGCCCCACTCAAATCCTCTATGGTTTTCCCATTGTGCTTCCTTTCCCTTTTCCGTGAAGGATATCAGTATGGGGTTGCACCAATTGTTACATTTTTTCAGAGGAAGTATCCTAATTCCTCCTTGCCTTCCAAGGAAGGTCCTGGGTAAGTCTTTTTCCTCTATTGGGTATTTTCTTTTTACTGTAATATAGTCTCATGGAGAGGAGGGATGCCAATACCCATCTCCTCCAGTAGTCTCACATCCCCAGGAAGCACAAAAATAATCTTTATTATAGCCGCAATAATTTGATGTTCTTGGCCTATGGGAAGGTCTGGGGCAGACATAAATTGGGGCCACAGTGAGAAGGGTTCTATCAACCGCACTGCTACACCCATACTGGGGTAGGTATTGACCTCCAGTATTTATGGGTTTGCTTTGTGGCCAGAAATGGTTTGGGATGCCCCACAGTGGGTTGGCTCCTAAGGCGATGGCACATAGGTCCACTTCTAGAGTGGGCCAGGGGGTTTGATGACTTACCTGAGAGGTGGTGGTAACAACATCATTGGCCTCATTTATTATTTGCCACGTGTAGTTAAATACCTGATATATTGTTCTTGTGGCATTAGTCAGTGAATGTAAGGTTGTCAATAGTAGGACCAGTATCTTGGTGGTCTCCATTGTTCTGACTTTCCTGTAACAGAGCACAATTAAGGAATTTCTCAGGGTTTTCCCTGGGTGGGTTATATAACTTTATTAATCTCTCAGGTAGCCACCTGGCGTTGCTGCTTTGTGTATCATAGACACATGCGTGTCCCTTGCCCCAGATAAGCACAGGGTCAGGTCCCTGCCATTTGAGGGTCAAGGGGTCCTTCCAAAGGGCTTGTGCATAGTTATCAATAGTGGAGGGGTGCCATAGACAGTCTGCAGCAGATCTCCCTTCTTGATCTAATGTAAGGAAGTTTATTACAAATAATGCATGATTAAGCAGATTTTTATAGTTTCCTGTAAGTGGGTATAGTATTCCCCCACTCGACTGTAGTTTGGTAATGGTATTTTTGAGAGTTTGGTGAGCTCTTTCAACAATTCCTTGTCCCTGTGGATTATAGGGAATGCCTGTGATGTGTCTGATGCCGAGCTGTGAGCAAAATTGTTTAAATGTGTTACTTATGTACCTGGGCCCATTATCTGTCTTTATTGTTTTAGGTTGAGGGAGGACTGTTAGACAAGTGAGAACATGATTAATTACATTTTTTGTGGCTTCCCCAGATTGGAGGGAGGCAAAGATAAATCCACTATATGTATCAATGGTGACATGGATAAACTTTAGTTTGCCAAAAGTTGGCATGTGGATAACATCCATTTGCCATAGTGCCCCAGGAATAAGCCCGCGGGGGTTTACGCCTAAATGTGCCTCAGGTAACAAGATTAAACATCCTTTGCATTGACGGACTATTTGTCTGGCTTGTTCCCTAGTGATGTGGAATTTTTGCCTAAGTGTCTGAGAGTTGAGATGGTGTAAATTATGGGCAGCCTGTGCTTGTTGTAGGGGGTCCGGTGACTTAAGGTCAGGATTCTGCATGAGACCTATAAATTGTGTAGCTTGGTCCACCTGTCTATTGCCTTGAGTCAGGGGTCCTGGCAACCCAGTGTGTGCCCTTATGTGTCCTATAAAAAAGGGGTGGATACGGTTATGAATGAGAGACTGAAGAGTGGAAAACAGGGGGGCGGTGTTGGTTGTGGGCTTAATATAGGGGGCTGTTTCTAAGAGGGGAACAGAGTAGGCTAGATATGAGCTGTCAGTGTACAGATTAAAAGGCGAATGTGGTAAGACCCTAAAGACTTCAATAATGGCTTGTAACTCGACTAATTGAGCTGAAGAATATGGTGTAATCAGTGGAGTTACTTTACCATTAATAGGATAAGCAGCCCTGCCATTGGAAGAGTGTAGGGAGCTAATGCAGACGCCATTACAAGATGGCGCCTGCTTCCTGCCAGTCTTGAGGTAAACAATTCCTTATTTAGGCAGCGCCTTGGCACCTACCTCACTTGAGGTTGCGCATGCCCTTGATGCGCCTTGTCCTGAGCCTATCCCGTGGCTCCTGTGGGCGGGTGAGCCTATGGCAGCCAATCAGCAGGTGCCCCATAGTATTCTGCCCTATAAAAGCAGCTACACTCCTGCGCCCCTCGCCCCTCGCCATCAGCTTTCCTGTTAACCAAGAGGCTCTCCAATAAAGTGTGATCAAGAAGGATTTTCGTCTGGTGGTCGTTCTTCTCCTGCAGGACAGGGGGCTCGCCCCAAAGTGGTGCCGAAATCCTGGGACGCCGGGTGCTTTGTCGTCACCAGGCGAGGGGCCGAAGAGGATCCAGAACTTGACACACAGAGAGGAAGATGTCAGTAAGTCATCCCCAGTCATAATGCTTCTCCACTTAGACCCCTACCTGATCCTTGTTATTTTCATTCCTGTGTGGTTTATTGTCCTTGTCGTTTGCTGTGAGCGCAACATGGGCAACTCTCAGGGTGCGGACTTTGCACCCGTTGACTTCGTCCAGCCAATAAAAGAACTGCTTAAGCAAAGGGACATTAAGGTCTCCTCCGCAACAATAAAAAAGATTGTTAAAGATTTGGACGCAATTGCGCCATGGTTTGCGGTGTCGGGGACCTCTCTCTCCCTACTTGGGAGAAGCTAGGTAGAGACATGGAAGCGGCAAAACAAGAGGACAGAATTGGTAAGGGTACATTGCCATTCTGGCGGCTTATTCACTCCTGCTTGAGTAAGGGGAACCACATAGACATTATTAGAAAGGGACGGGAGGCTTTGGCAAGGCATCAGGATAGCCTTTCTGAGTCAGATCCAAATGGGGATTCACAGACTAGGCCTAGAAGAAAGGGAGAAATAAAAAAGGAAAAACAAGGACAAGACAAAGATAAAAGTTTACAAGATGAGCTCAAAGAAATAGGTGAAACTTATGATCGCCTGCCCCTTGAGGGGGACAAAGGAGCCTTTGACAGGCTCTATCCTCCCATTGAGGAGCTTGCACATTTAAATGTACTTGACACAGATGAGGAGGCTAGCTCCGATTCTGCAGAGGAGGAAGAAGAAAAATTATTTAAAGGGGAAGAGGAAAGACTAAAGGAGGCCACCGCCTGTTATAAAAGGGAGCGATATAGGTCCCCGCCTAGGTGCCCTCTGCTGACAAAGGGGCCTAAAGGCCAAGGGTGTGGTCCTTTACAGTTGATAGAGCCTTCCGCACCCCCACCCTATAACTCCCCTGGGGACACATGCCGCTTCATTAAAACAAAAACCTGGTGGCGGCTGGCCTCCGCTTTTCCCGTTTTTGAGGACCCAGTAACTCAACAAAGGAGACATGAACCAGTTCCCTATAAACAACTAAAGGATTTGGTTCAGGCTGTCAAGGATTTTGGACCAGGTGCAGATTATTCCGTTGCGCTGTTGCGCAGGATCATTACAGCTCCTTTGACTCCTACAGACTGGACAGAGTTGGCAAAGGCTTGTCTTTCAAAGCCCTCACTCTCCAATATTTTCTGCAGCTGGTAGCCCAACAGGCTTGTTTGGGGCTTAAATATTGCTTAATACACTTTGCAAAGTTGCCTGACAAGCTTATCATTCCCTATACTAAGGAACAAGTAGAGGTCTTGTCTGGCACTGTGGGTGACTGGAGCATTCTCATGTGCGCTTTCCCAAATGTCATAGATAATCATTATCCAAAGAGCCCTATTTTGTCCTTTGTTGAAAATAATCTGGTTTACTTTCCTAAAATCACTGTTCAGGAGCCTATTACATCAGCCCCTGCCATCTTTACTGATGGTTCAAAGTCTGGTCGTGGGGCCTACTTGGTACAGGGCTCGGAGCCTATAGTAAGAATGTTTAGACCCGATTCCCCTCAAATTGTTGAATGCCTAATTGTTTTGGAGGTCTTTCAGACATTCTCTACTTCTTTTAACTTGTTCCCGGATTCCCTATATGTAGCTAATGCGGTTGCTGGCCTAGAGATTGCCGCTTCGGTTCGCTCTACTAGTCTAGTGTCTAATATTCTTTTACAACTTCAGTCTTTAATTTTGCAGCGAACTTGCCCTTTCTATGTAACTCATATTCGGGCACATTCACTACTGCCTGGCACCTTATCACAGGCTAATGACCTCATGGACCGGGCCACTAGGCTCGCCATGATTTCTCTGGAAGATACAAAAGCCTCAGCCACTGAATTCCATAGACTATATCATGTTCCTGCAAACACCCTGAGAAAGAAATTTTCTATTTCCAGAAATGAAGCATGAGACATTGTAAAATCTTGTTGGTCTTGTGTCACCTTTTTGCCCTCCCCACATGTGGGCGTTAACCCCCGGGGCCTACATCCTGGAGACCTTTGGCAAATGGATGTGACACATCTTCCAGAGTTTGGAAGATTAAAATACCTACATGTCTCAGTGGACACTTGTTCAGGCATTATTTTCGCCTCTCCATTGGCAGGTGAAAAGGTCTCTCATGTCAAGACTCATTGTTTGGAGGCCTGGGCTGCTTGGGGAAAGCCACGCCATTTAAAAACTGATAATGGCCCAGCATACACATCTACTGGTTTCCGAGCCTTCTGCACACAAATGCAGGTCGCTCATACCACTGGCCTTCCTTACAACCCACAAGGTCAAGGTATAGTAGAAAGAGCAAATAAAAGTTTGAAAGCTCTCTTATTTAAACAAAAAAGGGGGATAGCAGAAAATGCGACCCCCAAGGAGAGAGTTTCCTTAGCCCTTTTTACCCTTAATTTTTTAATTTTAGACAACAATGATAAATCTGCAGCTGACAGGCACAGTCAACATAGGGTCCAGTCATCTAGTGAGATGGTGATGTGGAAGGATGTCTTAGATAATAAATGGAAAGGACTGGATCTTGTTATAATAAGATCCAGGGGAGCTGTTTGTGTTTTTCCACAGGAACAGGATTCCCCTCATTGGGTTCCAGCCCAGCTGGTGAGGACAGTCAAGCAATCTCCGGAGGAGGGTCCAGAAGACAGTAAGGTCCATCAGGGCGGAGATGATAAAGGCCTTGTGGATAATCTTCCCCCTGTGCCTGGAATCCATTAAAGGAGAGCGACATTGGGGTATTCTGTCAACCTTTCCCAAACCTATGCCGGTGCTCCATTCTGCCACGGTCTTCCCTCGCTTCTTTACAACTCCATTTTCAAAGTGGATTTTATGTGGGACAAATGGCAGCTGCACGGACTTTACACCCTTTGTACTGTTACAAGGAGGACTTGTAGCTTGCAATAATGTGTCCGGAACCCTCCATACAGAGAATCAAGTGGAAGAGGAAGAGACACAAGATGAAGGGGCATTTTTGGAAGCGCCTCAGTACATCTGGGGGTGTTAATGACATTGGACATGGCTGTGGGAGGAATACTTCCTTTGCTCCTGCGCCGGTGTGTTTTCATCCACCGTTTCTGTTCGTTCTTAGTAACTTCTCTTTCAGTAATTGTACCAATGCTTCCTGTTACTTGTCTCAATGCTGGAATGCCAAGGTATTCAAGAATGCTATGGTCCTTAGGGTGCCCCGGTGGGTCCCCGTGCCTGTAGAGGCCCCCAGCACGCTATCGCTATTCAGACAAAAAAGAGATTTTGGTATCACGGCAGCGGTGATAGCGGCTGTGGCCGCAATAGCAGCTGCTGCCACAGCAGCCGGTGTGGCCATGGCCACTTCGGTACAGACTGCTGAAGCTTTGAATAGTTTGGCCTCCTCCGCTACCATGGCCCTGGAGACTCAGACAGCCCTAAATTCCCATCTAAAGAGTGTTCTCTTATTTTAAGGAATGGATAGGAGTGGGAATGTTCCTGCTGTGCTGCCTGGGAGGATGCGTACTTTGCCTCTGGTTGATTTGCCGCCTGCAAACCCAGACCAAGAGAGACAAGATGGTCATTTCTCAAGCGCTCGCTGCCTTGGAAAGTGGTTCCTCCCCCCAAATTTGGCTGTCAGCTTTAAAAGGCAAATAGCTCCCCTGGCCCTTGCACCCTCAGGGTCTCAGAGTACCCATTGCATGAGGATGGGCAGGGATCTGGTAGCTTTCGTTTGACCACCGCCTTTGCACTCTCAGGGGATCTGTCCCATTGCACTGAGGAAGGGGAGGTTGAACTTCTTCCCTTGATCGGTCAACACATCATGAGGTGTGGACCTGATCGGGAAGGTGGCTATTTTTCCTGAGCTATGCCATAAGTTAATAAAAAAGGGGGAACTGTAGGGAGCTAATGCAGACGCCATTACAAGATGGCGCCTGCTTCCTGCCAGTCTTGAGGTAAACAATTCCTTATTTAGGCAGCGCCTTGGTGCCAACCTCGCTTGAGGTTGCACATGCGCTTGACGCACCTTGTCCCGAGCCTATCCCGTGGCTCCTGTGGGCGGGTGAGCCTATGGCAGCCAATCAGCAGGCGCCCCATAGTATTCTGCCCTATAAAAGCAGCTACACTCCTGCGCCCCTCGCCCCTCGCCATCAGCTTTCCTGTTAACCAAGAGGCTCTCCAATAAAGTGTGATCAAGAAGGATCTTCATCTGGTGGTCGTTCTTCTCCTGCAGGACAGGGGGCTCGCCCCAGAAGAGCCATCAGTAAAGACCAGATAAACACCCGGGATTGGAAGATGTTTGGTAATATTTGGAAAAATAATAGGTGTTTTATGTAGAAATTGGATTAATTTATCTGGTGGGTAATGATTATCCATTCTTCCCTGGAAGGACCCACAACTTATTGCCCATTGCTCTTCATTCTGAAGTAACCAGGATACTTGGGATGTATTGTATGGGGTTATTATAACTTCTGGATCCTTCCCAAATAGTTTTCGAGATTGTTCCCTCCCCAAGCAAATCAGTTGTGCTACTAAGGACGTATAGGTGGGGAGGACCTTGGGAGGGGTGGCGGGTAAATGAACCCATAAAAGGGGGTTGCCTTGCCAGAAGAGTGCAGAAGGAGAAAAGGGGGTAGGGAGGATTATGAAATGTAAAGGCTTGTCAGGAGAAAAATAGGTAATGAACTGGGCAGAGATAGCTTGCTCCACCAAACCCAAGGCATTAATGGCTTCTGGGGTAAAATGTTGAGGGGAAGAAGGATCAGTTTCTCCTTTAAGGAGATCAAACAGAGGCCTTAATTCACCAGTGGTTAGATGTAAATAGGGGCGTAGCCAGTTGATTTCCCCTAGGAGTCGCTGGAAGTCATTTAAGGTATGAAAGGAGTCTCTTCTTAGTTGTATCTTTTGAGAGACAATCTTAGGTGGAAATAATTCAAAACCTAAAAACAAATGTGGGGAATTTACTTGAACCTTATCAGGAGAAATTTGAAGGCCTCTCTGCTGTAAAGCTTTTATAAGCTGTTGTGAAACAGCATGAAGTTGGGAGGCATCAGGCCCTGCTAGTAAAATATCATCCATATAATGAATAATATACAGAGAAGGCCAACGGAGGTGAAATGGATCAGTGGTTTGGGCAGCATATTTTTGACAAAGCATAGGGCTATTAGCCATACCTTGAGGTAGGACCCTCTATTGAAATCTAGGCACAGGTCCAACAAAGTTAGTAACAGGAAGGCTGAAGGCAAAGTGTTTATAGTCTTCTGGGTGTAGGCAAATGGAGAAAAATAAATCCTTAAGATCAATGACTATTTTTTGGTACCCTTTAGGAATAGCCACAGGGGAGGGCAAGCCTGGCTGTAGAGTCCCCATGAAGACCATAGTTTTATTAATTTCCCTGAGATCTTGGAGTAGTCTCCATTTTCCTGTCTTTTTTTGTACAACAAAAATGGGAGTATTCCATGGGGAAGTAGATGGCTTGATATGACCAGTGGCTAACTGTTCCTGCACTAACTGTGTAGCCGCAGCCAACTTGACTGAGGAGAGGGGCCATTGATCTACCCAAACAGGAGAGTAATTCTTCCAAGTGATTTTATCTGCCTGCTGTGCAGGAGGTGCAATGGCCCTTAAGAAAAATGGTGATACCCCAAGCCTGAGCGAGTAGGTCTTTGTTGCTGAATAATAGGCTGCGTAATGCCTTGATTATTTTTTCCTAGTCCTGTCCCTGTTATAAAGCCCTGAGATAGCATTTGATGAGTGATTGTCTTATTTGGGCTGTAAATAATGACCTTCATTTGGTCTAGTATATCACACCCCCACAAATTTATAGGCAAGCCATCAACCACAAACGGTTTGACTGTCCCTGAGTTTCCTTCTTGGTCCTCCCATGTTAGAAATTTAGAGCTCTTTAAAGTGTTCTGAGATTGACCAATTCCTTGTAAGTGGGTAACAGAGGACTGAAGAGGCCAAGCCGAGGGCCAATGATCTTTTCAAATTACAGTGGCATTGGCTCCTGTATCAATGATGCCTAGAAACCATTTTTTATCTAGTTGGAGATGAAGGGTGGGCCGGTCGCAGGTGATAGCCTGGACCCCGTAGATATCGAAGGAGCCCGGGTTGGTGTTTCCACGAGGACCGTGAAGGGCAGGGCCATTGGTCTGTAAGGGTAGGGGGAGGGCTTGTGCCACTCTTTGGCCCCTGGATGTAACTAAGGGTCCCAGGGTGGCACTGGCCAGGATTTTTATTTCCCCTGTATAATCATTGTCCACTATGGAAGGATGAATGGTGAGACCCTTAAGGGTGGAGGATGCTCTTTCCAAGACTAAAAAGAACATATCAGGAGGGGGGGGGTCCAAAGTGGGTCCCGGGGCTGGCCCCTCAGCCTGTTTCCCTGGAGAGAAGGTAGGGGGTTTCCTGAGATATCTGTCTTAGAACAGCAGGTATTGGCCCAGTGTTTGCCCTTTTTACAATGAGGGCAAAGATTAGCAGGCTAGAGGGGGCGTGTTTGTGGCCCTGCGGACTGCAAGGGGGGTCACGGCTCTCATGTTAGAATAATTGGGGCATTTTCTGGAAAAATGCCCAATTTGGCCATATTTAAAGCAGGCTTTGTTGGAAAATGGTTGCTGAATAGTGGCCCCAATCACAAGATTGACAGCTTGGGAAATTTTGTGGGTGAAGGTATCAACATCTTTGCAAAGTTGAATCATGTCCTCAAGAGAGGCTGTTCTAACTTTGCTGCGCAGGACTGACCTGCAAGCTGAGTTTGCATTTTCATAAGCTAATTGTTTTAGGAATTTAGATTCGGCGCTTCCTGGGCTGAGAATACGTTCTGCTGCTTCAGTGAGTCTGCCCACAAAATCAGTATAATCCTCTTGGGCACCTTGAGTAATCTTTGACAAGGGGGAGGTAACTGAGCCCCGTGTAGGGATCATATGCCAGGCAGCAAGAGCTGCATTAGCGGTTTGCGCCAGGAGGCCAGGGGGAAAGCCCCGTTGGCGAACCTCAGTGGCATACCTGCCTTGACCCATTAGTTTATCAAGGGTCCAAGTTGCTGTGGATGAGTTGGGATCCCTTAGATTAACTAAAGCAATTGATTGGCATCTATCCATAAAATCCGCCTTCCATGACAAAAATTGTCCTCAGGTTAGAACTGACTGAACAACTCGGGTCCACTCTCCCGGGGTTAAATGACCTCCCCCAGAGAGATCCTCAAGAAGGGAGAGAGTAAAGGGGGCTGTTGGGCCATAAGCCTGTACTGCAGAGTGTAATTCTTTAATCTTTTTAAAGCGCAGGGGGGCGATAGTGAGTCTCCGGGGGTTGGGCACCCGGAGCAGTGGCGGGAATTCTAACAGGGGGCACTAAGAGTTCCTCGGGCCCTTCCTCTGCCTCTGAGGTTTCCTCATTATCTGAGACCAGAGGAGAATCTTCTAATGGGGCATCTGAGGAGGAAATCTGGGGTGTGGCAGTGGAGCGTGTAATCACTGGGAAAGCCAAGGGATGGCGTGGGGCAAGAGATTTTTTAACGTTTTTGATTGAAGACTGTTTAGGGGGCTTTAATATAGCCTCATTAATTGAATTTTGCAGTAAGTTTAAATCTGAAGAGAGTCGGGCAAAATCCTTTTGTAGTTTAAAAACATCCTGTAATTAAGTTATTTGTTTAGTGAGATGTTCCTTAGCGCCAATGAGGGCAGAGGGAAAAAAACCCCAAGGATAACAAGGTGGGAGCACAAATTGGAGAGGGATAAGGAGGGCGTCTAAAAGGGAGTGCTGATGCAGTCAGAGGCCAGTCAGGATTGTGGTATTTAGCAGCCTCATCTTCAAGAGAAGCAGCATCACCCAGATCGAGTGGCTCGGGATCACAGTTTTTTGAAAAAACTGGGTTAATGAGGGGCATACATCGAGAAGCAGTCTCGGGGGGAGCAGGCTCGGGCAAGGGCAGGTACAACCTTTCTACTGCTTGGGGAGCACCAGAGTTATTGGAGCTAGAACCTATATTGATAATGACCGACATGCAAGGGGATTTTTCAGGAGGAGAAGAAAGTGAAACTAAAGAAACGCCGCGCGAGAGAGGGCAGAGGCAGTACTCAGTGACAGAAAGGAGTTGTTGTTTATCTGGATCTGAATGTGCTTCCTCCACTATGTCTCTTATGAGTCCCCAGTAGGAAAAAATCATGGAGGGAACCGAATCAGGTCCCTCCTCTAGAATATGGCGATTTAGATCTTTACCAACCTTTTGCCATTTTCAGGATGAATATCAGGACCAGAAATAATGAACCAGGGACACACTTTGTCAATGAAAACAAAAAAATTAACAAGGTCCTTTTTCTTAACTCTAATTCCTCTTTCCCTGAGTGAGCTCTTTAAATCCTTAAGAAAAAGAGCCTCTTTACTAAGCTATTGGCCCATTCTGAAAATCAGACGAGAATGAAAAATAAGGGCCCTGACTTACCATGTCCCGTAGCCGAAATTGCGAGCAACGAAATGGCGGGGCACTCTTCAAAATGTCTCTCGGTGTCCCGAGGAGAACTCCAGCGCAGTTAGTCGTCCAGTCGAGACCCGTGCCTCGAGCCCCACATTGGGCACCACTTGCCCCCGACCTGTGGGGCCAATGTTACGCGGGGTGGTCGAGGAGGGCTGCAACCTGAAAGAATGGGCAGAAAAGAAGAAGGAGACCAAGTGGAGGTTTTGTCAAGGTCTCGTTTAATTTTGGATTTTTTAGCTCTTTTATAATCAACCAGCAGGTAGGGCAATAAGGGGGGAAAGGGGGGAGGGGTACAAGGAAGGAGGAAGTAGGGCCACCTGGCCATAATCTTCTGGAGCATCTTCTCGGAATCTCTCTTGTGAAGTCTCCCAGAGCAGCTGTTTGTTCTCGGGGGAGGGGCTGCATGAGGGCTGCTAGTTCTCTTTTGTCCTCAGGGCAGTGAGGGGCCATATGAAGGCTGTTAGTTCTTCTTTTGTCCTAGGGCGGTCAGGTCATGGCCTCTGACACTTGCCTTTGTAGGTAACTTGATTTTTCTCTCTAACTGCTTTCAATAATTTTTCTTTGGTTTGTATGTTTGGTAGTTTGATTATAATATGGCGAGGAGAGGTCCTTTCCATGTTTTGTCTGGCCAGTGTTCTGAAGGATTCCTGTATCTGCATTGGTATCTCTTTTACAATTTGGGGGAAGTTTTCTTCTATGATTTTGTTGAAGATGCCAACTATACCTTTGAATTAAAATTCTTCTCCTTCAACTATGCCCTGAATTCTTATGTTTGATCTTTTCATAGTGTCCTGAATATCTTGAAATTCCCATTCATACTTTTCTATACATTTGTCTTTCTCTTTGTTGGACTATATTAGATCTGTGACCTGGTCTTCTAGCTTAGATATTCTGTCTTCTCCTTCATCCATTCTACTGGAGAGATTTTCTATACAGTTTTTTTTTTTTTTTTTTTTTTAATTTCATTTACTGGGTTCTTTATTGCTAATAATTCTAACTGGATTTTCTTTATTATTTCTATTTCCTTATTTATACCTAGTATTGACTTCTTTATTTCATTAAATTGGTATGCTGTGTCTTCTTTGCTTCCTTTGAATTCTTCTTTGAGTTCTTTGAGCATATTTATAATCATTCTTTTGAAATCTTTCTTGGGCATTTCTTCTAACTTGTTCTCACTAGAGGGCATTTCAGATGCATTAATAATTTTTGGTGGGTTTATATTGTCATGACTTTTGGTGTTTCTTGTGTTATAATGTATATATATTTGCATCTTGAATTATTTAATGATTGGATTTTCCAGTTAGCTGGGTATTATGAGTTGTATCAATCTGTTGTTATATATCTTCAGGGTAGGAGTTTAAGGTGCTAGGTGTGGCTCTGAAAACTCTCAGAGTATGTACAGAAGTGACTCTAAGTGTTGGGTGTGCCTGCTATGAGAGTATTCAAGCAGGCTAAGAGGAACAAAATACAGGCAGATTCTAAAATTTAACTAAACAATGTACACTGTCAAGGAAAGACAGCTCAGAGTATTTATCCAAGAGTAGATATTATGACAACCAGATCCTCTGTCTGTCTCTTAGGGTGTTTGGTGCCTCACCCACTCCCTCAATCCTGACAACAAGGCAGTTAAGATTTCTGGACTGTAGAGGGTTCCAAGTCAACTTGTGACCAGGTGATTCCCTTCCCTAATGTGTAAAAAAAGAGTAAACAAAGCCACTATAATTCATGAAGCAACAAACAACAAGCCCAAAATACAGCTTATTTAAGAATGGCAAATTTGGGCTGGAGTGATGGCTTAGTGGTTAAGCGCTTGTCTGTGAAGCCTAAGAACCCTGGTTCAAGGCTTGGTTCTCCAGGACCCACGTTAGCCAGATGCACAAGAGGGTGCACACATCTGGAGTTTGTTTGCAGTGGCTGGAGGCCCTGGTGCACCCATTCTCTATCTCTCTCTCTCTCTCTATCTGCCTCTTTCTCTCTCTGTCTGTTGCTCTCAAATAATTAAATAAACAAACAAACAAACAAAAAAGAATGGCAAATTTGACCATCCATCCGATTTAACATATAATTCATCCTGATATGGAAGGTGCAATGAGCACTTCAGGTTCAGGCATATATTCCAGGTTTATTAGGTAGGTACTGACCTGGTGTAATCCCAGTTACCTTTTGGGATGATTTTGGTCTGAGCTGCGCTTTTGATTGGGTCCCTCTTTGGTGCTCATTCAGTAGGTGTGTCTGGGTCTGTTCCCAAGGGCTGGGCACTGGTGGTGGGGAAGGGGAGGGAGCTGATGCTGCTCAGTTTGCCCACTGTTCCATGTGTTCTTCTACCTTGTGGTCTGCTCCTCCGTTGTTCACTGCCGTTCTCCTTTCACGTTTCTTGAGTTTGCGGAGAGCTCTGATTTGAGTGGAAAATCCGTTTGCCTGGCTTTTCCTGCAGCTCAAGACGAGCCACCACTGCAGTGTGGTGCAAGGACCCGCCCCACCAGAGGAGCTATTGCCCAGCCCATGCAGTCTCTGGATGCTCTGGATCTCTCCTACTTCTCCAATTTCCTATACACCTCACATTTTAGTAAAAGTGTGTATTTGGCTTTTTTTTTCTTTTTTTTTTCTTTTTTTTTTTTTGCTTTTCCCCCTACACTGCTTTGGTGTGGTACCTATGCCACCATCTTAACTGGAAGCTCTTAAAATGAGATTTTTATATATGTATAAATGTATGTGTCTGTGTATATTTGTGTATGCACTGATTGTCTTATATAAGAATATATGATATCACACATATAGATCAACAGACATGGTTTAGTAAAAGTCCCATGGCAGTTCTGTGCTCTTTTTCTTTCTTTCTTTCTTTCTTTCTTTCTTTCTTTCTTTCTTTCTTTCTTTCTTTCTTTCTTTCTTTTCTCTGGTAATTCTTGTTTTAAATTTCCTATGAGAGAAATTAGACATTAGAAATTGTACTATGAATGGACAAACAGCAGTCATTCCCATTTTATGAACCATCCAAACTTTAAGACAGGTGATGGAGATGACTCAAGTTTCAGAAGGACATCAATAGCTTTGAAACTATATATGCAATTACTCACATAACTAGTAATTACAATGAATCACAGAGATATTATTAACTTCTATGGGTCCTATCACTTGAAAACTAGTAGGAAGCCACTAGTTATTTGAGTTTTCAACAATCTCTCACTTTCACTGATACCAGTACAGGCTATCCAGACTATTAATAACAGTGAATCCATGTAAGACAAATAGCACAGGTTTCACTCATATGTGGAAGCTTAAACATGTTCTTATACAAGTAAGTAGAATGGTGATTACTACAGACCAGAAAGAATTTATGTGAAAATGGGACAGGAAGAAGCTGGATATTGGGTATCATCATGCACTTAGGAGGAATGATTCTATTTTAGGCACAGTAGTTTGACTATAGTTTAAAACAGCTTGTATTTCTAAAAAAAATAAAAATAATAATAGAATAGTGCAGTGTATAGGCACAAACACACCATCCTCCACATTCCAGAAGACAAATGATTATGAAGGTAAAATTCTTTGGTCAGCTTGATCAAATTAGGAATCAAGCAAGAGTCATGCTTCTGTGGTGGGTTAGTGAAAGTGTTTCTAGGAAGGACTGTTCAGAAGAAGGAAGCCCTTCCCCTAGAGTGGGTTGCCCTGCAGTAGTAAATCATATCGAAAGAAGAACCCATAGTACATAGAACACAATACTTTTGACTGGCCATCCACACTCCTTGCAGAAGGGTGCCTTTATGTTGTGGCTTCTATCAATCTTGGATATCTGAATCCAGATTTATCAGCCTTCCAATGTGGACTGAAGATAACAGGCTGTCCAGGAATTATTGAGGCCTTTAGTGTTAGATTGAGATGGTTGAGACATCCAGTCTCACAGATTGTATGGCTACCAAGTACTCCAACCTACACATGGTTATTGCTAGACTGCTGGATCACATCCTATGAGATAACCTAATATATTCCCTTTAGAATATAGAGATTCTATTGGGTCTGATCCTCCCAAAGGGTCATAAAGTACTGGCCAGAATTCTGTTAAAAAAATAAATCTGCCATTAAGGAGGAAAATTCACAGTGTAGTTTTCAAATGTCACCAATTATAAAAATGTTAAAAGTAATTTTAAATGCTCTATCTAATAAGAAGAAAAGTAATTTTAAGAAAATATCTTAGCTGTTTCATATCAACTATAAAAATAGAATCTTAATTTATTGATAGTTACTTTAGTTTAAATTGTTAAAAGTATACACTGATGAATCTATACTGAATCAAATCATGTTAATGAGACACTGTTCAGACTGCTGCCTACATTGTATTTTATTGTATGTAAGATAAAATTTAAGTGAGCAAAATGATAATTCTACTTATAGGCAAATGGACTACGTTTTCATTGCTATTAATCTAAAGTTTTGCATCTATGGTATACGAAGTCTTTAGAGATTTTTTTCAGAAAAACAATGTAAAGGTTTTGCTAGATTTTTTTTTTTTTGCATGAAGGGCAACACAATGTTTGATTCAGTAAAAATAAAGAGGGGTGAGAGAAACTATTAATTTGAGCTTCTTCCACTAACAGATATAGGAAAAGTTCTGTTTTATGTTATTTTGCTGTAAATAAAAATATATAATGGAACAACACTTTCTTATTAGTTACATACACCATGTGTACACAGTCATGTTGATACCATCATTAGTCACTTCCCTTTCCTCCCACCCTCCACAGGGACCCTCCTGTTTGGGGAATATCACATTGATCATACTTTTATAAAGGTACAAAATATTTATCTCTCCTAGTACAAATTTGGACAAGTATAGTGCATAAATTTATATTTCCTTTCCAAGTTAATTCATTTCTTAACTATTTAATATACCTGTGTAAGATGCTGATATGATATTGATGGTAAAGGCACTGATTGACATTTAGGAGATTCAAAATAGAATTGTAACCCATTTTAAAACACAAGTAGAAGAGAAAATCAGAGCTATTAGGGGATGATGTTCTTTGCTTTTTTATACCAGTAATTACAGCATGTCATCTCTGTGTAAGTATAATACTACTAAAGTCTTTTTTTGTTGTTGTTCAATATTCAGTGTTTCTAAAATTTAGTATTAGATGAACTCTGTATTAGAAAGTGATCAGGGTTCTTTAACAAAGCAACAACATTACTTGGAGGAATTTTCAGTGCTAGTACATGGAATGAAACAGAAGTAAAGAACTGAAGAGGAAGAGGCAAAGTTTAAGAATTAAGGCAATAGTTCTTGGGAGATGGTTCGGTGGGTAAAGTGCTGTATGTGAAAGCATGAGAACCTCAGTTTAGATTGCCAGCTCCCACATAAAATGGCAGGCATGGTGATGTGCTCAGAGGGAGGTGCAGTCAGGAAATTGCTCTGGATTAATGGCTAGCCCCAAAGAACACTAGATTCAATAAGAGACTCCCTTCCCCCAATGAATAAAGTAGAGATAAAGAAAGGAAGATATCCAATCCCAACCTCTGGCTTCCACATGTAGGTAAACACACAAACACAAACACACGTATATGTATTTGCACACATACCTTCTCCTACTCAGCAAACATAAATTTAAGGCAACAAACATAAGAGTCAGATATAGCAAATAAGGAAAGCAAAAGTACTTTAGTAATTTGAAGTTTATGTAACCTAGGGAATAAAGGAGGAAGGCAAGGCAGGACAAAAATAAATGTAGTAATTATGTCTTTGAACAGTCTTAAATATAATTTCAGTAAAAAATCATGTATTTTCTTGAGACATAGAATAAGTATTATTCCCTTTTCTCTTTCTTTAAAATTGTACATGTCTAGCTATAATACAAAATAAAAAATAGAAAAAAATAATAAAGAGATTTAAAAAACCACAACAGTTTCTATGCCCTTTCTACTATTAAATTTAGAACAAATTGGTACTGTATGTTGGAGGTTAATCACATATGCTGAGCTCTCAGAGTGCAAAGACTGTAGCATAAGTTCATGGAAGTGATGTCTTGAGTAAGCTACTGTGTACACACATCCAAGTGGGCAACACAAGATAACAGCATAAAAGTTACAGAAGAGAATAAATGTCCCCACAGATATTGAAGATGAGAGGTAAATAAAGATAATTAAATAAAATGCAAAAAGTGGCTTAATATTTCTAAGATGCTCTTTTCATTTCAAGACCAAAGAGTAAAGGGAACCTAACATAGATGATTCTCCTGGTGGATACTAGAACTTTAGTGGTCATTTATGTTGCTCTGAAAATCTCTCTGTACTGGGCACAGTGGCACTTCCTTACTCACTATCATTCTCTGGAATTAGTGGCCTGAGCTGTACAATATCTTATGAGCATAAGTCTGGTTTTTTTTTTTGTTTGTTTGTTTGTTTGTTTTTTGTTTGTTTGTTTTTTTGTTTTGTTTTGTTTTTTGAGGTAGGGTCCCACTCTAGCTCAGGGTGACCTGGAATTCCCTCTGTAGTCTCAGGGTGGCCTCGAAACTGTTGGTGATCCTCCTACCTCTGCCTTCCACGTTCTGGGATTAAAGGTGCATGCCACCATGCCCGGCTGCATAAGTCTGGATATTCAATTTTATTGTCCCAGAGCTTTCTTGATTATTTTTGTCACTATGACAGGAAATGTTACAGGCAGTAACTATTTCATAAATCTTGATGATAGAATGAAGATTACCAGGCAAAATTACTATCCAGCTGATGTACAATTGTTGTATTTAAAAAATAAAGAAAAAGAAATGAGTGCTGTTTAATTTGGCCACACCTATTCATATACCCAGAATAAATAGCACTGGTGTAGTCTTAGATACATTCTGGTCATCAAGATAGTTCTTGCACAATATTTCATAGATAATTATCACAGTGACTGACAGTTACATTTCAGAATTAAATATACAAAAGAGGGTCTAGGTTCCCTGCATTTGTCTTTGTGCTGGTGGGTGCTGCAGTGAGGAGAGAGTAGGCCAGACCCCTGTTTCCTGGCTTCTTCCAGCTCCCTGTCTGGGTTCCCTAGGATAATGTGAGGGCAAGCATTTTGGTGTGGAGTAAGTAGGCCAGACCCGGGTTTCCAAACTCTTCCCACCTTCCTGATCTGGATTATCTGGGATGACAGTGTACAGATGGATCTGGTAGCAATATGGAGTATATAGGTCAGATCCCTCCTATTGGGCTCCTTCCAATTCCCTAGTACAAGTTCCGTGAGCCAGTCTGTGTACTCAAGGGCATAGCACACAGTAAGTAGGCCAGATTCCTGTTCACTTGCTCTTCCCATTCCCCTGGTCCTGGTAGGCTGCATTGTGCCTTGCTTGGGTAGGATGGTCCTGTGTGAGCTGTGGAACTAGACCTTTTTCTCTGGTATTCTGACTGGCCACTTGGTACCAACATCCTTATTCACCTGAGTCAGAGGGTACATGGGCCAAAAGATAAAAACTTGCTTCCTTCTCAATAAAATAATGAGACTTCCTAAAATTGGTAGACAACAACACAAAGAAGCCAATGAAAATCAGAAAACTAAGAGATGTTCACCAAGGATGCCTAGTCCTACAATGGAAGCCTCCAATGAAATCAACAGAAATTCATTCCTAAAATGACAACACAACAGCCAATGAGATGCCGGTCAAAGAAATTGCTGAACTGGAAACAAACCATCAAGGAACAAACAATCATATCAATGAAATTGAAAAGAATCATCTCCTAGAGCACTCAGCTTTTGAAAGGAGGTTTAACTTGATTGAAGAAAATGTTACAACCCTCCAAAGAGATATGAATAAATTAAAGGTAAGCCAAAAAATGGAAAATATCAACAACCAGTTGATTAAACTTAATGAAGACTTGATCAAATGCAAGAATGAACTCCAGAAAGCATCAAAAAAATCAGAACTCAACAACAACAACAACAAAAAAGCTTACCTTAGGCAGTATCACCATACCTGTTCTAAAGCTATATTACAAAACCATGGTGACAAAGACATAATGGTACTGGAATAAAAACATAAACAGATCGATGGACCATAATTGAAGACCCATACCTTAGGTCAATTAACTACAGCTTATTGATCTTTCACAAGGTGCCAATAATGTAGACTGGAGAAAAGACAGCATCTTCAACAAATGGCATTGGACAAATTTGATGACCATATGTAGAAAAATGAAATTAGGTTCACTCATTTCTCCATACACAAAGATCAAGTACAGATGGATTAAAGGACTCCATATAAGACCTGAAACTCTTCAACTCCTGGAAAAAAAAAAAAAATAGGAGGCACTCTCTACAATATGACTGGGCAAAGACTTCGTGAACAAAACACCAGTACCCCAGGAAATTAAACAAACACTAAACCCATGGGATCCAATGAAGCTAGAAAGTTTTTACACAGACAAAAATGCCATAAACAGAGCCAATCAATTACCCCCTAATGGCATAAAAATCTTTGCAAGATATAGCACTGACAGTAGCCTAATATGTAGAATCTACAAAGAACTCAAAGAAATAAGCAATTAAATATCAAACAACCCACTCCAATAGTTGGGCAGAGAACTGGATAGGGAGTTCTCAGTGGAAGAATTGCAAGTGGCTAACTCATCCTTAAGAAAATGTTTAACATCCATAAAAATTAGAGAAATGTAAATTAAAGCAACTGTGAGATTCCACCTTATCCCAGTAAGGATAGCAAACATTAAAAAAAAATCAAATAAATACAAAAGTTGGCAAGGATGTAGAGAAATAGGACCAGTCATTCACTGTTCGTGGAAATGTAAGTTGGTACAACCACTATGGAAATCAGTATGGAAACTCCTAAAAAGGATGAATGTAGAGTTACCAACAGATCCTGTTATTCCCATACTGGGCATTTACCCTAAAATCCCTACCTCTCAGTTCACAGATATTTGCTCAACCATGTTTATAGCTACTCAATTCATAATAGCCAAGGACTGGCATCAACTCAGGCACCCATAACTGGATAACTGGAAAACCAAGATGTAGTATATCTATATGATAAAATTCTACTCAGCAGTAAGAAAATATTGACACATTGAAATTTGTAGAAAAATGGTTGAACTTTGAACAGATCATTCTAAGTGTACTCATACAGTCAGAGAAAGACAATCATCATGTGGTCTCACTCACTTCTAACTTGGATCAGCCTAAGTCACTGACTTACCTGAATGGCCTCTCAAGGCTGAGACAATAGGGAGGGTAGAGCTTGGAGGAAGGGTAAGGCTGGGGAGGGGGAATCAAAAGTGAGCCCAAATTGAACTGTTACAATACAATCCTATATCCTGGAAGTCAGACTAAAAGGTGGAATGCTCAAGGGACTTTAGGGGGAGCACCTAAATGAATAGGCCCTGAAGAGAGTGAGATGAAACCTAACTTTAAATTTCTCCTGTTTCTTTCCTGGCTTTTTCTTTTTCCTTGGTGATAGCCTGTAACTCCCTAATTGCAGAGACCTACTAGATCTCCCCAGGGAAAGGTGGGGAGCACAAAATCAGAACCCAAATTGAACTAGTACCATAGAATCCTGTATCCTGGAAATGAGACTAAAAGGTGGAACTCTCAAGCAGACCTTAGAAGGAGCACCTGAATTGAAATCTCTGGATAGAGGGAGATGAAACCTAATCTCAAGTTTTTCCTGTGTCTCTTTCTTCTCTGGCTTTTTTATTTTCTTTTCCCTTGGCACTATAATTTACTATACCAGGATGTGGTTTACATACACAATGAGCTATTGATCATAAAGACCTACTAGATCCCCCCAAACAAACAAGACATGCTTCTGTCAGAGCACTTGATTACCCACCAGAAGTTAATGTTAAGACTCTACTGCTGAAAACACCATATGCTGTTAGTATTGACCATGGAGAGACCTGGTTGGAATCTGGAGGAGAGATAGTTCCCAGATAATTAACCCATTTAGTTTTGGGAGGCAGTACATGAGCTACCAAAGGAGCATGACCAATATCAGTCTGTGGAACTCAATGTCTAAGCAACTCAGAAGCAAACAACTTGTCGTGATGCTCACACAAGTGCAATAGTGCACATATCCATGGTATGTAAACAAATGCTCTTGGATTGGCTAACAGATCAACTCAGTGGAAAGGAAACCATATCTGTAACTGGGAACCAAGTCAGAATCATATTCGGATAACTATTTTGCCTTCCAATGTCAAGCTCCCACTAGGCTTGGCATATAAAGATGGTCTATACCATTTAAAGTCTATCTAAATTAATAATGATTATCCCATTTAACTGGTGTGGACTCTATTCTCTGTTGGTGTATCTGCTTATCTTTTTCAGATGGGAGTGGGATCTGAGGAGATGAATGGCCCGGAGCACGTCACCCTGGCCCCAGCTGAAACCACAGAGGAACTAGGGAAATGAGCAAGAGTGCTGCTTTCTCAATGACCCCAATATCAGCACAAGAGTGAAGGAGATAGATAATGAGGACACTCAACACCTACCAAAGCAAAGATCCAAATGCTCCTAAGAGCCCATCACTGAAGTAGACTTAAAACATACACAATATGGCTCAGGAAATTTTGTGGAAGAGGAGGCAGAATGATTGTTACGGCTACAAGTTTGGACATTTTGCACAGAGACATTGCCTCTTCCCCATACCTGACTGCTGCCCCCATAATGCATGAACCACAATCCCCATGGGGTTTACCTGCATCCCCAGTGAGTAGGTCTCTTCAGAAAAGGGGCAGGGAGGAGTTAAAGGATGGTACCAACATGTATTGTTTACATACTAAGTATATCCATGTCTAATAAAAATAATTTAAAAATAAAGTAAAATAAACTTTAACTTAAAAATCTGAGTGAATAATATAATGTATCAACTTATTGATTTATGACTTTATATTTTCTGAATATAGGTCCTTATAATATCTTACTTTCTCTAAGATTGAAGCAATATCTTGAGATTGAAGAAGATTTTTTTCTTGACCAGTCATTATGTAGAGCAAAAATGTCAACAGTGAAGAAATGCTGGATGTGATACAATTTGATATTGTTAGTTTTCCAATCATTCCTTACTAATTAGTCGACATTATTATATTCTTCATACATGTTTTGCAAACAAATCAGAAAAAATGAATATACAAAAGAAATTCATGGAAAAAATAATTAATGAATTATTTACAATTTCTAGAGTCATAATCACTGTCAATATTTGGGGGAATTTTCTATAATGCCCAATAGTACCTAAGATGGTAGAAATATGAAACATTTACCGTGTTATTTATTGGTACATTATTATGCCTCACAAGAAAGCTTTGCATTTAGATTTTTTAACCACACATTTGTTCATTTTTATTCTTTGAGAAAACTAATGCAAACTTTACTATAAAATGAATTATTAGTCATAGTATAAATTACAATAACAAACTGAATATATAGCTAAATGTTTGAATTTATATTTGCTGAATATTTATTTTCCTCAGTTTATTTTAAACTCATTTGAGTTGAGTAGATATGTATAATTGTGAATGTGTTTATATATGAAATTAATGGAGAATCTCATATTTATTTCACAATATTTTAATCAACAAACATGTTTTACCCTTTCACTCTTTGCCAGATGTTGAAAATTCAAAGATGAGTAAGAGTCTGTCCTTTTCCTTAAGGGAAAGAATATGTGAAATCATACATTTATGTTGGTATATATTTCTGTCAACAAGAAATGGCAGAATAAGTGGGAGGAAGGGTGGACTTCATCTTATATGCTAGTCTCCTTTGACAGACATGTTGGAGATTTTTTTCATGTTAACACATATAGAACTTACTTTTCAAGTTGTGTTAAAAAGAATATCTCTTCTTAATTAGTTTAGTAGTTATGGTAGATTATCCCTGGGAAGATTAATTACTTGCTCTCCAGAGAAGTATTGTAAACCATAAGTTTGAAGTTGGACCAGATGCATTCTAGCCCTGAAAACTCATTAACCATCTGACCATGTTGCACATATGGCAACAGAGTGAAGAATGTATCTAGTCAAACACAGAGAAACACTTCTTCATCATCATTGGACAATGGCATCTTGTATCATGCCAGTAATCTTGTGATACCTACAAATATCCAAGGAGGCAAAAGGGGAAGCTTTCAGCTGATGAATTTGTATACCTACACTGAACAGAAATAAGTCAGGAACTGCAGATCTCTACTTCTGCTGAAATATTTAGCATCCCTCCCTAAATCTTAAGCTTAAATTGACCTTTGGGTTGAGGGTTTCATATATTATGTTGGGAGTGGACATTCTTGCTGTTAGTGAGATCACCTGCAATGATTATATTAAAATGTCCCCATTTCCTCAAAGGTCTTTTACTTTCTTGGTTAATCTGGAGAGAATATTACTCTTGTTTGCCTCTAGTGAGTGTCAGGCTTTGAGCTAATTTTAAGTTTCTTTCTCAATTCCTAAGGACAGGTCCACCATCAGCTTTATAATCACTCTGTAAACAACTCCCTGATCAAAAGATGGCAGCAAGCCTTACCAATCTGAAGTGCTTGATGAATAAGGTGGCTTCAGAGGGGTGTATTTGACAGTTCAAATTATATAGTCAGAATATGACAATGCTCCTTGCATTTCAGCCAAACTTCAGGTAAAACTACAGAGGAATTAGGGAGATGGATAAGAGTGCTGATTCTATGCTGAACATGATAACAGCTCCCAGGTGAAGAAGATAGATGCTAAAGATGCCCAACAATTACCAAAGCAGAGATGTAGAGGCTCCTAATAGCTCATCACAGAAGTAGACATAAAACTCACCCACCACAGCTCAGAGAATTTTGTGGAAGAAGGAGCAGAAACATTGTCTGAGCCACAATTGGAACATCATGCCCAGAGGCATTGCCTCCCCCCAGTAATTGACTGCTGCTTCCACAATGCATTACCCACTACCCTATGGAGAATACCTGCAACCCCACTGAGGAGGGCCCCCAGAAGAATGGGGGCAGGGATGAGGGAAAGAATGGCACTAGCACATGATGTATCCTTGCGAAGTATGTCTGTGATGAAAAAAAGAATAAGAAAAAGACTATGCATGATCAAAACTGTGGAACTTTATTTTAAAATGGAATGATGGTACCAGATGTATAGCTCAGTGGTAGAGTATTTGCCTAGTATGTACAAGTTTGCTCTCCAGCAATACCAAATACAAAAACCAGAAGCATAAAATGTTTCCACAGGGAGCTTGCCAGTCATACATGTTGGTGCATTTCTCTTAATATTTTATTCAAAACAGTTTAATATCTGTTGCTCTTAGTGGTTTTTGGGAAATGTCATTTTCCTGGACAATTTTACATTTAGAACAAATATACATACATACATACATACATATATATATATATATATATATATATATATATATATATATATATACATACATACATACATACATACATATATATATATATATATACATACACATATAATGTATGTATGTATATATATGTGTGTGTGTTGTGTGTATATGTTTAATATTTGATATTTAAAAATGAGATAATATTTCATCTTTCTTTGACTGCAACATTTTAAATTCTGTAACAACAGCAAAATAGTATACAAAATCTATAATTTTTGAATCCATCCATATTACCAAAGCAAGATACCATTTGATTCTTGAAAATGTGACATTCATTTTGTTTGAAAATGTGGTAGTGAGATAATTGTGCTAAGTTTGAGAGTAGACAGCTTTGTGTGTTTACAGGTACAGATGGACTACAACAATGTTCAGGGTCCAACAAACAGATAAATTATAATCTGTCCTTTTTGTCAATGTGAATAAAAGGTAATTTGTTTTATCTCTTCTATTTGTGAAATGCAATGAATAAAACTGATGATAATTACCAAATTTCTAAATATAAACACTGCTTATATGACTTTGCAGAAAAACCAGAGTTATAATCTTCCTTTTATGATTTTTTTAAGAGTAACTTTTGTTTATTTGCTGGCTATGGTATGTATTCTCATGCTAAATAGCTACTGAGTGAACAAAGTTATTAAAATATAATTATTGAGAGAAAAAGAAAAATATAGAGGTAAAATTCATAAACACATGGTTTAAGTATGGCTTACCAATTTGATATTAACTTAATTTTACATATTATATTGCTTTAGTAAGCTAATAATACGTTTGAATTTTACAAAATATGCCCAGGATGAAGGAAAACTAGTGCTAGGAATTGGACAGGTAGGTAAAATCATTTAAATATATAGTTATTGGGATATATTTTGAGTAACTGTTATATTCATATTACAGATGATATATTAATGGCATCATATCCCAGAGATAATCTTGGTTTTACAGATGAATGAAGTTGGAGCTTATTAGGCTAATAAAGCTTTAAAGTAAAAAGAACCAGAAATTATAAAAGTAAATAAATAGCTACTAAAGAAAGGAAAATTATTCTGACTCAAGTTACTCTGAGGTCACACAGAAAGGATGAGGATCTACAATTCTATAATTCTATTTAAAATTTCAATGTATGCATTTAAGAAAAGAGTTCAGGGCTGGAGAGATGGCTTAGCGATTAAGCACTTGCCTGTGAAGCCTAAGGACCCCGGTTCAAGGCTCGGTTCCCCAGGTCCCAAGTTAGCCAGATGCACAAGGGGGAGCACGCGTCTGGAGTTCGTTTGCAGAGGCTGGAAGCCCTGACGCGCCCATTCTCTCTCTCCCTCTATCTGTCTTTCTCTCTGTGTCTGTCATTCTCAAATAAATAGAAAAGAAAAGAAAGGAAAAGAAAAGAAAAGAGTTCAAATACCTCAGGTGATTCAACAGGGTATATTTTTACCATGAATATATGCTTAAATAATGCTATTTAGCTAGGATCACTTGTAAAGTTTATAATTAGAAATGAGAGAAAGTAAACATAGAATAAAATTTACAATAAAAATAAGCCTATAATATACCAATTATATATATACATATATATACATACATATATATGACATTAATTAATTAATTTGAAAGAGCAAGAAAATGAGGCAGGGGGGGAGGGAGAGAGAATGGGAACAACAGGGCCTCTAGCCATCACAAATGAAAGCATCTAGCTTTATGTGGGTACTGGGGAAACAAGCCTAGGTCCTTTGGCTTTGCCAGTAAGCACCTTAACCATTAAGCAATCTCTTTAGCCATCCTAGTTATATTTTACAAAATATTTAATATCAAAAGCATACATACTGTTGCAGTCTGGTTCACATTGGTGGTAGAAATCACCCAACCAAGAGAGCTTCTGGGAAAAAGAGATGTATTTTGGTTTACAGGCTCAAGGGGAAGCTCCACAATGGCAAAGGAGAACGATGGCATGAGCAGAGGGTGGAAATCACCTCCTGGCCAACAGAAGCTGGGCAATAGCAACAGGAAAGTGTGCCAAAGACTGGCATGGGGAAACTAGCTATAACATCCATAAACCCGCCCCTAACAATACATTCCCTCCAGGAGGCATTTAATTCCCAAATGTCCATCTGCTGGGAACCAAGCATTCAGAACGCCTAAGTTTATGGGGGACACCTGAATCAAACCACCACATTCTACCCCTGACCCCATAAACTGATAACCATACATGATGTAAAATGCAATGCATTCATCTAACTTTAAAAGTCCCATACTTTTTATCAATTCCAATGATGTTCATACATCCCCATTTTCCAAAATCTTTTAACTAAGCCATAATACCAAAAAATAACCTCAAAAAACCTACAATGGCACAGAATAAATATCCACATTGCAAAAGATGGCATTGGGCATAGCAAAGAAATATTCAACCAATACAAGATTTAAAACAACCAGGGAAACATCAAACTCTGTAGCTTTAAGTCCAACAATTCTAGCCAGTGACCAATCTCCAAGACCAATAATTCTAACTAGCAACCATTCTCTGGCATTCCAATTCCGCCCCTCCAGCTAGGCTATTCACAGTCCTGGAAAACTTCATCAAGGCCAGCAGCTCTCCTCAGAAGCCATCTCATGTTCCTGGCATCTCCACTGGGTCTCCATTGAAAGCCATGGTTCATCCTCATGGCCCCATGGGGTCTCCATTCAGGCCACCAGCAAACCTGCTTCACATTGCCCATGGACATTTCCAAAGCACAAGACCATGTTGCAAACTCAAATTCTCTTTCCTGCATTTCTTATACTCCACAATACCAGGTAGGGTGCCAATTTGTTAATCCAGGGGGGAATAAAGCTGACTTTGAAGAACAGGACACTCCTTGAACATTCATGCCCCTTCAAAAGAGTTTACATTCAGGTTTGCATTGCTGGTAGAAATCACCCAACCAAGAGCAGCTTCTTGGGAAAATAGGTTTATTTTGGCTTACAGGCTCGTGGGGAAGTTCCACAATGGCAAGGGAAAATGATGGAATGAGCAGAATGGGAACATTACCCCCTGGACAACATAAGGTGGACCATAGCAACAGGAGAGTATGCCAAACATTGGCGTGGGGAAACTGGCTATAATACCCATAAGCCCACCCCCAACAAGAAATTCCCTCCAGGAGGCATTAATTCCCAAATACCCATCAACTGGGAAACTACACTCAGAACACCTAAATTTAGGGGAGACACCTGAATCAAACCACCACACATACCTTATAAAGATATGAAATTGGAATCTTCTATATAGTTGATAGAATTGTTAAAAGGAATAACCACTATTGAAAACATTATGTATTGCCTCTTGGTAACATATGAACCTATAAAATCCTTACACAAGTATATAAGTAGACAGGTTCAGTAAAGGTTGTAATATGGAAAAGAAAATGGAAAAAGAAAATCATGCTAGAGATCAAAACCTGGGTCATGTGCTTGTGAAACATGCACTCAATCATCACACTCTCCAAGCACAAGCATATATTCTTTTCCTTATTTTCTTTCATTTTTTTAATTAGTTATGTATACCCTTATGTATACAACCATGTTGGTACCATCATTAGCCTCTTCCCTGCCCTCGCCCCTCCACAGGTATCCTCTTTGATGGGGTATATGGATAGTGGATTCAGTGCTTAGCCATCAGTTATGGGGAAAAGTCAATATCTTTGCATAATAACCCAACGTGTGGCTCTTACATTCTTTCCTTCCCTTCTTCTGAAAATTTCCCTGAAGCCATGTTAGGTTCACTTTAGGCCTACTTCAGTGATGAGGCCTTGGGAGCCTCTGTGTCTCTGTATATCTGGTTTGGTAGGAGATGAGTGTTCTCTGTGTCTATCTCCTTCACGTTTGTGCTGGTACCAGGTTCACCAAGAATGCAGCATTCTTGCTCATTCCCCAGTTATTCTGTGGTTTCAGCTGGGGTCCTGGTGAGGTATGATGGGAAGATTCTCTCCTCAGGATCTGCGTCCATCTGAAAGAGAAGCAGAGTCTCCAATGGACAGTGAAGTCAGCACCAGGTAAATGGGACTGCCATTATTATTTTAGAAAGGATTTAATAGGTGTAGCCCCTCTTATAGCCTATGACTGATGTGAGCTTGATAATGGAGAGTAGGCTCATTTTTATGGATAAGGTTCTAACTTGCTTCTCAGCTCCATCTATGGGTTTCATTCCACTGAGCAGAACAGTTAGCCAAATGAAGAGCTTTTGTTTACCTACCTATTGCCACTATTACACTTGTGTGAGCAATACATTAGGTTTTTGTTTTGTTTTTGTTGTTGTTTGTTTATTTGTTTTCTGCTGAGTAACATAGACCATTAGTTGTTTTGACAGATGTTGATCATTTCCCCCCAGTTGCTCAGGTAGTACCTACAGGAACTAGATGAGCTAACTCTCTGGGCACTGACTCTCTTCCAGGTTTCAGCCAGGTCACTCCTTGTTTCATATCAACAGCATATGGTGTCTTCAGCAGTAGGGTCTTACCACTAACCTTTGGGGGTCAACAAGTACTCTGACTTCTTTTGAGAAACCTTGTAGGTCTCTCTGATCAACAGCTCATTGTGGATGTTAACCACATGCTGGCACTGGAAGTTACAGTACAGTACCAAGGAAAAGAAGGAAGAAAAAGGTAGTTAATACAAAAGAGACAGAGAGAAGAGGGAGAGAGCAAAGAAAAAAAAAAAAAAAACAGGAGAAGATAAAGGCTAGTCTTCATCATACCTACTCCAGCACCCTGTGATTCAGGTGTTCCCTCTAAGGACCTGATGAAGGTTCAACCATTTAATCTGTCTTTTATGGTGAGGATTTTATGGTACCATTGCCATTTGGGTCCAGTTTTGTGTCCCCCACCCTCACTTTCCGACCAACCCTCCCTCTTGTTCAGTCCTTGAGATGCTTATTAGGTATGTCAGCATCTTGGGCAGATTCAGTTTAGGAGACATTGATGAGTGAGACCATGCAACAACTATCTTTCTGTGACTGAATGAGTTCACTAAGAATGATCTTTTCCAGGTTCAATCATTTTTTCTTCAAGTTTCATTTTGTCATTTTTCGTTACCACTGTGTAGAATTCCATCATGTAGATATACTACACCTCGGTTATCCATTTGTAAAATGATGGTCATCTGAGTTGATTCCAATTCTTGGATATTATGAATTGAGTAGTTATAAACATGGTTGAGCAATCTCTCTGAACTGAGGCATGGAACTTTGAGGGTAAAAGCTCAGTGAGGGAATAACTGGATCTGTTGGTAACTCACAGTCAGCCTTTTAAGGAGTCTCCATAATGCTTTCCATAGTGGTTGTACCATCTTACATTCCCACCAACAGTTACTGAGAGTTCTTATTTCTCCACATCCTCACCAGCATTTGTTTTTACTTGATTTTTTTTAATTTATTAAATATTTTTTATTAATTAGTTTTGTACTCAGTGAATACAGTCAAGTTGATACCATTTTTAGGCTCATCCATGTCCTACCCCCTCCCCCTGACCCTGCCTTGTTGAGGAATTTGGGTCATGCATTGTGTGGAGTTAGCCCACAGTTATGGGTAGGAGAAATAGCTCTGCTATCATGGCCCAAGTGTGGCTCTAACATTCTTTCTGACCCTCTTCAGCAAAATTTCCCTGAGCCATGTTGGATTCACTTTGGGTCTACTTCAGTGATGACATGTTGGGGACCTCTGGGTCTCTGCATATCTGGTATGGTAGGAATTGATTGTTCTCTGTGTCAATATCCTTCACCCTTGTGCTGGTACCTGGTTCACCAAGAAAACAGCACCCTTGCTTTTTTTGCCACTTGTTCTTAATTTCAGCTGGGGCCCTTTTGAGGTATGATGGGGTGGTTCTCTCCTTAGGATCTGTGTGTAGGCCCTCTTATAGCCAATGATTGGTGGTAGCTTCATAATGGAGAGTGGGCTCATGTTTGGCTATGGTTCTGACTTGTTTTCCAGCTCCAGTTCTGGGTCCCCTTCCACTGAGGGGATAAGTTAGCCAAATCAAGAGCAGTTAGTTTCCCACCTTGGCTATGTGCATTGTTGCACTTGTGTGAGCATCACAACAGGTTATTTGCTGCTAAATAGGTTAGACCATGAGTTGTTTGGACAGATATTGGTCATTTTTCCCCAGTTGCCCATGTAGCACCTTCTGGCACTAGGCACCTTGACTATCTGAGGACTGACTCTCTTCCAACTTCCAGCCATGTCACTCCATGTTATGTGTCAACTGCGTATGGTGTCTTCAGCAGTAGGGTCTTACCACTAACCTTTGGTGGGTCATCAAGGATTCTGAAAGAAATCTGTCATTCTTTTGGAAAACCCTGTAGGTCTCTCTGATCAAAAGCTCATTGTGGATGATAGCCATATGCTGGTACTGGGAGTTACTGGTCAGTGCTCACTAAGAAAAGGAAGAAAAATATACCTAATATAAAAGAGTTAGAGAGAAGAGAGACTGAAAGTGAGAGGGAGAGAAGCTGTAGAAGATTAAAGTCAGTCTTCATCATACCCTCTCCAGTGTCTTGTGGCTCAGGTGTTCCCTCTAAGGGCCTGGTTCAGCCATTTGGTCTGCCTTTTAGGATGTAGAATTTTATCATACTATTGTCACCTGGGTATGGATTTGTGTCTCCCACACCCTCCATTGCCCTCTACACCCTCCCCACCCATCCTATTGTATAGTCCTCAAGATGCTTGCTGTGTCTGTTGGCATCGTGGGTAGATTCAGGTTAGGTGCTATAGATTAGTCATTTGATTTTTTTAATGTTGCTATCCTTACTGGAATTAGGTGCAATCTTATAATTGTTTTAATGTGCATTTCCTTGATGAATAAGGTATGATGATTATTTTTAAAGTGTGTGTTTAGCATTTGTATTTCTTCCTCTGAGAACTCCCTGTCCAGTTCCTTGCTCCATGTAGTGAGTGGGTTGTTTGACTTTTTGTTGTTTAGGTTTTTGAGTTCTTTGTAGATTCTAGAAATTAGGTCTCTGTCAGTTGCATATAGAAAAACCTAGATATCCTTATCCACAGAAGAATGATTTCTATAAATACCTAAAATGCATATATTTAATGTGATAGTAATGTAATATTAACAACAAAGTCATAAATGAATTTGAGTTTCCAGAACTGAGATAAATTCCATTTGAATTTATACAGTATAAATGTAAATGCATAATGTAACTGCTAATGATTAATGTAACACATTATATCACTTTTGGCTCTATACATGAATGTAACACCTTTGACTGCATATGTGACAATAAAACATTCAGCGTATTGACTGCTTATGACAGCATAGGGATGAAGTTCAAAGGTACTGTATTGAATGAAATAAGCCACTCACAAAACAACAGAATAAACATGATAGTACTTATGTGAGATATTTAAATTAGACAAATTCAAAGAAATAGCTGAGTTGTAGTTAAAATAGGATGGAGATAGACCTGAAGTGTTGTTTAGTGGATACAGAATGGCTTTGCAAAAATATTTTTTTTATTTATATAACAAGTATACTTATTACACTGCAAATATACATATAAAAATAGTTAAGCGGCCAGGTGTGGTGGCGCACACCTTTAATCTCAGCACTCAGACACAGAGGTAGGAGGATCACAATGAGTTCAAGGCCACCCTGAAACTACAGAGTTAATTCCAGGTCAGCCTGGACCAGAGTGAGACCCTACCTTGAAAAACCAAAAAAAAAAAAAAAAAAAAAAAAGTTATAGTTAAGGTTTGCCCATTTTCCTACAAATTTCATTATATAATTTTCCTCACTCTTGAGTAGAATTCCACTGTGTATATTTGCCACGTTTTCATTATCCACTCATCAAATGTTGGACAGCTGGACTAATTCCAGTTCTTAGTTATTATGAACTAAGCAGCTATAAACATGGTTGAGCGAAAAATCTCTTCAGTGAAGACTGGAGCCTTTAGAGTAGATGCCTTTAGAGTAGAGAAATGGCTGGGCAAATTGGTATCTCTTCTTTCATCAATATGGCAAGCATTGCCATATTGATTTCCATATTGGTTGTACAAGTTTGCATTCCCACTGGCAGTGAATGAGGATTTGTTCCTCTTTCCTTGAATCCTCACCAACATTTATTATTGCTTGAATGTCTAATGATTGCCATCTTTTGTGGAGTAAGGTGAATTCTCATAGTTGTTTTAATTTGCATTTCCATGTGATGGTTAAAGATGTTGAATATTTTCTTAGGTGGGCATTAGTCATTTGTTGTTTCTTCCTATGAGAATTTCCTATTCAGTTATGTGTCTCACTTTGAGTGGGTTGTTTGATTTTTTTTTTTTAATTTATTTATTTGAGAGCGACAGACACAGACAGAAAGACAGATAGAGTGAGAGAGAGAATGGGCGCGCCAGGGCTTCCAGCCACTGCAAACGAACTCCAGAAGCGTGCGCCCCTTTGTGCATCTGGCTAACTTGGGACCTGGGGAACCGAGCCTCGAACTGGGGTCCTTAGGCTTCACAGGCAAGCACTTAACCGCTAAGCCATCTCTTCAGCCCTTGTTTGATGTTTTTATTGCTTAGTTTTTTTGAGATCTCTGTAGATTCTACTTATTTGGTCTCTGTCAATAGCATAGCTGGCAAAGATTTTCTCACATTCTGTGCATAGTCCATTGGCTCTGTTTATAGTCATACTAAATGAATTAACACAAGTACAGAAAGAAATTTGCCACATATTATCCATCATTTGTGGTTCCTAAATTGGAAAAGCTTTAATTGCAGGCACAACCAACAGACAATTCAAGGGACAGATTGGGGGGGGGGGGCGGTCGGGTGGAAGAGATTAGGGGAAGCAGAATGCAATGCAAGGGAGGGGGAAATATACACAAAACCAAATCCAATATGAATTGCTGTTGTAGAAATCTTCCCCCTGGATAGCACATTAAAAGATATACTCCTCTGGGCTGGAGAGATGGCTTAGCAGTTAAGCGCTTGCCTGTGAAGCCTAAGGACCTGGGTTCAAGGCTCAGTTCCCCAGGCCCCACATTAGCCAGATGCACAAGGGGGCGCACGCGTCTGGAGTTCGTTTGCAGAGGCTGGAGGCCCTGGCGCGCCCATTCTCTCTCTCTTCCTCTATCTGTCTTTCTCTCTGTGTCTTTCGCTCTCAAATAAATAAATAACAAATTAAAAAAAAAAAGATATACTCCTCAAAAGAAGCACAGAACGAATGTCTGGTAAGAAAGGCCCTGAAGAGTATAAAATGAAATCTAACCCTAAAATATTTGGCTCTGGCTAGTAATTCCTATATCAGATTTTGGTTACAAGCCATGTTGAACTGTTGATCAGAGAAACCTACAAGGTCCCCTCAAAAGACATACTTTGGTCAAATCACTTGACAACTTGCCTGAGGTAAAAGTTAAAAATCTATTCTGAAGACACTACATGCTGGTAATTCAGAATATCAAGAGACCCAGCAGAATGTGGAAGGAAGCGGATTCCCAGGCTTAGCCCATATTGTGCTGAAAAGTCCACCTGAGCTGCTGGGGCAAATGGTCAACAATTTGGGAAGCAAGCAGGCTACACTGCTATATGAAAGCAACCAGCCTGACAAGATGTACAAACCTGTGCAACAGAGGTATACAGCCTAGGGCTTTCTGGCAAAGTGATCCACTCAATGGAAAGGAACATATAACTGGAAGTGGGAACCAAGTCAGACTCCTATAGATACAAAAATTACAGACTCCAATGAGAAACTCACGCCCATCTTGTTCAAATGGGCGACTACACCCATCAAAATCTCTCTAAAGGGACTGGAGAGATGGCTTAGCGGTTAAGCGCTTGCCTGTGAAGCCTAAGGACCCCTGTTCGAGGCTCGGTTCCCCAGGACCCACGTTAGCCAGATGCACAAGGGGGCGCACGCGTCTGGAGTTCGTTTGCAGAGGCTGGAGGCCCTGGCGCACCCATTCTCTCTCTCTCTCTTTCACTCTCAAGTAAATAAAAATAACAACAAAAAATAAAAAATAAAAAAAATCTCTCTAAATTAATAAATGCTTATCCCCTTTAACTTATCCCTATTTCACTCTCCATTAGAGAGACAGAGATTTATTACTTCTGGAGTTTTGTTTTGGAATACAAAGTTTCAAAGTTTTCCCTAAAGATCCTCTGGATTTCATCAGAATTTGTAGTGACCTAAGTTTTTCAACTCTAATTTTAATAATTTAGACTTTTCTCCTTTTGGTTAATGTGGTAGGGGGCTTGTCAACATTTTATCTTTTCAAAGAACCAGCTTTACATTCAATTGGTTTGATTTATTGTTCTTTTAGTCCTCATTTCATTAATCTCTGCCCTTGTCTTTATTGTTTCTTTGACCTACTCATTTTGAGATTGACTTGGTCATGTTTTCTGAAGACTGAGCTGCATCATTAGGTTATTTATTTGAAATAACTGAGGTTTTAATGGAAGCACTTAGAGCTATAAAATTTTCTGTCAGAATTGTATCAGTTATGTGTCAAATCTTTTGGCAAGTTGAGCTTCCATTTTCTTTTGAATCTAGCTGTTTTTAAATTTCATCCCTGATTTCTCTATTAACCAATTAGTCATTTAAGAGTACATTGTCTGATAGTGTATATAATCCACATATATATGTAGTTTATGTCATATTTTGGATGTTTTTCTTTTATTCTTCTATAATATGATAAGCTATAAGAAAATACATCCTTTTGTATTTGTTAAGACTTAATGTGTAGCCCAAAATGCCATGTATTTTAAAGAAAATTCCATAGAGAGAAAAAAAGTCTCCTATTTCTGTTGAATGTGACAGAACATTTTGTAGCTGTCTGTTAAACTTATTTGATTTATGTTGTAGTTTAACTCTATATTGATTTTTAGCTTGGATATCCTGTCTAGAGAGGAGATCAGAGTACTGCAATCACCCACTTATTGTATCAGGAGATAGCAGATATTTTATTCCCATTATAGTGTTCTTTTTATGAAATTAGGAGTTTCAATATTTGGCATATATGCATTTATTCTTGTTGGGCCTTATTGATATGCTGTCTCCTTTATTACTAAGCACTTCTGTAGCTCCTCTGACTACTTTGGTTTGAATCTACTTTAATATCAGAATCACTCCTTCTGCTTGTTTGTAAGTTCTATTCACTGGACAACTAACTTCTGTCATTTGACTCGTGTGTGTGTGTGTGTGTGTGTGTGTGTGTGTGTGTGTGTGTTCCAGCTGGCGTTGTGTTTTTAGTCTGTATCTCATTGTTAATGAGTTGAGACTTCTTACACTTAAGGTTAAAATATGTTTACTAATTACTATGATTTTAAAGTTTGTTTTTTTCTGTCTTAGATTTGTGTTCATCTTCTTTCATCTCAGTCTGTGTTCTGGTTATGATATTTTACTATATTGCACATAATGCATCATTTCTAGCTCTTTGGAGCTCATGAAAGATTCTCTGCTGTGAACTACTCATTGAATCTACCTTTTTCCTCTCTATATAGCATGTTTTTAAATCATTTCCTGGAGTGTTGGCTTTGTTGTTATGATTCACCTTAGTTTGTAATTGTCCTGATATATCTTTCTTTCACCATAAATTTAAAAAGATTGCTTTGCTGGATTTAGTAATACTCATTGAGCTTGAAATATTTTGTACCATGATTTCTTGCCTTTAAGTCTGTTGAGATATCTAATGTTTCTCTGATTTGAGTTTGACCATTTCCTCTACAGCTTAATTTTCTTTCTTCCTCTTAGACTTTAACTATAATACGCTATGGAGAGATTCTTCTTCTCTGGTACTTTCTCATTTGGAGGTCTAAAGATATCTTGAATTTGGATGACTTTTTCTTTCTATTAATTTGAGAATTTTTGCTATAATGTCATTGAATATATTTACTAGGCTTAACCCTTTATTCTTTGGATTCATATACTTTGTCTCTTGATGGTATTGATGGTATTCTAGAGATATTGGATGTGGTTATGCGAATTTATTTATTTCACTATTCAGGTTTGAGTGTAGTATTTCATTGAACTTTTCTTTCATATTAAATATTCTTTCTTCTGTTTGTTTCAGTCCACTATTGCTTATTGTTTTATTTAGCTTATATGGTTTTTCATTTCAAATTTATTTATTTATTTATTTTCTGAAATCTCAATTCCCTTGTTGAAACTTCCTCCATGTTTGTAACCTTTTTATAATTTCTTTCATTTTCTTGATTTTTTTGTTTTATGTTGCTGAATGTCTTCTTGGGCATCATAACTTATTTTTTAGGAAACTTTTAACATCTTTAGTATTTTACCTATTTAACATTTTGAATTTAGCAATTGAAGAATATATATGTATGTATGTATGTATGTGTGTATATATATATATATATATATATATATATATATATGGTCGAGAGGAGAGAGAGAGAGAGAGAGAGAGAGAGAGAGAGAGAGAGACAGAGAATGGGCATGCCAGAGCCTCCAGCTGGTGCAAATGAACTCCATATTCATGTGCCAGATTCTGCATTTGTCTTTGGCTTATGTAGGACCTGGGGAATTGAACCTGGGTCATTTGGCTTCACAGACTTTAACTACTAAGCCCTCTATCTAGCTCATGTCCCCTTTTAATATCCATGATATAATTTGCACATACATTGGTTTTAGTATTTTCTAAGGGTTCATTGGAAGATCTTCTTGCTAAGTAGTCAATCAACAATACCACTAAAAGAGGAAATGATAGCTACACTACCACCAACATCAAACTGTACAAAGATGTAAAGATATAATTAATTAAATTTCATGAATATATCACCAGAAGTTGTGTGCCATTAAATGTAAAAACTGATACAGAATATATTATAAATTTTATTTTATTTTTTTGTTTTTTATTTTTATTTATTTGAGAGCGATAGTCAGAGAACGAAGCAGAGAGAGAGAGAGAGAGAGAGAGAGAGAGAGAGAGAGAGAATGGGCACACCATGGCTCCAGCCACTGCAGACAAATTCCAGATGCATGTGCCCCCTTGTGCATCTGGCTAACATGAGTCCTGGAGAATCAAGCCTCGAACTGGGATCCTTAGGCTTCGGAGGCAAGTGTTTAACCACTAAGCCAGCTCTACAGCCCAAATTTTAAAAATATATTTTGGGTTAATGTAGAATTAGTAAATGAATAAGAAAAAGGAACAACAATGGAATGAAAGTAAGCTTAAAGTTTTGAAAAAAATAAGATAACAAGTGGAGAAGAATTTTGTAGGAGAGAATAGAAAAAAGGATTAGAAAAAATAAGAAATTGAATGAAAACAAAAATAACTGGGCTAGAGAGGCTATGCTATCTCAAAAACCAAAACAAAAAAAGTGAAAAAAATGACCTAATGAGAATGTTCTAATTAAAAATTAAACAAAAGTATGAAGGCAAACTAAGAGTATGAGGGTATTTTAACCCCCCAAAATCAGAGTAAGTTGAAATTACAACTAAAGGATAGTAGAGAGAAAAACCAGAGAGGGCAATAAAAGGAGTAAAAAGGATAGAAAAGAAGAAAAAGAATTAAAACTACTCATCTCCATGCATATTTCCATAGACACATATATACATAAATACATACATAAATACATACATACATACACATGAAATGAGATTAATGTGTGAAGGGGCATTAAGACTAAAAAGAGTTTTTATTTCTCCTTTCCTATGGTTTATGCTGGTGTTGAGCAAGGTTTGACCTGTCCAATGTCCTCCCAGAGCAGTCTTGATGTTAGTTCCTTCCCTTTTATATTTATATGTTAGGGCTTCTGTTTGCCACATTTTGTTTTATAGTGTGTGGTAGGCATGTCCTTTCACCATGCTCCATCTCCTGAGCTCTACTTAACTATGGTACCTACTGCATGAGCTGAACATGTCTCCGAGTCATGTAACTCATGAAGCTATCTCAGCAGGTTGAGGATTTTCAGACTTCCAGTTCCTCTGGAGGGATGCAGCTGTGGGCATCAAGGAGACACCTCAAGCTCTACAGGAGTGAATGACAGATATGTGTCCATAGGTTCAGCTGTTGGCCTCAGACTCAGAGTTACGGAATTCTACAGTTGTTCTCAGCTGAATCAGTTCTTAGCTCAGAGTGCAGGGTTACCTTTCCCTATACACCTCACTACCTGAGCAGAGCTTCCAGTCACTTTTATGTCTTGGCATGTAAGGCTCTGGATATGTCTTTATCCACAATGGCTTGTGAGGCCTGTTTTTTGCTTCAGGACTGTGGCAGATTAAATTAAAACTCCGACTTGTGTTTGTTTCCCATTCATGTGGTAGTTAAGTTTCAGGTACGTTTTGTCTAAATGCTGTGTAGAGACTGTCCTCTGAGATTTCTGTTCATTCTTTGCCTATCAGCAGGGAGGAAACACTGATGTACACAGTGGGCAGTGGGTTTGTCCTGAGTTAAGACTCCCCCTTCTCTTCACCACTGTCACCTAGCTTACTGTGTGGAGGAATCTTTGCTTCTCACCCTGTGTTGGGAGCTTTATGGCTGGAGCTTTGCTTGGTTTGACTTTTTTCCATGTGTCCTTGGTCTTTTGCTCCACACTTTTCAGGTAGAAAATAACAATTTTTTTTGGATCTTCTGAAGCTCTTCTCTTTCTCTTTTTTGAACAATGTGTAATTATACTGATTCCATCTCATTTCACCAGATCACAGAAAGCTTATACTCACTGTCTTAGTCAGATGTCCCTATCTTGTATAAAAATCTTGTTGATTCTTTTTGGTTGATTTCAAGAAACTATAGAGCTGTTATCATTCAGGTTAGGTGAGGCAGAGTCAGCTCTGTTACCACCATTCATTTTAAACATACCATTAGAGTTAGGGGTGGCATTCTTCTGCTTCTCCTTCATTCCCTTTGAAAATGATAACCAAGCCCATGGACTTAGGACTGTGGGAATGTGGGAAGTGACCCAATTTAATATAATGGGTACTATCTGAGAAACAATTTTTTTTTTAATGATGGTTTGTTAAAGAATATCCTGTCTGAATTTTAGATTGCATAGAAATTCCAGGATATCTGACATAATTAAATAATTACTATATTTCCTGTCAGTCATTCTTTAAGATAAATCAATGTACTATGAAAGCAGCAGCTTACCCAGCCGACAACTCTCTGCCTGCATGTTTTCCCTTAATAGCATCACCATATGTTGGTGTGCAGAAGAGGGACTATTATCAGCCAGGATATTCTTGAGTAAATTTCTATTTGGTATTGAGTATTTGGGAACAAAATTACCACTAATGTTTGGTTCCTCTAGCCTTAGGTCAAAATGTCAACAGTTTTCTTCACTATTATTTTTGCACAGAATAATATTGATTCATTAAAAATGCTAAATAGGGCTGGAGAGATGGCTTAACAGTTAAGTGCTTGCTGTGAAGTCTAAGGACCCCGGATCAAGGCTTGATTTCCCAGGATCCACTTTAGCCAGACGCACAAGAGGGTGCACACCTCTGGAGTTCATTTGCAGTGGCTGGAAGCCCTACCGCACCCATTCTCCCCTCTCTCTCTCTCTCTCTCTCTCTCTCTCTCTCTCTAACTGCCTATTTCTCTCTCTGTCACTCTCAAATAAATAAATAAAAATATACAACAACAATATTTTTTTTAAATTTTTATTAACATTTTCCATGATTATAAAATATATCCCATGGTAATTCCCTCCCTCCCCACCCCCACACTTTCCCGTTTGAAATTCCATTCTCCATCATATTACCTCCCCATTACAATCATTGTAATTACATATATACAATATCAACCTATTAAGTATCCTCCTCCCTTCCTTTCTCCACCCTTTATGTCTCCTTTTCAACTTACTGGCCTCTGCTACTAAGTATTTTCATTCTCACGCAGAAGCCCAGTCATCTGTAGCTAGGATCCACATATGAGAGAGAACATGTGGCGCTTGGCTTTCTGGGCCTGGGTTACCTCACTTAGTATCAGACTTTCCAGGTCCATCCATTTTTCTGCAAATTTCATAACTTCATTTTTCTTTACCGCTGAGTAGAACTCCATTGTATAAATGTACCACATCTTCATTATCCACTCATCTGTTGAGGGACATCTAGGCTGGTTCCATTTCCCAGCTACTATAAATTGAGCAGCAATAAACATGGTTGAGCATGTACTTCTAAGGAAATGAGATGAGTCCTTTGGATATATGCCTAGGAGCGCTATAGCTGGATCATATGGTAGATCAATCTCTAGCTGCTTTAGGAATCTCCACACTGTTTTCCACAATGGCTGGACCAGATTGCATTCCCACCAGCAGTGCAGAAGGGTTCCTTTTTTTCCACATCCCCGCCAACATTTATGATCATTTGTTTTCATGATGGTGGCCAATCTGACAGGAGTGAGATGGAATCTCAATGTAGTTTTAATCTGCATTTCCCTGATGACTAGTGACGTAGAACATTTTTTAAAATGCTTATATGCATTCGTATTTCTTCCTTTGAGAACTCTCTATTTAGCTCCATAGCCCATTTTTTGATTGGCTTGTTTGATTCCTTATTATTTAACTTTTTGAGTTCTTTGTATATTCTAGATATTAATCCTCTATCAGATATATAGCTGGTGAAGATTTTTTCCCATTCTGTAGGTTGCCTCTTTGCTTTTTTCACTGTGTCCTTTGCAGTGCAAAATCTTTGTAATTTCATTAGGTCCCAGTGGTTAATCTGTGGTTTTATTGCCTGAGCAATTGGGGTTGTATTCAGAAAGTCTTTGCCAAGACCAATATGTTGAAGGGTTTCCCCTACTTTTTCCTCTAGCAGTTTCAAAGTTTCCGGTCTGATGTTAAGGTCTTTAATCCATTTGGACTTAATTCTTGTGCATGGCAAGAGAGAAGAATCTATTTTCATTCTTCTGCAGATATATATCCAGTTTTCAAAACCCCATTTGCTGAAGAGGCTGTCTCTTCTCCAATGAGTATTTTTGGCATTTTTATCGAATATCAGGTGGCTATAGCTACTTGGGCTTACATCTGGGTCCTCTATTCTGTTCCACTGATCTACATGTCTGTTTTTGTGCCAGTACCATGCTGTTTTTGTTACTATGCCTCTGTAGTATAGGTTAAAATCAGGTATGGTGATACCACCAGCCTCTTTTTTGTTGCTCAGTATTATTTTAGATATTCGAGGTTTTTTGTGATTCCAAATGAATTTTTGGATTGTTTTTTCTATTTCCATGAAGAAAGCCTTTGGAATTTTGATAGGGATTGCATTAAATGTGTAGATTGCTTTAGGTAAGATTGCCATTTTCACGATATTGATTCTTCCAATCCAGGAACAAGGGATGTTTCTCCACTTTCTAGTGTCTTCTGCAATTTCTCGCTTGAGTGTTTTAAAGTTCTCATTGTATAAGTTCTTTACTTCCTTGGTTAGGTTTATTCCAAGGTATTTTATTTTTTTTGATGCAATTGTGAATGGGAGTGATTCTCTGATTTCATCCTCTGTGTGTTTGTTGTTAGCATATATGAAGGCTACTGATTTCTGTGTATTTATTTTGTATCCTGCTACATTGCTGTAGGTTTTGATCAGCTCTAACAGCTTGCTAGTAGAGTCTTTAGGGTCTTTTATGTATAGAATCATGTCATCTGCAAATAATGATAACTTGATTTCTTCCTTTCCAATTTGTATCCCTTTTAAGTGTGTCTCTTGCCTTATTGCTATGGCTAAGACTTCCAAAACTATATTAAATAGAAGTGGGAACAGTGGACACCCTTGTCTTGTTCCTGATTTTAGTGGAAAAGCTTCCAGTTTTTCCCCATTTAGTAATATGTTGGCTGTAGGCTTGTCATAAATAGCCTTTATTATATTGAGATATGTTCCTTCTATTCCCAGCCTCTGTAGGACTTTTATCATAAAGGGATGTTGGATTTTGTCAAATGCTTTCTCTGCATCTAATGAGATGATCATGTGATTTTTGTCCTCTCAACCCGTTTATGTAATGTATTACATTTATAGATTTGCGTATGTTGAACCATCCCTGCATCTCTGGGATAAAGCCTACTTGGTCAGGGTGAATGATCTTTTTGATATACTCTTGTATTCTGTTTGCCAATATTTTGTTGAGAATTTTTGCATCTATGTTCATGAGGGAGATTGGTCTGTAATTTTCTTTTTTTGTTCTATCTTTGCCTGGTTTTGGTATCAGTGTGATGCTGGCCTCATAGAAGGAGTTTGGTAGAATTCCTTCTTTTTCTATTTCCTGGAAAAGCTTAAGAAGCAATAGTATTAGCTCTTCCTTAAAAGTCTGGTAAAATTCAGCAGTGAATCCATCCGGGCCTGGGCTTTTTTTAGTTGGGAGATTATTGATAACTGTTCGGATCTCCATGTTTGTTATAGGTCTATTTAAGTGATTAATCTCATTTTGATTTAATTTAGGTAGGTCATATTGATCAAGGAAATCATCCATTTCTTTCAGATTTTCATACTTTGTGGAGTATATGCTTTTATAGTATGTCCCTATGATTTTTTTAATTTCTCTGGAATCTGTTGTGATGTTACCTTGTTCATCTCTGATTTTATTAATTTGTGTCTCTTCTCTCTTTCTTTTGGTCAGATTTGCTAAGGGTTTATCAATCTTGTTTATCCTTTCAAAGAACCAACTCTTTGTTTCATTAATTCTTTGGATTGTTCTTTTTGTTTCTATTTCATTAATTTCTGCCCTAATCTTTATTATTTCTTCCCGTCTACTGATATTTGGTTTGCCTTGTTCTTCTTTTTCCAAGGCTCTAAGGCTAAGCATTAGGTCGTTTACTTGCGACCTTTCTAACTTCTTAATATAGGCACTTAAGGCTATAAATATACCTCTTAGAACTGCCTTCATTGTGTCCCAGAGATTTTGGTATGTTGTGTTCTCATTATCATTTGACTCTATAAATTTTTTGATTTCCTTTTTGATTTCTTCATTGACCTACTCATCATTTAGTAGTGTATTGTTTAGTTTCCATGATTTTGTGTATGCTCTATAGCCTTTCTTGCTACTGATTTGTAGTTTAATTCCATTGTGGTCAGATAGAATGCAAGGAATTATTTCAATTTTCCTGAATTTGTTAAGATTTGCTTTGTGTCCTAATATATGGTCTATTTTAGAGAATGTTCCATGTGCTGCTGAAAAGAATGTATATTCTGCAGCCTTTGGATGAAATGTCCTGTATATATCTGTTAGGTCCATTCCTTCTATGACCTCATTTAGTCCAGATGCCTCTCTGTTTATTCTTTCCCTGGATGACCTGTCAATTGATGAGAGTGGGGTGTTAAAGTCACCCACCACCACTGTGTCTGGTGTTATCTGTGACCTTAGTTCTAATAGTGTTTGTTTGACAAATTTGGGAGCCCCCATGTTAGGTGCATATATGTTTAGGATTGTAATGTCCTCCTGTTGGAGTGTGCCCTTAATCAGTATAAAGTGACCTTCCTTATCTTTCTTGACTAGCGTGGGACTAAAGTCTACCCTGTCTGATATTAGGATAGCAACCCCTGCTTGTTTTCTAGGCCCATTTGCTTGAAACACCGTCTTCCAACCTTTCACCCTAAGATAATGTCTATCCTTGGTAGAAAGGTGAGTTTCTTGGAGACAACAAATTGTAGGATCCTGCTTTTTAACCCAGTCTGCAAATCTATGTCTTTTCATTGGGGCATTGAGACCGTTGATATTAAGAGAGATTATTGAAAGGTGTGTATTTATGTTTGCCATTTTTGTGTGTGTGTGTGTTTCTGGTTCTACCTGTGCTCTCTTCTGTTAACTGGTATTTGAGTATAGCTTGTTTTTTCTATATTCCTTATATGTGTGCTTTTCCTTTTGTTCAGCATGGAGGATTCTAGCAAGTATTTTCTGTAGAGCTGGTTTTGTCTTCAAATACTCCTTTAACCTGCTTTTGTCATGGAATGTCTTTATTTCTCCATGTATTTGAATGGATACCTTTGCAGGATAAAGTAACCTTGGTTGACAGTTGTTATCTTTCAGAACTTGGAATATATCACTCCAAGCCCTTCTGGCTTTAAAAGTTTGTGTTGAATAATCTGCTGTAATCCTGATGGGCTTGCTTTTGTAGGTAACTTGATTTTTCTCTCTAATTCCTTTCAATATTTTTTCTTTGGTGTGTGTGTTTGGAAGTTTGATTATAATATAGCGAGGAAAGGTTCTTTCTGGGTTCTGTCTGGCTGGGGTTCTAAAGGCTTCCTGTATCTGTATTGGCACCTCTTTCCCAATTTGGGGGAAATTTTCCTCTATGATTTTGTTGAAGATGCCTACTGTGCCTCTGGAGTGGAGTTCTTCTCCTTCTACTATACCCTGAATTCTTATATTGGATCTTTTCATAGTGTCCCAAATATCTTGAAATTCCCACTCATACTTTTCTATAAGTTTGTCTTTCTCTCTGTTGGACTGCCTTAGGTCTGCCACCTGGTCTTCTAGCTTACATATTCTGTCCTCTCCCTCATCCATCCTACTGGTGAGATTTTCTACAGAGTTTTTTATTTCATTAACTGTGTTCTTCATTGCTAGTAATTCTGACTGGTTTTTATTTATTATTTCTATTTCCCTATTTATGTCTTGTATTGCCTTCTTTATTTCATTAAATTGGTGTCCTGCCTCTTCTTTGATTCCTTTGACTACCTCTTTGATTTCCTGTTTGATTTCTTCTTTGATTGTTTTCATGTGTTCTTTGACCTCTTTGAACATATTTATAATTATTCTTTTGAACTCTTTCTCAGGCATTTCCTCTAACTCTTTCTCACTGGAGGACATTTCTGATGCATTAATACTTTTAGGTGGATTTATATCGTCTTGCTTTTTAGTGTTTCTTGTGTTATAATGTATATATTTTTGCATCTTGGATTAAGGTAATGCTTGGATTTTCTAGCTATCTGTGTATTCTTAGCTGTATCAATTGATTTGATGTAATATATTTTCAGGGTAGGACCTTAAGTTGCTAGGTGTGGCTCTTAAGACTGTCAGAGTATCTTCAAAGATATTCTTAGGGGTTGAGTTTCCCTGCTATAGGAGTATTCAAGCAGGCTGAGTGGAATAAAATACAGGTAGATTCTAAAATTTAACTAAACACTGTACACATTCAATCAAAAACAGCCTGAGTATGTATGCAAGAGTAGTTATAATGACCAGATTCTCTAGCAACAAAGAGGTTTAGATTTCTGGTCTGTTGAGGGATCCAACTCAGCTTGTGACCAAGTGAGACCCTTCCCTAGTGCAATCCCAGTTACCTTGGGTGATTTTGGTCTCAGTCAAGTTGCTGCCTGGGTCGTTGGGCTGCTGTTCTGATTTCTGGAGCTGGGCACTTGCTTTTCCTACGGGGCAAACTGAGCCACTGCTGCTGCCTCTGCTGCTGCTGTAGCTGCCACTGCTGGAGCCACTACTGCTGCTGATGCTGCTGCTTCTGTGTCCACTGCCGCTGCTCCCCTTGAAGCTGCTGCCGCCGAGTCTGCGCTGCTGCCACTCTTGGGTCTGCTGCTGCTGGGGCCGCTGTTACCGGTGCTGAAGCCGCTGATGTTGCTGCCGAACTCTGCTTCTATTTGGGTCCCGTTGTCAGCCCAAGTTGGCGTGGCCGGGTCCCGGGCCGTTGCTCTGTTGGCTGGAGCTGGGTTCAGGCGTTGGGGGAGGGGAGGGAGCCGCGGCTGCTCTGGTCGTCTCACTGTTCCACGTATTCTTCTACCTCGCAGTCTGCTCTTCCGTTGCTCGCTGCCGCTCTCCCCTCACGTTTCCCGAGTTGCGGAGAGCGCGGTGTGAGGGGAAAATCCCGCACCTGGCTTTTCCTGCGGCTTGAGCCGAGTCTGGCGGCTTTCTGCTGCGCCGCGGCCGCGGCGGTTGGCCGAGCTGCTGGAGCCGCTTTTCCCACCTGTGCAGGCTATGGATGCTCTATAACTGTTTTACTTCTCCGCTGCCACTTCAATTTCCTATACACCTCACTTTTTAGTAAAAGTGTGTATTTTGCTGAGTTTTTTTGGTCTTTTTCCTCCCTAGGCTGCTTTGGCGTGGTACCTACGCCACCATCTTAACCGGAAGTCCCAAAATTTTTTAATGCTAAATAATTTAAAGTAAAAATTGTTTTCACTTTGGGAACCTAGAAAAGTTTCAGGGAAGCCCATGAATAAAAGAATCACACAAACTGACATTGTTACATATACAAATGTATTTAGATTGTAATAGCCAAATATATATTTGGCTTCAATTCTACAAAGTATTGTTACTTACCAAGTTAAACTCACATGAACTAGTAACTTGTTTATAATTTCCATTGGTCTGTCAATTGGGTCTTCTTTTTAATTCTACTTGGTTATGTTTAATTTTGCCTTAATATCTCCCCCAAAGTGATCAAACATTACACGATGTGGAGAATGAATTCCCATTTTCATTTGTTTGAACACATCTTACTGTTCCTTTAGTTGCATAGAACTTTTTTTTTCCAATTACAGATAAAATTTTGATTTGTGACATATTATTGCTTTTGTTTTATTATAGTTTGATTGCTGCATAACTTCATACCATTGATATCTAGTTTCTCCTGTTTTCCAATCTTACCTAGATATTAGCCTTTATTTTCCAATTATATTAATGACCTGTTTTCTATTTTCCAGTTTTTGTAATTGTTCTACATAAGATAATGGGGTTGGAGAGATGGCTCAGTGGTTAAGTGCTTGCATGTGAAGCCTAAGAACCCTGGTTCAAGGCTCCATTCCCCAGGCCCACATTAGCCAGATGCACAAGGGGGCGCACGTGTCTGGAGTTCGTTTGCAGTGGCTGGAGGCCCTGGCATGCCCATTTTCTCCCTCTCTCTGACTCTTTCTCTCTCTCTGTTTCTCTCAAATAAATAAATTAAAATGAGCAAAAATAAAATTAAATAAGATAATGTTTTTCCTGATAAAAAATACTTTATTAGAGCAGGAAGAGGAACATGTTTGTGAAATAAATGTTAGTTATACACTGAAATATACAAGAAAAATCTACTTAATTATAATTTGATTTAATCATTCTATATATCCAGATACCTCAATATTTCTTTTACTTTTGATGACTAAGTAAAATCAATAAATTATATTTACTCTGTCTGCACATTGACTCACAGAAGCTAAAATTCAACTTTATGCCAGATTCCTGACTTTGGAATGAATCATTTTGATAAACCTCTTATTCATAAATATGTGAGCCAAGTACCTTCACGTCACACCATTTTGGCAGCAGGCCTAAATAGTTGTTGAGTAATAAAGAAGCCAATTATTTCTAAAAGACTGATAACATTTTCATTATAGTATGAAGGGTTATACAAGCTAAATATTATAAAATGGTGTTCAAAAGTAATCTTCAACCTTCTATGGAAAGAGAGGATAAAATCATAGTTACTACAATGCAAGAAGAAAAGAAGGATATAGCCAATAAGAACCACCCTATGAAGAAGGTAAAAATCAAACATAGTAAACATATGCTGACATGCTTCTGGAAAGGGAAGAATAATGTTCACTATTCAGTATTCCAAATCTTCATTTTAATTGCCTTTGATCAAATGATATGTCCTCAAGAAACGGTGCTATGGATATCAGAACATCTGTCACTACAGGAATTTCACATGACATAGAAACTGAGATGTGTCCATGGAATGCTGCTGAAACTGGATTTACTTCCAGAGAGGAAGGAGAATATTATATGCTACTTCCCAAGAGATTCTAGCAATGACATGCACTGGTTCAAGCAGTTATTGTAATATTTTAAGAATTAATATATGTTACTTTGATAAAAAAGAAAAAAATAATAACCTGTAAATAATAAATAATAATGTGACTAAGGACCAAATTTAAAAAATGTACACATGAAATCGTTTGTACTTTATTTAATTTTGTTTATTTCTTTACTTATTTTTGTATTTTTCAAGGTAGAGTCTTACTGTAGCCCATGGGGACCTGTAATTCACTAAGTAGTATATGACTGGCCTCAAACTCACAAGTGGTGAGATTAAAAACATGCACCACCATGTCCTGCCCATATTTTATTTAAAACCATGAAAAGGTCATTTGTCACTTTAATATTAAATTTATTTTCATGTGAGAAGAAATGAAGATATATAAATTAAGTGAGGTATTGGTGGCTTGTGTATTTGTTTCAGAGTTACCACCTGTGGTAGAGGATCCAAGGACCTCTGACAGCATGCTAGGGCTTCATGGGTAGTAGCACATGCTAATGCTCAGTTCCAGCCTGTAACAAAAATTGCCTGAACAGAAGTGGCCTCTGGTTATAAGTTTTAATACATAAGTTAAGTAGATATTTAGTTATGCTTTTCTCTTTGGAACCAAAAAATGGCAAGTCACTACCATTTGAAAACTTCAAAGCATTGTTGGAAATTGATTTATACTGCAAAAGTACATACTATTAGGGTAGAAGGTATATTTTCTTTATCCTCATTCATTCTTCTAAGAAAACATCTGGACATGTTGAAGAAAAACTTTGTAGTTTGCAAAATATAGAGGAGCAAAATGATAACATTTTTCATATGGTTGAAATTCTTGACAAAATATTTTTTAAAATAAGAACTCAAACAACTGCTGGTCTCTCCCTTATATTTATCATTTTATGAAAATTTGAATAAACCTCTAGTAAACAAACTAATAAAGCCAGTTCATAGCTTGGTGTCAAAATATTATTTATTTATCTATATATTTTAACATTAAATAGAGAATTTTCTCTTTTCTTCCTTTCTCAGCAAATGTATATTTGCCATATGAAGGATGTATGTTTATCAGAATTGCAGTAAGTTTATTTGAATATTTATATTAATATATATATATTATATATAATATATATGTTTATATATAAGTATATGATTTTATGTTCATGATGTATACTCTATTCCACATTTAATCATAAAATGTTAGAAGTGTTGTGACGTTGAAGCAGATATGGCATTTGTTCAATGTCATTAGGTTGGCTTCATTTGACACGTAGCAGCAAGGCATGACGGATCAAAGTAATTAAGTTGCCAATCATTTACCTTGCTGTGCTCACTGTCAATCAGCCAGTTTTCATCCTGAGTTCCTATGAGTTTATTTGATTCATGTTAAAGAACCTGTAGATGTGGACTTTCTTGAATTTGTCATTTAAAAAAAAATTGGGGGGGTATCAATTAATTCTTTCAGCATCAATATATTTATAAAATTATCTTTGGCTTTCAGGTGACTGATATCCAAATCTGAAGTTATCCTTGATTTAATATGTGATATTAGAATAGCTAGTCTAGGAGTTGTGTCCATGCATGGTATTACATAATATGGAAGAAAGTCTGCAAAACATATAACAATCCTTCCATACTAAATGAGACCATCTATAAGATCATCTATTAAAATGTGCTACAGATATGTTTATGGATTTCATAAGTGAAACATCACTTAAAATTTGAGTTTATAGTTCTTCAGAACCGATTTCCTATCTCAATGCAATGCAATGTAATACAATACAATAGATATGAAATAACTGGATTCCATTAACACTTAGTTTGGAACAGACATTCTCCATGTTCACAGGGTATTCAATTCTGGACATTAGCTAGGTGTATTGACTCAAGAAAATATCATCCATATGTTAATTGATTTGTCTTTCTTAGATAATCTAACCTAAGACTATAGTTAGAATTACAGGTTAAAAATTCAATCCAGCACTACTTTAACATTTCCTGTGGGAATCAAGATATCAATTATTCTCCATTTCAACACTAGTTTTAAAACTTGACTTTATTTACTTTGATCTTATCTTAATCTTTATAACTGCACATACTAAAATGAATCTATTTAACATTTTGGTCATAAAATATTTTAAATAATTGTGTGTATTTAGTTAGAAATATTTGAGAAAATTCTCAACAACCCTCTCTTTTATCTTTTTGTTGCATTATTTTTTGTGTGTTTAGTGACAGCTTAGATGAAAATGAGCTATATATCTAAAAGAAAAAAATTGTAACAGAACAAGTATAATTATTTTACTATTATTTGGAAATCATATTAGATCTATAGAATTACAACTTTAAGTATATATGCCAAAGAATTATATCCTTAGCAGATTTATAGAAATAACAATGCAGACACTGTAGGCATTTGATTAGTGTCATGCATTAGTTGCTTTGTGCTAAAAGATTGCTTTACAATAATGTATTTGTTCCGAGTTTCCACATGAAGCATTCTTTTAATTTTGATAGCTAACCTATTCGATTATTATAGCTTCTGGCATTCAGTTGCTTAAAGGACTCTGCTCATTTATCTGTGGGTGCCACAGCACTTTAGTACAGGATCCAGTCAACACCAACCTGAGTCACATGTGACACATTAATAATGAATACCTTTTTTCCTATAGCAGTTTTGCTTTCTCAAATCAGTGAAAGATTCCCACACACATTGTTTTCCTTGCTTTATTAAATAGAATTCACTACAAATTGCCTGTCTTTTGAGTTAGACTGATCTTCCTCATGTATGAGTGCCAGCTGGAAAACATGGCCAGATAATTTTGCTACAATTTGCATAAGCCAGTTGAACAGAAAAAAGAAAGTGTAAAATTGACAAATGACACATGTATATATGTCTGTATATAGACATTTGTCATTTCTTTTCACCTGATAAAGTTTTCAATGTGTGACTGTAAAAATGTCCAAACTTATCATGTATTTTAAATATCATGAAAAATTAGCAGTTAAGTGCTGGCCTGTGAAGCCTAAGGACCCTGGTTTGAAGCTTGATTCCCCAGGACCCATGTGAGCCAGATGCACAAGGGGGCGCACATGTCTGGAGTTCGTTTGCAGTGGCTGGAGGCCTTGGAGCACCCATTCTCTCTCTGTCTCTCTCTCTCTGCTGTTTTATCCCTCTGTCTGTTGCTCTCAAATAAATAAATAAAAATATACAAAATGTAAAAATAAATAAATAAAAATAAACACTTTAAAAAATGAGGATGATTTAATTAAAGATTTAAAGAGTTTTTGAAATGTTGACAATTGATAACCTTACACAACAATATATTTTAGAGTTGCTTAATTTTAAAAGCTTCCATTGAGGTATATTCAGAATAACATTGCACATTGATAGCTGGATTTGACAAAATAACAACTAGATATCACTCAAAATTCTTATGTTTATGGATAGCTCATTCATAATTTATAATTAAAAATCATCAATGAAAAGACTAGAAAGTATCTTTTTCAAAATTTACATTTAAAAGATTCTGAGAAGATAAACAAACCTAAAAAAATGTACTTGAGTGAATAAGCAGTAGCTGTTTCACTCTCCTTCTATAGAACTTGCATCTTGTATTTCTTTCCCAATGCTTGATTTTTGTGTACTGGCACATTTAACAAAATGTGCACAGAAAAAAAAAAAAAAAAACAAAAAAACGACAGGAAGATGTCATTTTCATGCATAGAAACAGTTCACTTGGACATATAATTAATGCACTTAAAAAAATATTTTCACATGTGTTTGTTTGTGTGTGTGTATGCATATAGGCAAGCCAAGGTCTCCTAATGCTGCAAATGAATGTCGGTCTAGCTATACATGGGTGTATGGGGAATGGAACCTAGGCCAGCTGGTATAACCCAGGCAGCACCTTTAACTGCAGAGGCATCATCCCAAACACGCTCCCTTGTTTTAAGGTTGTCTTCATCACATAAGGAGTATTTCCACTCTTATATACATGTTCATAAAAGTAATAACTGTGAAGTCTTAGCAAATATCAGTTGTATTTATATTCATGTGGTTTAATGATATAAATTAATGTGTTAAATGTTAATAGTTTATGCCTATAGTATAAAATACATTGATATATTTTCTTTTATTGGGTTATCTTCATATACCTAGGTAAAATGTTATTTGTTTATAATGAGATGTTCATGACCTGGCAATCATTTTTCCATATTTTATTAGATTTAAGTTTTTATTAATATGAAAAGTTGACCTATCATTTTCTCTTCCCTTTTTTAAGTTTAAAAATTAGCAGCATCACATTAATTTCATGCAAACTTTGGTGAGTGCACAGATTTACATTCATTCTAAAGATTAATATAATTTTTATTTCTTTTCCTATGAATTCAATTTTAACTTCTACAGAATAGTGAAAAATAAAACTCTGCAACAGTAGAAAGTAAGGTAAATGTGAACATAATGAGGAAGGAAGGTGAAGTCAATTTAGTAAATTAACAATGCAATAGGAATATCAGTGAGTTAGTTCCATTCGCACTAATAAGAGAAATTAATACAAAGACTGTAGTAATTTCATTATCAAGTTCTTTTTGTGCTGTGAGACAAAGAAATTTGGGGCTGGAGAGATATCTTAGAGGTTATAGTTCTTGTCTACAAAGCTTAAGAACTCAGGTTTGACTCCCCAGTACCCATGTAAGCCCGATGTCCAAGGTGGCACATGAGTCTGGAGTTTGATTGTAGTGGTTACAGGCCTTGGCATTCCCATTCTCTCCCCCTTTCTGTTGCCTCTTTCTCTCTTTCTCTCAAATAAATAAATAAAAATATGATTTTTTAAAGTAATCTAAAATTTTTCTCAAATAATTTTAATGGCCCTCATAGAATACTGCGAATGCTCTGATTTCTCCAAATACCTTCTATGTATTTACTGGAACAAAAATTACATTTTCAGTTTTTCTTTTAAGGTTGTAAATTCCTTTATAGCTAACAATTATTATATTTGTAACATATGCCAATATATTTCATCAATTTTAATACTGACTTCAATGCTAGCCCTATGGAATGTAAAATGTAAATCTGTTATTCTTGACATTCCCATAGCAAAAACAAATGCAAAATTTAAATGTAAACTTCAAACTTTTTAGTAACACTGTTGTGAGCATGCTATGTCAGAAACATGAATGAATATGCTTGCTTCTTCATACAATGTCAGTTTATCAATCTATTATCTATCATCTATTATCTATTCATCTACTATCTATCTATCTATCATCTATATATCATCTGTCTGTGTATCTATGTAGTAGAATGTATATATAAATGCATATATATACATGTTACAGAATGTCTAAAAGGGGACAAAATGCAAGAGTTTAAAATAGACCTGAGGAAAAAAGCTAAATAACTGTTAAAAGTAAAAAAGTAAGTATCTGTAATTCTAAGCACACCTGTTTTAGGAAAGTCTGGAGGGGCTGCTTCAGCAGTTAGTTGATTCATAAGGTTGAGTCAGAGCTGACTGCTGACTGAAGGGAAGTGAAGGACAGGACCTAGTGCAGACAAGTGGACATTTGGGCAAGCAAACAGGCAGATGATCAGATTAAACAACATCAGCAGGGGAAGAAGCAGAGCCATGGAATGATCAGGAGTTCCTTAGACACACAAACCATTTATCAGGTGCCAGGTTCATGGGGGTCATTTTTTACTTTGCATATCTTAGGCTGGATTTCCAAATCTGCCCCAACATTGGTGTCTGGAGATCTAAAGCTTTATGAAAACTAAATCCATTAGGGGAAATCCATCAAACCACCACATTCAGCAAATACATTATGTCAATTGAGACACTCCAAGTAAGTTACTGGTAACCTCCAATAACCTAAATAATACATTAGGTGCAAAGAAGTTGTTGGATAGTTGCATTTTTTATTAGATATGGATATATTTTGTATGTAAATATCACATGTTGCTACCATCATATCCCTCCTCCCTGCAATTTTCTGAAGAGGCCTTCCTCACTGGGGGTGCAGGTCAGCCCCATGGGGACTGCAGGTTATGCACTATGGGGCAGCAGCCAGTTTTGGGGCGGAGGCAATGTCTCTGTTGCAGTCCAGTTCACATTGCTGGTAGAAATCACCCAACCAAGAGCAGCTTCTGGGAAAAAGAGATTTATTTTGGCTTACAGGCTTGAGGGGAAGCTCCACGTTGGTGGGGTAAAACAATGGCATGAGCAGAGGGTGAATATCACCCCTTGACCAACATAAGGTGGACAATAGCAACAGGAAAATGTGCCAAACACTGGCATGGGAAACTGGCTATAACACCCATAAGCCCGCCCCCAACAATACACTCCCTCCAGGAGGCATTAATTCCCAAATATCTGTCAGCTGGAAACCTAGCATTCAAAACACCTTAGTTTATGGGGGACACCTGAATCAAACCACCATATTCTACCCCTGACCCCATAAACTGATAACCATACATGATGTAAAATGCAATGCATTCATCTAACTTTAAAAGTCCCATACTTTTTATCAATTCCAATGATGTTCAGACATCCCCAGTTTCCAAGATCTTTTAACTAAGCAATAATACCAAAAATTAACCTCAAAAAACCCATATGGCACAGAATAAATATTCACACTGCAAAATATGGCACTGGGCATAGCAAAGATACATTCATCCAATACAAGATTTAAAACAACCAGGGCAAACATCAAACTCTGTAGCTTCAAGTGCAACAACCCTAGCCAGTAACATTCTCCAAGTCTGATAATTTTCACCAGCAACCATTCTCTGGCATTCCAATTCCGCCCCTGTAGCTAGGCTACTCACAGTCCTAGAAAACTTCATTAGGGCCAGCAGCTCTTCTTCGCAACCATCTCGTGGTCCCGGGATCTCCAATGGGTCTTTACTGCAAGCCATGGTTCATCCTTATGGCCACATAGGGTCTCCATGCAGACCACTAACAAACCTGCTTCACACTGCCCATGGCCATTTCCAAAACATAAGACCATGTTGCAAACTCAATGACCCTTTTTCCTGCATTTCTTATACTCCACAATACCAGGTAGGGTGCCAATTTGTTAATCCAGAGGTGGAATAAAGCAGACTTTGAAGAACAGGACCCTCCTTTAGCACTCAGCCCCCCGCAAAAGAGACTACATTCTCCCTGTTGTCCAGTGCAGGTCACCTGGCCCAATCTCAAAGGTTGTAATCTCTCAATTACAGCTGAACAGGCAGCAGTTCACCCAAAGAATTTTTTTTCTGTGCCATATCACTGTGCTCACACCAGTTCATTTCTATGCAAAGCAACCCTGCACAACTTCTCAGGACACAGGCAAAACAGCAAGCCTCATACAAACTGCTAGCCCAGTCCAGGCAAATCTCTTTCTTACCCTCATAAGCCAAACCTCACAGTCCATTATTTTTACTGCATTCAGGTCTTGCAGCTCAGACCAGAACAGTCCATCAAGCTGTACTTACAATACTCCAAGGCATCTCTTAAGCCAAGGTTTCAAATCCTCCCACATTCCTCTTGAAAATCAGCTCCAAAAGGCTAGAGCCACACAGTCAGGTGTTTAGCAGCAATCCCACTCCTTGGTACCACTTTACTGTTGCAGTCCGGTTCACATTGCTGGTAGAAATCACCCAACCAAGAGCAGCTTCTTGGAAAAAGATTTATTTTGGCTTATAGGCTTGAGGGGAAGCTCCATGAAGGCAGAGGGAAACGATGGGATGAGCAGAGGGTGGACATCACCCCCTGGCCAACATAAGGTGGACAATAGCAACAGTAGAGTGTGCCAAACACTGGCATGGGGAACTGGCTATAACACCCATAAGCCTGCCCCCAAAAATACACTCCCTCCAGGAGGCATTAATTCCCAAATATCTGTCAGCTGCGAACTTAGCATTCAAAACACCTAAGTTTATGGGGACACCTGTATCAAATCACCACAGTCTCCATGCAAAATGTCCCAACTTATTGCTCTAACAGTCTTTCTGCCCCCTCTTCTGTAAAATTCCCTGAGCCATACTGGGAGCATCTAAATCTTCTTCAGTGATGGGCACTTAGGAACATCTAGATGTCTGGCATGGTATGTGTTGAGTCTCCTCAGTATCTTTCTCCATCACCCTTGTGCTGATATCAGTTTGACTAAGGGAGCAGCACTCTTGCTCACTTCCCCAATTCCTCTGTGGTTTCAGCTGGGGCCCGGGTGGCATGTGCTGGGTCATTTATTTCCTCAAGTCTAGTTACCATCTAAAAACAGAAGCAAATTCTCCAAGGGAGAATGAGGTCAGTGGAAGTTAAATGGAATAGCCATTATTATTATTATTATTTTTATTTGAGAGCGACAGACACAGAGAGAAAGACAGATAGAGGGAGAGAGAGAATAGGCGTGCCAGGGCTTCCAGCCTCTGCAAACGAACTCCAGATGTGTGCGCCCCCTTGTGCATCTGGCTAACGTGGGACCTGGGGAACCGAGACTCAAACCGGGGTCCTTAGGCTTCACAGGCAAGCGCTTAACTGCTAAGCCATTTCTCCAGCCCGCCATTATTATTTTAGAGCAAAGTAAAAGGGTTTAGACACTTTTATAGTCTAATGTTAGCTAGTGGGAGCTTGACAATGGAAAGCAGAATCATTATCTAGATTTGATTGTGACTTGTTTTCCAGTTCCAGATATGATTTCCTTTCCAGTGAGCAGATCTGTTAGCCAATCCAAGAGCAGTTGGTTACCCACCATGGCTATTTGCCACTATTGTACTTGTGTGAGCATCACATCTGGTTGTTTGCTTCTGAATTGCTCATATTTTGAGTTGGTTGGACAGATGTTGGCCACTTTGCCCTTGTAGGTCATGTAGTGCTTCCCAGAACTAGATGGGCTAATTATCTGGGGACTGTCTCTCCTTTGATTCCAACCAGATCTCTCCATGGTCCATGTTAACAGCATATGGCGTTTTCAGCAGTAGAGTCTTACAATTAACCTCTGGTGGGAAATAAAGTGCTTTGAAGAAGCATGTCCTTTTGTTTTGGCAGATCTAATAGGTTTCTATGTTCAACAACTCATTGTGGATGTAAACCACAACCTAGTACAGGGAATTACAGGCCAGTGCCAAGGGAAAAGAAAAAAAGAAAAATCCAGAGAAGAAGGAGACACAGGAGAAATTTGAGGTCATGTTTCATTTCCATCTATCCAGGGATTTCAATTCAGATGCTCCCAGTAAGGTCTAATTGAAGGTTCCACTTTTTAGTCTGATTTCCAGGATATAGGATTCTATAGTATCAGTTCAATTTGGTTTCTGATTTTGTCCCCCCACCCTTTCCCTTTCCCCAAGCCCTATCTGCCCTTTTGTCCAAGAATCAAGATGATATTTAGTTATGTCAGAAACTTGGGCTGATCCAGGTTAGGAACTGAAGATGAGTGAGATCATGTGACAATTGTCTTGCTGTGATTGTATAAGTTCACTTAGAATGATCTGTTCCAAATTCAGCCATGTTTCTACAAATTTCAATGTGTCAGTTTTTCTTACTGCTGAGTAGAATTCTATCATGTAGATATACCAAATTTTGTTATCTGTTCATCCAATAATGGGCACCTGGGCTGATTCCAGTTTTGAACTGTTATGAATTGAGCAGCTATAAACATGGTTGAGCAAATATTTCTGAATTGAGATGTGGAGATTTTAAGGTAAATGTCCACTGAGGGAATACCAGGGTCTGCATTTCCTTAATGGTTAGGGATGTTGAACATTTTCTTAAGGGTGTGTTAGCCATTTGTAATTCTTCCTCTGAGAACTCCCTATTTAGTTCTCTGCCCCAGTTTTAGAGTGTGTTGTTTGATTTTTTAATTGTTTAGATTTTTGAGTTCTTTGTAGATTCTAGATATCAGGCTTCATTCAGGGATATAGCTGGCAAAGATTTTCTCCCATTCAGTGGGTAATCTATTGGCTCTGCTTATGGTATGTTTGTCTGTCCAAAACCTTTTTAGCTTCATGAGATCCCATTAGTTGAGTGCTTGTTTAATTTCCTTGGCTACTGGGGTTTTGTTCAGGAAATCTTTTTCCATTGCTATATTATATAGAGTGCTTCCTATTTTTCCTTCCAGTAGTTGACGAGTTTCAGGTCTTATATTGAGGTCTTTAATCTATTTGGAGTTGATTTTTGTATATGGTAAAATTAGTGGGTCTAATTTCATTTTTCTATATATGGTCATCCAGTTTGTTCAACACCATTTGTTGAAGAAGCTGTCTTTTCTTCAGTCTACATTATTGGAAGCTTTGTCAAATTCCTGAAGCTGTAGTTGCTTGCCCTAATGTCTGGGTCTTCAATTTTGTTCCATTGGTCTATATTTCTGTTTTTATTCTAGTGCCATTCTATGTTTGTTACTATGGTTTTGTAATATAGCTTTAGATCAGGTATGGTGATAGCACCAGAGGTATCAGATGTATCAGAAGTTATGTTTGGATATCTGAGGCCCTCTGTGATTCCCTGTGAATTTTGAGGTCATGTTTTCAGTCTCAGTGAAAAATAATGTTGGTATTTTTACTGGTATTATATTAAATCTATATATTACTTTTGGTAGAATTACCATTTTCACAATATTAACTTTACTGATTCAGGAATGTGGGAGATCCTTCCATCTTCTCAAGCCCCCCTCTATTTCTTTCTTGAGTGTTTTTATGCTTTAATTCTATAGTTCTTTTACAACCTTTGTTAGTGTTATTCCATGGTATTTAATTTTTTGTTGTTATTTAAAAAGGGACAGACTCACTGATTTCTTTCTCTGTATATTTGTCCTTTGCATATAGAGACACTACTGATTTTTTTTTTTTTCATTAGTTTTGTATCCTTCCACTTTCTGAAGGAATTTAACACCTTTAGAAATTTTGGGTTGGAGACTTTTAGGTCGTTTATATATAGGATCATGTCCTCTGCAAATAGGCATAACTTGACTTTTTCATTTCTAGTTTCAACCCCTTTTATTTATTTCTCCTGTCTTATTGTTTGGGCTAGTACTTCTAGTACTATGTTGAATAGTAGTGGTGAGAGTGGGCACGCCTGTTCTCATTGAGAACTCCTTGAGAACCTATTAAATTCTCTATTAAAAAGTAAGGGCTATCTCATTGGTTGGGTGCTAACTTTACTCTCTGTTGGAGAATCGGATTCTCTTTTTCAGATAGATGTAGATCCTAAGGAGAGAGCCACCTCATCATACTTCAAAAGGGCCCTGGCTGAAACTAAGAACAATTGGTGAAACAAGCAAAGGGTGCTGTTTTCTTGGTGAACGGGATACCAGCACAAGGGTGAAGGAGATCAACACAGAGAAAAATCAACTCCTACAAAATCATATCTCCAAAGACCCAGAGGCCCTCAACACCTCATCATTGAAGCAGATCAAAAATGCACTCCACATGGTTCAGGGCAATTTTGCAGAAGAGGGGGTGGAAAGAATGTCAGAGCCATATGTTGGGCCATGATATGCAGAGACATTTATCCTACCTATAACTATGGGCTAACTCCAGAATGCATGACCCATATACCTCAACAAGGGGGGGGGGGCAAGGAGAGAGGGTAGGACATGGATGAGCCTAACAATGGTACCAAATTGACTGTATTCACTGAGCACAAAACTAATTAATAAAAAGAAAAAGAATTATTTGGAGCTGGGTGTGGTGGCACATGCCTTTAATCCCAGCACTCAAGAGGCAGAGGTAAGAGTATTGCTGTGAGTTCGAGTCCACCCTGAGGATACAGAGTAGATTCCAGGTAAACTAGGGCTGAGTGAGACCTTACTTCAAAAAACAAAAACAATGGGTGGGAGAGATGGCTTAGTGGTTAAGCGCTTGCCTGTGAAGCCTAAGGACCCCGGTTCGAGGCTCGGTTCCCCAGGTCCCACGTTAGCCAGATGCGCAAGGGGGTTCGTTTGCAGAGGCTGGAAGCCCTGGAGCGCCCATTCTCTCTCTCTCCCTCTATCTGTCTTTCTCTCTGTGTCTGTCGCTCTCAAATAAATAAATAAATAAATAATGAACAAAAAACAAAAACAAAAAAGAAGAATAATTTGGGCTTTTGGAGCTTTATAAATAGCATTTATTGTGATGAGATATAAAACCTCCATGCCTATTCTTTCCAGTGTTTTGATCATGAGGTGGTGGTGTACTTTGTCACAGGCCTTCTCTGTATCAGTTGAGATGATCATGTCATTCTTTTAGTTCAGTTTATTTATGTTGTGTATTACATTGACCGATTTCCATCTGTTAAACCATCCTTGCTTCCCTGGGATGAAGCCCACTTGATCAAGGTGGATAAGGATTTTGATGTATTGTTGAACTCAGTTTGCAAGGATTTTGTTCAGGATCTTTGCATCTACATTCATTAGGGATATATGCCTATAATTTTCTTTCCCTGTTGCATCTCTGTCTGGTTTGGTATAAGGGTGATACTAGCTTCATAAAAGGAATTGGAGAGGATCCCTGGTCTCTGATTATATGGAATAGTTTGAGAAAAAAAATATCTCAGTTCTTCTGTGAAGGTTTGATAGTTCCTTGCTCAATGTAGACAGCCTAGACTGGGGAAGTGGGAGGAGCCTAGATACAGATGTCTGGTATACTCACTCTAGGTGGCTGCACCCACCCATGCACTGAAAGAGCAAGGAACTCAGACCTGGGCAGTGGGACAGGTCCAGATATGGGTCCAGCCTACTCATTCCAGACCACTGTGCCTGCTCACACACTAACAGTGCAAGGAACTCAGACCATATAATTTGATTTTTGATAAGGATATTTGAGTAAAAAGATTAAACTCGATCCAAAATGAACATTTCAGTCTCTACAAAGTTAATAATTTTACTTTTAAATTTACATTTATAGATACAATTTCATGAAAACATAGTTTTGCATGAATAATATATTTTCTATGAGATAAGTGTTATGAGCATGTAAGGACCAGCATATGGTCCAGGGACAGTTTAGATAAATAAGTTTGTTTTTCTTTGTGTGTGAGAGTAAAATTGCAAAGTCAACCTTTGTAAGCAAAAATCTAAGAGTAAGCTGAGTACAATGACATAGTAAGAGATTACCAGAAGGTGTGTGTGCAACCCTAGATAAGTAGTGGAAAATACAAAAAACCCAGCTGCTCAGCAGCCGTTGTCCCAGTCCTCCCGACACTATGACTGACTGAACGGCTGCTCAGCAGTCTGGACTGAGACCTCCGCGAGACACATCACCGATCCGAATACATCTGCCCGACACGCTGTCCAAATGACCGAGACGACCGAGACTCGCCTTGAAACACCTTGAACCGAGGAAAAAGTCAGAGCACAGACCCCGCGCCACCAGGTGGTAAAACGTCAGAAATCTCGCAGACCAAGTCTCGCGTTGAGACCGAGTCTCACGATACTGCGTCCCAAGTCTCGCGATATCAGGTTGTATACATGTTAGACTCGTTAGAAATATTCTTGTGTTAGTAGTGATGAATATAATTTGGATATATATTATATTAGCTATAATATTAGTTGTGATAGTTTGGACTTGCTTGTGTGTGACTTTCATCCCAGTAAACTCCTTTGCGAGTACACCAGCGTCTGAGTATTATTGACCTTCGTGGGCGGAATCCTCTCAACCAATCATCTTTGAGAGTGCTCGCGACAATAAGCAATAGAGAAAACTTGAAATATTGGGGATGGAAAGTGTAAGGGTCTGAAAATCACTGAAGTAATACCTCAGATCCAAATACACTGCAAAAATAAAGAGTGTTTATTCTGCAAAATCAGCCAGCATTCAGGGGTCAACTATTCATACAAAACGGTGATCCCAAGAGGAGCCCACAGGCCCCCTTTAAGCACATCTAGTGGGATTCCAGGCAGGTTAGGTAATCTTTTAAAATGATTGGCTAGGCAAGCAGCAGTTACAGTTGTACATCTCTGATTGTTTGAAGTGAAAGGTGCAAAAGGGTTGCAAAAGGGACATGTCTGGGCATGTCTCCAGGACCTGACTCAGGCCCCTGGGTGGCTTTCTCTCCCAGCCACATGTCAGGGCAGGGTCCTTTCCAGATGTCCTGCCTGCATCTTTAAGAAACTGAAATTCAGGCCTAGTTAGGGTAGCACCGTACTGAAGCCTGTCATGGCATCAGCTTCATACCTTCATTCCCCCTTGAGTATGGCCTCATCCCGAATCCTTGAGATGTATCCAAAGGCTCCAAAGGTGGCACTGTTGTCTCAGAACCATTAATTGTATGGTGACTAAGCGAGCCTTAACAAATTTTACCAAAGCATTAATAGTACAAGGTCCACAGGTGAGGGCAAGCAGTAAAAGAATAAGGAGGCCAGTTAAGGCAGAAATTAGGGTTGTTAACCAAGGGGACCAATTGAACAAAGATTCATACCAGTTTTGATTTTGCTGTCTGATTTTAGTCCTTTTTTATAACCTCTTGAGGACCATGGCTAGGTTGTTTCTGATAATGTCTGGGTTGTTGACATAAAAACAGCATTGTTCTCCTACGACCTGGCAAACCCCTCCTTGCTGTAGAAAGAGCAGGTCTAATTCCCTTCTGTTTTGTGGTATCACTTCAGCTAGTGAGTCAAGTGACCACTCTAGGTGATGGAAAGACTTCTCTAATTGAGCAAGATCTGAGTCTACAAGGTTAGTTAGAGCCTGATAAGTCTGATACACCCTAATTAAGGCTGTTGTACCAGTGTCAATTCCTGCAGTTATGCCAGCAACAACCAACACTGTGAGAAGGATTGCTGAGCCCCCCAAATCTCATTTTTCTTTGTGATGATCTGGGACCATCTCCATATTGGAAGGGGAAGTAATAAACCTGAGGGAACAGTGTGACTAGAATGCACATGCTGGAATTCTGAAGTAACAGTGGGTGGATTTAAGGGGTTAAGCCAGTGGTGCATGCAAACCAGGTTTCATTAGGGGACACAAGGTAGGACGTACTAGCATTTGTGGTGATAGTATGGTTACAGAGATGCTTAAGGTGAGGGAAGCTTTCTAGTTTTCCCCCTGTTCCTATTACACATAGCCCTTTTCCAGTTACAGCTTGAAGGGTAAGGAATGAGGACCTTCCCCAAAAGCATCTTGGTGGGCTTTTTAAAGGAATTGACAGATTTCCTGTGGTAGCCCAACCAGTATAGCATGGGGGCCTGGGATCTAAGCAGAACCAGCAGTTTTCTCTGGCAAGGTTAGTGGTAGAGTAGAGGAAATTAAAGGTGTATATGAGTAACCCAAATAGAATGGACAAGTCAGGGACCCCAGGGGGTCCATGATCAACCAGGGAGTGACTGGGTCAGTAGGGGAGGAGGTGCCTGAAACTAAGACTGATGCCAAGGATTTTGGATTTCCCTCACAGGTTTTAAAATGGGCAAAGCCAGAGCTGCCAGCCCTATAGCTATGTGGGGAGGCCCTGCCAAGATAGCCTGTTTCTGGATCTAAAAGAAGAGTCCCCTATCCGATCCTGACACATATAACTTTAGGCCCCAAATTTTTCTGGCTTCTCATCCTGGGCTAGTTTGTCCATTTTTTTGTCATTGAAATGGAGATGGGGTTTCTGTTTCCTGTGATGTCTGGGTTTTTGCTCTACTAATCTGGATAAGATCCTGATTATTCTTTACCCAGGGGCATTGGTCTCAAAAGTTTCCGTTCCCCCACAAGTCCTATAGTCATTTGTCCCTGGGCAAACATAAAATTTCACAGCTGCAAGTTTTTGTTCCTGGCAGTCATCTCCACAAGTTGCAACTGTGTTCGGTCAGTTTTTATAGGACTGACAATGTCTGCCTTTTGGACTTGGATGCTTCTATATGGAACTGGCCAGGGCACAAAAATCCAGATGGAAGGTAGGAAAAGTGGTACTCACCAGACTGGTTCACAAAGTCTGCACTATTCTCCCTAGGTCTATGCAGAAGTCTCAGGACCCCAAAGTATCCACTTGGTAGTAACTGCTCAGGGCTAGTTAGTGTCTAATGTAGTCTGAACCTCAAGCATGGCTACCACAAGGATCAGGTGAATAAAGTTTTTCATTTTATTTTTGTTGTTGTTTCAAGGGTATTGTGGAAGGTGTGGAAGGTATGAGTTTTGGATCATCAGCTTCAGTGGGTCTTGTGGATGGGTGACAGCTTTCCACAGCCTTGACTCCTCTTCAGGTGAATAGTCATCTGGGTCTGCATGTGGGTTGACAGGCTTCAGATGGGAGTGATGTATCCAGTCTTCAGTGTTGTCTACCTTGATGGCAGTTGGAGTGGTCAAGATCAGGGTGCAAGTCCCCTTCCAGACATGTTCAACAGTCTCCTTCCAGTGTCTTTTGACAAGTACTAGGTTTCCTGGTCTGAACCCATGGGCTCTAGGTGGAGGTGTCTTTTCATAGATGGCCCCCAGTAGGGGCCAGAGATGTTCTTGTACCTGAAAAAAAGCTCAAATTTAGTTAACATTTTTGCTTTTATATTTGGCAACTAGAGTGTGGGTCTTGAATACATGATTTCAAAGGGAGTCAGCCCCATAGTATAGGGGGAGATTTGAACTCGAAAAAGGGTAAAGGGAAGGAGAGACATCCAGTCACTGCCAGTTTCAAGGGTTAGTTAAGGTCTCTTTCATGGTCCCACTCATTCTTTCTACCTGTCCTTTACTCTGGGGATGATACACACAATGAAGTTTCTAATTTGTCCCCAAAATTTTAACTATGGTTTGGGTTACCTGTGAGATGAAGGCTGATCCATTATCTGACCCCCAAAAGAACAGGTAAGCCACACCTTAGAATGATGTCATCTAGTATTTTCTTGGCCACAGTTGTGGCAGTCTCATTCTTGGCTGGAAAAGCCTTAGTCCACCCTGAGAAAGTGTCTATAAATACAAGTAAATACTTGTATCCATACAAATCAGGCTTTATCTACATGAAGTGAATTTTTCAGTTCACTCCAAGTCAGGTCCTTCTTTCTCTTAACTCCTGACCAGGAAACTCCACTTTGTGTATTCACCAGGCAGCATTTATAACACTGGGCTACTGCTTCTCCTACTTTTTGCCTTAAGTCAAAAACTTTAAGGTGGGCCCACCTAAGTAAGTCCTCAATTTTCTGTTGACCTAGATGAGTACTCTAGTGTATTTGTCTAATGAGTTGGCTAGCAAAATCTGATGGGAGGATGTTCCTTCTGTCAGGGATTTTGTACTCTTATCCTTGTTCCTTATAGGCTTCTGTGCAGGTATGGATCCTCCATAGTTCTGAGTCAGTATAGTTTGGCGTCTCTGGCCAGGTTGGCATCACCATTGGAAGCACTTTTGTCACCAGGGTGTTAGCAACCTGGAGGGCTGCCTCTCATGCCACCTTATCAGCCTTATTATGCCCTTTAGAGGTAGGCTCACCTCCTCTCTTATGCCTGGGGCAATGTATGATTGATGTCTCCTTAGGTAGCCATATGGCTTGCAGGAGATCCAAAATCTGTTTCTTTTTAATGGTTTTTCCTTCTACTGTCAATAGTCCCATCTCTTTATAAATTGCCCCATAAACATGTACCATTGCAAAGGCATAATGGCTATCAGTATAGATATTAAGTCTCTTTCCTTGGCCCAGTTGTCAGGCCTTGGCTAGGGCTATCAATTAAGTTTTCTGGGCAAACATACATGGAGGGAGGGCTTCTGACCATTCAGTTGTCTCTTCAATTGCCACTGCAGCTCCTTCATACTGGAAACCATCTTTAAGGAAGTTGCTACCATCTGTATACCAGGTCAGCTCTGCCCCTTAAAGGGGAATGAGATCTGGCCGGGTCCCTTTTAAACTTCTCAAGATCTCCAAGCAGTCATGTATGGGATTGTCCAGGTCTGCTCCAGGTAACAGTGTTGCAGGATTGAGGGTTTGACTGGCAGAATATTGGACCCATTGGGGGAGGGGGGTAGAAGAAGAGCTTGGTAAGGAGTCAGCCCAGCATTTGCCAGCCACCTGTCAGAGGGGCTGTTTGAGTACTCCTTCAATAGTATGAGGAATAGTCACTCTCAGGGTTTGGCCCAAAGTTAGTTTATCTGAGTCTTTGTCCAATAAGGCAGTGGCTACTATTATTAGGAGACATGTGGGCCGTCCTGTTTCCACTGGGCCTAATTTCTGTGATAGGAAAGCACTTGGTCTCTTCCAGGGGCCAAGAATTTGAGTCAATACCCCTTTAGTTATGCTTTTGTTTTTACCATGTAAAGATGGAAAGGTTTGTGAATATCTGGCAAAGCCAATGCTGGGGCTTCAAGGAGGGCCTCTTTCAATTGGAGGAAGGCCTTCTCCATTTCTGAAGTCCATTCTAGGCAGTTTTCTTGCCCCCTTGTGGCCTCATAGAAAGGCTTAGCAATTTCTGTGAATCTGGGTATCCAGAGTCTACAAAACCCCACCAACTCCAAGAACTCACTTACCTGTGGCCAGGTTTTCAGATGGAGGATGTTGAGGATTGTCTTTTCATTTGAGATAACAGGTGTTGGCCCCACTTTGAATATGTACCCAAATAAGTTACTTCCATTTAGCAGAGCTGTACCTTTCTTCCTGAAACTTGGTATCCCATGCAGTCCAGTCTCTCAGCAAGGCCTCTGTGGCTGAACAGCAGGCTCCTTCATCTGAGACTGCTATAATGAGGTCATCTATGTACTGCAAAAGGGTTATTTGGGGATGGGCCTGACGGTACTCACTCAATGTGCTTCACCAAAAATTGTTTGGTGAGTTCTTGAAACCTTGTGAAAATTTGGTCCATGTTAATTGCCCATTGAATATATATTCTGGATCATTCCCTTCAAAGGCGAACAGAGCCTGGCTGACCAGGTCCAGCATCAGACTGACGAATGCATCCTTAAGGTCCAGCATCATGTACACATTGCATTCAGGTGGCAAGGTGCTTAGTAGAGTGTATGGGTTAAGCACCATGGGGTGGATGTCTTCCACCTGTTTATGAATTTCCCTCAAATCCTGCACAGGTCAGTAGTCATTGGAGTGGGACTTCTTTACTGGCATGTGTGTGTGTGTGTGGGGGGGGGTGTATTCCAAGCACACTAACACACTAACAAGGAACCAATATCCCTTGTTGCCAAAGTCAGTTTTTGTGAAGTATTATACCTAGTTTGGCCTCTAGGCATACGGTATTGGTGGATTGGATTGGGCCAGCATTAGCCCTCAGTTGGCCCATGATTGAGGCCTGATGCTTGGCCAGCCTGGCCTGATTTCTTTCTACTCACACACCTGGAATATTTTCTCATAATTCCCTCAGATATGGTCCTTCAGGGGCAGATTGAGAGGCTGAGGTATAGAGTTTATATTCTTCCTCCAGGGACACAGTTAGCATATGTACAGGACCATTCTGATTGAGAACCTGTACTCTCTTGGGGCTGAAATGGATTTGTGGCCCCATTGTAGTCAAGAGGTCTCACCCCAGGAGAGGATATGGGCACCCAGGGTTGACCATGAACAAATGGGCTACCCATCCCATTCCTAAATCCACATCTCCTCAGGTAGTCCATGAATATTGACTTGTCCCAGTGGCTCCCTGGACCCATATCTTTGTCGGTGACAGGGGTCTCATGGATTGTTTCAGGATAGAATACTGAGGCCCAGTATTGACTAGGAAGTCCAGTGGTTTCCCCTCCACATTTAAGGCTATCCAAGGTCATGGAGGAGATGTGAGTCCTGATACCCTCAGTCACTAAGTTCTCCTATTTCCAAGATCTTAGGATTTTTGTCCCTTTGTCTTTTGTGCTTTTCCTTTTCCAATGTCCCATCTCTTTGCAATAAGCACATTGATCCTTTTGGAGACAGGGTTGGTGTTGTTCTTCCCCTCTCAATTGTGGGACTGATTTTCCCCTGTCTCTCCCATAAGCCATGGTTTTTAATTCCCTTGGGTCAGATTTTTCCCATGGTGGCCAGTAGTATTTTAGCTAATCCTTTAGTCCGTTTGTCTTCTGGAGTCTCTCTATTATAATAAACTTTATCTGCTATTGCCACAAGTTCTGACATCTGCTTACTTGCAAAACTGTCCAGTTGTTGGAGTTTTTGTGGATGTATGGCACTGCCTGGTTGACAAAAGCCATGGTCTTCTCTTGCTTCCAGGTCCAGGGGCATATAGGTCTGGTATGCTTCTAGTAGTCTTTCTAAAAAGGCCCCTGGGCTTTCTTCCTTACCTTCTATAACCTGACCTACCTTAGATAAATTTGTGGGATTCCTAGCAGCCTCTTAGATAACCCCCAGCAGAATCTAACAGTAGACTCTCAGTCTCTCCATACCTGAAGGGCTGCTGGGATCCCAATCCATGCAGGTTAAGAGAAAGACTGCATCCATGTCAGCCTGCACAGTTGTGGGCTGACTGTTAGATCCAGGAACCAGCTTTTAAGCAGAGGCTAGAATTCACTCCCTTTCCTCTGTAGTAAAAAAAACAAAACAATAACAACAAAAGCAACCTGTAAGAGCTGTTGACAATCATCCCAAGTGGGCTGATGGGTTATCATTATGGAATATAACAAGTCTAGGAAGGCTGAGGGCTTCTTAGAAAACTTTGGATTCTTCATCTTCCAATTATACAAGTCACTGGTAGAAAAAGGGATATGAGTCACAAACTGCTGCGTTTTTGTGGAGTCTGCCTGTCTTGCGGTCCAGGCCTGTGTATGGGGAGGAATTTTCATGTTTCCTACTACTTCCCCTGGGTCTGGATTGGTAGCTACCACTGTGGTATGGGTTCTGGTGCAGGGGCAGGTATGAGGAGAGGTAGGTTCTCCTCAGGGGCAAAAGAGGGCAGGACCACCAGCTTGTGGCCCTTTGGCTGTCCTGACTCCTTGATTGAAAAGATTTCTGGTGCTGGTGGTGAAAAGGGGCTCAACCAAGGAAGGGGATTTCCATTAGACATTGTCAGACCATGATGTATGGGACCTGGTCAGGATGCCCAGGATTCCCATACACAATATCTTTAATTTTGTAAATGGTGGGGAGGTGGAAGGTGCCTCCCTCTGGCCATCCCACATTGAAAGCCAGCCATTCATTCCTGTAAAAAATGGTTAGTTTTCCTGACCATGCTGTTAAATTCAGATTGTCTGCCAGGCACTGGAAATCATTGAAGTGTGACTGGTCAGTAGGGTGGAACTCGCCACCTGTCCCATGGTGTCTCACAAGAAAGTAGAAAAGGATGAACAAGACACAAACACAAACACAGTAACAAATTTCCCAGGAAGTGAAAAAGAAACCAACATGGTGCTAACTGTGGTCTATCCTGTGAACGGGCTCTGCCAGATGGGCCCCACCCTTCAGTGTTTATCAAAACCAGGGTCAGACTGGAGCTCTCAAGCTCCAACAGATAGGGGTCTGGAGCACCCTCAGAAGCCCTGGCCCAGAGGCATTAATTGGTGTGTCTACCTGACCTTCATGGGCCTCAAGATTGTGTCCAAATACCAGAGCCAGATTTACCTGAAAAACACAGAACAGAGAAGAACAAAGAGACACAGTACAGAGGGGCACCCCAACTCACTGATTGACAGAGAACCAACCAACTGTTCCCCTAGAAATAATGCTCTACTATTGAGTCTGGGGGTCCCCCAGCTATGCTAGATGAGCCCCCAAATGTAAGGGTCCAAAAATCGCTGAAGAAAGTCCCTAGACTCAAGTAGTATGCAAAAACAAAGAGTGTTTATTCTGAAGAACCAGCCAGCATGCAGGGGTCAACCATTCATACAAAATGGCAATCCCAAGAGGAGCCCACAGGCCCCCTCTTAAGCACATCTAGGGAGATTCCAGGCGGGTTAGGTAATCTTTAAAATGATTGGCTAGGCAAGCACCAGTTACAGTTGTACATCTCTGATTGGTTGGAGTGAAAGGTGCAAAAGCGTTGTGAAAGGTGTGAAAGGGACATGTCTGGGTATGTTTTCAGGATCTGACTCAGGTCCCTGGGTTGCTATCTCTCCTGGCCACATGTCAGGGCAAGGTCCTTTCCAGAAGTCCTGCCTGCCTATCTGGGAAACTGAAACTTAGGCCTAGTTAGGGTGGCACCTTACTGAAGCCTGTCATGGTGTCAGTGTGGTCCCTTCAGAAACAGCCACCTCTTTTTTTTTTTTTTCTTTTCTCATATGTAGGTTTATACTTCATATAATATCCAATGTACAGGTGCATTTCTTGTGTGGCCACAATTATGTTTTATGTATTTATCACTATTAATTTATTTTCCTAAGTAAAGTGCGATCATAGTCTCACATTAAATCTGGTGATGTTAAATAATGCTCTTGGTATTTATTTAATCCTCAATTTTCATTTTAATCTTTATTTCATTTTTCCATTTTGAGAGAGAAAATAAGAGAGAGATAGATGGAAGCAAAGAGAGAGAGAGAGAGAGAGAGAGAGAGAGAGAGAGAGAGAGAGAGGAGAGAGAAAGGGTGCACCACGTCATGCAGCCACTGCAAATGAACTCCAGACACATGCTCCCTTGTGCTCCTGGCTTACATCGGTACTGGGGAATTGAAACTGGGTCACTAAGCTTCACAGGCAAGTGCCTTAACCATCCCATCTCTCCAGTGCTATCCCTAAGTTTTCATCTAAACAAATAGTGAAGTTCTACATATCTAAAAAAAATTGTCTAGAATGATTTCCAAACTATGATATTAGTGTATTTATTGTGATTATAATTTATAAACAGATAGCTCATAAACTGGTAAATCACATTCCATTTTAGCTGTTCCTTTTCTTTATAATTAATTTGAAGAATGAAATATATTCTTCTGAAAAAGAAAGAATGTAGTTTTAATTTGTACTGCCTCAAGAAATACATTGCCTCTGACCTGTTTACCCCTAACACACATACACACACACACACACACACACACACACACACACAGAGAGAGAGAGAGAGAGAGAGAGAGAGAGAGACAGAGAGACACAGAGACAGAGAGATGGAGAGAGACCATGTTTATATTATAATATTTTATAGTACTGTTGGTAATATGTTTTATAATTCTTTTCTTTATCATGTCTATTGCAATGCAAATTCTATGTAAATGCACTATTGAGGAACTGATGACAAGAAAAAATGTATGAGTGCAGCTCAGGTGCAAGCCTTTTTGCTCTTCTCCACTTCGCTGACCCCCTTTCTCTGCCTTACCTTTCTGTACCCGGGAATCCTCACTTTCACTTTCAGATAACATTTGTTACTTCCTTTTGCAAGCCCCTTCCTTAAAAGTCTTTTGCTCATCTTTGGGGGGTGTGTACTTTCTAGTTTCCTGGCTTCTATGCACACCAACCTCTCAAATTTTTCACTGGCACAAATTAGTAAAGGTGCCAAATGCTGTACAGTTTAGTTAAGGTTTGGATAAATTACTATTTTAGACTCTACAAGACAGAGAAAAAAGATATTAGAAAAGTGTGCCAGTGTCTCTCACTTTCACAGAAAAAGGTGTGTTGCAGAGCACAGAGGGGACATGGAACTAGAAGCTGGAAAATAAACCATTCTCCTTAGCATTCTTTGCAAGAGAAGTGCTACTTGACTTGTGACTTATGAATGAGGTAGGCTTCATTTTACAATATATCCAGACATAGTGAATCAGTTGATGGGGTTATAGACCTTTGCTCCTTCTCTCCTTCGTGTCTGGTGAAGCAAACCTTTTTGCCTATGCAGAATATCATTAAAGAAAGCCAAAGCCTCAGGGTTAATTTGAAATATGAGGCACAACAGTCATCAAAGTGTACCTGGGTAAGTTAATCTTTTTTTCCCAATTGGTTTATGAAATTATCTGAACATTTCAAAGAAAATCATTTCTCCTACTTCTAACTGTGATATAAATTCAATTTTCATTACAATTTGGATCACAAAACATTTATCTAAAATGTTAGTCTTTCAGATATATTTTATGCTTCCTTTTCCTCTGTGCCCCAATATGATGATGTACATAAAGAATCGATCAGTTGTTTCTTTGTAATAAGAAGCAATTGAATGAAAACAAACTTAGTCTTGTATTTATTCTATGATACTATCTGAATTATTCTATGATTTAAAAACAAGACTATTCTTTGGAAAATATCCTTATGTAAATTAATATGTGAAAATATGGCATCTTTGTGTGTATGCACAAACAATATATTAATTGCCAGATATTTTTCAAATTCCATATACAGAAAATTAAATATTATACATAAATATAACATACACTTAAAATAGTTTTCAATATGTTGTATACTCAAATACTTCTAACATATGCCATTCAATATTCACTTGCTGAATAAAATAATGCTTCTTATAGTAACTTACCATTCAAGGATGTCAAGATCTATAAAAAGGATTATATTAACAAAATTATACTTCACACAAATAAACAGAAAGGTACAGGCAACAAGAGCCATCTGGAACTAATGTTTACAAAGCCCTTAGACACAAATAAATGCTGGATCATAGCAGGTAGCTTTATTTTAAACTGTAAACCAACATAAACACTAAATGCACTCAGCATATACATGCGTTTTGCAAAATTATGTTTTATTTATGTCAAAAAAATGCAGCATTGTTTGGGGAGCAAAAATATAATTTTTTCACATTTTTGAGGGGAGAATACATTGGAGAATATATGCCATAAGAAATTCTTTCAACCTATTAAGTAGGTAGTTCTGAAAAACAAACATTAAATTTGCGGATATGTTTTTATGCATAATAACTATGTATGTTATTAAAGACCTCATATATAACCGTTCATAAAATATGTGTATAAAATATTACACATAAAATTAGTATATAATAATGCTCAATATGATTGCCCCAAAATAAAATTTGGTGCATATGTTAGATATGATCTTAGTTATGAAAACATTCATCTATAATGCTGCACCAAGATTACAAGTAAACTAAGTTTCAATTGCATTATGTAAAAATAAGAGAGCTTAATCATTCTAAAGCAGCTGCATATTTATGAATGTTTTATATATACTACTGAATCAAAGTTTAGAATACTTTTCTTTCCTGTGTTTTTATTTCAGAAAATATTCTGCTGCACTATTGACTTTAATGTTATAAACCTCTGAGAGTCATAAGTAATGCTGACAGTATTTTTTCCATTATTGATAATATATTTCATTTTAATTTTGTACAATTTGACATTTAAAAATATCTAAATTAATCAGACTCATATTTTATGCACCTTATTTCATTTTTTTTAATTTTAATATATTTTCTATCAATGAATAGTTTTTTTAAAAAATTCCAGAAATAGGGCTGGAAAGATAGCTCCGTGTGTGAAAGTAGTCTTTGTGCAAGTAGGAAGGTTTGAGGCAAATTGAGAGACAATTTGAGTTTGATTCCCAAGACCCACATAAATATTTGCTCATGGCCAACACTTCCATGGGAAACAGAGATCAAAAATTGCTAGTGATCACTACCAGGCAAGATGGCGACCACCTAGCTGCCCTGCAAATCCAGGGGAAGAAAAGGCAATAAATTAAGGGTTTTCTGGGTCTTCTTGTCAGTGGGGGGGCTCATAAGGGGATAAATCAGGGAATTGCAGGCAGGTAGACCCACTTCACCAAATAGCTGTTGCGCCCTCCTGGCGTCCAACACCCTACCCTGCTCGCGCACTGTCCAGCGGCACCCCGCCGTGGTCCTGTTCACAGTCCTGCTCCCTGTCCTGCATCCCACCACCGTCCCACACCTGGTCCTGCACCCCGAGGCTGTCCTGCATGCCGTCCTGCGTCCTGTAGCCATCCTGTACACCTTCCCCCGGTGCCCTGCTGCAGTCCCACACCCTGTCCTGCGCCCCACTGCCATCCCACGCAAGGTCCTGCGCCCCTTCCCACACCCTGCCACAGTCCCTCGCACCACTGCTGTGCCCTGTCCTGCCCACCACTGCTGCTCCCCACTGCTGAGCCAGGCCAAGGGCCCACCGCCACTGCAGGAAGCTTAAACTGTTCTGCACATTTGCCCACATTACTGCTCCTGCCGCTACATATTCAGTGAGTCCAGTCCCACAGCAACTGACACACAAACCCTTGCCTGCCCCAGTTCAGGTGCCTTCCCGGCCTTCCCATTCACCTGAGACAGGGGAGCACAGACTTTCCGGGTCCTAGTGTTCCCAACCAGAGTTTGGGCTGCTTCTGGGCTTGGTACCTCAGTCGCACTCCAAGCTCAAATACAGGCCGCTTTGGTGTATTACCACTTGACAATTCAGGCAAATTTGACACCCCTGTCAGACAGTAGATAGGCAGCTCTGGCAAGTGGGAGCCAAAGCCCAGGCTGCTTGGCAACTGCCCCAGGCTGCCTTAGATTCCCATTGCACTAGAGCCCACATTGATCCACCCACCTATGTATCCATACACTGTCATGGGAAGACCACAGCACAAAAGAAATAACATGAAAAAATCAAATGCAAGAGAATACAGTAAGGTCAACTAGTCCTATAATGAATAATACATCTAATCAAAACATAGAAGAATCATCAGGATCAGAACATCAGATTGAAGCTATGAGCAATGCAACCCTGACCAACCTACTGACAGAACTTGCAGGAAAGCAACAAAGGACCAACAATCATGTGGATGCTACCATTGCTAAGCTAGAACAAATTGATAAGACAATGGGAGTTTGAAGAGAATTAAGGGTTTGAGGGAGAGTGAAAAAAAGAGGACCTTAAAAATCAGCTGGCCATACTAAATGAAGACATAAAGAAATGCAAGGAAGAATTCCAAGAATCATCAAAACAAACAAAAAAAAAAAATCAGAAAATGATATGAAAAGGGAGCTTTACAGAGCAATAGAAATGAGACATAGAAAGGTAGTAGAAAATGCAAACTTAATTGAACAAGTCCAAAACTCTCTAGAGGCTCTCAAGAATAGAGTCAGCGAAGTGGAGGATAGAAACTGTGATCTGGAAGACAAGATGGAATTAACAGTTTGTTAGTTCAAAAACTTCAATAAGTTCAAAAGTTCCTGTGAACAGAACATGAGGGAATTGTGGGATACACTGAAATGCCCTAATATCAGAATTATTGGAATACAAGAAGGAGAAGAATTTCAGACCAAAGGCATGGAGAACTTATTAAACAAAATAATTGAAGAAAACTTCCCCAGTCTATTAAAAGAAAGGCCCATCAAGATAGAAGAAACCAACAAAACTACAAACAGACTGGACCAAAGGAGAAACTCTCCAAGACATTATCATTAAGATGCTAAACACTGACATCAAAGAGAAAATCCTAAACGCAGCTAGGGAAAAACAGAGCACCACTTTAAAAGGTAACCGTATCAGACTTACTTCAGACTTCTCAATGGAAATCCTGAAAGCTAGAAGGGCCTGGAGTGAAACTCTCCAAAGTCTAAGATCCTATGGATTCCAACCCAAACTACTCTACCTGGCCAAAGTGTCCCTCCAAATAGACGGTGAAAGAAAAACTTTCCACAACAAAACTCAGCTTTACAATTATATGAAGACAAAAACCAAACTTACAGAGAGTATTTCAGGAAATTCTCCACAAAGAAGAAAAAAAAAAATAACCAAACTCAAATGCCTACAAGAAGCAGATCACAACAACCAAACCCAGAGTAGGCACAAAAAAACTTCAAAGCCATGAAAAGAGCAACACACATCTACCACCACAATATGGCAGGGATCAAATCAAATCTCACAGTCATTATCCTAAAAATTAATGGCCTTAATTCACCCATCAAGAGACACAAGCTAACAGGATGGATCAAAATATTATACACCTCAATCTGTTGCCTTCAAGAAACCCACCTCACCACTAAAGACAGACACCTCCACAGGGTAAAGGGGTGGAAGACAATATTCCAAGAAAATGGGAATAAGAAAAAAGCAGGTGTAGCTGTATTAATATCAGATAAAAAAAAGACTTCAATCAAAAATAATCAAAAACGACAAAGAAGTCCACTTCCTACTTGTCAAGGAAACGATCCATCAAGAGGATATTACAATCATACATCTGTATGCAACAAACACAGGGACACCACTGTTCATAAAACAAAACCTACTTGACAATAAAACAGAAATAACCACCAACACCATCATAGCTGGGGACTACAATACACCATTATCAGTAATAGACAGATCATCCAAACAGAAACTCAACAGGGAAGTAAGAGATTCAACAAAACCATAGATCACTTAGACCTAATGGACATTGACATAACTTTCCACCCCAAATCCACAGACTACACATTCTTCTCAGCAGCCTATGGAACATTCTCTAAAATAGACCATATAAATAAAGCCATAAAGACTGCCTCCACATATTTAGGAAAATTGACATAATTTCCTGCATTATATCAGATCACAATGCTATATTGCTAGAAATTAACAACAAAAACCCACCAAAAATCCCAAGGGCACCTGGAAACCTAACAGCACACTCTTAAACAATAAATGGATAGTGGATGAAATAAAACATGAAATTGCAAAATTTCTAGCATTGAATGACAATGAGAACACATCATACCAAAACTTATGAGACACAATGAAGGCAGTCCTCAGGGGAAAACTCATAGCATTCAATGCCTTCATAAAAAGGACAGAAAGACCCCAAATCAAAAACCTAACTATCCACCTAAAGGCACTGGAAAAACAAGAAAAATCCAACCCAAAGAGCTCCAGAAGGAAAGAAATAATTAAAATCAGAGCAGAAATTAATAAATTGGAAACCAAGGAAACAATTAAGAAAATTGGCAAAACAAAGACCTGTGTCTTTGAAAAAATAAACAAGATTGACAACCCCCTGACCAACTTGACAAGAAAAAAAGGAAAGGCTTCAAATCAACAAAATTCAAAATGAAAAAGAAGAGATCACAATAGACATAAATGAAATCGGGAGAATCATCAGGACCTATTTCAAAAACCTCTAACCCACAAAAGTGGATAATGTGGAGGAGATGAATAAATTCTTGGATGCATACCATCTATCAAAGCTAAACTCAGAGCTGACTAATCACCTCAATGAACACATCACACTCATGGAGATTGAAAAAGTAATTAAAAAAACCTCCCCAAAAAGAAGAGTCCAGGACCAGAAGGTTTCTCAGCTGAATTCTTCCATAAACTGTGCCACACAATTGAATAACAGGGAAAGCTACCCAACTTCTTTTATGAAAATAGTGTCACCCTAATTACAAAACCAGGCAGTGATGCCACAAGAAAAGAAAATTAACGGCCTATTTCCCTAATGAACTTAGATGCAAAAATCCTAAACAAAATCCTCAGAAACCAAATCCAACAACAAATGAAAAGCATTATCCACCTGGACCAAGAGGGATTCATCCCAGGAACACAATGGTGGTTCAACATACGGAAATCTGTCAATGTAATACACCACATAAACAAGCTTAAACATAAAAAACAAATGATCATTTCGATAGATGCAAAAAAGGCCTTTGACAAGATACAACATCACTCCATGATCAAAACATTGGAGAGAATCGACATGGCCAGTTCACATCTTAACATAATATAGGCAATATACAAAGCTCTGAAGGCCCAAATAATACTTAATAGAGAGACTGGAGGAATTCCCATTAAGATCAGGAACAAGACAGGGTTGTCCTCTCTCACCTCTGCTTTTCAATATAGTACTGGAAGTCCTAGCTCAAGCAATAAGACAGGAGAAGGAAATAAAAGGGATACAATTCGGAAAGAAAGAAGTTAAGTTAGCTTTACTTGCTGATGACATGATTGTATATGTAAGAGACCCGAGAGACTCCATCCCAAAACTCCTGAAGCTGATTAAGTCCTATAGCAAAGTATCAGGATACAAAATCAATGCACAAAAATCAGTAGCATTTCTATATGCAAATGACAATGATACAGAGAAAGAAATAAGGGACATAGTCCCATTTTAAATAGCAACAACAACAACAACAAATACCTTGGAATAATGTTAACCAAGGAAGTGAAAAATCTATACAAAGAAAACATAAAAACATTCAAAAAAGAAATTGAGGAGGACTTGAGAAAACAGAAAGACCTCCCATGCTCCTGGATAGGTAGAATTAACATTGTGAGGATGTCAATCCTACCAAAGGCAATATACATATTTAATGCAATTCCAATTAAAATCCCTACAGTGTTCCTGACAGACACAGAAAAAAATGATCTCAAATTTCATATGGAAAGGCAGAAGGCCTCGCATATCCAAACATATCCTCATCAAAAGAAATACCTCTGGTGGCATCACCATACCTGATCTAAAGCTATATTACAAAGCCATAGTAATAAAACAGCATGGTACTGGCATAAAAACAGGAGTATAGACCAATGGAATAGACTTGAGGACCTGCTCTTTGGGTCAAGCAACTATTGCTACTTGATATTCAACAAAGGCTGGAGCAATATAGGCTGGAAAAAAGACAGCATCTTTAACAAATGGTTATGGACAAACTTGATAACCACATGCAAGAAACTGAAACTTGACCCACACATTTCACCATGCACTACACTCAAATCCAAATGGATCAAAGACCTCAATATAAGACCAGAAACACGAATACTACTGGAATAAAATTTAGGAAGTACTTTCCATGATATAGGAATAGAAAAAGACTTCCTGAACAAAACCCCAGTAGCTCATGGTCTTAAACAGTCACTCAACCAATGGGATCATATGAAACTGAAGAGTTTTCTTTTACAGACAAGCATTAAATAACCAAAGCCAATAAATTACCCACAGAATGGGAGAAAATATTTGTGGGTTATCCAACTGATAGAGGCCTAATTTCTAAAATCTACAAAGAACTCAAAAATCTAAACAGTAAGAAGTCGAACACCCCACTCACAAAATGGGGCAAAGAGATGAACAGGCAGTTCACAGAGGAAGAAATATAAATGGCAAACACACACTTAAGAAAATGTTCATCATCCCTAGTCATCAGAGATATGCAAATTAAAACAACTATGAGATTCCCCCTTTCCCAATCAGAATAGCAAACATCAAAAAATCAAACAAAAAATAATGCTGGTGAGGATGTGGAGAAACAGGAACACTCATCCACTGTTGGTGTTGAATGTAGGATGGTACAACCACTTTGGAAAGCAATATGGAGACTCCTGAAAAAGCTGACTATAGAGACACCAGCAGACCTAGTTATTCCCTTACTGGCCATCTACCCTAAAACCTTCAAACCACAGGCCAGAGAGATTTGCTCAACCATATGTGTAGCAGATCAATTTGTAATAGCTAAGAGCTGGAATCAACCTAGATGTCCATCATCACTAGAAGAATGGATAACTAAGATGTGGTATATCTACACAATGGAATTCTATACAGCAGTAAGAAAAAATGACACAAAGAAATTTGAGGAAAAATGGTTGAACCTGGAACAGATCATTCTCAGTGAACTTACCAATCACAGAAAAAAAAATCACCACATAGTCTCACTCATCTACAGCACCTAACCTGAATCTACTCAAGATACCTTACATAACCAGCAAGCATTTCATGGACTAGACACTAGGAGAGATGATTAGGAAGAGGAGGGCATCAAAGGGGTGGGAAACACTAATCTAGACCCAAACAGCAATGATACCATAGAATTCTACTTCCTAAAATGTAGTAAATGGCTGACTTTTCACCAGGCCCTTACAGGTAACACCTGAACACAAGACCCTAGAGAGGGTAGGATCAAGTCTAACCAAAATCCTCTACATCTTCCCTCCCTCCCTGATCCTCTCTCTTGCCTCTCTAACTCCCATATATTAGTTACCTTTTACCCTCATTTGCTTAGGGGGCACTGACCTGTAACTCCCAGTACCAGCATGGGGCTATCACCCACAATGAGCTTTAGATCAGAGAAACCTACAAGGTTTCCTAAAAGAATGACAGACTTCTGTCAGAGTACTTGATTACCCACCAAAGGTTAGTGGTAAGACCCTATTGCTGAAGACACCATATGCAGCTGACATGTAAAATGCCACAGCATGGCTGGAAGCCAGGAAAGAGTCAGTCCCCAGACAGTCAGTGTGTCTAGTGCCAGAAGGTGCTACATGGGTGACTGGGGGAATGACCAATATCTGTCCAAGCAACTCATGGTCTCAACTACTTAGCAGCAAATAACCTTTTGTGATGCCCACACAAGTGCAATAATGGCACACAGGCATGGTGGGGAACCAACTGCTCTTGATTTGGCTAACTGATCCCCTCATTTGTATGAGACCCATAGCTGGAACTGGGAAACAAGTCAGAACCATATCCAAACATAAGCCCACTCACCAATATCAAGCTACCATAAATCATGGGGTACAAGAGGGCCTACAAGTATTAAACTCTCTATAAAAAAAAGTAAGGGTTATCTCATTTGACCTGGTGCTAACTTTCTCTCTGTTGGAGAATCTGCTTCTCTTTTTCAGATAGTTGCAGATCCTAAGGAGAGAGCCTCCCAATCACACGTCAAAAGGGCTCTGACTGAAACTAAGGAAAATTGGTGCAACAAGCATGGGTGCTGTTTTCCTGATGAACCTGATACCAGCACAAGGGGGAAGGAGACCAACACAGAGACAAATCAACGCCTACCAAATCAGAAAGCCAGAGCCCCAGAGGTCCTCAACACCTCATCACTGAAGCAGACAAAAAATGAATCCAACATTGCTCATGTGAATCATCATCATCCCAGAAGACTCCCATAAGCCTGAGACTGCCTTGTAGGCAGGTAGAACAGAAGGTTTACATCACATGAGAAATTCTGAAATGTAGTTCTGTCGATCACTAAACAAGCCAACAGCAGAGCCAATCTCTGGAAAGAGAGAAAGCACCAAGGCAAGCCAAGGTGATTGCTATTTTTTACAAAACATAAATATCAGCAAGGAGGTAAAATATTGGATTTGAAAGTTGTAATATCTGGAATGAACTGTTCAAGATATCAGTTCAATTGCAGGAGAATAATATCAGCAAATCTGAAGAAAAATCAATGAAAACCATGCATTCTGAGAAAAGAGTCTCATGAAAAAGAGAAAACAGAGCCAGAGAAGTTTGTCAAATATCAATAACCATAAGTGTGCCCATGCAAGGGGAATGCCAGGGAAGGAGAGAGAGAGGATTAAGAAACTGAAGAAGGACTTCCGGTTAAGATAGTGGCATAGGTACCACACCAAAGCAGCCTAGGGGCAGAAAAGACCAATAAAAACTCAGCAAAATACAAACATTTACGAAAAGGTGAGGTGTATAGGAAATTGAAGCAGCAGCGGAGAAGTAGAAGAGATCCAGAGCATCCAGAGCCTGCAAAGGTCGGCAAAAGCAGCTCCAGCAGCTCAGCCAACCACCTCGGTGGTGGCACACCAGAAAGCCTCAAGGCTTGGCTTCAGCCACAGGAAAAGCCAGGTGCGGGAGCTTCCCCTCACACCGGCTCTCCACAACTCAGGAAATGTGAAGGGAAAGCGGCAGTGAGCAATGGAGGAGCAGAACGCGAGGTAGAAGAACACGTGGAACAGTGAGAGAACCAGAACAACTGCGGCTCTCTCCCCTCCCCCACCACCTGAGCCCAGCTCTGGCGAACAGAGCAGCAGTCCTGGGACCCGGCCACGCCAACTTGAGCCGACAGCGGGACCCAAACAGGAGCAGAGTTCAGCAGCAACATCAGTGGCTCTGGCACCGGTAACAGCGGCCCCAGCAGGAGCAGCTCCAGTTGTGGCAGCAGCGGCAGACCAAGCAGCAGCAGACCCAGGAGCAGCAGCAGTGGACACAGCAGCAGCAGCTTCAGCAGCAGTGGTGGCTCCAGCAGTGGCAGCTACAGCAGCAGCAGAGGCAGCAGCAGTGATGGGTCCAGCAGCAGCACCTTCAGCAGCAGCAGCTACAGACCCAGCAGCGGCATCTTGAGCAGCAGCAGTTCCAGCAGCAGGGGTGCTGATCTGCAGGGCCACACTTGCCAGGCTCGGTTTGCCCCGTAGGAAAAGCAAGTGCCCAGCTCCAGAAATCAGAACAGCAGCCTGATGACCCAGGCAGCAACTTGACTGAGACCAAAATCACCCAAGGTAACTGGGATTGCACCAGGGAAGGGTCTCACTTGGTCACAAGCTGACTTGGATCCCTCAACAGCCCAGAAATCTAAACCTCTTTGTTGATAGAGGATCTGGTCATTATAATAACTACTCTTGCATACATACTCGGGGCTGTTTTTGATTGAATGTGTACAGTGTTTAGTTAAATTTTAGAATCTACCTGTATTTTATTCCACTCAGCCTGCTTGAATACTCCTATAGCAGGGAAACTCAACCCCTAAGAACATCTTTGTAGATACTCTGAGAGTCTTAAGAGCCACACCTAATACCTTAAGGTCCTACCCTGAAAATATATTACATCAAATCAATTGATACAGCTAAGAATACACAGCTAGCTAGAAAATCCAAGCATTAACTTAATCCAAGACGCAAAAATATATACATTATAACACAAGAAACACTAAAAAGCAAAATGATATAAATCCACCTAAAAGTATTAATGCATCAGAAATGTCCTCCAGAGAGAAAGAGTTAGAGGAAATGCCTGAAAAAGAGTTCAAAAGAATAATTATAAATATATTCAAAGAGGTCAAAGAACACATGAAAACAATCAAAGAAGAAATCAAAGAGGAAATCAAAGGAATCAAAGAAGAGGCAGGACACCAATTTAATGAAATAAAGAAGGCAATACAAGACATAAATAGGGAAATAGAAATAATAAAGAAAAACCAGTCAGAATTACTAGCAATGAAGAACACAGTTAATGAAATAAAAAACTCTGTAGAAAATCTCACCAGTAGGATGGATGAGGGAGAGGACAGAATATCTAAGCTCGAAGACCAGGTGGCAGACCTAATGCAGTCCAACAAAGAGAAAGACAAACTTATAGAAAAGTATGAGTGGGAATTTCAAGATATTTGGGACACTATGAAAAGATCCAATATAAGAATTCAGGGCATAGTAGAAGGAGAAGAACTCCACTCCAGAGGCATAGTAGGCATCTTCAACAAAATCATAGAGGAAAATTTCCCCCAAATTGGGAAAGAGGTGCCAATACAGATACAGGAAGCCTTTAGAACCCCAGCCAGACAAAACCCAGAAAGAACCTCCCCTCACCATATTATAATCAAATTTCCAAACACACAAACCAAAGAAAAATTATTGAAAGCAGTTAGAGAGAAAAATAAAGTTACCTACAAAAGCAAGCCCATCAGGATTACAGCAGATTATTCAACACAAACTTTTAAAGCCAGAAGGGCTTGGAGTGATATATTCCAAGTTCTGAAAGATAACAACTGTCAACCAAGGTTACTTTATCCTGCAAAGTTATCCATTCAAATAGATGGAGAAATAAAGACATTCCATGACAAAAGCAGGTTAAAGGAGTATTTGAAGACAAAACCAGCTCTACAGAAAATACTTGATAGAATCCTCCATGCTGAACAAAAGGAAAAGCACACATATAAGGAACCTAGAAAAAAACAAGCTATACTCAAATACCACTTAACAGAAGAGAGCACAGATAGAACCAGAAATACACACACACACACACACAAAAATGGCAAACATAAATACACACCTTTCAATAATATCTCTTAATATCAACGGTCTCAATGCCCCAACAAAAAGACATATATTTGCAGACTGGGTTAAAAAGCAGGATCCTACAACTCACCTTTCTACAAAGGATAGACATTATCTTAGGGTGAAAGGTTGGAAGACGGTGTTTCAAGCAAATGGGCCTAGAAAACAAGCAGGGGTTGCTATCCTAATATCAGACAGGGTAGACTTTAGTCCGACGTTAGTCAAGAAAGATAAGGAAGGTCACTTTATATTGATTAAGGGCACACTCCAACAGGAGGACATTACAATCCTAAACATATATGCACCTAACATGGGGGCTCCCAAATTCGTCAAACAAACACTATTAGAACTAAGGTCACAGATAACACCAGACACAGTGGTGGTGGGTGACTTTAACACCCCACTCTCATCAATTGACAGGTCATCCAGGGAAAGAATAAACAGAGAGGCATCTGGACTAAATGAGGTCATAGAAGGAATGGACCTAACAGATATATACAGGACATTTCATCCAAAGTCTGCAGAATATACATTCTTTTCAGCAGCACATGGAACATTCTCTAAAATAGACCATATATTAGGACACAAAGCAAATCTTAACAAATTCAGGAAAATTGAAATAATTCCTTGCATTCTATCTGACCACAATGGAATTAAACTACAAATCAGTAGCAAGAAAGGCTATAGAGCATACACAAAATCATGGAAACTAAACAATACACTACTAAATGATGAGTGGGTCAATGAAGAAATCAAAAAGGAAATCAAAAAATTTATAGAGTCAAATGATAATGAGAACACAACATACCAAAATCTCTGGGACACAATGAAGGCAGTTCTAAGAGGTAAATTTATAGCCTTAAGTGCCTATATTAAGAAATTAGAAAGGTCGCAAGTAAACGACCTAATGCTTCACCTTAAAGCCTTGGAAAAAGAAGAACAAGGCAAACCAGAAATTAGTAGACGGGAAGAAATAATAAAGATTAAGGCAGAAATTAATGAAATAGAAACAAAAAGAACAATCCAAAGAATTAATGAAACAAATAGTTTTAAAAGAGAAAATATTATCATAATACAATTAACAATAAGTGGATAAGACATACAAAAGAAACAGTACCATGGCAGACAAAAATTCTACTATACCAATAATAACATTAAATGAATGTGTTAAACTGAATAAAATTTTTGTCTTTTAGAATAGGCTGTAGAAGATCCTACAAAGTCAAAGTCAGCAATACTTTTTTCCTAGGTGATGGCATAATGAAACAGAATATTGACAGTGAAATAGAACACTGAATAGCATTGAAACCAAAAAGATCTAAAAGAGATCTCTACAACACAAAAATGAATTATGGAAATGAATAAAAATAAATGAAAGCATGGAAAATGGTTCATTGCAAACCACAGGCTAGGCCTAAAAGAAGTTGCAATAAATTTGAAAAACTTTACTTAAGGACAAAAGCATGTTTACACATGTAATAGAATTAAAGAAAGTATAGCAGCAATACATTTAAAAATTCCCAAACATGAGGAAGTAAAAAATTATTGATAACCAATGGTTCAGCAAAAAAAATGAAGGGGAAATAGAAAAAAATTCTCATTAAATTATGAAAAATATCAAAAGTTGTAGGATTTATATTGAAATAACTATTATACATATTTAATTTTATGTATTTATTTGAGAGAAAGAAGTAGGGGTGGGAGAATAGACACATTAGGGCATGTAAGCCCTGTAAACACACACCAGACACATGCAGTAGCTTGTGTATCTGGCTTATATGGGTCCTGGGGAATTAAAATTGGGTACTTTGTCTTTGTAGGAGAGTGTCTTTTTTAAATTTTTTATTAATTAGTTTTGAATTCAGCATATACAGTCAGTTTGGTACCATTATTAGGCTCATCCATGTCTTACCCCATCCCCTTGGCCCCTCCATGTGGAGGTATATGGATCATGCATTCTGGAGTTAACCCACAGTTATGGGTAAGATAAATGTCTCTGCATATCATGACCCAACATGTGGCTCTGACATTTTTCCGCCCCTCTTCTGCAAAATTGCCCTGAGCCATGTTGGGTTCATTTTTGGTCTTCTCCAATGATGAGGTGTTGGGGGCCTCTGGACCTCTGGATCTCTGATTTGATAGAAGTCGATTTTTCTCTGTGTGTATCTCCTTCACCCTTGTGCTGGTACCTGGTTCACTAAGAAAACACCGCTCTTGCTTGTTTTGCCAATTTTTCTAAATTTCAGCTGGGGCCCTTTTGAGGTATGATGGGGCGGCTCTCTCCGTAGGATCTACATCTGTCTGAAAAAGAGAAGCAGATTCTCCAATGGAGAGTAAGTTAGCACCAGGACAACTGACATAACCCTTACTTTTTAATAGAGAATTTAATAGGTGTAGGCCCTCTTGTAGCCCACGCTTGATGGTAGCTTGATAATGGAGAGTGGGCTTATGTTTGGATATGGTTCTGTCTTGTTTCCCAGCTCCAGCTATGGGTCCCGTACCACTGAGGGGATCAGTTAGCCAAATCAAATGCAGTTGGTTCACCACCATGGCTGTGTGCTACTATTGCACTTGTGTGGGCATCACAACAGGTTATTTGCTGATAAGTAGGTTATACCATGAGTTGCTTGGACAGATATTGGTCATTTTCCCCCAGTCACCCATGTAGCACCTTCTGGCACTAGACACGCTGACTGAATGCGGACTGACTCTCTTCTAGCTTCCAGCCATGCCATTCCATTTTACGTTTCAGCTGCATATGGCGTCTTCAGCAGGAGGGTCTTACCACTAACCTTTGGTGGGTCATCAATTCTCTGACAGAAATCTGTCTTTTAGGAAACTTTGTAGGTCTCTCTGATCCAAAGCTCATTATGGATGTTAGCCACATGCTGCTACTGGGAGTTACAGGTCAGTGCCCCCTAAGAAAAGGAGGCAAAAGATAACTAATATACAAGAGTTAGAGAGAGTGAGAGAGGGAGAGGGAGAGAAGCTGTAGAAGATTATAGTTAGCCTTCATCATACCCTCTCCAGTGTCTTGTGGTTCAGGTATTCCCTCTAAGGGCCTGGTGAAAGTTCAGCCATTTGGTCTGCCTTTTAGGAAATAGAATTTCATGGCACCATTGCTGTTTGGATCTAGATTTGTGTCCTCCCCCCCCCCACGTTGCCCTCCCTTGATTCCCCACCCATCCTATTGTCTAGTCCATGAGATGCTTGCTGGGTATGTAGGATATCTTGGGTAGATTCAGGTTAGGTGCTGTAGATGAGTGAGACTATGTGGCAATTTTTTTTTTTTTTCTGTGGTTGGCTAAGTTCACTGAGAATGATCTGTTCCAGGTTCAACCATTTTTTCCTCAAATTTCTTTGTGTCATTTTTTCTTACTGCTGTATAGAATTCCATTGTGTAGATATACCACATCTTAGTTATCCATTTTTCTAGTGATGGACATCTGGGTTGATTCCAGCTCTTAGCTATTACGAATTGAGCTGCTACAATCATGGTTGAGCAAACCTCTCTGGCCTGTTGCTTAAAGGTTTTAGGGTAGATGCCCAATAAGGGAATAACTGGGTCTGTTGGTATCTGTATAGCCAGCTTTATCAGGAGACTCCATATTTCTTTCCAAAGTGGTTGTATCATCTTAGATTTTCACCAACAATGGATGAGTATTCCTACTTCTCCACATCCTGGCCCACATTTATTTTCATTTGATTTTTTGATGTTTGCTATCCTTATTAGGGTATGGTGGAATCTCATAGTTGTTTTACTTTGCATTTCCCTGATGATTAGGGATTATGAGCATTTTCTTAAGTGTGTGTTTGCCATTTGTATTTCTTCCTCTGTGAACTGCCTGTTCAGCTCTTTGCCCTATTTTCTGAGTGAAGTGTTTGAATTTTTTTCTGTTTAGATTTTTGAGTTCTTTGTAGATTATAAAGATTATCCTCTGTCAGTTGGATAACCTGCAAATATTTTCTCCTATTCTGTGGGTAATCTATTGCTTTGGCTTATTGTATGTTTGTCTGTAAAGAAATTCTTTAGCTTTATTAGATCCCATTGGTTGAGTGACTTTTTAAGATCCTATCCAGATGGGGTTTTGTTCAGGAAGACTTTTTCACTTCCTATATCAAGGAAAGTACTTCCTAAATTTTCATTCAGTAGTAGTCGAGATTATGGTCTTATATTGAGGTCTTTGATCCATTTGCACTTAAGTGTAGTGCATGGCAAAATGTGTGCATCAAGTTTCAATTTCCTGCATATGGTTATCCAGTTTGTCCAGCACCATTTGTTAAAGATGCTGTCTTTCATACTATATTGTTCGGGCCTTTGTCAAATATCAAGTAGCCATAGTTGCTTAACCCAAAGTCTGGATCCTCAAGTCTATTCCATTGGTCTATTTTTTTTGAGTGTTTTTATGTTTTCATTGCAGAGATCTTTCACTTCCTTGGTTAATGTTATTCTAAGGGTTTTTTGTGGGTTTTTTTTTTTTTTTTGGTGCTATTGAAAATGGGACCATGTACCTTATTTCTTTCTCTGTTTCTTTGTCATTTGCATATGGAAAGGCTACTGAATTTTGTGCATTGATTTTGTATCCTGATACTTTGCTATAGGAGTTAGTCACTTTCAGGAGTTTTGGGATGGTGTCTCTCAGGTCTCTTACATATACAATCATGTCATCAGCAAATCGAGCTAACAACTTTTTCCTTTCCAAATTGTATCCCTTTTATTTCCTTCTCCTGTCTTATTGCTTGAGCTAGGACTTCCAGTACTATATTGAAAAGCAGAGGTGAGAATGGACAACCATGTCTTGTTCCTGATCTTAATAGGAATTCCTCAAGTCTCTCTCCATTAAGTATTATATGGGCCTTTGGAACTTTGTATATTGCCTCTATTATGTTAAATTATGAACCAACCATGCTAATTTTCTGCAATGTTTTGATCATGGAGTGATGTATCTTGTCAAAGGTCTTTTCTGCATGTATTAAAATGATCATGTGGTTTTTATGTTTAACTTTGGTTATGTGGAGTATTACATTGACAGATTTCCATATGTTGAACCACCCCTGTGTTCCTGGGATGAATCCCTCTTGATCAAGTTAGATAACACTTTTGATGTTATTGGATTTGGTTTGCAAGGATTTTGTTCAGGATCTTTGCATCTAAGTTCATCAGGGAAACAGGCCGGTAGTTTTCTTTTCTTGTGGATTTTCTGCCTGGTTTCGGAATTAGAGTGATGATAGCATCTTAAAAGGAGTTGGGTAGCTTTCCCTGTTCTCCAATTGTGTGGCACAATTTGCAGAAGATTGGTTTGAGTTCTTCCATGAAGGTTTAATAAAATTCAGCTGAGAAACCATCTGGTCCTGTACTCTTCTTTTTGGGGAATTTTTTTATGACTTTTTTAATCTCCATGAGTGTGATGGGTTCATTGAGGTGATTAGTCTGTTCTGAGTTTAGCTTTGGTAGATGGTATGTGTCCAGGTATTTATCCATCTCCTCCACATTATCCAGTTTTTTGGAGTAGAAGTTTTTGAAGTAAGTCCTGATGATTTTCCCAATTTCACTTATGTCTATTGTGATCTCTCCTTTTTCATTTTGAATTTTGTTAATTTGAAGCTTCTCTCTCTCTCTCTCTCTCTCTCTCTCTCTTTTTTTTGCTTGATCAAATTGGCCGGGGGTTTATTAATCTTATTTATTTTTTCAAAGAACCAGCTCTTTGTTTTGTCAAATGTCTTTCTTGTTTCCTTGGTTTTCAATTCATTAATTTCTGCTCTGATTTTAATTACTTCTTTTCTTCTGGAGCTCTTTGGGTTGGATTTTTCTTGCTTCCCTAGTGCCTTTAGGTGGATGGTTAGGTTATTGATTTGGGATCACTCTGAGTTTTTTATGAAGTTATTGAGTGCTATGAATTTTCCCCTGAGGACTGCCTTCATTGTGTCCCATAAATTTTGGTATGATGTGTTCTCATTGTCATTCAATGCTAGAAATTTTGCAATTTCATTTTTTATTTCATCCACTATCCATTTATTGTTTAAAAGTGTGCTGTTCCATTTCCAGTTGCCATTGGAATTCTTGGTGGGTCCTTTGTTCTTGATTTCTAGCAGTATACAATTGTGATCTGATATTATGCAGGGAATTATGTCAATCTTCCTAAATATGTTGAGCAGTCTTTGTGACCCAGTATATGGTCTATTTTAGAGAATGTTCCATGGGCTGCTGAGAAGAATGTGTAGTCTGTGGATTTGGGATGGAAAGTTCTGTTGATCTCCATTAGGTCTAAGTGATCTATGATTATGTTGAGTTCTCTTACTTCCCTGTTGAGTTTTTGTTTGGATGATCTGTCTATTACTGATAATGGTTTATTGACATCCCCAGCTATGATGGTGTTGGTGGTTATTTCTGTTTCATTGTAAAGTAGGTTTTCTTAATGAACTGAGATGCACCTGCGTTTGGTGCATACATATTTATGATTGTGTTATCCTCTTGTTGGATCATTCCCTTGATAAGTAGGAAGTGGCCTTCTTTGTCTTTCTTGATTATGTTTGGTTTGAAATCTGTTTTATCTGATAATGATATACCTTTGCTGCAGGCAAGTGTCTTAACCACTAAGCAATCTTTCCAGTCCAGAGAGAATTATTTTTTATTTTTTAATGACTCCATTAAAGTAAATGGTCAAAAGTCAATTATCTATCCTTGTCCAAGGAAATACTTTTGATAAAAGACAATAAGTTCACAATAGAAAAATATTAAAACATCAACAAGCTAGACTTTATTTATTTGAAACTTTCAAAAATAATAAGCAAGTAAAGGCCAGTAAAGCAAGAACAAAAGATAAAAGGCTGAAATTATTAAACAGTCTAATATTAGTCCTAGCTACCAATGGAAGGGTTGGAAGAAAGTCCCATCAACAATTACATAGTAATTAGTTAACCAGGACAAAAAAGGTCACACTTCTATGAAGACAAAAGTTGACTGAAGAATGGATGGAAGCTAAATATGACAATGATTAAATGATTGAATTGGTAATACTAAAACTCACACAAAGTCCAGGACAAGATATCCTTTGCAAATAAATTTTGTGAAATAACTATGAAAGAATTAATATCAATTTTATAATCCTTCAAAAATGATAATAGGGGGCTGGAGAGATGGCTTAGTCGTTAAGCGCTTGCCTATGAAGCCTAAGGACCCTGGTTTGAGGCTCTATACCCCAGGACCCACTTTAGCCAGATGCACAAGGGGCACATGCATCTGGAATTTGTTTGCAGTGGCTGGAAGCCCTGACATGCCCATTCTCCTTCTCTCTCTCTCTCTGTCTCTCTCTCTCTCTCTGCTTCCTTCTCTCTGTCAGTCTCTCTCAAGTAAATAAATCAAAATAAACAACATTTTTTTAAAATGATAATAGGAACAAGCTTTTCATGACTCATTCCTTTAGATAAACTATACCCTTGATATCTAAAACAGAAAAATACAGCTAATGAAAAGATTACATCATAATATTCTTATGGATATTTATAGATATTTATGTATAAAGCATCTGAACAAAATACTAATTAATTCAACCACCAATAAAAAATGGTCAGTACCATTACTCAGATATATTTTAGGAATGTAAACAATGGTTTAATACCAGAAAATCAATTAGTATGTTCCATAATTTAAAAATGTAAAACCCATGGTGATAACTATATAAAATCCATTGATAAACTATAATGTTGGTCAAAAAACATTCAAGGAAGAGTGAATAAAGGCAGCTCACTTCTCTTGATAAATCTCCCAGCCAAAAACATATTTAAAAGTGGACAATAAAATGGTATTCCACTGTATTACTTGTGGTTAGAACCAATAGGATGAAAACACATTACATCGAGGATTTATTATACTAACTTAGTTGATACAGTGTGAGCGTCCAACAATGGCTGTGTGCACCTTGGAGAGGAAGAAAACCCTATAGCTGCTCAGACCACAGAGCTTGATACCTTGGCACTGTCAATCTGGCACTGGAGGCCTTGAGGATCCCAGGAGAGCCACTTAATTTTATTGTTGAAAGGCTGAAGAAGTTGGGTTCTGATGTTCATGAGTGATAGTAGCAACAGAGTAGGTGAATCTACTAGGATAGAGCAAGGGCAGCCGGGCACAGGCACTGATGTCTTCTTTTATCTCTTCACATATAGGCTGATTCCAGAAGGGCTACCCAGTGAGATCAGGACAATTATGTCTACTCTCATCATGTCTATACACCATTATATAGGAGATTATAGTCTGGGCAATTAGGTAAAAAGAAAAAATGACTCTTACTTGGAGTGATGAGTGAAATGTGGAGTCTACAGATATTTAATACTATTGTTTTTCATAGTAATCACAAAAATCAGGAATGACATATTGATACAGGCTATAGGAAAAACAAGTCATGGAAAAGTCATTCAAAGTGGAAAAAACAAATTTCATATTTATACACACACATACATACATAAAACATACATACATAAAATACACACACACACACACACACACACACACACACACACATATATATATATATATATATATATATATATATATATACATAATTTACAATAAGAAAATCCATAGAGATGAAAAATAAATGAGTGGATTTCTATAGTTAGCTAGAGCTGAAAATAGAAATTAATTGTTAATCCCATTCATTTATGGGGTAATGAAACAGCTAAATTGTTTATGGAGATAGTTGCACCACTTTGTGACTATATAGTCTATCATTGACTATGCAGTTTAAATGGCTTGTATGTTATGTGAATGATATCTTAAATAAAGTAGTTCATATTTTATTCAGTTTATAATGAATAATGCACTTTAAAACTGAATAGAATCTTGCTGTTACTGTTTTTGCAGTTTTTAATTTAATGAATTTTTATTCTAAGATTTCAAATTATTTTTTAATATTTTATTCAGTTGTTTGCAAGGAAGAGAGAAATATAGAGGGGAGGAAGAGAAAGGGTATGTGCACATGATAGCTTTTTGCTGCCACAAACTCCAGATATATGTGCCAATTTATGCATTTGATTTTATGTGGGTACTGGGGAATCAAAACCAGACCAGCAGGTTTTAAAAGCAAGATCCTTTAATCAGAGTCATTTTACCAGCCCGGAGATTGGAGAAAATATTTATTTTTCTAAGTTCTCATAGAAATATTCATTGCTTCCCTTACCACATAAAATTAAGAATATACACAAGTTGATCTCACCAAACAGGCAAGATAAATCACTTAAAAATAGTACCTGCAACAATATAAAATGACGCAATAGAGAGGCACAGTGAATACTTACTCCTGGCATCATAAACACACATATATGTGTATGTGTGCATGTGTGCATGTGTGTGTGTGTGTGTGTGTGTGTGTGTGTATATATATATATATATATATATATATATATATATATATGTATATATATATATATGTATGTATATATATACACACATATATGTATATATACACATATATGCATATACACACACATATATATATATACACATATACATACATACATACATACACATATATCTATACATATATCTAAAATAATGTGCCATGGTTGACTCATTATTATCAGGAAAGTTTATCATAGTGTGGCATGGCATTTATAGAGGCATCCTGGAGAAAATGCTCTCTGTGTATTGCTATGTGTAAATGTTTAAACATTCTCTACAGATAAAGCTAGAGTATGCCATATTTTGTTATGAGTGCTTCTATAACAAGTCACTCATATTTTGGGAGTGTGGAGTTCTTCAATGGAGGTATGTGCAGGACAATGTTCTCTGTCTCTCAACTTCCACCTTCTGCTGGCTTGCCATTACATGACTTAAAACAGTGGGTCTATATTCAATGCCTCCACATTCACATGGCATTTACCTTGTATATCCAAGTCTTCATTCTTTAGGTTGCTGTTCATTGAGGGTCCAGATTAAATCCAGGATTTTGTCATGGCTAGATGCTTAACTATTTACAACTGTAAGAACTCCATATGCAAGAATAGCTATACTGTGAAATTCCTTGTAGCATAAAGTTTGGGGGAAATCTTTAACCCATGAAAATTTTAGCCATGAAAATTTAACTAACAGAAATTTTGTAAATCAACTGGATAAGTTTCTTACCAGTTAACTGAACTGCAGTATTTGGGGAAAAGTACTAAAATCATTTAAATTCCATTCCAACATTTCCAGTGATCCTTAAAAACATATGGTTAATAAGGTCTGGAAAGATGGTTTAGTGGTCAAGAACACTTCCTGTGCAAGCATGAGGTCCTGAAGAGACCCGAGGACCCCAGTGAACATTAACAGCCGGGGCACCAAAAACTGTTACACAGTCCCACAGGAGATCAGAGACCCAATTATCACTGCACCTTGTGAAAATATGATAAGCTTTGGCTCAAATAAGAGCAGGTGCTTCTCTTTTTCAGATAGATGTAGACCCTAAGGAGAAAGCCACCCCATCATACTTCAAAAGGGGCCCGCTGAAACTAAGAAAAATTGGAAAAACAAGCAAGGGTGCTGTTTTCTGATGAACAGGATACCAGCACAAGGGTGAAGGAGATCAACACACAGAAAAATCAACTCCTAGCAAATGAGAGAGCCAGAGCCCCAGAAGTCCCCAACACCTCATCATTGAAGCAGACCAAAAATGAACCCAACATGGCTCAAGGATATTTTGTGGAAGAGGGGGCAGAAAGAATGTCAGAGCCACATGTTGGGTCATGATATGCAGAGACATTTATCTTACCTATAACTGTGGACTAACTCCACAATGCATGACTCATATACCTCAACAAAGAAGGTACTAGGGGAGGGGTAGGTCATGGATGAGCCTAATAATTGTACCAAACTGACTGTATATGCTGAATACAAAACTAATTAATAAAAAAAAAAAAAAGAACAGGTGAAAAGTGATGGCATTCACCCAGCACTCCTTTCTGGACAATGTAGGCCAGTGCACTCTGCTTCAGCTGAGTACATGGTGCATCTCATGGACACGTACATGTATATAAAGCACACACATCTACATCACTCACACAAACCCTATGATACAAGCAAAATGAATTAAATTTAATAATAAATAATTTCTCAATAATATAAAAGTCAATATTAACCATATCAAATATGTGACTCACTAGGAAACAGCTTTCAAAATTTGAAGTCAAAAAATCTCACTTGTCCAAAGTAAATTTTAAAAGTTGTGGATTGAGAGTTTAAATTAAAATTTCCCTCAAATTAAAATTTTGAGGAAGAAGGGGTGGAAAGAATGTCAGAGCGACATGTTGGGTCATGATACGCAGAGACATTTCTCCTACCCATAACTGTGGGCTAACTCCACAATTCAAGACCCATATACCTCAACAAGGAGGGGCCAGGTGGAGGGGGTAGGACAGAGCCCAACAACGGTACCACCTTGACTATATTCAGTGAGTACAAACTAATTAATTAAAAAAAAACATTAAAAATATTGCAAAGAATATAGGTCTCTAAAGTCTTAATGCAGATCATATAATTCATTTAGAATGATTCTTGTTATTCCACTACTGAAATAAATACTAAAGGAATTTGTACACAAAATATATTATAGCATAATAAATGCTTTACAATGTTAGAAAAATAAAGTGTCCCTGAAATAAAAAAAAATTCCACCTATTCTCTTTCTTTAGTACATGTGAAATTACACTGAAATATTTTAAGTCTACTAGGGGACTATTCAGACAATATCCTTTTATGTAAAGTATATTTATATGTTTATGTTAATATTAGTTATGGTTTGTGGTTATTCCATTTAGAGTAAGTTACTAATGGTCTCTGACTCAATTTTTGCATAAACAAGGCAGAATGCCTATCATATGTAATAATCTAGAGGGCTTCCAGAGCCACAAACCATAAATCAGTCTATGAAATATTTTGCAAGACAAGTACACACTAATATGTTTACTACAAATAATACTCCAAACAAAACACAGTTTTAATATTGAAAATCAATATTATCCCACAATGTATTATGTTGGGGAATTTAAAAAATGTGCTTACTCAATGATGTACTAAGTTAAATGAGCTAGAAATCAAATATTATTATTAGAAATTTCTAAATCGAATTTAAACTGTAAGGTATGATATGATTAATAAAATTAAGAACAGTAATATTTTATAATTTTGTAATCAAACTTTTTGCAATTTTTGCTTTATATTTTCATTCAATTCAGTTTTTGAAGATATTTCTTGAGTTTCAATATTAGTAAAGGAATATTATACCTTTTTGCATAACGAGCTGTTAGATGAGATTGGGCACATTCAGTGTGATGTGATCATAGATGAGATGGCTTTTAATATTAAATAAATAAACATTAATTAGCTAGAAGGCAGTGATGAGAGTATTTCTATTCACATTTAATAGGAAATGATAACATAAAAGATAAGTTATTGATTAAATAATGATGCATATCAATTGTATAGACAAAGTATGTCCCAAAATTTATAGAGCATAAAAGAAATTGAGCTCATTAGTGTCATAGTATTAATAACTCCCAATAAAATCAAGTGGAGAAGAAAACTTGGAAAGGTAGGATTTTACCTAAATCTGAATGTGAGAGGGGATCAAGAGAGAGAAAGAGAAAAATACAGAGAGAACAAATATGAAAATATATTAAAATCTGTTAATTCTGCAATTTGTAGATGTGTGTCTTATAGTATTTTGCCTATATGTTTCATATATAGTTGTCCTACCTTTTTTTTTTTTTTTTTTTGTAAAGCATGACACTGGTTTAGCCTTCAAGTTAAGAAAAATCTGATATATCATTCCAGACTACAGCAAAAGTATTTCTTCTCAGGTTAAAAGACTGCAATCATAAGAGGCAAAATCTTTCTCTACATTTAAATACTTTTAAAAATAATTTATAAAAATACTTTACTTACCTGCAATGAAAGAGAGAAGAAAAGGGGAAGGAGAAGGAGAAGAAGAAGAAGAAGTTGAAGAAGGAGGAGGAGGAGAAGAAGAAGGGGAAGAAGAAGAAAAAGAAAAAATAAGAGGAAGAGGAGGAGTAGGAGGAAATGCAAAGGCCTCTTGCAGCTACAGTTGCACTCCAGATGCATGTGCCACTTTGTACATCTGGCTGTACAAGAGTACTGGGGATTTGACACACAATGGTAGATTTTTCAAGTAAGCATCTTTAACTGCTGAACAATCTACCCAGCCCATAAAAATATTTTATTATACTTATGAGAGAGAGAGGGAGAGAAAGGCAGAGAGAGAGAATGCATGTGGGCATGCCAGGGCCTCTTGCCACTGCAACAAACTCCAGGTATATGTGCCAATCTATGAAGTTGGCTTTGTGTGAATGCTGGGGAAACATACCCAAGATGGAAGGATTTGCAAACATGTTTTATTCTGTTTTAAGAAGAATATATCATTATTTGCTATTAGCCTTCTAAGTTGTCTTCCCCTACTTCCATAATCATTAGTCTTGTTGTGAGCAGAACCTAACCAGGGACAAACCAGCCACTAGCACTCCTGACAGTAGGCTGGAGCCCCAGTGTCCCATGGTGCTGAGGCCAATGAGAGGACTCTGTCCTCCTAGAATATGGTGAAGGTGACAAACAGTTAGTCTGGAAAAATCACTTTTATTGATATGCTTTTATTTGTACTGCTTCTGCTGTTCATTTTTTCTATTACCAAGCAAAATAGTGGGTATTATGGAGACCTGATGATAAAAAAAAAAAAAAAACAACAAACTATTGGAATTCGCTTTTGCTGTTCTGACTCCCTTAAGCAAGAGGACTTCCATTCAGACAGCCAGTTAATATTTGAAGGTTTCTCCTTCCCATCCCCTAATTTGTAGACAAAAGATACACAACCAGATTAGTAATAGTGTCATGCACCTCAGCTTCCAGAAATGAGCCTAATTGTACTGAACTTGATTCTACGGTGTATGCCCAGGACTCATATAATGTAGATAAACTCCATCTGCAGACATGAGGTTACCAGAGAATCAAAGGTCTTAAATTTTTGGGATGATGGTTTGAGCTATGAAGACAATGAAGGGCCCCTCGCATGGTGGTGCATGTCTTTAATCCCAACACTTGGTAGGTAGGAGGACTGCTGTGAGTTCAAGGACACCCTGATGCTACATAGTGAATTCTAGGTTAGCCTGGGCTAGAGTGAGACCTTACTTAAAAAAAAGGCAAAGGAAGAAAAAGAAGGAGAATTATCACCTTCAAACCTGAAAAATATTAAAAAGTAAAACCATAATTTCCAAAAAGAATCAGAGTATATATTTAAGTACCTTATATTTCTGGGAAAAATTAAATTTAGGAATAAAGTATATGATATTTAAAATAGTTTTAGTGAGATTTAGAGAGTCACATATAGAGCATAAGAGATGAAGGAAGTAGAATACATAATTCTTGTTAGTTTAAAGATATCAATATGAGTGAGGTGTAGTGGTCCATCCCTGCCACCCAAGCACAGGAGAATGTTGAGCAAAAGAATGACAAGTTAGAGGACACACATCCACCCCCCCACCACACACGGAAGATATGTTTGAATTATGACAAAGAACGAAACAGCTATGGTTATCTGCATGTTCTGAATTTTAATTTCCAGTATTTGTTAACAAAGAATTTCAGTAAGTTAAGAGTAGCATGTATTTTATAACACTGAAAAGTAATTGCATATTTCATTTTATTCATATGTTTTATACATAAAAATTTATTTCACTTTTTTGTTCAGTTGCACATTTATGTATCTGCACATGTGTGGTGCTTGTTTATATATATATGTTACATATTGTTTATCACACACATACAGCAATTTATGAATTTATAGTGTTTTATATATAATATGTGTATTATACATATATGATATTATACATTATACATATGCATTGTTGTGTTACGGTATGCCTCATTTATTTTCATAACTTATTCTCTGATTATAAAGAGAAAAGTCTTGAAATTGAAAAAAAATACTTGATTTGAATAATAGTTTCAATTGAATTCCAATCTCATTGAGAAATTTCATGTTGAAAAATGAAAGCAATAATGGAAGATGTCTAAGCACACATATAAACTAGTCACAGTATCTGATGTAGAATGACTGTGGATTAAATAATTTACACATCTTCATTTCTGCTAAGAGTTCTGCTCATTCTACGTGAGTTACTAAGGAAAACTGAGATGCAAGTTGGCCACGTTGCATCCTTAGGGAAATCTGCTGAGCTAATGAAAATGGTTACTAAGCCAGCTTTAATCTGTTTGAGATTTGCTTTTAAAGGTATTTCCTTGAGCTACTGCCCATCAAACTTAACATTTTGGGAAACCATTTTAAAGTTGTGTTCTGTGGAATTTAAAAAATCCTTTCTGTCAATGTCTCCTTGGTTCACTAAATATTGTAGCTTGTTTACAAAACTTTATGCATGATACCTAATTTACCTAGATTAATGTTAGAAAAGGAGCATTGTCTTTATAATTTTTTTCCCTGAAGTTTCATGAAGAATACACATGCATGTAAACTAATATAATTATTTCTATATGATTTATTTAAATTTTTCATAAAGAATTGTAGTAACAAGGGATTGAGTTTAAGGGACAATTAAACTTAAAAATTGTGTCAGTATATATGAGTCAACATACCATGTAATAGAATTACAATATTTCTTCTAAAGGGCATTAATCCAATAGAGCCAGCATAGAGGATTTGCCACTCCTCCCAATGATGTCATGAGCTAAGTCTGGTTCACTCACTCTCTCAATGTTCTCCACATATCCCAAATTATTTCCAATTTCAGCATTTTTACATTTGTTCTTCTTTTTACCTGCAGTGCTTATAGCGTGGTTCTATAGTTAAATGCATTCATCATGTCACACGGCTGCTAATCAGCATTCATATTTCAGTTGGAGAAAACACCAATGACCACATATCACTTGTATTAAATTATTTCACTTACTTAGTGTGCCCTTCCTCTCTTTCAAAATCCTCCCATCTCACCATCTATAGAATAAATGAAGGAAATTAAGAATTAAGCCTTTTATTTACCTCTGTATTTCTAGTAAGTAAGGCAATATGTAGAGCATTCCTAGAGTTCAATAATTATTATGAATTCAAGCAATAATTTTTAGATAGAAATATGTTATATTATGATGTTAAAATCCCTAATTTTCCTTACTTAGTTATAATATATTGTGTTATATTTTTTTTTCCAGTTAGGGTCTCACACTAGTCCAGCTGTAACTCATTCTGTACTTCAAGGCTGACTTTGGACTCACAGTGATCTTCTATCTCAGCCTCCTGAGTGTTAAAATTAATGGCATGAGCCACCACACTTGGCTTCCATAATTTTCAAAGTTTGCTTTTTCATTTCTTAAAAATATCAATCTAAGAAGGCCTGTAAAGCAAAAAAAAAAATATTGTATATAATATCCTGCTACTTTTAATGTATATAATAATCATGGAAACTATACCAGCTAATACAATCTATTTTTTAAAATATTTTTTTTCTGTTTTATTTATTTATTTAAGAGTGACAGACAGAGAGAGAAAGAGGCAGAGAGAGAGAGAGAGAGAGAGAGAGAGAGAGAGAGAGAGAGAGAGAATGGGCACACCAGGGCCTCCAGCCACTGCAAACAAACTTCAGACGTGTGTGCCCCCTTGTGCATCTGGCTAATGTGGGTCCTGCAGAATCAAGCCTTGAACCAGGGTCCTTAGGCTTCACAACAAGTGCTTAACCGCTAAGCCATCTCTCCAGCCCTATTTTTCATGTGATTTCAACCTGGTAAAATTCAATATGAAATTAGAACTCTGCTCTCTACCACTCTTATTTCTTTTATAAAGCATGCTTAGGAGTATTAAAATGTCAATAGAGTATGTCTGCCTGTTTTCAAAATAGAAGACTTGGCTAATAAAAATGGTTTGTGTATTCGACTCATGAAAATTGGCATTCCAGGTTATATTGCACCTCATAATAGATTGTGCATAATCCCAAAATAATATGGTATTCTGAGATTCTCATAATGAATATCCAAATTATAGCATCAATATAAAGCTTAAGTATGAAAATGCATAGAAAGTTCCTAGCAGAATTTCTAAAAGCAGGTTCTCAATACTAAGCATTTGTCTGTTATCATTTTAATTGTGAGGCAATCAGTATTTTATGATTCTATTTGGTTGGTATCAAGGACTGTATCGTTCTAACTCCAAATCTTTTTTTTTTGTTTTTGTTTTTTTTTTCAATTGCAAAACTGGGAACATCCCCCTTCACTGCCTCAGGTTGTGCCATGTAAACACTCATAGTTACCTCAGAGGCTTCATTATAGCTCAATGAAATCCTTAAATTAAATAGAGTGGAAGGTATATAAAGATTAGTGTTCATTAATTACTCCCATTCTTGTTTATTAGCACTTTGTTTTTGCCTCATTAAATTTCAATCACAACTACAACTGAAGGGAAGAAAAGGTAGCGTTCTTGTTGTATAGGACTCTGGAGGAGGCTACCTGAGAAAAGCCATTTCCTGTTCCCTGAGCAAAGCCTCCTTGCTAGTTGCTCTGTTTAACTGGGATTAGGAGTGACTTATATTATCAGTTTACCTCAGCCTCCTCCTCTTTTGAATTTCTTGAAATTCCTTATAAGAATTGAGTGGAACCTAAATCTCTTAATAAATGAGTTATGAGAACATCGCCACTTGATAAATTGTTTCCTCATTATTCAATTCATTATTGTCTCTTTGTTAGGCTTGATATATATGTATGTATGTATCATATGCATCATAATACTTAGCTGTCATAGAGTTTAATTAGGTAAAACATATGAAAGATCAATGAATCCTTTAAGTAAGGAAGGTATTTTGCATCAGCTACAGAATTTCTGTCATAGGTCAGTATCCTTACACTGCTGGAAGTACATAAACTTAAACATTTTTGTTTTTTCTCCTAAGATGCAGTTTATTTATTCCCTGCTCCCACTTACATGCTCAATATCTCTTTCATATGTAACGTCATACATGATGTTCATAACTAGCAGCATACCTAGTGTTTGTTGATTTACCTAGTGTTTGTTGATTTACCTTTACTGGAGAAGCATTGCTGTTATGAATTCAAGGCACCTATGGTTATGCATTGTTTCTAAACTTGGAAAGGAAAATATAAACTGAGCATAGTAAATTAAAATATTTTGTGAAATTCATTTCCCAAATGATTAAAATGGTCCAAATGATTAAAATGGTTTAATCTTGCCATATATATTATATATATATATATATATATATATATATATATAATATTATATATATAATATATAATATATATATTATATATACATATATATATATATATATATATATATATATATATATATATATATAATATATATATATTGCAAGGACATGGAGTCTTCCAGCTACCTCCAAACCTGAATAACCAACTACTGTATTGCAGTAAGGAAGCATTCAAAGACCACTGCTCCAAATTACAATGCCCTACTTTCTTAGAGTAGGTATTTACATTGCCACTAATGATAATAAATTTATCAATGAATGAAAGGATTAAATAAGCAACTAAAGAGGAAAACAGCAGGACAGAGACTCATTTCAAAAAGATGCTGTAATACTTAAGGTTAAATCAGAGCAGATTATTCACAATCACATCAGATCTATCTGAAGTAAAACATTCCTGCTGGTAAGCTATGTTGAATTAGTTAATATAATTATTATGATCAATAGGAGATTTAGCAAATCATATATATATATATGCACACATATATGTATGCATATATATCTTAATTGACTATATATATTTCTAAATATATATAATTTAAAAAAATAACATATATGGCATATATTATATCTAAAATATAATATATATAATATATTATATCTATCAAATATATCACATGTATAATTTTAAAAGGCCCTTTGATGTTATGAATGAAAGGGTAAACAAGAAAAGAGTACATTGAAATTGTACATTGTTTATTGATTATGTAAAAATTATGTGGATTAATTCTTAATTTTGCTAATTTTGCATGTAGCCCTGTGTGGAATTATAAATGTACATGAAAACTTGGAGATTATCTGTATACTCTGCAGTAGTTGGATGATTCACAATGGGGCTGCTTATATTATCTTCAAGGCAATTCTTTTATGAGAACACAAGTTGTTAATCAGTGGTTTATCAGATTAAATACACAGGCATTCAATCAGAGATGTATTTCTAGGATGTATATTTGTAGCTATATAGTTTGAAATAGTTCATGAAATAGTATATGGAACTGAAGACATTCTCTTAACAATTTCAAAATTTTCTTTAAGTCAAATATCATTAATTTCAATGATTAACCATCTCAATATTTTAATCTCACTTTTCAAATTAAAAAAATGCAAGGTGGGCTGGAGATATGGCTTAGTGGTTAAGCGCTTGCCTGTGAAGACTAAGGACCCCGGTTCGAGGCTCAATTCCCCAGGACCCATGTTAGCCAGATGCTCAAGGGGGTGCACGCATCTGGAGTTCGTTTGCAGTGGCTGGAAGCCCTGGCACGCCCATTCTCTCTCTCTCTCTCTCTCTCTCTCTCTCTCTCTCTCTCTCTCTCTCTGTTGCTCTCAAATAAATAAATAAAAATAAACAAAATTTTTTTAAAAATGCAAGGTAGCAAGCAGGCATGTAGCCTACTCATATTCATATATTATTAAATTGGCTTAACAAGATTTACACTGATATCAAATTACTTGTACTTACTATTCATCACTAACTTCTGATGCTAGCTCAAAATCACAATGGTTTATTTTATTATTATTATTAAATTATTTTATTTATTATATTTATTGAGGGAAGTACAGAGCCAAAGGAAGGCACTCACAAGTCTAGATAGCCCATGCTCAAGGCCTGGAAAAAACCATGGAAAGAAAAGAGAGAAAAAATATTCAAAGAGCTCCTGCCATGTGGGGACCTGGAGGGTATAAGAAACCCATGTGGGGAGTAAGGGCTAGGGTGCCCTCCTCTTAGCTCAGCCCAGCTGGGCCTGGCCAAACTAGCCCCAGTCCAGTCAAGAAAGAAAGAACTCACAACTGGAACTTCCCAAGTGATCAGAAAGCCTGACCTCCCCTTGAAAAGGTATTTATAACCTCATAGTTTTGGGCTGTCTTCTGTCTCAGGTGAACCAAAGGGACAGCTGGCTAGTTAGGGCGAAGTGCTGTCTCAGGAATAGGCTAGCCCCCTAACACCAAGTCCCAAGGGCTGAACTTGAACACCAAAATGTTCAAATCCTACAAAAGGCCTCCCTCTCAGAAAGGGTTCTGGTTGCTTGTGGATAAAACAGGTCTAGGAAACTAGGCAAGAGATAAGAAGTCAGATCATCTTTGATTTCTAGCAACTGCAAACGTTCCTACCTTTTTTTTTTTTTTTCAGGGTTCCAATCACCCTAACTGTATTGCATTTCCTTTTCCTATCTTATGAGAAGACATGCTAACTGCTGCTGGAGGACAGGAGTTACTCTCATCTGAAGGGGGGATGTAGAAATATGACAGAGATGGGTTCTTTGCAGAAGAGGGGGCGGAAAGAAAGTCAGAGCCACATGTTGGGTCAGGATATGCAAAGACATTTATGGTACCAATAACTGTGGGCTAACTCCACATTGTATGACCCATATACCTCAAACAAGGAGGGGCCAATGGGGAGGGGGTAGGTCACAAATGAGCCTAATAATGGTACCAAACTGCCTGTATTTGCTGAATAGAAAACTAATTTTAAAAGAAAAAAAAGATGAGAAAAAAAATGAAATATGACCGAGAGTCTCTGCCAGAGAGAGAAACTAGTCTAAAGGACCCTGAAAAGGTGTTGATGGAGTGCAGGAAGATAGTCTTGGAAGAAAATGTTGGGGAGTAAGAATAAAAGTAAGGACTTAATAAGAATTAAACACACAGCTAACTGGTTGTCTTTAGGGTTGTCCTTTTTGTGGACTTCTATGCCTTGGGGAGCATATGAGGGAACCCAGGCAGATGGAGTTGGATTGTCTCAGAACCATCAGAGTATGAGCTGGCTGAGATTTTCTCCCAGAACTGTTCATTGAATGGCATACTAGTGTCTGACATGGTCTGAATCTGTTTCTGGATGGCTGGTAAACAGAGGTGATATTAGCAGAGCCATCAGGAATATATACCCAACATTTAACATTGATAATGATGAATACATCATATTTTGTAAAATAACTTTCCAAGGTGGACCTTCATAAATTTGTTGTGGGGGTATCCAGAGTCAAAGGTTGGTACCATAGAGCAATTGCAGAAGGTACTGTGCAATATTTTTGGCCTTCGAAGGGATTCGCCATTGTTTCCAGTATAAGAAAGTGTTTTGAACTAAGTGTCTCTTGGTCAGAGTGATCCACATACATTTTAAATTTGAAAATATCCATTTTGACATTTGGGTTTTTTTCCCCCTTATTGCAGAATTAGAAGTATTAGAGAAGATGCAAATATGTGTTAAGGCCTTGTTTGTTTCCCCTTTTGGGAAGCTCTTGTTATGTTACTTAAGAAGCCATTCATATAATAATTGAGGTATTCATTTGGTTTTACATTTCTCTATTCAAGCAGGTAGCCACAGTTTAATTAAGGACTAATATTGGAGGTCACTAATAGCTTTCCAAATGAGATTTCAGGGACCCAGGAATAGCCCTATGGATTTTCCAATACTGATGTTGTCTATCAGGGTGAGTCAGGGCTATGTGGCCAAGTAGATTTTCCTTTTCTTTGGAAGCAAGGAGGATTATTTCTCCTCAGTTGTGACTCTTCTGTTTTAGATTGCACAACAATTATTTTTTTTCTGGGTTTCTGTATCTTCCCTGGTCAGAATCACAGATGACTTACCAGATGAAAAGTATAGAAGTGTCTCAACCTCTCCAGTGGACTCATGACCTGGGAGCAGGAAATAATGGCCTTTTTAGCACCAGTGAATCCAATAGGTTTTGGCTTCTACATAGGTTATTATAACACTTACAAAGGAAGTTACTACAACCTTTAAGGGTGTATATATGTAGGACATTTCATTAGTAAAACCTATCCAGTTAAAGAATGGCACAATTGTTTTATTTTGTTTAACCTCTAAGCTTAGTCGCTCTGTGATGGCATAGACCACATCTGAAGCATAGAAAGCACACATGTCTTATCCTTTAAATATCTAGTAGCTATAAATACATGCAGAACCTGTTACCATTCTTGAAAATAATAAAAACCTATGTCACTTAATTTAACATAGAAATTGTCAGCAATAAAAGGCAAGTAAGAGTATTAAGCCTTCACACCTGTGTTTAAGAACAATCCAGATACATATATGGGTACCAACTAGCAAGGGAACATTGGAAACAGAAATACAGAGCTTGAAACTTTTTCTTTCAGATTATGATCATTGTTTGAGGATGAGGCTGTACCATAAAGCAGAGAATATGTCTTAAGAGTTAATTTCGTTATAAGCATTGGACTTGAGAAGCCAGGAATGAGAGTTACTTTATGTATAGTAGAGCAGAATCTGATGATTGTTGAGCCAAAACAGCTAAGGTCCAAAACAACCCTTGACAAGTCTGTTTTTAAAGAGAAAACCCCATTTGGCGAACAATGTTCTCAGCTTAATCATGGATAGCAATTGTTCTTATGTATGATAGAATTTTTTATTAATATAAACCAATTGTTGTCTTACCCCCTAACTTAAAACTGATGAGCTTAGGCAAGTTCTTCCAGAATGTTTGTTTTTTAACCTAACAAGAGAATAAAAGCTATAGTGACTGAAATTAAATCATTTAAACTTAAGTGATTAAATATAGTAATGACCATTTGAAAGAATTAGCATAATAAAACATGAGTTATCTTTAAAGTCACAATGTCTTTAAGAATGAATACCTCATCTTTGGAAATTCAACACTTATAGGCAAACCTTTATCTTAAGACTCCGTTCTTCAAATAGTTAAAATTTTGACTGAGGAATCTAATTTATTTTATTGAAAGCTTTAAAGCCACTTTTTATAACTCTTAATCGATAACAAATAAGCATCAGCAAGCTGTGAATGAGTGAACCCTTAACAATAAGACTCAGTTTCTCTACTGGTTAAAACTTTGGCATCAGGTAAACATACTTTACATTTTATTCAATTAATATTCCAATGGAGGGGCCCTCCCATGAGCAAATTTCATGACCATTATGTTCTCCTAATGATATTCTTCTATTCTTCTTATTTATTTCTTTATCTCCCTTTCTAGTTTCTTTTTCTTTCTCTCTCTCTCTCGCATGCTTGCTAGCTTGCTTGCTTGCTTTTCTGCTTTCTGTCTTTCTTTCTTCTTGGCTTCCCTATTATAATAAACAAAGGTGCCACCTGGAGCAACTGTTTTAAGCTCTTATTTGGTTCAGCTACCAATTTTTGTAATTTCTTACGAATATCAGGTGTTGACTGAGTTAAAATTTGTCTTTCATAAGAATTTCATACTCCAAGGTGTCTGGAGTTACATTAGTAGGCTTTTAATTTGTCTCCTTATGTCTCTGGAGAAAAAAAAAAAAAGGGCAATTCCTGTACTTCCTGTGTTATCTAAATGAGTCCAGTTTTTAAGGAGAGAAGCTAACAGAGATTTTTGGGGTGTCTTAGAAGCCTATTGTCCCATCTGAAAAAAAGTGGAGGAAAGTGAAAAGAAGAATCTAGAGTCAGGTTATGCCCATTCCTGGCTCACCTTTTCTCATAGAATGTGGGAATCCCTCCAACCAGATTGGAGAGAAGAAATTAAAACTTCATAATTTTATCTCCTTCCTATAGGAGTCCTAACCCAAATTTCCTTGTTTTCTCTCCAATCAGATGGGGACATATACCACATTCTATGTGCCTCCTGGAGTAAGGAAGGTTCAAGATAGGGTGTCTGTGCTCATCCTACAAGGCCAGCTCCCAAGCCCAAGTACCTCCAGCACTTCCCCAGCCCTATACTTGTCTTACATCATAACATATAAGCAGTGCCACTGGAAATATATGCCCAAGTGTGAAGATTCCTGTACTTATTCCTGTCTTGACAGACTAAATGCTTTTCTGGATGAGGGATACAATTCCTAGGATTGCTTTCTCCAGTCTGTGGGAGTCTGGAATATGAGCCCTCCCCCCATTTGCAAATGTTTCAGAATTTAGTCTAGGGACTAAAAGGTATTACTTTAAAAGTAATTACTAGTTTTATTACCTTAAATGTAGGGATCCTACTCCTTGTTGACATTTTAAAGACACACACAGAGAGAGAGAGAAATGAGGACTCACTTACTTGATGTCTTTTTATCATATCTGTTTTTACTCTGATATACACTTTAGGCAAGACTGATGCTTGTCTTATATAAGGAGTTTGTCACCTGATTAAAAAGTACCTTGAATCATGAAAGTTAATAAAAAAATTAAAAAAAAACCACCTTGACTTTGTTTACCCATTTTACCTTTTTTGTCAAGTGAGAAATTTTATCAGACAGAGGTGACTTTAAGTGTTCAAAAGAGGGGAACTATAAGGAGAAACAAAGTTATATGGTGTTTTTTACTCCCTTTAATTTTCAGAGATAATTGGCTATTTTGTCTCTGGGCATGGTCTTGGGAAACATGGCTTAAACCTGCATGGTATCTGAGATAAAAGGGAGGCCATCCCTTTTTCCAGAATGCAGTGTGCCATGACTTTAAATAGCATATAACAGTAACTAAAAGCAATAGGAAATAAGAGCAGACAAATAAGCGTCCTGACAATTCTTGTTTTATTTTGAAATTATTTACTTGCTTTTACCTAGGAAACTTACTTTTCCCACTTGTAACACACAAGGTGATAGAATTTTGTCTGTGTCTGACTTGGTTATACTGCCAAAGAATATGAATTATATCTGTGCTTATGATTTTGTGACCAACCCGGGAGAAGACATCACCTTTGTGTAATGTAAGGTGAACTTAGATTAAGTAGTGTGTCCCTATATAAAACTTTTAGAGCATCCTTGAGAGTCTGTAAACAGTTGGAAAATTATTAGTTTTATGTATGGTGTTTATCTATGTTTAGCCTGGAAATTTATCTTTTTATTCCTTATAAAAGGAAACTAACTAAGAAATATTTAGTCTTTTTAGAGAGCTTCTATCATTTTTACATGTATGTACCTTCATCTACATATTTTAACATTCAGATCTAAGTTCTACTATAAAAAAGCATTCTTAGTAAGCATTTTATGTGCAACATTGAAAAATTCCTTCCCAATTCCTTTAATCACCTCATACCAACCCATAATTAACCATTTCTGTATTAGACTTCCAAGAGAAACTATACCAAATTGATTAATCTTATTACTCACTGCCAAAGAATCAAGTAGCCTAGCCTCAAAGGGTTAATTGACCCTCATATTATTGGAAATTTGTAGAGAAACAGCCTAAGCAGAAAAACTTATAGTCTCATTATTTATGTCACCAAAAATCTCCACCTGACAAGAAAAGATATGCTACCAGTATGTATGCTTTATATAACATATTGATTTGAGACATCTTCTGTTAATAAACCCCATTAAATCTATTTTTAAAATTTGTAAGTCTCTGAATACAGGCAAAACATCAATACATTTAACTCACCTGTAACAGATTGTAAGAGTAGCTAAAGCAGGGCTGGAGAGAGAGTTTGGCAGCTAAGGTGATACCTGAGAAGCCTAGGAACCTATGTTTTACTCTCCAGTCTCACTCCAGCAAGATGCACAAAGGTAAGGCAAGTGCAAGGTCACACAGACCCACTAGGTGGCAAAAGCACCTATAGTTTGATTGTGGTGGCTGAGGTCCTGGCATGCCAATTCTCTCTCTCTCTCTCTGAATCACTCTCTCAAAAAAGTTAAAATAAAATAAAAATTAGAAAAAGAGTAGCTAAAACAGCTGTGTATTTTCTTAAGGAAGGTTGGCCTGTAACTCCGGCTAGTTGTTTACTCCTTTTAAGTGACAGGACCATTATAATCTCTTAATATATCTGGCAAATTATGAGCCACCACCTTGGGTAGAATTTTGTTGTTTCAATAATCCTCTATGTAGGTTGAAATTGGCCTAGAGCATAAACTCAGTAATTATATGTATGATATTATATAACAAATCATGGCCTGTTTATATAAAATTTATCTCACTTTTGGCTTTAATTAAATCTCATTTTAAAGAAAACAATAAAAGAAAACCTTAAAATAAATTAAATGTCACCAAAAATTTTAGGAGAGCTCTGCTGTACTGTGGATTAGAAAAACCATGCTATAATTTATCACACATAATAAGGAAACCAAAAGGTGTCTATAAATACCATCATATTTGTTTAAAGCCTAAACAAAAGAGAAAATATCAGGTATAGTTATTAACGAGTTGTTTTTAATGAAGTAATTTGGAAAACATCAAGTTAAAGATATGCACTTATTTTTACCAAGAAATTTAAAAAGAATGTGGTTTTAAAATGTGGGGATCAGCTATAACATTGGTGCAGTGAATTGATGATCCTCCCATCTCAGTTTCCCAAGTAGCAAGGATAATAAGCCTGGGCTACTAGGCCTACCTCACTTTACTTTTCACAAAACCTGTATAAATGAATGATGAAGGTTAGTAAGCACCATCAGGTATATCTTTCCATTGTGTCTCTGTAATCCCTGAGAGACAGAGTGGTTACCTCTCCCACCCAGCTGACACAGCCGCAGGTCTCAGCTCCCTGACAGGGAGGAGGTGTGTGGCCAGGACCCAGGCTTGTTGAAGAAACCTTTCCAGCCAAACACCTAGGCCCAGGAATTTGGTGGGGCAATTTCTGTCCCCCACCCTCCATTTAGGTGGCCAGAGACTTGTGGTCTCTGTCTGGAGGCTTGCTGCACTACAGATGTGAGACCACAAGTCTCTAATTAAACAAGGCAAAGGATGGTACAGCATCCTCACACCCCCACACCCCATGTTTCTTTAAGGAAAAGGAAGAAAGGGGGAAAAAAAGAAACACTGAAGCCAATCTGGCCAGCTGTCTTTGGTTCCCCAGCCACCATAGAGCCACGAGGACCTTCCCCTCAGCTCAGCAGAACAAGCTCCCAAGCTCCAGAGTTCAGCCTTGTGCAAGTGTTAAACTAAGGCTCAGTGAAGCTCTACTGAGGTCATCTCCCTCCAAAGTGAAGTCTCCTTTATAGAAGAGCCCCACAGGTGTCATCCCATCGTCCCCTCAGGTGATAGCATGCCTCTCAACTGGGCTCACTCCAGCAGAGGGGAGAGGGATCATGTGGCCAGAGATAATTACTGAATAATTATTGAAGTGGAAACAGAATAAATAGTTTGAATAATCAAATGGATTTAACAATACAAAAGCATGCGTATATGCTTTTAAAGCTCCTAATGCTTTTTCATGTTTATTTTACAAATACATTTCACTTTAAATTTTTGTCCTTCCTGCACCATTAATTCGGCTGTCTCTATGGTAAGTTATTCAGTATGCTATTTTATCTTCATATTTTTGTTCCTGCTATGTCTTATTAATGCATTTTATGACTTCATGCTATTCTGGAAGTCTGAGTGTTGCCAGAAGCTTTCATGTGGATAGAGAAGCCATGGTATCATCTCACATAGAAGAGTTAAAGGACTAAATTGGAATGAAGGAGCTCTAGACAAGGACTGACTGGTATCATCACCTGTGTTAACATCTGTGCTTATGTTAGCATCCCTATATGTGTCCAGATTCCTTGGAGCACTTCCTAGAATTTGTGTTTTGAGGAGGAGGTGCTCAAACGCTAGCCTCAGCATATTATTTAATAACATTCCCCATTTGACTTTTCAGGAATATAATGGTTTTACTACATGCTTTCATAATTTCCTTTCTAGTGATTCTGCTTGTTTCATGGCAATGAATTCAAGTAGTGCACAGATACTAAAGTGTACCAATAAGGTCACAACTAGTCATCTGCATCCCAGCTCATCTCCTGTCCTTGACATGTTGGTATTTTCTATTCAATGGTAAAAATGCCACACACAGGAAAGAATCACCTCTATTTCTGTAGTCCTCAAAGATTTTTTACAATAACATCTCTGCCTCCCGAGTGCTGGGATTAAAGACGTCCACCACCACGCCCGGGTTAAAAATCATCTTTTGATTATTGAATAAAATTGTACCATTTTAGCTTAAAATCTTTATAGAAAATTAATTTTCTATAAAGGCAGAAAAAATGAAAACTGAATTTAAGCAACATCTGTGGGACTTTTCATGCTTGTACATATAATGTATACATTTCATTACTATGAGAGTATCTTTTAGTAAGTTTGAACTATAAAACACAGTGTTTTTCCATAGAAATATAGTATTAGCTTCTTCTTTAGAAAAACCCAATTTCTACTCCATGTTTTTTTAATATATTACAAATCATTCATTTTGAAATAAAAGTTTCTTTTACCCCACCAAGGTGGTATAGTAGGCAAAAATGTAAAGCCTTACCCTCTTTCAGGTGAACCCACAGTGTTCTATGAGGACCAAGAAAATAGTGGCCAAAGGCATCTATCTACTGCCACACACACATACACACAAACAACAACAACAACAACAAAAAAAACACATCTCTCTTCTGGTACTCCAAAGTACAGTGGCTGTAGTGGCAGCCCAATCCCATTGAAGACCATCCCATGAAAAATAAGCTTGGCCACCATACCAATATTAAGACCTCGAAAAAATTCACTTGCCAGGAAATGTAACTTGATAGAATTCATATGCTCATTTTCAGTGTCAAGGCCAATAAGCATGAGATCATGCAACATCCAAATTCTCCTATATATTGTCATGGCCAAGATACTGTCTTGCCCTATGCAATCATGTTTTACTAGTGTGTTAGCACTGGTATTTGCATGTTGGCAATAAATTTGGAGCCACCTAATCCAAGTCCAGCCAGCTAATTCTAATTATGCCGTGTTTTAACAATTTAAAAAGGGAAGAAATTAAAGGCCAAATGTTTAATGCCCTTAAATTATTTTTATTAAACTGCTAAAGCACTATGAATTTAATTTTATGGGTATTTCATGCTTTTAATAATGAATTGGATGATTTTTAACATACATTATTACTCTGCATTATGTATACTTAATAATTGCTTGAAATAACTTATCAGTAATTCAATTTTTATCAAAGTAAAATACATGAGATTTAATATAAATTACACTTAAGTAAGGAATAAGATACCCCAATGTACTCCTTAGCTTGACTGGGGTACTACTGCTGTTTTAAACTCAAAATATTTAAACTTTTAAAAATGAGAAATAATTTTCACATGGAAAATATCAAATAATTATTCTACATATTTTAAAGGGTTTTCAACTGTAATATATAAAATGCTTCCTTGATTATGAAAATCTGGTTATGTTCATGTGAATTACAGTACCACAGTTTTTTGGCAAACATTTTTTTCTTGGATGAACAGTTTTGTTTGTAAATTTGTTATCATTTTTTTTTTTTACAAACATTTGACAGGGAAATAAACAGATGGAGTTAAAAAGAGAACTGACCCCTTTACAATTTATAAAATGGATCATATCTACTGGATTTGACTGATTTGTCTCTTTTCTCACAATGGCAGGAAAAAGAAAGGCAAAAAATGATACCCTCTCATAGAGGTGTGCTAAGTGAAATGTGCTAGAAGATGTGGTAAAGAATCTGAGAGATTAAAAATAGTCCTGTGTTGTGAGGGTTTTGTTTTACACATTTGTTTGCTTGACTTCTGCTTTACATTATTTAGATATTAAGTGTTGTGATGATTGGATCTAAGTCAAAATGTATTTACAAAAATGAAAGAAAGCAATGGAAAAGACTGAGAAAATAGGAGTCAGGGACAATACAGTAATCTTACAGGATTTGGGGGGCTAGTAACTTAGAAACCTACCTGTGATATATTAATTAACTGAAAACAGGAATGCTTTGTATCCTAACAGTGCATAGATTGTGAGTGTGCAATTTTCAGGGAGGATCTAAGTAAAGAGTTGTGCAGTGAAACCACATTACAAAGATTCAAGCAGAAAACAGATTTCTGAGAACTTCTGTGTTGGTAAAATTAAGTTAATTGAGGCTTCCAACTTAAGATGCTTGCTGCATGTATTATTGTAAGAGAATTCAATTAGTACATATTTTAGCTAAATAATTTTAGACATATGAATAATATTGTAAATGGTCTGGAAAAATGACAAATGAACAACACAAGTGAAACTGGTCAGAATTCCAGTGGTTGTATTTAGGAGAATTTATACTGCAATATGCTGTATAGCACATGTTACATACCTACTCAGCTCTGAGTGAGAATGCTGCATTATGTCCTTGTTTTAAAAGTACAGCTTTGCATTTTGAACTTCTGTGCTTCTCTTCTCCACCTGTAGCTAAAGCTTTCTTTTATGTTGGCTATATTTATAGGTTCCAGAGTCTTCTGTACCAGGGCTTTTAGAGAAATACCACCATACCTACTGTAATTTAGAGAAAATTTTAAAAATCCATTTTGTACATGTATTACTGCTTGCAAGACTTTACAGAAGAGTAAAGGAAAATGTTTATTTTTAATGTGTTCCCAGGAAATTAGAATTTCTTTTGCACTTGTAAAATCTGTGAGAGGCTGTGTATGTCCAAATGTATTTGACACTGAGTGGCACGTGAGTCAGCATTCCATCAAAGCTTCTGGCATGGAAAACTAGATGGCTGAACTTCATGAGTTGTCTTCAATTGATGTTTGGATTAATATTGACTTGTGGCATGATTCACTTTCACTTATGCATGTTTCCTGCAGAAAAAGATGAGGAATCACTTTATTAATATACAAAACAAAATTAGTACAAAGGAATCAAAAATGGCTTGAAAATACTGGTTGTCATATACTTAAAAATATAAATATTTTATTTTAAGTATTTTAAATCTAGTGCCTATGCTTTCAAGAAGGAAGTAGTTGTTTTATTTCTTAAGCCTTAAAAGAAAAAAAAAATCATCCTGAATTCAGTCTAGCAATGAAAGTTTTGAAATTAATCTCTCTGTTAAAAAAAAAAAAAAAAAAAAAAAAAAAAAAGGCCCTTTTGACCTAATTGTGGAATCTCTCTCTTTTTACATTTTCTCTCTTTTGTACCACATGGAGAAAAGCTGTGTGGGAAGTAAAGATTCCTCTTCTCACTATGTTTTGCACATTGTCAGAATTTATTAACACAGTGTTTTCAGAAGAATGACACGGTTATTAGACATTTCATGGCAAAAACTCAAAAACAATTCTGCATCATGTTTGGTCAAAACTTGTAAAATTTTCAAGAACTGCAGAAGCAAAAATGCTCTTCTGGTGCCTGTGTTAAACTAAGTTTTGCCAAGATGAGAGAACTTGTGATTGAAATAGAAAACTGAAAGTCTAGTGCATAAAGTCATATTGTGCAAAAGCATATATGGGATGGAGGTTATTATAATTTGCGATAAACATAGAATCTTGAAGATGTATGAATAACTCCATTTAGAAGGACAAACATATGGGCACCCCACTATAGAACATGATCTGTGCCTATCGCAATGCAGAAAAGACAATTAGGTATTATTTAAATAATACAAACTCATTTAAATGAAATCAGTAGACTAAATGTGATCGATCAAAAGATTTATCATTTAGTAAGAAATCTACTGATCTGATCTCTTTTACTAGTTCATGAAATTTAATTGATTGCTAATATATACAGCTTGGTTACAAAACAGATCATTTATTAGAAAAAAACTATCCTATAAGTTAAAGAAGCTTTTTTCAATTGGGTCTATACAGATAATTTTTGCAAAAGTTTCAGGTTTATTTTTTTTAATTTATTGTATTTGTTAAAACCTGTTTTTATCTTCTGATTTCTCTTTCAAATTTGTTGCCTTTAAAAACTATAAAGCATGTGAAGCCTAAGCACCATTGTTCTACTCTCCAAGTCCAACACAAGCCAGACTCACAAGCATGCATCTGGAGTTCAATTGCAGGGGCTGAAGGCCCTAGAGTGCCAATTCTCTCTCCCTCTCTCTCTCTCTGTCTCTCTCTTGTTTTTTCTCTCTCTCTCTCTCATTAAAATATACCAAAAAAAAGCACCTATAAACATCAAGTGGGAGTGCAACATCATCAAGACCTTGAGTTCAAAGCCTAGACACACACAAACACAAGGCACATCATGAGGAATAATCTAGTTCCAACTAAATAAAACAGTGTTTAGCTTGATTATACAAAAGAAAATTACTTTTAAAAAATTGCTTATTTTTATTTATTCATTTGAGAGTGACAGACCAGAGAGAGAAAGATGGAGAGAGAGAAAGAGAGAGAATGGGCATACCAGGGCCTCCAGCCACTGCAAATGAGCTCCAGATGAATGCACCCCCTTGTGCATCTGGTTTACATGGCTCCTGGGGAATTGAACCTCAAATTGGGGTCCTTAGGCTTCACAGGCAAGCACTTAACCACTAAGCCATCTCTCCAGCCCCTCAAAATACTTTTTATATAGATAAATATTTGCCACCATATTTACATCCTTGCCTGATTAGTTAATATAATCTTTAAGCATCTATTAGACTTGAAAAAAATGTTTAGATTTTGTAACAAATGCTAGGAATTTAAGAATAGATATTAATCTGCGTTTTTAATAATGGGTTTGGTCAAACAAAATAAAGAAGATATGAAACCAAGTGACTCTGTGTAACAGAATCACAGTATTGTCCTACCAGTTTTTGTACAGCACAGGGAATGAGTAAATGTTGCAGAACTGTGAATTAGCAGATAATGATCAGGAGAGTTTCAAGGATGTGGGAGATTTGTTGGTTGGTTGTTGTGTTTGAGCTGAAATTTATGAAAATGTATGGTAGCTCAAGAGAGGGGAACATTAGGTAAAGTTAACTAAAATTCGCCTCTATTCTGTACAGAATAATAGTATTATATAATTACCAATTGAGCAAGTAAGGTGAATTTGGAGTAGTATTCCAATATATAAGGGGCTTGCTAGCTTTAAGCTGTAGTTAAGACCAGTTATATGTCCAAAGTTGTAAAAATATTAATTTCCCGTTGGTGTATAAAATTATGGCTCTGTTAGTTAGAGTTACTATTTTAACAAGTACCCATATTTTCATGCTATCAGCAATGTTGCACCTCATGAGGCCCCCTCAGAATAGCTTGGGATTTGATTCCCACCCTATCCAATCTCTGACTTTGTGCTCCATTGCTCTTCACTTAGTGGTTGATGAAAAGCAATCTGATAAGCCAATTCTTGTAAGGTTTAATTACTTAACAGCTTGATTCTTAAATCTCCAAGGGTATTTAGATTTTGAATAGAGAACTCAACTCATAGATGTTAAAAGTGTTAATTCAATAGAATTAATTAGTGGGGTTTTAGTGGAGAAAAACATTCTGTTGAGGTTCAAAAGGCAATGAATAGGAGAATTCCAGAAACACTCAAATTTCGTGAGATATTTATCAGATTCTGAGAATTAATGCTAGATCCTACATTTTAATGAGCCATGAGCTCTGGTGAAATAGCATTTTGCTTGGAATTTGAATCCTGTAGTTGTCAACATCTAAGCTGCTTCTCTAGAATCAGTGTGGCCTCCTGTCTTTGTTTTCTTATCCTTTTAAATTGAGATGAAAGTTATGTTGGTAACAGCTGTTACAATTCAATGAAGGGTAAAGAAAAGTTTTCAGAAAGTGGAGATGGGCAGGATTGTTATCTAACATTCAGGTGTACAAGAATAAAAATAAAAATTTCATATTTTTTCTTAATCCAATGCAGTACCTTTAAACACATCCATGAATGACATGATTCAATTCATACATAATGAAGTCTAACCTCATGTGGTCATAGGAATTTTCTAAATATACTACCACATTGTTTACTTTAAAATATTTAAACGACATCAAGAAAACATTGTAAAAAAAATCAAAGAAAAAGTAAAAGCCAGGCAGATGGCTTCATATCTATAACACCAGCACTCACTTGGAAGACTTAGGTAGGATTCTTATGAGTTCAAGTCCAGACTGGACTATATAATGAATTCCAGATCAGTCTGAGATACAAAGATAAGTTGCCTAGAAGTAAAGCAAGCAAGCAAGCAGACAAACAAGCAAACAAACAAAATGAAACAAAATAAAACATGAAAGGAAAGGAAAACATGGAAATATCTTAGAGTTAAAAAAAATAGTTAAAGAACTATACTTGCCTAATAGTGGCTCAAGGAGAAATAAAAATCAATAGAGAATTATGAAAATATCAAAGAAGCTAAATAGGAATTTAGGGTGTTTGCAGATTTTGAAACTTTGGGTAGTTATAGCTATTCTATTAAGCATGTATGTTCATATACCCGTATGTCAATGAGAAAAGTAATAATTTAATCTTTGAGGAATGAACAATAGAAAACAAGAATGTGCTATTTTATTTAGATTAAAATGATACAAACACTTGGGAAATTGTGGAATACTTAATAAACTTGACATGTATGTATATACTTTGGCCCAGGTGTATATTTTCAAACAGCAAGTAAGTATATATCTGAGAACTTCATTTTTAATAATGACTAGTGACAAACAGAATCTCAACCTGCAGAGATGTATTTAAAATAACTGCCCGTGATTTTAAGGTGACAATGTGTCAACATGTAAGCCCAAGAAAGGAGAGGGACATAAAAATAGCAGCCAACTCACAAAAGAGTCTGTTTCTTACCTGAGAGCAATCTTGCAATTGTTTCATCATAATAAATAGGATCTAAATATGGAAAATAATTTGAGTTTACATTTGAATACATATGCAAGTACTTATGAAGTCTACCTTTAATAAACATGATTATAATGTCAATTCCATAAAATTATGGCACAGACCTTCAGGTGTGGGCTTCTTTGGCTTATTGGACTATGTTACTAGCTTAAGGCCATCAGTTGAATAAGGGCAGGAAGGAAGGAAAAGATGGTACTGTCACATGATTTCTATACAAAATATATAATTAATAAAAGAAAAGTTTCTAAAAAAAAAAAACTTCTTTTCTTGATATCTTTGTTAAATTTAGGGAATCAAAGAAATCCCTTGGATACATCATACTTCATCCAAGCAAGACATTTAGCAAAGTCTCAAGGGTTCTTCTGGATGTGTAAAATGGGGAATTTATAATCAGTTAGTAAGTTTTTTGGAAATTGAATAGAAACTAGAAGTGAAACCATTGCTGGTGGGTTGAATAGGAAGTCAGCACAACAGAGAAGATACACACAAATCAGCACTCAGGATGTTTGTGTGAAACATGAGTGCAGAAATAGCCTACCCATTCAATCTGAGATTTTTTTTTTAATCTCACCAGTTATAACGATTTTCTTTCCTCAGCCATTTGAGAGTTAAAATAAAAATATGAGAATTAAGGAAGAAGTAAGGATAGTGCTCAACAAGGAGGCACACACATCCAGCATTTTGTTGGTACACATTCGCTCTGAAGATGACCACATAACTGTGGTGGGCATAGAGTCAGATCTTTAGCATGGAATGCAGTGGTAGTAGAGGCAGGAACATAAAACTTAGCATTCAGCTTCACCCTACTATGAAGAAAGCAGTAGCTCTAGCCAATGAAGACAAGGTCAGAGTGAGTGATCAATCCACTAACGGTGAGACAGTGAAGCTTTTGGCTCTCCGTGGAACCTTTCCCCTTGAACTGGGGTCCTTAGGCTTTACAGGCAAGCGCTTAACCACTAAGACATTTCTCCAGCCCCCATTTATCAAATTTTCACACACATTTAATATGAACTTCACATATCAATGAAAAGTATAGAATTTTATCCCTTGCAATCTCAGAGAACTTAATATTACTATTGAATAAGATATCAAGAACTTAAAAGTTTCAAATAACACAACAAAAAGCATTAAGGGTAGTGATATCAGATCTTTTGGCAGAGTATCTAACGTCTTATGTCTTTGTTTCTTTGTCCATAGATGAAAAGCATAATTATGGTTATTTAACATAACATGGTCAAAATAAAATGCTTAGTTGAAGTTCATGGCTGACAAAAACTAATCACAAAAGTACTGCTACCATAATGAGCAGATAAAGAAGTAAATCAAGTATTTGTAGCAGATAAGTATAATTCCTATGTGACAAAGACTAAATGTAATCCATGACAATCCAATTGAATCTAGGTGGAAATGTTATAAAAACAGATGATAGGTTCATACATTTCATTCCATGGAAGTGTAGTGTTTTCATAAAGATAAATTATTATGTTATTCTGAAAAATTAATATGTCATCTAGAGAATTCAGTTCTGAAATTATAAACATGTACTCCAATTATAGCACTGAACTGAGAAATTGAGGTTTTAAAGTATTTTTTAAGGGCTAGGGAAATGGCTCAGCAATTAAATGTATTTGCTTGCAAAGCTTGCAGGCCCAGGTTCAAATCCCCAGTACACATAGAATGCCTGTTAGACAATATGATGCAAGAAGACCTGAAATAAAAATATTTAAATATATATGCATGTATGCATGCCTGTGTGTTCACGTTTAGGTGTTACAGGGTTGCTTTTTTCCCCCCACTACATAAAACATCAGAAACATATACATTTTTTGCCTCTAAACTTATGTAGTTGTTATCAGGCTTTGCAAGTAAGCAAGCAAACACCTTTAAGATACAAGTTATCTTCTCAGATGCAGAAACTGAGTTTTGATTTGAAGAGGAGAGATTTTTGAAATACTAATGTGATGTTAATCTTAAAATAAGTATAATATTTGCAAACTTGAAGTGACTCACAATTCAAAGAGATGCTCTGGAAGTAGGATTTCGCTTGCCCACACAAGTACACATAGTGTCTGTTGCCAGATTCTCACTCTATGCCATAGCACATATTTTCAATTTATCCAGAATCTTCCTCACTTGACTCAGAATCCTACAAATTATATTTCAGAAAGCCACTGCCAAACTGTTAGCATGTCATTCTTCCCTAGATGGTCTCTAGGGTGCAACAAATTCTAACACTCCTGGTATAAATGTTAGAATGGCTTTTTGTCATCAAAATAGAGAGCATTTTTCCTCCATGTACTTCTATAAAGAACAGTTGTAAAAATTGCCACCAATGTTACAATGTCTGTCTCTAACAATAAATGATGTTGAGATAATCCTCAAATCTCAACAGAATCACCAGATGGGATATTTTCTAGACAAGCCAAATTTATAACAATGTATTTTTACATTTTGCAATACAACATAAAGCCTAATAATAAGATCAGAATTCTGCAAATACTAGATAAATTTGTAAGCAACAGTCTTTTCTCCTGGTGAACATCCTGTGAATTCATAAATATTTACATATTACAAGTTATAATTATGTAGCACTGGGGAAAAGAGAAAATCTAGCTGTATATTTATATCCTACAAGAATATAAAAAAGCATTCATAAATTAAAAATGTGCATTGTTCTAAGAAGTGTGCTTACTGAGCTTTTGTATCTTAAGTCCAATGCATAAAACAAGTTTCTACATTCCCCCATCAGTGGAAGTAAAATTATAATTGTAAGTTTGAATGACTATTGATTGCTTATTATGGTTTCTATTAATACTTATAAATGCTTCTGTATGAGCATGTTATTGTAGGTATTTCATAATGTAGAAGAGGATGTTTGCATTGCTACAGGGATAATCCTACTTAAGAAACTGACAAGCATGATAATGAATAAACAGAAAAGTACGTATTTGCTTTGAAACAATTGCCTAAAATAGTATCATTAAATGCTATCTTGTTATTGCTTTTCATATTGGTTGGGTTGCCAGAGAAAATTTGATAACACTGATTAATCTGAACACTAATAAAAGTCTACTAAATACAAAAATGCCTTAAGTTTAGAAAACTATGGTGCATATGTTAATTTTGATTTATTTCAAAGCTTTAAAAACAAGAGTTAAGGGCTGGACAGATGGCTTAGTGGTTAAACGCTTGCCTGTGAAGCCTAAGGACCCCAGTTCGAGGCTCGATTCCCCAGGACCCACGTTAGCCAGATGCACAAGGGGGCGCACGCGTCTGGAGTTCGTTTGCAGTGGCTGGAGGCCCTGGTGCGCCCATTCTCTCTCTCTCTCTATCTTCCTCTTTCTCTCTGTCTGTCACTCTCAAATAAATAAATAAAAATATTAAAAAAACAAGAGTTAAGAAATGTTTTCTGTACTTTGGCATTAGTTTTCTCTCCAAGAAATCATTATTTATATTAATTATAATATTTCCCATAGCCTCATCTTTTATTATTTTAACAAAAACTATTCAAACTATTTAATTGCTTCCTGACTGACATTTTATGCATATCTCTGCAGGTGATTTATATATTAGAGTAAATTCAGTTCTTATATAGTCTAATCTCTGAGGTGATGGCACTTGTGTAGCAGTGACCTCCAGTCATCTGATGAAATGTGGGGTTACTTATTGCCTATAATCAAATATATTCTCATCTCTTATTTGAACAAATCATACAGAAATTGAATACAATTTTTATGAACACTAGCAATATGTTCACTTCTCTGATAATTTTGACATTAAAAATTCCATCTTAATAATCCCATCCTTCAGGCTTTGAAGACTCTTAAGGTATTAAAGCAAAAATTATCCTAAGCAGTTAGATTATAATGTATTTAAAGATTAGAAATTTCATGTTGAATATTAACTGCTCCATTTCCCAGGCAAAGAAAACTATGGTGATTTTCTTCGTCTTTAATTTATACATTTCAAAAGTTGGCTGTCCAACTTTCAAACTACTGTTAAATGAAAATTTATGTAAAATAGACTCACATGTTATGGAGACTTTCACAGTTGTATATATTGAGATATTTTGATGAACTGTAAACATTTTGAATAGAGATTTATCTTCAAAATTTTCTCTAGACTATGAAACAGTAATTATAACAAATGCTATTAAATCTAGGCAATAGGCAATATACTTCTTCTGTGTGTTATTTATTCTGTGCTGTATAAGAAACTAAAGGCAGATAGGAATTATTAGATGAAAAACAACTTAAAGTTTCAGGTTCACATATAAATATCATGAATATCTCTGTGCTTCTAAGAAGCCTTATGTCATACATGCATAAAATTCTCTCATGCTTATTTGAAATATGTTTGAAGAATACTTTAAAGCTATTTATATGTTTCAAAAGAAATGATAGAAAATAATCCAAGCATTTTTCCATACCTTGCTTCGTTTCATTATTAATCATTATTATGATGATTAACAACATATTTTGTATTGATACATCATGTGTTGGTAGCTTCTTTCCCCTTGTCCTTGTCCCCTTTCCTTTGGGGACTCTTCTCATTGGAGTTTCAGGTATTCCTTATAGGGTTGTGGTTTATGAGTTGTGGGAGCAGCAGTCAGTTATTTTGGAGGGAGGGAATGCCTTTGGGCATGATAACTCAGCCTGTGGCTCTTACAATCTTTCTGCCTCATGTTCCACAAAATTTCCTGAGCTGTGGTTGGTGAGTTTTAAGTCTCTTCTTATCATGTATTTATAAAATAAGGCCCTTCAACATTCTAAGCTTTATTTATAAATGATTTATTTGATGACATTTTTAAAAGTTAATAAGTATGTTTCTGATAGTCATATTTTGCCTTTATCACTCGTAATAAAAAGAGATTAATAAAACTGCTAGCTTACACTGGAGATGTAGCTCAGTGGTAGAGTGTGCCCAACATGGGCAAGATCCTTGTTTTAGTTACTAGAAAAAGGAAACAAACTTACCAACAAGAAAAAAAATACATTATGGGGCTAGGACAACAGGTCAATGGATAAAGGGCTTTCCATACATGTGTGCCTGAGCTGAGATCTCCAAACCAACAGGTGTTGTTGGAATATAAAATAACCCCACCCCTAATAGTCTCATGGATTTGAATATTTGGTTCTCCAGAGGATGACAATGTTTTAGAAGGCTGTTTTAACTTTAGGAGGTAAAACATTCCCCCAAAAAGGGTTACTGGGAGTCTGGCATTGAAGATGTATGAATAGACCCCACTTCCAGCTCATATTTTGCTTCCTGTCCACCAAGGGGATCTCCTTTGCATCTGCTTCTGCCATCATGCTATGAAACTTTCCCAGGAAATTATAAGCAGAAAATAAGCTTTCTTTTTAGTTTAAGTTGCTAATTCTCAGGTAATTATTCACTGCAAAGACAATGCAACTAATACATCACATAATGCCATATACTATAAATGTGCTTCTGCAATTCTAGTGCTCCTAATGAGAGATGAGAGGTGGAGCCTAGCAAATACAGCAATTAGTGAATAATAAGAGATGCTTCTCTAAAAGAGGAGGATTTATAGTTCATTACCACAAGGAGTTCGAGGCTAGCTGGGGGACTACAAATTCTGTTTCAATCTCAAAAGAAGAAAAAAGTAACCTCTCTCTCTCTCTCTCTCTCTCTCTCTCTCATATATATATATATATATATATATATATATATATATATGTATATATATATATATGTGCATATATACATATATGTATATATGTAGAGAGAGACATATATATGAATATATATATGCATATATACATACATATATATATTATATATATATATATATATATATATATATATACACACACACACACAATCTGCACACATATGACAGTGCCATTATTTTTGTCAATTTAACAAATAACTTTTATTTACCATGTTCTGGTTGAATAATTTCTATTGGTCTCTCTGTGTGTGAGAGAGGGGGAAGTGAATTAGTCCAAGTGCATTCATTTTATTTATAATTAATTTTGGATTCTATTGTCATAGATGAGGCTACATTGGAAGTCAATTAGGAGACTGACCCAAAATCTGGGTCCTCAAGTCTATTCCCTTGGTCGATACTCCTGTTTTTATGCCAGTACCATGCTGCTTTTATTACTATGTCTTTGTAGTATAGCTTTAGATCAGGTATGGTGATGCCACCAGAGGTGTTTTTTTTGCTGAGGATATGTTTGGATATGCAAGGCCTTCTGTTTCTCCATATGAAATTTGAGATCATTTTTCTATCTCTGTGAAGAACACTGTAGGGATTTTAATTGGAATTGCGTTAAATCTACATCTTGCCTTTGGTAGGACTGTCATCTTCACAATGTTAATTCTGCCTGTCCAGGAGCATGGGAGGTCTTTCCATCTTCTCAGGTCCTCCTCAATTTCTTTTTTGAGAGTTTTTATATTTTCGTTGTATAGATCATTTACTTCCTTGGTTAATGTTATTCCAAGGTATTTTATGTTTTTTGTTGTTGTTGCTATTGAAAATGGGTCTATGTCTCTTATTTCTTTTTCTGTATCTTTGTCATCTTCATACAGAAATGCTACTGATTTTTGTGCATTATATTTTGTATCCTACTACTTTGCTATAGGAGTTAATCAGCTTCAGGAGTTTTGGGATGGAGTCTCTTGGGTCTCTTACATATACAATCATGTCATCAGCAAATAGAGCTAACTTCACTTCTTCCTTTCCAAATTGTATCCCTTTTATTTCCTTCTCCTGCCTTATTGCTTGAGCTAGGACTTCAAGAACTATATTGAAAAGCAGAGGTGAGAGAGGACATCCCTCTCTTGTTCCTGATCTTAATGGGAATTCCTCCAGTCTCTCTCCATTAAGTATTATTTGGGCCTTTAGAGCTTTGTATATTGCCTTTATTATGTTAAGATGTGAACCGGCCAGGCCAATTCTCTCCAATGTTTTGATCATGAAGTGATGTTGTATCTTGTAAAAGGCCTTTTCTGCATCTATCAAAATGATCATGTAGTTTTTATGTTTAAGCTTGTTTATGTGGTGAATTACATTGACAGATTTTCATATGTTGAACCACCCTTGTGTTCCTGGGATAAATTCCACTTGGTCAAGTTGGATAATGCTTTTGATGTGTTGTTGGGTTCAGTTTGCGAGTATTTTGTTCAGGATCTTTGCATCTATGTTCATTAGGGAAATAGGCCGGTATTTTTTTTTTTTTTCTTGTGGCATCTCTGCCTGGTTTTGGGATTAGGGTGATACTAGCTTCATAGAAGGAGTTGGGTAGCTTTCCCTCTTCTTCAATTGTGTGGCACAGTTTTAAAAAGATTGGTTTGAGTTCTTCCATGAAGGTTTGATAAAATTTGGCTGGGAATCCATCTGGTCCTGGACTCTTCTTTTTTGGAAAGTTTTTTTTTAAATTACTTTTTCAATCTCCATGAGTGTGATGGGTTCATTGAGGTGATTAATCTGCTCTGAGTTTAGCTTTGGTAGATGATATGCATCCAGGAATTTCTACATCTCCTCCACATTTTCCAGTTTTGTGCAGTAGAGGTTTTTGAAATAAGTCCTGATGATTCTCCCAATTTCACTTATGTCTCTTGTGATCTCTCCTTTTTCATTTTGAATTTTGTTAATTTGGAGTCTCTCCTTTTTTTTGCTTGTTCAAATTGGCCAGAGGTTTGTCAATCTTGTTTATTTTTTCAAAGAACCAGCTCTTTGTTTTGTCAATTGACTTAATTGTTTCCTTGGTTTCCAATTCATTAATTTCTACTCTGATTTTAATTATTTCTTTCCTTCTGGAGCTCTTTGGGTTGGATTTTTCTTGTTTTTCCAATGCCTTTAGGTGGATGGTTAGGCTATTTATTTGGGATCTTTCTGTCTTTATTATGAAGGCACTGAGTACTATGAGTTTTCCCCTGAGGACTGCCTTCGTTGTATCCTATAAGTTTTGGTATGATGTGTTCTCATTGTCATTCAATTCCAGGAATTTTGCAATTTCATTGTTTATTTCACCCACTATCCATTTATTGTTTAATAGTGTGCTGACAACCAGCATGTCCTATTATTTCTGAAGGTAGGTATTGAACTTGGCCAATGAATGTGAAGAAAAATGCCTCAAATCAGCACAACTTCTGTGCCAAGATAAAGAGCATAGATAGCCTCATAACAATTGGAATCAAAGTAGTGAAAAATTTCTTCTCTCATTTTTAGACTTGCTATGTTAATTTTCATATTTCTTATTGAGAAAACCTAACAAAGCCTAGTGAAGATCACAAAAAGATGTTTATAGAATCCTGGTCCCAACACTAGGGATTACTTGAAGCCAAGCAATAAAGTACCAATAATCAGCACATGGACATTCAATATTGCCAGTAAAGCACATCATTCCAGTTAAATTTCTATGATCAATATTCTACAAGGGTGTTGATATATAACACTAATTTGATGAGCATACCGGGAAAATTACAAGGTCATAATAATTCAGTGAGATAGTATTGCTACATAAGTAAATAATTAATATAGTTTCCAGAAATCTAACTTACAGTTATTCATATCTCTGTTTCTCACTTCTATAATACAATTTTCTGGCATCTTCCATCAGCAGCCAAAATGGGAGGGTTCCAGTTGGGGCTACTGAGAGTCAGAAGCACTGGCATCGACCCTGCACTCTGAAGGCAGTTGTCAATGAAGAGTGACCTGCCTCCACAGATCAGAGGTACAGGGACTTCCACTCAGAGGAGTCAGAATGGCATCAAAACCTAGGATCAGCATGGATGGTTTGGTTTCTTTATTATTCAGACATACTGTATTTTGAAAATTGGGAGGTAGCCTCACACACCTTACATACCCTTAAACACACCCTTAAAATGCAAATACCATTAAAAAAACAAAACACTAAAGTTATCTCTGGCAAACATGTATCTGACAAAGAAATCCTTTTATATCACTTCAAAAACTTTTATTTATTAAATAAACAGCTTATATTTTCATGTGGATAACTGGTATAATAGCTGTTCGTAGTAATCCATCATTATTGTAACTCAAGATAAGGCATTTGTACATGTAGAATGAAAACATCATTCCTTCTGGTTCCCAGGAAACCTCAAAGCTAAATACATTTTGCAATGCATGGAATGTGAGTTGGTAGTCATACAGTGAATTTTCTTTGGGATAGAAACTTTGTTCTATGTTATTTGGTCTTCTGCTCAACACAGGGCATTTTGCATCCAGGTGTAACTTTATGTACCTACTAGGAATAGACATAAATATTTATGAATGAGTTGACATTCATGGAAACCAATACATGTTTTAGATACTTACCAACTAAAAATTTTCAGCTGTTTTAGGAGACTGAAGTTAAAAAAATACATTATGTTGTGAATAATTAGAATATGTATAATACTTTGAGACTATATTTGTGAAAATTCAATGCAATACAAATCTGTTCTCTTTATAAATGTTAAGTCAGGTGGTTCACATATACTACCAATGCAAACAACTTCAAACAAGTTTTCCTAAATAAAAGAGAAAGTTAAAAATAATTGTGATTTATATATAAATATATATAAATATTAAAATATTTCAGCATGACATATCATATCCATCAAGTAAAATACTAAAAATAATTATAAAATCTCTAAATATGTATGTAGACTCTTACAGAAATGATAGTTTAAACTGTAGTAATATACATGGACTAAAAATCCAGAAAGATAATATTTATTTGTAAATAACTGGGAAATATCAATTTATTATACTTTAATAAATACCAATTTTGAATAAATTTATCACTTTTGATGATATTGAAATCAATACAATCTGATTACAATACATTATTTACATGCTTATTTTCATATGAATATGTGGTTTTAGATATTGATAAAATTTTTGTTATTATTTTAGTGAGTATATTTGTATATAATTTGCAGCAGATATTGTTAAAAACTTTGTCTTTAAGAACTTTGCATTCTTGCTGGGTGGGGTAGTGCACACCTTTAATCCCATCACTTGGGATACAGAGGTAGGAAGATCACGATGATTTCAAGACCAACCTGAAACTATATAGTGAATTCCAGGTCAGCCTGGGCTAAAGTGAGACTCTACCTCAAAAAACCAAGAAACAAAACAAACAAAAAAAAACCCTTTTTATTCTTTTACTATGAGTCAGTTTGGGTTATATCAAATCACAACTATAAAGTATTTTCATAGATACTAATCTAAATTAAAGATTTATTGAAAAATAGAAAATAGCTTTCACCCAGTTTTATCTTTTTTTTTACACTATTGTCATTTTTAAAAAAGAATTGTTACTTATATCAATTTATTGTTAGGCCTCTACAAACATTAAGTATAGGAAACCCATACAATTTATGTTGCTTCATTTGCTTGAAACATGTTTTCATTTATACAGCCTGCAGACTGTTCTGTCAATCCTCTTAAGTCACTGAGTGTAGAAACTTGTGCACTGGAATTCCTTACTTTGCTCATCCTCATAGCCTTCCTCCCAGCTTCATTTTTCTATTATGAAATGTATTTATTTTATTATCTTATGTTTTGTGTTTAACTTCATTAAATGTTTGGAAATGCATAGCAAGAATGGAGATTGTGGGATTGGTGTATTAGTTACTCAGTATAAAGATGGTTTCTATCTTGGGAAAATATGTTTTTTTCCTTTCTAAGGTATGGAAATAGCTGGACTATGGATCATACTGAATCATTAATAATGGCTCCTTACTTATCTTTCTTGTAAAAATAATACAGATGTATTTTAATAATAGGAAGTTGTGCTTGAGTTTTTTGTATGTAATGTTTGGTTATTTCCATCAAAGTTCTGGAGCAACAGGATGCATTTTTCTTCTCTGAGATCAAAAGACATTTTCCTCTAATTTCTTTTCTCTTTCCCACTGTTGTCCAAATCATAGATTCTGTATTTATGTAGGTGTAATTGAAAACCAAAGTAAATTTCTCTAAGGATTTCCTGGGTCACCTTGCCCTGTCAGAAGTTAGTACCCTTTAGGTTTATGATTGAGGCATACAAACTTTTCACCAGATTGCCAGAGCTGGCTTATTTATTTCCCTGTATTCTTAGCAAATGTATACCTTAAAACAGAAAAGAGCTTCACTTTTTCCTCATTTCACAATTTTTCCTTTTTAAATAATGTTTGTATCGTTATTAAAGAAGTGAAATAAATAAAATGAGGCTGATGATTAGTTTCTCAAAAACTCTGATTTACAAGTGTTACTCCACTTGATTTGAACCTCTAGCCAATGTGAATAAGTTACAAACATCTTATCTATAATTTAAATTTTGGTATATTATTCACAGTTATTATTTATTTGAAAGAGAGAGGAGGGAGAGAGAGAGAGAGAGGGAGGGAGAGAGAGAGAGAGAGAGAGGGGGGAGAGAGAGAGAGAGAGGGGGGAGAGAGAGAGGGAGAGAGAGAGAGAGAGAGGGAGAGGGAGAGGGAAAGAGAGAGAGAGAGAGAGAGAGAGAGAGAGAGAGAGAGAGAGAGAGAGAGAGAGAAGGAGAGAGAAAATAGGCATGCCAGGGACTCCAGCCTCTGCAAATGAACTCCAGATACATGTGCTACCTTGTGCATCTAGCTTACCAGGGCACTAGGAAATCAAACCTGCATCCTTTGGCTTTACAGGAAAGCACCTTAACTTTTAAGTCCTCTCTGTAGCCTCTGTTTATATTTTTTAATTGGCATATTTCTCATGCAATTCAATATTTTCTTGGGATGCCTTTTTTTAGAAGAAACAGATATGCTCAAATTCTCATACAACACATTATTTCTCAGTTATAATTCCCATTTTCCCATTGCGTATGCATATCCACTTGTAAGCATGCCCTCATTTGTGTGTGATGCAATGGCCCTCTTTTGGTCACAGAGTAACATTTCATGGTCATTAAACTAACTGTACATTATAAGGTCCAAATATATGTCTCTTTAAAATTTTCAATAGATTCTAACTGACAAAAAAAAACAATGAAGTAATAGTGGTAATAACAGAGTTTGGCTCTTGTATTGCCATCACAAAAGGGTATTTCTCATAAACTAGTATCAAAGTTATTGCTACCTTGTGGTAGATTGTACTTTATAAGTGTGTGCCATATTTTTAATATATCATGAATATGTACTTAAAGTAGTCCTGTCTACTCACAAAAGGAAGGCCTTGCATACATATTCAGAAATATATTTTCAAATCATATGTAGGATATATCAAGACATAAATAAAGAAGGAGTTTGTTGCACATATGAGAAGGATTCTAAGAATGGTTTAGAGTATGCAGGACGCTCCTTTACCTATAAGCCAGTAAGTGTTGACTCACAATCCTCTCCCTTGTCTGGGAAGGAAACTGTGACCAAATGTTGTCATATGTCTTTGAATCATTTCTCTCTTTCATTCTAATGAAATCAGAAAGAAAAATATGCAGTTTGTGGGCAGCCAACATCTGTTTATTCA